>NC_030816.1:34143642-34764642 GCF_001704415.2 Capra hircus | reverse complement strand
TGACTAGCAATGCCAAATCGGGGCCCTATGCTTCATTACATGTGAGTACATCTGTTGCCACTTGTAGGCCTAATGCCATAAAAGAGAATGACTTTCATTGTGAAAGCTACTTTGGAAAAAATGGAAGCTTAGGTAATTGCATAGTTTATGAAGGATAGACTTAACTGTTGCATATCTAATAAAGTTATTGAGATGTATACCTCTGAAAAGCTGATGAAATAAACTAATACACAATATTTTTGTAGTTTAGATAATTTTCTTATGAACTGAAAGGCAGCATTAAAAAGAAAGTAAATGTGTAGAGTAATATGTAACTATTAATACTTTATTAGAGAAGTTAGTAATATATGGAATAGATTTTAGCATTACAGGATTATATTAACACCATAGTGGAAAGAGGGAAAGATAGAACCAATGGGATAACTTTAAGCATCACGGCATGTGAAATACATGTGATTTGGAAACAGAGAAAACATTTAGGATTCAAAATTAAGAAAGAAGGATTAGTTGGGAAATTGTATCTAACAAGTACACAAAAGAAATGTATTGTAGAAGATGCAAGAATATTAAGAATAAAATTTTTAAAATGAATTAGAGTAAAACTTGGCATGTCATAGATTTTAATGAATGTGGCAAAGCTCAGAAAAGTCATCTCCTCAGCTTAACTGATGATAATTTTTGAACAGATGCTTTCAAAAATATTTCATGGCAACATAGCATGTGTCACATTCAGTGACTGAATTTCCTTTATGATTGATTTGAGATAAATCTAAATTTTTTTTTAAACTTGTAGGTGACAGTTTCTTAAACTTACAATTTTGTAAAAAAACAAAAAAAAAACAAAAAAAAAAAAAACAAAAAAAAAACCCACAACACTGGTGGCTCTTGTTAAATAACCAAATAAGTCACAACCAAGTGGAAAGTAATGAACTATTTTTTCTTGATGCTTTAGAGATATTTTATATCATTTTTCTTTTAAAAATCACCTTAACTGTATCCTTGATTTGAAATCTCAAAATTGATAATTCAACAGATTTGTTGGTTCCATATCACCACACTGCTATACTAACAGGTATATTTTGTGTGATAACTTTCCAGATAAAAGCATGATTTGTAAGCCTGTGCATCAAATTCTCAAGCTTTATTTTTTTTAAAAGTGGTCTTTAAGAAATATGATATTCTATAGAAGTTGAAGCTTTTTTATAATATATTGCATAAAACACTCCATAAACTACTTTAATCACCTTGAGGAATGAACCAAAAGCTGTGATTCTAAACTTGCAAAAGCTGTAAGAGTCTTAGCAATTATTTAACACTGGAAAGCATCATCCAATGCCTTTGAAGTTAAGAATCCCATTTCTTCATGTGATGTCTTTAAATGTATTTGAGGGCAGAATTATTTCCATTTTTAATATGGCAACTCTCTACCATACTTGCAGATTGAAATGAATGTGTTTCTTTGAAATCAAGTGGCTCTACTAATGAGCCAATTTGAAATCTTTATCTTGATCTCAGGAGAATTGTTCCTACTTCTTAAAAACCTCATGTTGGATCCATATATATTGGATTTTAATTTTGATTCTGAAATATGATAATTTATTGTATAGGAAAAAACCCTGAATTTTCCATTTCTAGCAATATTGAGTACCAACTACTTTAGCAACATTGAGTATTAATTATTTTAAGTAAGTTAACTCGTGTATTTTTCAGTTAAGTCATGATGAGGCTACTGTTATTTTCTTGCAATGAATAGATGAAGGAATTAAAAATCTTGGAAGATTTATAATTTGTCCAGGGTCTTGTAGCTGGTAAACAGCAGAGCTCAAACTCAAACACAGGCATTCTAGATTCACACTATTAAGCCAAATTAAATCTTAAATGATGTGCCATAAAACATTTGTAAATATGTGGAATAAAGTACAAGAATCAACATTTTAGTATTACTGTGTTGTCATCATTGTGTTGGGCTTTGTAAGATCATGGCAGATCATGGCATCTGGTCCCATCACTTCAAGGCAAATAGATGGGGAAACAGTGGAAACAGTGACAGATTTTATTTTCGGACACTCCAAAATCACTGCAGATGGTAACTGCAGCCATGAAACTAAAAGATGATTACTCCTTGGAAGAAAAGTTATAACCTACATAGACAGCATATTAAAAAGCAGAGACATTACTTGGCCAACAAAGGTCTGTCTAGTCAAGGCTATGGTTTTTCCAGTGGTCATGTATGGATGTGAGTGTTGGACTATAAAGAAAATTGAGCACCGAAGAACTGATGCTTTTGAACTGTGGTGTTGGTAAAGACTCTTGAAAGTCCCTTGGACTGCAAGGAGATCCAACCAGTCCATCCTAAAGGAAATCAGTCCTGAATATTCATTGGAAGGACTGATGTTCAAGTTGAAACTCCAGTGCTTTGGCCACCTGATATGAAGAACTGACTCATTTGAGAAAACCCTGATGCTGGGAAAGATTGAAGGCGGGAGGAGAAGGCTGCTGTCCATGGGGTTGCAAAGAGTTGGACATGACTGAGTAACTGAACTGAACTGACTTATAAGTAAGATAGATATAAGTAATATTATATCATCATCAAATGAGTTTACTTTAAACCTTTTGGGGGAAAATTTGATTTCAGAGCTTTTTTTTTTTTTTTTTGAATTTGAATAAAGGATTTGAGATCTTTACTATATCCTCTCTAGAGAGAATGAAGCAACTTGACTATGTTCTTATTTCACCAATTTCTTTGTTCTTTAAATTTACATTCTAAAGGAAAAAAATAAACTAAATTAAATATATTTATAAATCTGCAAAACATACAATTTATAAATAAAAAAGACCTTTGCGCAATTTAAAATTTTATGTAATATATAGGTTTTTAAAATTTAATTAAAGTCATTTAAAGCTCAAATTCAATTCTGGTTTCAGGAAATAACATTTTTATAACCCTAAGGGACATTTGGATTCATTGTAAATGTGGATTCAGAAAGAAAAATTTATATTTTCATATATTCATGTTTATATTGTCATACAGAGAAAATACTGAGCATTCTTTTAAAATGTTCTGGAATATAAGCTTAGAATATTACAATTACATTTCAGCATGCAAACTTGATTTGCAAAATCTTTTTTGACTGGGGGCAGGGCAGAATGTATTTTATTGTCTCGTTGACAAGTGTACTGATCCGGGTATATTTTATTTTGGTATTTGACATGAAGCATTAATGGAATATATATGTATGGTCTGCATGTATTTGTCTTTTCAATAAAATATAATATGACTATATGTCTTAACAAATATTTAATATATTGAATGTATTTTAGCTTTCTTGTTTAAAACTTTCTTAAAGACGCTTACTCCTTGGAAGAAAAGTTATGACCAACCTAGATACTATATTCAAAAGCAGAGACATTACTTTGCCGACTAAGGTCCGCCTAGTCAAGGCTATGGTTTTTCCTGTAGTCATGTATGGATGTGATAGTTGGACTGTGAAGAAAGCTGAGCGTCGAAGAATTGATGCTTTTGAACTGTGGTGTTGGAGAAGACTCTTGAGGGTCCCTTGGACTGCAAGGAGATCCAACCAGTCCATTCTGAAGGAGATCAACCCTGTGATTTCTTTGGAAGGAATGATGCTGAAGCTGAAGCTCCAATAGTTTGAACACCTCATGTGAAGAGTTGACTCATTGGAAAAGACTTTGATGCTGGGAGGGATTGGGGGCAGGAGGAGAAGGGGACGACAGAGGATGAGATGTCTGGATGGCATCACTGACTCGATGGACGTGACTCTGAGTGAATTACGGGAAATGATGATGGACAGGGAGGCTTGGCGTGCTGTGATTCATGGGGTCGCAAAGAGTGGGACACGACTGAGCGACTGAACTAACTAGAGATATTTGAAGACTTTCCTTTCCCATTCAACTCTTCTTTCTTGAAAAACCTATAATACACTCAGAAGCATACATAGAAAACAATATTTGAAGAAATAAACACTCAAATTAGAACATGACTGTCTTTGGGTTCCGTGTCTCCCTTTGCAGTATTTGTAATAAAACAAAGGGTTTTCCCTAAGATATACTGACAATGAAAGTATTATTGAAAACACTGGATTAGGAGTGAGATCTTGTTGAATGGCAATGTTATACTGGACCTTGAAATAGGGCTGAAGTGAAATAGGATCACATGGCTGGAAGGAAAGCTTCTCAACAATACTGACAAAAACTCTGTGAGGATATTGTTGCTATGATTGTTATTTTTATTGCCCACATTTTTTTAGCTAAGACAACGGTTGGAGATTAAGTGATTTTCTCAATATCACAGGGCATTTTAAAGTATCAGACCTAGACTTTAACAAAAGCCTTCTTATTCAACATTGTCTGTAATTTTAGTAAGGCTGTTAGAAGAAAAATAACTTTGGACATGACTGTCAGTCTTTTATTCTTAGAATGAGACTCATTTTTAAAACACATTAGACGATTGTATAATGCAATGTAAGTAAGTGCTGGTTTGAAGTTTGAATATGCATTACTAGTTCCAGTGAGGTGAGAGACTGAACCAACTGAGCACACTTGGTGATGACTGTTAAGAAACAAATGTATTTAATGTTTACCTCAAAAAAATGGAAAGAAAGACAGTGCTGCACCTCCTCTTTGGGCTTCCCATGTAGCTGGTGGTAAAGTATCTGCCTGCAATGTGGGAGACCTGGGTTCAATTCCTGGGTCAGGAAGTTCCCCAGAAGGAAATGGCAACCCACTACAATATTCTTGCCTGGAAAATCCCATGGGCAGAGAAGCCTGGCAGGCTACTGTCCATGGGATTTCAAGAGTCAGACAAGACTTGTTGATAGTTTAGTGATATCAACTACTGTCACTGCTAGGGACCATTGCAAAATGCTTGGTATCCTCTAACCAGAGAATTAAACATTACAAACTGTATGTTATATACTACCACTATTCTAATACTTAACCCATATAAAGCCAGTGGGAGCTCCTTTGAGATGATTCCCTGACTTTTTGTCCTGGCCGTATTCTGAGCACCTACTTAGTTTCTGCAATAGCAATATGTTGCTAACTTATCTTTTCTACGCCCCAGCTCTGGAATTATCCAAATCATTAAGGACACCAATTCTTAATACTCAAGAATTGTAGTTAAAATTTTGATCTTAGTGTATTCTTTGCTACTTGTATACCATTGCTTCTAAATTATTTCAACATACAGAGTAATTAGGGAATATATGCATATCTTCTATCAACCATCTATCTAATCTCTCCATCTCTAAAATATGCATATGGCATATGCTTATATAGGTACATATATTTATATATGGAATTAAATTTAGTGATATCTATATTAACATTGAAAGCAAAAGGAGAAGGGGGTGACAGAGTACAAGATGGTTAGATAGCATCACCGACTTAATGCACATGAATCTGAGCAAACTCCAGGAGACAGGGGAGCACAGAGGAGCCTGGCATGCTGCAGCCCATGGAGTAACAAAGAGTCAGACGCAACTTAGTGACTGAACAACAACCATATTTTTATTTTTATTTATAGTTCACCTATATATTTAAATATTTGTATTTAATGAATTCACATGAATTCACATATTCCTGAGCCAATATTCTAAAATTTGTTTTAACATTTCATTTTTGTTGTTTGTTTGCAGCTGTCTTCATCAACTATGAGAACCTTGGATCTCATTATCATTAAAGTGATTATTTGTTCAAACTTATACAGCAGAGTATTTATCAATACCACACAGAATACCAAACTTGATAACTAACTCAAGAATAGTATCTTAATATTGGCTTTTATTTGGCTCTTTACCATGTCATATTTATTTTAAAGTAATGAAATACATAGTATTTAATTTTAGGCATTTATATGCATTAAGTGTAATGCAAAAAATGTCAGTGTACTATTAAAGTTTGAGATATTCACTTGACCATGTAGTTCATGCCTTTAATAAGATTTAGAGCTTTCTTACCAACAGAGAAATTTCACTTGTGTCCTCCCCTGGCAACCCATGCTCCTACTCATTCTTCAGACTGACATGGTTTTCTGCTGATCAGGTTATTATCAGCTGCCTCAGAACCACTCACTTTCAAACTTACCAATATATCAGTATAAAGGTACTTGAGTGATTTCAAGTCAGGAGTAGTTTGGGCTTGTTTTAGAATAATAAATTTTAAAAATGTATTTGCTGATTATTTTCACTCATTTGCTTATCAGTGCTCTGCATATTGCCTGACACAATTTGATGCAAAATTGTGGGAGGGGTTGATTGTACTCCTCTGTCTTTAAAGTCTACTTAAATCTTTTCAAAGGGATTTGGTTATTATCTTTCCTGAATTATTTTTGCTAAAATCATTTTTTGAGCTTGCCAGATAGAACCTTCCTACTTCTGTTTCTTTTTTTAAGGCAAAATATCACTATCAACTTATACACAGTCTTTCTAACATATTTTTACCTGTGCATTCTTTTGTTTTATTCCTCCTACTAAGGGCAATAATCTCAATTAATGGGTTGTATCTACTGAAGTACCAGAAGGTCTATCCTCAATCAAAGCTCTCGAATTCTATACTTCCCTGCTAGCATCTTCCCTTTAAGTTTTCTAGACGATTTTTAATTATAATCCTCAATTATGGATATTTATATACTTAATGATATTATTATCAATTAATCTAAAATCAAGAGCATATTTGGCAGCTATAGAGATTATTTTCTAAGTATTTTTAAATGATATTATGGCATTACAATTACATGACTATTTGTGACAAACTAACTTCAGATTGTTGCCAATTCTTCACCTTCCCATTAATCAAACCCTTCTTTGTAGCTCTTCACCTCAAATAATCCATTATCTTTTTCTTTCTACCCCTAGCATCTAGGCTGGATTTTAAACTTGCTTTTACCATAATGATGTGACAAATGGTAGTGTTCCAGTTCCTACCTTAGATCTTAAGAGTCCTCAAAAGTTGCTAAGAAGTTTACCACTGCTCTGTGAACAAGCCTGGCTAACCTTCTATATAATATGAGATACACAGCGAAGTTACCTATAATCCACCCAATCAGCAAATGTGTATAAGTTTATCATACACTATCTATCCTCCAGTTTGCCCATCTCCTAAAGTAGGAAACATTTATTACTTGCCCTCACATTCAACCAGCCACTTGAGAGTGGCCCAATAAAATTAATAAACCATAGAATCCCAATACAATTTGTAAGCCATAGGGAAGACTGAGCACAAAATTGATGTTATTAAGTTGGGGTGCTGCAAAGACTCTTGAGAGTCTCTTGGACTGCAGGGACATCAAACCAGTCAATCCTGAAGGAAATCAACACTTGAGTATTCATTGGGAGGACTGATGCTGAAGTTGAAGCTCCAATCCTTTGGTCACTTGATGAGACGAGCTACTCATTGGAAAAGATCCTGATTCTGTGGAAAATATAAGGCAAAAGGAGAAGGAGGTGACACAGGATGAGATGGTTAGATAGCATCAGCCACTCAGTTGGACATAACTCTGAGCAAACTCTGGGAGATAGTGAGGGACAAGGGAGCCTGGAGTGCTTCAGTCCATGCGGTCACAAAGGGTCGGCTATGACTTAGCAATTGAACATTAACAAGAACCGCTTCTATTCATGTTTAGACATTCTGAAATCTCAATTGCATTCTCCATTTTCACTTGTTCAGTATGTCATAGTCTTTCCTTAGAACCTAGTTGGTAAAAAAGAATATAGACCTAGGAGCGAGCAGAGTAATTAAGATTTTGTTGTTTTGAACTTTGGAGCATGAGCTATTTTCCAGTAGTTGCTAACAATAAGGAAAATTTACAAAATCTCCTGTGAGTTATTTCTTTTATTCAGAGACAGAAACTGGTGAGTGTTTTGGGTATAGCAGTAGTAAAGAACAATGCTCCTTGAAAGAACTAAGAATCAATATTAAAAAGTAAAGTGATAGTCAACACCTTAGGTCCTCAAAAGGAAACAAACAAACAAACAACTGAGCTTCAGAAAATTGTCATTGTATCAAGAAGCCAGCTTATGAAAGGATAGATGGTTACCCTTTCAATTATTTTGAATCCTATCTTTTTCTCCTACACTCTCCTAGTGTGCAAGAGCCTGCTTTTGTCTTTAAATTTTGTGGTCATCGTTTTCAGTCTCTGATGAAAAATATAATAACCATGGACTGATTTTATAATAGTATAATATTAATACTGCTATGATTATTGAGCAAGTTCTATGTCAATAAGCTCTGTTTGGCTTTCTGTATTTAGTCGCTCAGTTGTGTCCAACTCTTTGTGACCCCATGGACTGTAGCCTGCCAGTCTCCTCTGTCTCCTGGGATTCTCCAGGCAAGAATACTGGAGTGGGTTGCTATTCCCTTCTCCAGCAGATCTTCCCAACCCAGGGATTGAGCCCAGGTCTCCCACATTACAGGCAGATTATTTACCATCTGAGCCACCAAGGAAGCCCAACTAAACTCTAAGGGCTTTAAACTTTAATCACAAGGTCACATACTACTGTAACATTTTAAGATTTGAAATATATACTTCTGTTAATAACTTGAGGTAGGAACATTTCTTACTTTTTTTTCCCCTTTTTTCCCCAAAAGTATATTAATGCCTTTCTCATAGTATAAATATCTGAGTACAAAGAATATCTGAGTACAGAGAATAGCAAAGTGCTAGACTAGGTAGGGGGTCAATTCTGGCAGTGAATTTCTAACCAGAGTTATATTGTCTATCCTTTGCCCACTGCCCCATCCCTGGGCCAGATATAAAATTTGGCTACCAGTGGAAGAAAATAGTGGGAAGTTTTGAAAAATTAGAATAGTACAACAGGGTTTATGGTGAGCCTAAAAGTGATTTTCACTTTCCCTCAACCTAGAGGGATGTGCTGTGCTTAGTCACTCAGTCATGTCTGATTCTTTGTGACCCTGTGGACTGTAGCCCTCTAGGTTCCTGTGTCCATTGGAATTCTCCAGGCAAGAATACTGGAGTAGGTTGGTATGCCCTCTTCCAGGTGATATTCTCAACTCAGGGATCGAATCCAGATCTCCCAAAAGGGATGATATTTAGGAAAAAAAAAAAAGTGACTAAAGCAGTCAAATTTGTTGGTTTATAAATAGTCTGTTAACTGCTAACTTTTCTACGATTTGCTACATGATGACAACTAATGGAAATAAATTATTTCAGTAAAATATGACTGAAAAATCTTGTAGTGTTGCCAGGAAGAACATGGAATTGCATGCACAATTGGGCACAGAAAAAGAGAATTTTGAAAGTGCCTATTGCGGTGCTACTGAAAGTGAGCTGAGTGCAAGAAATTGATTCAAGTGATGGATTGACTGAAAGCACAAAAGAACTTTTTGTGGCTCCATTTAATGTGGAGCTTATGGAGGCATGAGGCCACTTCTCTGAGGATCTACTATACCACATCAAGGAGCTCTGAGAGAACAAACAACTGTCTGAGAATTTCTGATCTATTTGTTCTAAGAACAGCATAAACCCTAGCCAAATCAGACCCCTCAATTCAGTTCCCTTCAGTCGCTCAGTTGTGTCCAACTCTGCAACCCCATTGACTACAGCATGCCAGGCCTCCCTGACCACCATCAACTCCCGGAGTTTACTCAAACTCCTGTCCATTAAGTCAGTGATGCATCTCATCCTCTGCCATTCCCTTCTCCTCCCTTCAATTTTTCCCAGCATCAGGATCTTTTCAAATGTGTCAGTTCTTCACATCAAGTGGGCAAAGTATTGGAGTTTCAGCTTCAGCATCAGTCCTTCCGATGAATATTCAGGATTGATTTCCTTTATAATGGACTGGTTGGATCTCCTTGCTGTCCAAGGGACTCTCAAGAGTATTCTCCAACACCACAGTTCAAAAGCATCAATTCTTCAGTGCTCAGTTTTCTTTATAGTCCATCTCTCACATCTATACATGACTACTGGAAAAACCATACCCTTGACTAGATGAACCTGTGTTGGAAAAGTAATGTCTCTGCTTTTTAACAAGCTGTCTAGGTTGGTCATGACTTTTCTTCCAAGCAATAAGTCTCTTTTTATTTCATGGCTGCAATCACCATCTGCAGTGATTTTGGAGTCCAAAAAAATAAAGTCTGTCACCGTTTCTACTGTTTTCCCATCTATTTGCCATGAAGTGATGGGGCTGGATACCATGATCTTAGTTTTCTAAATGCCAGCTCTTTCACTCTCCTCTTTCACTTTCATCAAGAGGCTCTTTAGTTCTCCTTCACCTTCTGCCATAAGGGTGGTGTCATCTGAATATCTGAGGTTATTGATTCCAGTTTGTGCTTCATCCAATCGAGCATTTCTCATGATGAACTCTGCATATAAATTAAATAACCAGGGTGACAATACACAGGCTTATTGTACTCCTTTTCCTATTTGGAACCAGTCTGTTGTTTCATGTCCAGTTATAACTGTTGATTCTTAACCTGATTTCTCAGGAAGCAGATCAGGTGGTCTGGTATTCCCATCTTTTGAAGAAGTTTTCATGGTTTGTTGTGATCCACGCAGTCAAAGGCTTTGGTGTAGTCAATAAAGCAGGAGTAGATGTTTTTTGGAACTGTGGTGCTTTTTCAATGATCCAGCGGATGTTGGCAGTTTGATATCTGGTTCCTCTGCCTTTTTTAAATCCAGCTGGAACATCTGGAAGTTCACGGTTCGCATACTGTTGAAGCCTGGCTTAGAGATTTTGAGCACCACTTTGCTAGCGTGTGAGATGAGTGTTACTGTGTGGTAGTGTGGACATTCTTTGCCATTGCCTTTCTTAGGGACTGGAATGAAAACTGACCTTTTCCTGCCCTGTGGTCACTGCTCAGTTTTCCAAATGGGCTGGCATATTGCACTTTCACAGCATCATCTTTTAGGATTTGAAATAGCTCAACTGGAATTCCATCACCTCCACTAGCTTTGTTCATAGCGATGCTTCCTAAGGCCCACTTGACTTCACATTCCAGGATGTCTGGCTCTAGCTGAGTGATCACACCATTGTGATTATACATAGGCAGATATGGTACACAGACATCCACATGGATATAAGTAGCAACATTAGGCTTTACAGTCAAAATGGCTGAGAAAGTAATCCCTTTCCTTCAAATTCCACTGAGACCTGTAAGTGTCCACTTAAATAAATATTCCACCAACATTTGTGTGGCAGGTGTTTAGACTTTAGAAAAGAGAAAGTAGGTAAAAGAAAGAAGTTAGAAACATCACACCAGGGATCATGGTGAAAACACTGTGACAGACCATTTGTTAGCTCTCTTCAGATTGCCAGGTGAGAGAGAGAAAGCCTTGATTGATTAACAAATGAATAACTGATTATACTCACTGATTGAAGTTTTCTGTTAAAGAACCTATGTTGCAGACTTTTAGTCTCTGAGAAGTGACAGTGGTTACAAACAAATTGTTCTCAAAGTCACTGAGCCACTTCTGGCAAGACTGGAATGTACACCTGGTCTCTTCTGTCTTGAAATACTTTGCTCTAAACTATCATTTGACCTCTCCACATTCCCAAATATCCAGGTACCTAATGAAAACTCCCTTCCTTGTGCAACCTAGACTTGATATTTCCATTCTGATCAAGTTGTGTCTGGTAGTTTCACTTCCTTTTCATTATCCATATCTGGTGAAACAATGAACTTGGATTTATTCATCTGTCTTCTACAGTGGTTGCTGAGAGCTGATGATGGGGAGATATACATTCTCATACCAGTAGAAAGATAGGTAGAAGTTGTAGGCAAAGGAAGAAAAACCTTTAAGCATTAGAAAAAAATTATATTCTTCTCTAACTAAAAATAGGATTTCTAATCTTTCTTTTTCACTTTGTATCTTTGGGCAATTGTTTACCATACTTTTAAAGTTGTTTTGTTTACACTTCTATACTCAAGAACATCTCTCATCTACTTCAATTCAATTCAGTTCACTTTAGTCACTCAGTTATGTCTGACTATTTGCACCCCATGGACTGAAGCATGCAAGGTTCCATGTCCTTCACCATTTCCTGGAGTTTGCTCAAATTCATGTCCATTGAGTCGGTGATGCCATCCAACCATTTCATCCTCTGCCATCCCCTTCTCTTCCTGACTTCAATCTTTCCCTGTATCAGAGTATTTTCCAGTTGAGTATTTTCCAGTTTCCATGTGAGTTGGCCCTTTATATCAGGTGTCCAAAGTATTGAGCTTCAGCTTCTGCAACAATCCTTTCCATGGATATTCAGAGTCAATTTCTTTTAGAATTGATTGCTTACATTGGGGAAATCTGTCCCTTCTACTGTTAAAGATTAATCTACTTTAACATATCTTATCTCTTTAGGGACTTATTCTACAGTTATCAAATCTCCCTCTTACATCTTCAATTTTTTTTTTCTCTACTGATTTCTTCTCATTAGAATTTAAAATATTCAGGTCTCTCCTAAGACATCTTACCTGAATTATTATCTCCTCTTAACTTCCTGAATGCTAACAGATCATCTACTAACTTTCTGGCTATTCATATGCAATTTCTACATATCTCAAAGTTCTTGATGCATGTTTGCAAAGTGGATGCCTCAGAATTACCTAATTCTGGATGAGAAAATACAGGTTCTGAGACCCCACACCGTATTTACTGGATCTCAGTTTGAAGGTATTTATTAATTAAAATGCCTCAGGTTTCTGCTGCACTGCCAGGTTTATGACCACTGTTAAAAGGTTTTTCTTCATTTGCCTATAACTTCTATGTTGGTGTTCTTCATGATCTGTTCTGAGCCCCTTGTTTAATTTTCTGTATGGACAATTTCACATGTTCCTATATCATCAATTATCACTGAAGATGAAATCCCACTTTTCTGTAGTTGCTTATATCAGTTACTTCTTTTATGACTTGGGCATATCCTTTAGGTGTGTGCTTCCGTTTCCATTGCTTTAAATAAGGATAATAATAAAAATTTCTACATAGAGTTTTCTGGGAGGATTATAATCATTGCAAACGCTTTAGAAGAGTGCTCAACATGTAGCAAAAATAGACAGGTGATAGATAAATAAATAAGCACTGAGCTGAATTTAGCTCAAATTGCTGACCATTTAAATCATAAACAGATAAATTGCTCATTGCTTTAAGATAATACATGTTGGGGTGATTTGCTACAAGGAAACATACAGATAACATACAGAGGTGAAGGTTTAGCTTTCATTTTTTATAAAACAAATCTGTCATATTATCTAAAGTTTTGTGATTTTCAACCCACAAGATAATGCCATACTTGAACATAGAACAAATTGCCCTTAACAATCTACAGAAGATATTAAAATATATTACTTATTTGCTGACAGATCAAAGATACCAAGCTACTTCTATAACATGATTTTATTGTTTCCCATATTCTTCTTTATATAATTATTTTAACATCCCTACTATTCCCTCACTGGTATTAGCCTTCTACATCATTTTCCATCTAACTAAATTTTATCGTCCTTATGGAATCCAGTTCAAAGCCCATCTCCTTTGAGAACATTTTCCTTCCAGGCACAGAAATATTTTTTGTGTGATCTGTTATAACAAGGGTAATTGTCAGTAGAATCTACCCTGAGGCTTACTTTTCCAGAATCTTCCAAAAAGTATTTGCCTTAAGAACTGTCTCTGGTGCCTTTGCCCCAGGCTCAGGTCATGACCCAACAATTTCAGAGTACCAGAGGAGAGATTTCTGATTATCTTGAAAAAGAAATTGTGGAACTGTGGAAAAAAAAAATGACTACTGACATATTTTGTTCTAGTACATTGAATCAGATTCTAGAGTTTTTAAATTCTCTAAAGTAGAATATAACCCAGAACATATAACTATAGATAATAGTCAATTGGTGAAATTATTTTTAAAAAAATTCATTGAAATGCTCTTAAAATACCAAACGTTGCAAATGTATACTGATGTAAGTGCATGGAATAATTAAAGAAAAAAAAAAAAAAAAGGACTATAGGGCTTTGTTACTAGGACATGAGGCAACAAGAAAATCTTCACATTTTTCTAGATGTAACATAAAACTATATAAAATCTTGGGCTTCCCTCGTGGCTCAGATGGTAAAGAATCTGCCTGCAGGGAGACCTGGGTTCAGTCCCTGGGTTGAAAAGATACCCTGGAGGCAGGCATGGCAACCCACTCCAGTATTCTTGCCTGGAGAATCCCCACAGACAGAGAGGCTTAGCGGGCTACAGTCCATGGGGTTGCAGAGTCAGACATGACTGAGCAACAAAGCACAGCACAGCACATAAAAGCTTATGCTTACAATTCCTTTATACAGAGGATTCTGACTTACAATAGTTCAACTTATAAATTTTCAACTTTACTAAGGTGTAAAAACAATATACATTCAGTAAAAAACATACTTTAGATTTTTTATTTTGATCTTTCCCCCAAGCTAGTGACACATGGTGAGATACTCTCTCATGATGTCACAGCTCCCCATCAGCCACCAATTGTGATGGTCAAATACTATACAGTCTATGACCACTTTTATCAACGCAATCATTTTCTTTTTTCACTTCTAGTACAGCATTCAATAAATTACATGAGATAGTCAACATTTCATTATAAAATATGCTTTGCATTATATTTTTTGCCCATATGCAAACTAGCACAAGTGTCTGAGAACAATAAAGGCAGGCTAGGCTAATTTATGATGTTTGGAAGGTTTAGTGTTCTAAATGAATTTTCAGCTTTATACAATTTTGATTTATGATGGGCTTATTAGTATGTAACCCCACTGAAAGTCAAGAAATATCTGTACATCAAAAGTAAATATTAATATTTGTCAGTGATTGAATAGCATGACGGTTGAAGCACATTAGTTTCATTTTGCATGATTAAATGTTTCAATTGATATTTGGGAAAGATCTTTTTAAATAAATAAGTTACCCATTAACACATACCTTACTATAAAGTCAAAATTTTAATATTTGAACTAGTTCAGTATTTTTGAAGGCATTTTCCATCCTAATAATGCCACTAGGGTAATATTTCACTTTTCTGACACTGTATATTTCAATAAGAGAGGAAATGCACTCTCATCACTACTATTCAACATAATTTTGGAAGTTTTAGCCACAGCAATAAGAGAAGAAAAAGAAACAAAAGGAATCTGGATTGGAAAAGAAGAGGCAAAACTCTCACTGTTTGCAGATGACATGATCCTCTACATAGAAATCCCTAAAGACACCACCAGAAAATTACTAGAGCTAATCAATGAATATAGTAAAGTTTCAGTATAAAAAATTAACGCAGAGAAATCCCTTTCATTCCTATACACTAATAATGAGAAAACAGAAAGAAATATTAAGGAAATAATCCCATTCACCATTGCAACAAAAGTAATAAAATACTTAGGAATAAATCTAGCTAAAGAAACAAAAGACATAAATATAGAAAACTATAAAAAACTGATGAAAGAAATTGAGGATGATATGAATAAATGGAGAAATATACCATGTTCATGGATTGGAAGAATCAATATAGTGAAAATAAGTATACTATCCAAAGCAATCTATAGATTCAATGAAATCTCTATCAAGCTACCAACAGTATTTTTCAGAGAACTAGAACAAATAATTTCACAATTTGTATGGAAATACAGAAAACCTCAAATAGCCAAAGCAATCTTGAGGAAGAAGAATGGAACTGGAGGAATCAAGCTGCCTGACTTCTGACTGTACTACAAAGCCACAGTCATCAAGACAGTATGGTACTGGTACAAGACAGAAATATAGATCAATGGAACAAAATAGAAAACCCAGAGATAAATCCACACACATATGGACACCTTGTCTTTGACAAAGGAAGCAAGAATATACAATGGAGAAAAGACAGGCTCTTTAACAAGTGGTGCTGGGAAAACTGGTCAACCACTTGTAAAAGAATGAAACTAGAACACTTTCTAACACCATACACAAAAATAAACTCAAAACAGATTAAAGATGTAAATGTAAGACCATAAGCTATAAAACTCCTAGAGGAAAACATAGGCAAAACACTCTCTGACATAAATCACAGCAGGATCCTCTATGACCCACCTCCCAGAGTAATGGAAATAAAAACAAAATAAACAAAAGGGAGGATTGTTTTCCAATCCAGATTCCTTTTGTTTCTTTTTCTTCTCTTATTGCTGTGGCTAAAACTTCCAAAATTATGTTGAATAGTAGTGATGAGAGTGCATTTCCTCTCTTATTGAAATATACAGTGTCAGAAAAGTGAAATATTACCCTAGTGGCATTATTAGGATGGAAAATGCCTTCAAAAATACTGAACTAGTTCAAATATTAAAATTTTGACTTTATAGTAAGGTATGTGTTAAAAACTTTTGCACAATGAAGGAAAGTATAAGCAAGGTGAAAGACAGCCTTCAGAATGGGAGAAAATAATAGCAAATGAAGCAACTGACAGAGAATTAATCTCAAAATATATAAGCAGCTCATGCAGTTCAATATCACAAACATAAACCACCCAATCAAAAAATGGGCCAAAGAACAGACATTTCTCCAAAGAAGACATACAGATGGCTAACAAACACATGAAAATATGCTCAACATCACTCATTATTAGAGAAATGCAAATAAAAACCACAATGAGGTACCATGTCATGCCAGTCAGAATGTCTGCTATCAAAAAGTCTACAAACATAAATGCAGGTGGGTGTGGAGAAAAGGAAATCCTCTTACACTGTTGGTGGGAATGCAAACTAGTACAGCCACTATGGAGAACAGTTTGGGGATTCCTTAATAAACTGGAAATAGAACTGGTATACAACCCTGAAAGATGATGCTGTGAAAGTGCTGCACTCAATATGCCAGCAAATTTGGAAAACCCAGCATTGGCCACAGGACTGGAAAAGGTCAGGTTTCATTCCAATCCCAAAGAAAGGCAATGCCAAAGAATGCTCAGACTACCACATAATTGCACGCATCTCACACGCTAGTAAAGTAATGCTCAAAATTCTCCAAGCCAGGCTTCAGCAATACGTGAACCGTGAACTTCCAGATGTTCAAGCTGGTTTTAGAAAAGGCAGAGGAACCAGAGATCAAATTGCCAACATCCGCTGGATCATTGAAAAAGCAAGAGAGTTCCAGAAAAACATCTATTTCTGCTTTATTGACTATGCCAAAGCCTTTGACTGTGTGGATAACAATAAGCTGCGGAAAATTCTGAAAGAGATGGGAATACCAGACCACCTGACCTTTCTCTTGAGAAACCTATATGCAGGTCAGGAAGCAACAGTTAGAAGCGGTCATAGAACAACAGATTGCTTCCAAATAGGGAAAGGAGTATGCCAAGGGTGTATATTGTCACCCTGCTTATTTAACTTATATGTAGAGTACATCATGAGAAACGCTGGGCTGGAAGAAGCACAGGCTGGAATCAGGATTGCTGGGAGAAATATCAATAACCTCAGATATGCAGAGGACACCACCCTTATGGCAGAAAGTGAAGAGGAACTAAAAAGGCTCTTGATGAAAGTGAAAAAGGAAAGTGAAAAAGTTAGCTTAAAGTTTAACATTCAGAAAACAAAGATCATGACATCTGGGCCTATCACTTCATGGCATCTGGTCCCATCACTTCATGGATAGATGGGGAAACAGTGAAAACGTGTCAGACTTTATTTTTTTGGGGGGCTCCAACATCATGCAGATGGTAATTGCAGCTATGAAATTAGAAGATGCTCACTGCTTAGAAGGAAAGTTATGACCAACTTAGATAGCATATTCAAAAGCAGAGACATTACTTTGACAACAAAGGTCCGTCTAATCAAGGCTATGGTTTTTTCAGTGGTCATGTATGAATGTGAGAGTTGGAATATAAAGAAAACTGAGCACTGAAGAATTGATGCTTTTGAACTGTGATGTTGGAGAAGACTCTTGAGAGTCCCTTGGACTGTGAGGAGATCCAACCAGTCCATCCTAAAGGAGATCAGTCTTGGGTGTTCATTGGAAAGACTGATGCTGAAGCTGAAACTCCAATACTTTGGCGACCTCATGAGAAGAGTTGACTCATTGGAAAAGACCTTGATGCTGGGAGGGACTGAGGGCAGGAAGAGTAGGGGACGACAGAGGATGAGATGGCTGGAAGGCATCACCGACTCAGTGTACATGAGTTTGGGTAAACCCTGGGTGTTGGTGATGGACAGGGAAGCCTAGTGTGCTGTGATTCATGGGGTTCCAAAGAGTTAGACATGACTGAGTGACTGAACTGAACTGATACAACCTAGTAATCCCATTGCTGGGCATAGACACTGAGGAAACCAGAATTGAAAAAGACTCACGTACCCCAGTGTTCATTGCGGCACTGTTTACAATAGCTAGGACAAGGAAGCAACCTAGATGTCCATTGGCAGATGAATAGATAAGAAAGCTGTGGTACATATACACAATGAAATAGTACTCAGTTATTAAAAAGAACTCATTTGAATCAGTTCTAAGGAGGTGGATGAAACTGGAGCCTACTATACAAAGTGAAGTAAGTCAGAAAGATAAACACCAATACAGTATATTAACTCATATATATGGAATTTAGAAAGATGTTAATGATGACCCTATATGTGAGACAGCAAAGAGACATGGATAAAAATAATAGGCTTTTTATCTATCTATCTATATATTTATCTATCTATTTATCTTTTTATCTATCTAAGGAGAGGGTGGGATGATTTGAGAGAATAGCATTGAAACGTGCATATTACCATACATGAACTAATCACCAGTCCAAGTTTGATTCATGAAACGGCACTCAAAGCCTGTGCCCTGGGACAATGCTGAGGGATGGAATGGGGAGGGAGTTGGGTGGGGTGTTCAAGATAGTGGCCACAAGTACACCTATGGCTGATTCATGTCAATATATGGCAAAAACCACTATAATATTGTAAAGTAATTAGCCTCCAATTAAAATAGATAAGTTAATTTTAAACATAAATAGAAAGAAATAAGAAAAGTTGCTTTCTTAGTAGAAATAAGATGTTGATTAGAAGTTCAGGTAATATTCAATGTTATTCTTAGTTGAAAACTTTGCAGTTTTATAAATAATAAAATTACTATTAATTTTAGATAGATTCTTAACTTAGAATGTTGTTTTGATGGTTTCTTTTTAAATAGAGAATCTGAAGTACCTTTTAGTGAGAGAACTAACAAAGGTCATCTAAAGAAGAAAGTCACCAAATAACATAAACCAAGATATTTAATACTGCTTTTATTATTGCTTAAAGTTCTGAGTTTCATAAATTATGGAATTTAGCATTTGTACTAGTGATGTATTTTTTTATTTCCCTCTTAAACATTTTACAGATTTACAGATTGGGATGAGCATTGCCTGTGCTTTTCTTAAAAGGTGCCCTATAAATGAGCTAATAATGCCACACAAAAACTGTTTATCTGCTTTGCATTTATCTTTTTAATATGAAAACATCTTTGTATTTGCAGAGATTTTAAATAACTATTTGCTTCTTACCATATCTACCATCCTTTAACTGTACAAATTTAATATGTTTGTATACTATCTACATCTGATATGATAATATATGCCATTTATTTAGCCTCCACCTAGAAATTATTTATTCATTGATGTTTTGTAAGTTATTGAATTGTTTATCAAGAAACTATATGTATTTTGATATTTAACTGTCTCAATTCAGGTTAAAGTCTATGTTTTAAAGTGACTAAAATTGTTTTCTTCTGGATAAATAGAAATCTCTTTCTTTCAAATTTTAACCTTAGGTGTGTTAACTCTGACAAAACACTCTACAGTCTTTGTAATTTGAGAGGAAAAAGCTATAATTTTATACTCTTAGGTAACACTGAAGGGGACACCCTGTACTTGCCTTTGACAGTAATAAAATGATATTTCTCAGAAAATTTAATTAACAAGTTGAGGTTATAAAGTACTTAATGGCATTTCTCATCAAAATATTTTAAATTGCTTTTTAAATATTAACTCATTAATTCTCATAGCACTCATGAGAGGTAATTATGTACTCAAGAACGCTTCTTCATTTGAGGACTACTCACGGTCATTTATAAAACTCCTTTCTTATATCCTAAAATAAATATTTGTGATAGTGTGATTATACAATTGGTTAATTTATATTCTCATATTATAATACTTTTCCTGATATATTCAAGGTGCTGTGCTAAATTGAAGAAAGAACATTGGAATAAAATTAAAATGAATTTGTGACATTTCTCGTCTTTAGGTTCAGACTTCATCCTGATTATGATCTTTCACTACCTGTGTTTTACTGTGCTTTGAAGGAATATGAGAGATAATGAATTTGGCATTTAGAAAGATGAGGAAGTGTCTAGGTCCTGAAAGATAACTGAATAAGGCTGAAATTGTGTTGATTCTAAAGAATCATGTTCCTTAGAAGGCCCAAGAAGGCCCATATTCAAATATACCCTTTGTATACTTCACCAGTAGAGATCTTATTAGATTAAAATACTCTAAGAAAGCAACTATACCCTTGGTAACAGCTTGACTGTCTATAATTTAATATAAATTTTAAAACATAATTATTCACTTTTATAATAACTCTACATTCATGACTTCCCCAATGGTTCAATGGATAAAAAATCTGCTTGCAATGCAGGAGACACAAGAGATGTTTGATCCCTGGGTGGGAAGATACCCTGGGGGAGGGAGTAACAAACCACTCCAGTATTCTTGCCTGGAAAATCCCATGGACAGAGGAGCCTGGTGGGCTATAGTCCACGGGGCCACAAAGAGTCTGATATAACTGAATATGGCACACTACATTCAGGGAGTAGGTAGGATGAATTAATAAATGCTTAATGAAAGACTGAAATCAATAATAACTAGTTGGAAAGTTTAAGTAGGATGCAGGCTCATTTTGAAGATGAAGAGTCAGATTGTTGGGGAGTGAAAAAATTGAAAAAAACATATGCTAAGAGGGAACTCAAATTGATTGAAGGTGTCAAAATTATTATGTTTTATGCAGCATTTTATCTGGACTCTTAGTAAAGGTAACCAAACTATTAAAATCCATACCATGTATTGTCAACTCTTAAATTAAATCTGTTTAGAATACTATAATCCTTAAACTTCCACATTCCAGTAAGTCTCTAAACCAGGTAGCTTCCTTTGGCACCTTCAGTTCAGTTCAGTTCAGTCACTCAGTCATGTCCAACTCTCTGAGACCCCATGAACTGCAGCATGCCAGGACTCCCTGTCTATCACCAACTCCCAGAGTTCACTCAAACTCAAGTCCATCGAGTCGGTGATGCCGTCCAGCCATCTCATCCTGTCGTCCCCTTCTCCTCCTGCCCCCAATCCCTCCCAGCCTCAGAGTCTTTTCCAATGAGTCAACTCTTCGCATGAGGTGGCCAAAGTACTGGAGTTTCAGCTCTAGCACCTTAAGTATTGTCTAAAATTTTGCTGGTTAATCTTCATCCTTTCCTCTCAGAGATGAGGATATTGACAACCTAATAATACAATAACTAACATTTTAAAATACCTATTAACTGTGAGAAGATGTCATGAACACTCTGATCTTCTTTGGTAATATTATTATCTTTATCCACTGCACACACACAAGAGAAATTTTTAAATGGTTAAGCATTTTGTTCAAAATCATATCAGCAGAGAGTGGTAGCTTCAGGATTTGAAGGTCTGTCCAGTTCCAGATCTCACTTCTCCAGTGACTGTCCAGCTAGGTTCCACGAACTAGGTAACTTCTAGGTTCAGTAATTTCCAGGTTACTGAACCCAGAAGAAGCATCAGTGAACATATCCTTGGCAATTGTGTAGGTTCTTTATGGAATTTTAAAATTTTGTGGATCTCTTCAATAATTATGTAATTTTTGGATTATCTAGGGGAACATTTAAAAAATAGAAAGCTACCATTTTACATCATGCATTTCCCTTTATATTTAATACATTATTTGTGCCAAGTACTACTCTCATTTTCAGGGATTATTGTGGAAGGGGAAATAGTGACTCAGTCCACAAGCATACATCTAGATATGTGAGCACAGCTGTACACTGTGAAATAACAAAATTAAAGAATCAGTGAGGCAGAATTGAAAATGGTACTATAAGATACCACACTAAGAATAATTTATTTGCTGTAGTCAGTATCACATTCAGTTTGAGGGCTGTAAAGCATCATCTATCACATTATATTAATATTGATGTGTAGACTATGGTTGTTTTCAATTTAATGCATATATGCCATATACTATAATAATATGTGTTAGTATATACATATATATATATATACACATACATATATATTATTGTTATTATTTAGTCTTTCAGTCATGTTTAATTCTTATGTGACCCCATGGATTGTGGTCCACCAGGCTTCTCTGCCCATGGGATTTCTCAGGCAAGAATACTGGATGGGGTTGCCACTTCCTTCTCCAGGGGATCTTCCCAACCCAGGGATTGAACCTGTGTCTCCTGCACTTCAGGCAAATTCTTTTTCCACTGAGCCACTTGGGAATATATATGTGTTATAAATACAAAATGGCAAATGAGAGATGAGATATTAGAGGCATTATACTTAGTTTTAGTATTAAAATAATTAATCAATAATGGAATTTACAGATTTTTTTTCTTAAAAATATACAACACTTATACAAGTGTTACTCAAAGTTTAGAAGTACTTCTATCTTCAGGGTCAAGCTTTAGGTCTGTCTTTCATTCTTCGTCTTATATTTTATTAGTGTTATTATTCTTTTGTTCAGGCATAATTCATCTGCACAGCTGCTAGATAAATTTTAACCCTATAGCTGACATGAAGCAAAAACATATTAAGTGCAGGAAAATTTTGAGAATCTAATAGATAACAAAAGGAACAATGACTCTGAGAGTATGTTATTAATACCTTTTGGTTGATACACACTTCTATAATAAGACCTCCAGCAATGGTTTTAAATATACAAAAAATATTTCTGACTATGTATGGCTTTTACATTTGCCTATAAGGAGTTCAATGCAAATATAGTTGTTTCTACTGAAAATACATACATTCAAGAAAGTAAATATAAGATGAACAGACTCTTATATTTCATGATTCAGAAAATGTTTTCCAGAGCATGCTCTGTGCTCACTGTTTCATATTTACACATGTACTCACGTGCACTTCTCTTCCTCACCAATAAGCCTACATTTGCCCTTAAGAAGCTAGTAAAGCAGTACTCATTAACATTCAGGACTTATTCTTAGTATGCTCTTTTCTGTATTTATTGACTTCTATGTATCATTTCTCTCACTTCACCACACCTACTGTCAATTTCTGTGGCAATAAGTATTCTTCAAACATCTGTAGAGGGTCATCTGTCCTTAGTTTCATTCATGGATCTACCATCTTTTACACAGTCCTTGGATATTGATATTCCTCCCAAGATCTTATTATTATCCCTCCCCCTAAAATTTATAGTAAATCTCACCTATAACCAGTGTTCTTACCCATATATTAACATTATTACCGCTGTCCATTTAACCCTTGGGCACTTGCACTTGGTTGTGGAGACATGTAAAACTCAACAAATACAAAAATGAATTTGATCTCTTTCTCACAGTCTCTACTCCTTTTTTTGTATATCTTAGGTTAGAAGTGGATTGACTCATTCGTTTATCAATCCGAAATCATGACAGTAATGATAGTTTCTGATACTCTATATCTCCAAGAAAACATCTTTTTTTTAGCATAATGGATATATAATATCTCATTTTGGTTAAATTTGCATCTCATGAGTGCTAATTATGCTCAGCAACTTATATGCTTTTTGGTGTTTTGAACATGCTATTTGCAAAGTCCTTGATCAAATGATTTTCTAATTTTTAAATCTTAATTTTCTCCATTCTTCAGAAAAATAACCTTTATGAAATTCACATAGGATCATGTCATTTATGACAATGCTTCTTGATTTATCTTAGGATAAAATCCAAATGTTGCTTCTCAAGCACAACATAAACTGGCACTTGCTTTACTAAGTACATCTCACGTTCTGCCCCACTTATACTTAACTCTGAATCACATTCAATCTTCTTCAATTAACAGAATGTTATATGAATCTCTGAATCTTCTGAATAATAACTGCTACCTATAAAGAGTTGACTGATCAGACACACACTATATGTACCTACTCCAGTTTGGCAACTACATTTTTATTTCAGGGGCAAAGGCAGAGTCTAAGCCTGGCTAAACTTACTCATCTGGCTAATCCCTGGTGAGCACACCCTTCATGCTACACATACTGGATGGAGCCACATCTCTGCTACTTGAATAAAAAGCACATCAAAGTAGGTATATGGTGGACACTGCAATGAGTCACTCATATATCTTCTCGAAAGACAAGAAACTTATTTCTTTAGTGGCTGGAAATGTTGCCTGCTGAGAACACAGCTGTGGCTTTTCTAGGTATTGTCCTTAGCAATACCTAGGCTCCAGTAAGGTTATATATTCATCCTAGACAGACAAAATCTTGGCCCTTTTGCCTAGTTTGTGGATGACTATAAAGGCTGTGTAGCTGGACTCAGCATTCTGTTGTAACCGTATCACCCACCATTCTATTTCCTCTTTCATAGCTGTTGTTACAGCCTACTGAATTCTCTTCATCAAATTCTCATCTCTGTTTCCTGGAGAATCTTACCTATATTCCTGAGCAGTCACTGAGGTTGCTATGAGCCAATGTGGAAATACCTGGGAGTCCACTTCCTTTTAGGGTCTACTTTGAAAATGAGAACTGGAGGACAAGAAATAGCTGAGCAGATGAAGAGCTGTTCTTTCATGAGTATATTCATTGCCCCAATGACTGGTGTTTCCTTGTGAACCTTAAACATAATAAAATTCTTCACAACTCACATAGCCATCTTTTACTACTTTGTAGCACACATTGCTCTGACTTCCTCTCACCTTCAAGTAAGCTTGTACATCTAAAAAAAAAAAAATCAACAGGATTTAAATGCTCTGCTTTATGGAGGGTATGGATTAAGAAAAAAATTCTCTTAGAGTACAAGTAGAAAATAACCTTAATATTTTTCCCTCACAAAATTCTGATATTACTGTGCTTTTATATAAAATCTGGAACTGGCCTTAAATCTGTTCAATTTCCTATAGATAATTAAAAGTCTTCTGTCAATGTCAGTGACAAGGATTCTCATTTTGAGCTTTTCTTGTCATATTGTACTTCCATGTATTCTTCAGAATAATATATCTTTACTCCTGTATTAAATTATGATTATAATAAGTAAACATTAATGTATATGTAAATATGCTTTCTGACTTTCTTCCTTTTTTCTTTTTCTTTTTTTTTTTTTTTTTTGCTTTAGAGAATTTTTTTGTTTTCTGTCAAACCTCACCCTGAATCAGCCGTAGGTATACATATATTCTCTCTCTTTTGAACTTCCCTCTCATCACCCTCTTCATCCCACCCCTTTAGGTTGATACAGAGGCCCTGTTTGAGTTTCTTAGCCATACAGCAAAATCCTGTTGGTTATCTATTTTACATGTGGTAATGTAAGTTTCCATGTAGTTCATGTTATAAATCATGACTATAACAAGTAAACTTTAATGTATATGTAAATATGCTTTCTGACTTGCTTGCTGTTTTTTTTTTTTTCTTCAGATTTGAACTTTGTTCTGGTAATTACTCTCACCAGCCTGAAGAATTTTTTAGCATCTCTTTCAATGCAGATATTCTGTAAATAAATTAATTTTGCTATATATGCCCATTTTTTTTCAGTTTCCCTCTAACATTCTTAAAGTATTATTTATATAAAATAAATTCACTACTTTTAACATGTACAGATTAATAAATTTGGGTAAAATTCTGCAATTATCTAATCACAGTTAAGATATAAAAGTTTCCCTCACCTGGAAAATGTTTTCCATGCTCATTTGCATACAAATCTCTCCAATTTGTGGTAACTGCTAAACTGCTTTCTGTTACTATAACATATTTTTAGAATTTCATGTAAATGGAATCACATCATACATAGAGTTTGTTTTTTGTTTCTTTCAGTTAGTATAATTTTTACAGATAGATGCCATTATCCCTACATTCTGACCCATACTTGAACCAGATAAATTCTCATCAATCTTTTCTGTACTTTTCCATTGCTGCCACAAGTAAGAGTACAGTTATTTTAACTGCTACTATAACTTGGAGTTTCTTTACTACTCTGCCATTTCAAGCCAATGATCCATACCTTTTTCATTATTAAAAAAACTGACTTATGTGTTTTGTATGTTCCAAATGTGCATGTCCTGGTCTCCAAGCAGTCCCTTTCAAATCTGGCTCATTTAACTTGAGGTGAGAGGGAAGCAAACATCTCCCTTTTCCATTATTGGGAGAGGAGGGTACATCCTATAGCAATGCAAAAATATTTTCCAAGTAAATATATCAGATTATTTCAACAAAAACCTTTTATAGTAAGGTAGGCTAAGGACCACGGAGAAGGCAATGGCACCCCACTCCAGTACTCTTGCCTGGAAAGTCCCATGGATGGAGGAGCCTGGTGGGCTGCAGTCCATGGGGTCACGAAGAGTCAGACATGACTGAGTGACTTCACTTTCACTTTTCACTTTCATGCATTGGAGAAGGAAATGGCAACCCACTCCAATGTTTTTGCCTGGAGAATCCCAGGGATGGGGGAGCCTGGTGGGTTGCCGTCTCTGGGGTCACACAGAGTCGGACACGACTGAAGCGGCTTGGCAGCAGCAGGCTAAGGACCATAACATAGGCTTTAGGGCATCTCCTTGCAGAGTTTGCATAGGCTGTCTAGCTTTAATTTGTGGGTTTAATCACCACTGTAACCTCAAGGAAATCTGAAAAGGACACAGAGACAGATAAGCATCTAATTTGAATGTATACTCAGTCACTTCAGTTGTGTCCAATTCCTTGGTATGCTCCTCTGCCCATGGGATTCTCTGGGCAAGAATACTGAGGTGGGTAGCCATTTCCTTCTCCAGGGGATCTTCCCAACCCAGGGATCAAACCTGCTTCTCCAGCATTGCATGTGGATTCTTTACCCACTGGGCCACTGGGAAGCATCTAGATAGATAAGTAAATGGATTTTGGATTTTAAATGATTTTTTCCTGGAGTCCTCAAATGTGCTATCATTTCTGCCTGGAAAACTGGTCCCATGTAATTAATATTCACTCTATTCCTTCAAAACTTCCTCAAGGAGGACATTCCTCACCTCACAGAATAGATATATACACTTATTCTGTGCCTTGGAGCTCTTTTTCTTTCCTAATATAACACACATAGCAATTTATTGCAGTATCTAGTGCTCAAGGTTTTTCTCAGGGCTATGAAGAAAAAAATAAGTGAAGGAAAGCATAAAAAATCACTCTAGCAAGCCTCCAGAACTTTTAGAACATTACACACATTCCCAGAAGTAGTGCTTCTCTGGAGTCTACCTGAAATTGTGGTTTGCTGTACAATTCCAAAACCAAGTGAATCCCCAGTTAAACCTAAGGATATTCAAAAGGACTTTAAAATACAAACAAACAAACATTGAATCTTTAGGCTACATTTACTAACCCGTTCTGTATACCAGGTCCAAAGAGTCAATTTAAATTTTTGGTGATAATGATTTAAGAATATACATGGCTAAGAATACAACTTATTACAGAATTAAAATCTTACCATACAGCCAAATGAAAGGACAGAAATCGTTGTTTGAATGATAATGAAATAACTTTGATTGGCTCTATATTAATCTTAAACATAGATTTTAATATTTTTCTGTGACAATGTTTAAAGAACAATGATAACAAAGTAAGTTGTAGACAGTAAATGTACATTAAAACTTTAAAGACATAAACCAGATCAACCCTTTATCATACCTTGGTTTTAAATTCTTCAGTAATGTATATAGATTCCATGGTTTCTAAAAATTCCATGACAATGCTATATAACTCTTACAAAAGTTTACTAATTTGACTTTTGGAAAGAATAAATCAAAGATATAACTTTACAATATAGCAAAGTAAGCACCTTAGCTTTTCCCTTCTCCTGGGGATCTTTCTGACCCAGGGATCAAACCCGGGTCTTCCACATTGCAGGCAGATATTTTTTTTACCATTTGAGCCAGCAGGGAAGTCCACCCTTAAAGACAGTTACCTGAAAATAGTAGTGAAAAACTTCTCCGGGAATTTTGAAAGTCTTAACAGAAAATAAAATATGTAGTATATATGTTTTACTTTGTTTATTGCATGGCATATACTTACATATATTTTGTTAATGACTAACAAACAAAATTCAAAATATATTTGATAGAAGGTTTCAATCTGGGCTTCAGTACTTTTTTCACTGGTCTAAATTAACAATATCAATAATGATAACAACTGATATTCATCCAATACTTATTATGTGCCAAATATGTTTGTAAGTATTCTATCATTACATCTACAAAGCATGTTGCTGCTGCTGCTGCTGCTGCTAAGCCGCTTCAGTCGTGTCCGACTCTGTGCGACCCCATTGACGGCAGCCCACCAGGCTCCGCCGTCCCTAGGATTCTCCAGGCAAGAACACTGGAGTGGGTTGCCATTTCCTTCTCCACAAAGCATGCTATTCCGATCTTACCTACAAGATAAATGAAGATTAACTGTGTTAGATTCTTTGCTGAAGTCCACACAGTTGTTAAATGAAACAGAGAGGACTTGATTTGATCCTGACCCTCATGACCTTACTACAATGATCTATGGTTTGTCATAGAAGAGAGTGTTCTTTCTAAATAGCCTAGCATATAAAAGGTATAAAATTAGCTTCCACTCAATAAATATTGAAATCTAAACTAATTAAACATTTAGATGTAAAAAAGAGTAAATTCATCAACATAAAAGGGCTTTGGATGCTATAAATAAGAACAGGGAGAGTCACTATCCAAACTTCCTCCAGAGAAACTTGTAAATTCAGAAAATGGAATTTCTGAATTTCACTTCCTTTGGCATGTGTATTTGTAAAATAGAATGTGGTCCTACCACACTTTTAGAAATACACATTCATTAAGTTGTCGGCATTGTATTTCCAAATATTTTATTAAATATTACATTCACTTAAAATTCCTTTATTCACATTCTCTAGTCAATCTTTTAAAATTTTATTTTTCATAAATATATTAACATAAGAAAATATACATTCATTATACTGATAATGAGTATAATTTGTCATTTGACATTCATATTTTGGCACTCCAATATTGTATATCAGTTTCTTGATTTATGCTTATATGAAATGTGTTTTAATCTCATAAATTCAGGGACCAGGTCACAGATTGTAATAAAAATATAGATGACATGAAGTCATTTGACACAATTTTCCCCAGTAATGTTAGGCTGGTGGCATCACCATTGGCAGCATGTAACTATTTTCTTAGTTTGTAAATTCTTCTGGTCTTAGAAATTTCTATTTAAAGATAATAAATCACATCATAATATTTTCATAAGGAAAATATTCAACTTTATTTTCACTCAGAAACTCAGACACACCAAGAGGATAAGACATGAATATTAATAAGACTATATTAAGGGAATAATACTATAGATCACCAGTGACTGATGAATTTTAACTTTATGTTGACATCATGACAAGGGTAATGGGATAGTGGAGGTAGTTAGTGTAAAATGCAAGTATGAAAAAATATGATATTTTTCTAGACAATATAGAAGACTACATTTCACAAACAGAAATTATGAGACATTAGGCAAATCAGAAATATACTAATAAACTAGTTTTGTTGTATCATATATTTTTGAATTAGGCATACTAGTGAAGTTATTAGAAGTTACATCATTGGTGCAATTATTTCCATCTTAAAACTTCTAAAATAGTGATTCTTACTTTTATTTCTTTTTATTCACTCTTCTTAAGAACTCTTACTATTCCTTAAATTCTAAAGTTCTAATTCAAAAAAACTCTAATAACCAACTCTAAACTAAGTAAAGATCTTATTTTGATGTGGCATAAAAATAGAAACATTTTATGTATATATATGTTATCACTTTTACAAATTAATGATTCTTATTTTAATAATTTCTTTAATAATTTCTTTGAAGATCACTTTTATTACTAGACCTTTTCTTTATGCTTGAGATATTATCTACCCAATCTAGCTATGTACATATATACTTATCTGTGAACTATTATGAAAGATAACTCATCTCGATTATTTTTTTCAAGAATACACAGTAACTCAGAATTTACTATTTTTATGCCAAATTGTTTTATTAATTTGGATCTTTCTAAATAAACATGTATGGAATCCTAAGCATTTAGCACTAAATCAGTCTCTTGAAACATAAAAAATGAATACAATATTCCGAATGTCAATGAACTCATGATCTTGGGTGGAAAGGTGAAGGGTAAAGAAATTTTGCCATTGTGTGATTCTCATTTAAGGAAGATGTTTTGCCAGTGTAGACAAGTTTGCATTTAGATTTGGAGGAAGTTTCTGGAAAAGTCTTTTCAGATTCAGTGATATCAGCTAAATCTTGAAACACCAGCACATGTTAGCAAGAAGCCTAGGGGAGGAGATGACAGTAAAGGAAGGATAGGCATAGAAGCTATAGTAGAGAAAACATAGCACATCTAGGAGAGATTGAAACTTAACTCCACAAGGCTGGAAAGTTAGGAAAGATAAAAACACTGATAATCTGCATGCCATGAATGCTAAAGAGTCTGGATCCTTCACTGAAACAAAGGTGATTTTCAAAAAGGATAATACTTCTGAAAATGGTCAGAATAAAAACTACCATTTTTCTGTAGATCTTACAAGGTTTTCGCTACCAAACTGACAAAATAAACGAAACTGAAGGCATGTCTCCTCATGAAGAAACTATGACTACTTTAAACAACTTTGGAATCACCTTGTTAATAAGTTAATATTTATATTTGGTATAATCATCAAAAAGCATCCCTTTTATATTTTAAAGTAGACTCCACACAAATGTACATACAAATTTTTGGAGTATTAATTTATAAGGAAAAGATAAATCCAAGTAATTTGAAAGCTTTAGAAAATCAGTGTGTTTTCTACATAAATAATTATATGCCACTAAAATGACAAATCTCTAAATAACTATGGTTTTTACTTAATTTTAAAAAATCTAGATTTTATAATAAAACAGTTATAATAGAATTATTAAGTGTGCCCTGTGGTTGTGTGATTTATTAATAGTTATATTGATATTAAAAATATTAAGGGTTTAATTGCAGGCTTGCTTTGAGTAAGATAAGCTTAAAGGGACAAGATAATAATAATGTATACATTTAAATTAAGAACAATAATCAATGAAAGGCCTCAAATAGTGGCCCACAGCTAAGTTTTGTTGGTAGAAAGATTCTTATATTTTAATATTCACATTCTATAGAAGACATTAATCTCTAAAAAAAGTAGTAATAAAAATAAACTGAATCTGACTATAGTTATAGGAATGATTTTATGTATTTTCCCTTATCTAACACATTTTAAATAAAATGCTGACAAAGATAATTCTCAAGATTCACAGTAGAAGGTGGATGTTGTTATTCCAAAAGGCCACTAGCATGTTTAATACAAGAAACATGCTTCTTGGATTTATATGGTGATAAGACAGCCACCACAGAGTTGTGGGCTACACAGACTCAGTGATACTCACTTCCAGTATCAAAATATGTATTAGTCAAGGTTCTCCAGAGAAGTAGAAGCAATATGTATGGATATGTACAGACATACCTCTAGATATCTATCACAGGTTCAGCTCTAGAGCACCTCATTAAACCAATCACACAGATATCACAGGCTTCAAAGCATATATAAAAGTTATGATTACATCATGAAAAGTCAAAGTGTCAGTTGCTCAGTCGTGTCCAGCTCTCTACGATCCCATGGACTGTAGCTCACCAGGCTCCACTGTCTATGAAATTCTCTAGGGGAGAATACTGGAGTGGGTTGCCATTCCCTTCTCCAGGGGATCTTCCCACCCCTTGGACTGAACCCAGTCTCCTTCCTTACCCAGGGATTGAACCCAGGTCTCCTGCATTGCAGACAGATTCTTTACTGACTGAGCTATTAGGGGAAGCCCAGATTGATCAGTATGGTGGGTACTAAACACTGGGGTAGCTATAGAAATTTTTAAAAATATGATACAAATTAAGTTTTCTGCATTGATTGACTCTTCCTTCCTGGAATGGTATCTCTGTGGTATGCCATGCAGCTTTAATAGCACTTTACCCATGACAGAACATCTTTCAAAAGTGGAGTCTGTCCTTTCAGACTCTGCCGCTGCTTTATTGACCTAGTATTTGTAACACTCTAAATCCTTTGTTGTCCTTTCAACAAATTTTACAACATCTTCATCAGGATTCCATCTCAGGAATCCACTTTCTTGGCTTCTCCATATGAAGCAGCTCCTCATCCATTAAAGTTTTATCATGAGATGGCAGCAATTGAGTTACATCTTCAGGTTCTGTTGCTAATTCTAGGTTTTTTGCTATTTCCACCATATCTGCAGTTATTTCCTCCACTAAAGTCCTTGACCCTTCTAAGTCATCCATAAGGGCTGGAATCAACTTCTTCTGGATTCCTGTTAATCTTACTTGAATCTCTTCCAATGAATCACAGATGTTCTTCATGGCATCTACAATGGTGAGTCCTTTCCAGAAGGTTTTCAATTCACTTGATCCATCAGAGGACTCACTCGCTATCTATATGGCTACAGTCTCATGAAATGTATTTCTTAGATAATAAGACTTGACATTACTTCTTGATCCCTGGGCTGAAGAATGAATATTGTGTTAGTAGGCATGAATAAATTAATCTTTTATACATCTCCACCAGAGTTCTTGGGTGACCAGATGTATTGCTAATAAGCAGTAATATCTTGAAAATAATCTTTTTTATTTTTTGAGTGGCACATCTCAGAAATGGGCTTAAAAATTCAGTAAATCATGTTGTAGACAGATGGTCTGTCATCCAGGCTTTGTTGTTTCATTTATAGAACACAAACAAAGAAAATTCAACATAATTCTTGAGGGCCCTAGGATTTTCACAATAATAAAATAGCATTAAACTTAGAATTGCCAGCTGCATTAGCCCCTAACAAAAGAGTCAGCCTGACCTTTTAATTTTTGAAGTGCTGACTTCTCCCCTTAAGCTATGAAACTTCTACAAGCATCTTCTTCAAATAGTAGGCTGTATCATACACTCTGAATGCAAAAGTAGGAAATCAAAAATACCTGGAGTAACAGTCAAATTCGGCCTTGGAGTACATAATGAAGCAGGCCAAAGGCTAAGAGTTTTTCCAAGAGAATGCACTGGTCACAGCAGATATCCTCTTCCAACAACACAAGAGAAGACTCTACACATGGACCTCACCAGATAGTCAATACTGAAATCAGATTGATTATATTCTTTGCAGTCAAAGATGGAGAAGTTCTATACAGTCAGCAAAAGGAAGACTGAGAGCTGACTGTGGCTCAGATCATGAACTCCTTATTGCCAAATTCAAACTTAAATTGAGAAAGTAGTTAAAAGTAATAGACCATTCAGGTATGACCTAAATCAAATCCCTTACAATTATACAGCGGAAGGGACAAATTCAAGGGATTAGATCTGATAGACAGAGTGCCTGAAGACTTATGGATGGAGGTTGGTGACACTGTACAGGAGGCAATGATCAAGACCATCTCTAAGAAAACGAAATACAAAATGGCTGTCTGAGGAGGCCTTACAAATAGCTGAGAAAAGAAGAGAAGTGAAAGGCAAAGAAGAAAAGGAAAGAAATACCTATTTGAATGCAGAGTTCCAAAGAATAGCAAGGCGAGATAAGAAATCCTTCCTCAGTGAAAATAGACGAAAACAATAGAATGGGGAAGTCTAGAGATCACTTCAAGAAAATTAGACATACCAAGGAAAGATTTCATACAGAGATGGACATGAAAAAGGACAGAAACAGTATGAACCTAACAGAAGCAGAAGATATTAAGGAGAGGTGGCGAGAATACACAGAAGAATTATACAAAAAAGATTCTAATGACCCAGATAATCACGATGGTGTGATCACTCACCTAGAGCCAGACATCCTGGAATGCGAAGTCAAGTGGGCCTTAAGAAGCATCACTATGAACAAAACTAGTGGAGGTTATGGAATTCCAGTTGAGCTATTTCAAATCCTAAAAGATGATCTATGAAAGTGCTGCACTCAATATGCCAGCCAATTAGGAAAACTCAGCAGTGGCCACAGGACAGGAAAAAGGTCAGTTTTCATTTCAATCCCAAAGAAAGGCAATGCCAAAGAATGCTCAAACTACCACACAATTGCACTCATCTCACACACTAGCAAAGTAATGCTCAAAATTCTCCAAGCCAGGCTTCAACGGTATGTGAATCATGAAGTTCCAGATGTTCAAGCTGGATTTAGAAAAGGCAGGGGAATCAGAGATCAAGCTGCCAACATCTGTTGGATTATCAAAAAACAAAGAAAGTTCTAGAAAAACATCTATTTCTGCTTTATAGACTATGTCAAAGCCTTTGACTGTGTGGATCACAACAAACCATGCAACATTCTGAAAGAGATGGGAATACCAGATCACCTGACCTGCCTCCTGAGAAATCTGTATGCAGGTCAAGGAGCAACAGTTAGAACTGGACATGGAACAATAGACTGTTTCCAAATCAGGAAAGGAGTATGTCAAGGCTCTATATTGCCACACTGCTTAATTAACTTATATGTGGAGTACACCATGAGAAATGCTGGTCTGGAAGAAGCACAAGCTGGAATCAAGATTTCTGGGAGAAATATCAATAACCTCAGATATGCAGATGACACCAACCTTATGGTAGAAAGCAAAGAGGAACTGAAGAGCCTCTTGATGAAAGTGAAAGAGGAGACTGAAATTGTTGGCTTAAAGCTCAACATTCAGAAAACTAAGATCATGGCATATTGTCCCATGGCAAATAGATGGGGAAACAGTGGAAATAGTGACAGACTTTATTTTGGGGGGCTCCAAAATCACTGCAGGTGATGACTGCAGCCTTGAAATTAAAAGATGCTTGCTCCTTTGAAGAAAAGCTACGACCAACCTAGACATCATATTAATAAGCAGAGACATTACTTTGCAAAAAAGCTCTGTCTACTCAAAGCTATGGTTTTTCCAGTAGTCATGTGTGGATGTGAGTGTTGGACTATAAAGAAAGCTGAGTGCCGAAGAACGGATGCTTTTGAACTGTGGTGTTGGAGAATACTCTTGAGAGTCCTTTGGACAGCAAGGAGATCCAACCAGTCCATCCTAAAGGAAAACAATCCTGAATATTCATTGGAAGGACTGATGTTTAAGCTGAAACACCAATACTTTGGCCATCTGTTGTGAAGAACTAACTCATGGTAAAAATTGAAAGTGGGAGGAGAAGGTGACCCCAGAGGATGAGATGGTTGGATGACATCACTGACTCAGTAGACATGAGTTTAAATAATCTCCAGGAGTTGGTGATGGACAGGGAAGCCTGGCGTGCTACAATCCATGGGGTTGCAAGGAGTCGGACATGACTGAGTGACTGAACTGAACTGATACACTCTGAGAATCTGTTTAGTGTTACTACATTTATTCATTATTTTAACAAGATATCCTGAGTACTTGCTGCAGCTTCTACATTAGCTTCTTCACCTTGCGCTTCCATGTTGTAGAGATGATTTCTTTCCTCAAATCTCAAGAATCAATCTCTGTTGGTTTCAGGTTTTGTTTGTTTTTTTTTTTTTTTTTCCCTGCAGATTCCTTACCTCTTTCAGCCTTCCTGGAATTGAAGACAGTTAGGACCTTACTCTGGATTAGGCTCTGGCTTAAGGGAATGTTGTGGTTTGTTTGATCTTCTATTCAGACCACTCAAACTTTCTCTGTATCCTCAATAAGACTGCTTCATGTTCTTATGATCTGTGTGTTCACTGGAATGGTAATTTAATTTTCTTCAATAACTTTTCCTTTCCATTAACAATTTGGTTTTTTGGTACAAAAGGTCTAGCTTTCAGTCAATCTCTGATTTACACATTTCTTCTTCTGTAAGTGCAATCATTTTTAGGTTTTGAGTTAAAGCAAGAGATGTGCAATTCTTCTTGTAACCGGACCACTTAGAGGCCACTGTAAGATTATCCATTGGCCTAATTTCAATATTATTGTAACTCAGGCAATAGGGAGACTTGAGGAGAGGAAGAACATGGGAAACAGCTGGTGGGTGGAGTGATCAGAACACATACATTTATCAGTGAAGCTTGCTGTTTCACATGGGCACAGTCCAAGTTGCTCACTACAATAGTAACAATAATTTCAACAGTAACAACAGAGACTGTTGATCACAGATCACCATAACAAATACAATCATAATAAAGTTTGAAATATTTTGAAATTTAACAAATATGACACAGAGACATTAAGTGAGCAAATGCTCTTAGGAAAATAGTGCAGATGCAGAGTTGCCATACACCTTCAACTTGTACAAATCACAGTATCTGTGAAACACAATAAAATGAAGTACATGTATGCTTATGTGTTTCTGTGTGTGCATTGGATAGATATATGTATATGCATATGGGGCTTCCCAGGTGGTACTAGTGGTAACCCACCTGCCAATGTAGGAAACATAAGAGACACTGGTTCAATACTTGGGTTGCGATGATCTCCTGGAGGAAGGCATGGCAACCCACTCCAATATTCTTGCCTGGAGAATCCCCATGGACAGAGGAGCCTTGGGGTGGTAGGGGGTTATAGTCCACAGGATTGCACAGAGTTGGACACAACTGAAGTAACTGGGTACACACACATGTATATATACTATACACACACACATATATATATATAAAGATAATTACTATATTTTATATATAAAAAGATAGTTGACTCATGCAATTATGGTGGTACAGAAGCCCAGCTTGTCCTCTGTAAGCTGAAGACTCAGAAAAGCTGGTGATGTAATTCCAATCCAACTTCAAAGGCCTGAGAACCAGGAGAATCTAAGGTGTAAGTCCTAGTTTGAGGGCAGAAGAAAGAAGATATATGTCCAGAGAAATAAGTCAGGCAGAAAGTAAATGCTCTCTCCTTCTGCCTTTTTGTTCTACTCAGATCCTCAGGGAACTATGATTTACTTTGTATGCCAATTTAAATGCTAATCTCATATGGAAACATCCTCACAGACACACCCAGATATAATGCCCAACCAAATACCTGGGCACTCCTCATCTCATCAAGTCCACACATATAATAAACAACCAGGAGTATGAAAATGATATGTTAAGATGACTTTTGTTTAAAAGGCATATATCTTTCATCAAGTAAAAAATTTACAAGCATAAATACAAGTGTTGCTGCTGCTGCTGCTAAATCGCATCAGTTGTGTCCGACTCTGTGGGACCCCAGAGACGGCAGCCCACCAGGTTCCCCTGTCCCTGGGATTCTCCAAGCAAGAACACTGGAGCGGGTTGCCATTTCCTTCTCCAACGCATGAAAGTGAAAAGTGAAAGTGAAGTCGCTCAGTCGTATCCGACTCCTAGCGACCCCATGGACTGCAGCCTACCAGGCTCCTCTGTCCATGGGATTTTCCAGGCAAGAGTACTGGAGTGGGGTGCCATTGCCTTCTCCGAAATACAAGTGTACAAAGGATTATTTTGATTTTTTTTTTTTTTAGACTAGATGGAACATCACCTTTTCTGACAATTTTCATAGCCTTTCTTCTAGCAGCATTGAGACAAAAGATATCTATTAGTTTCTCTGAATCTGGGACTGTGCTTGATATTTATCCCCAGAGTACACTCCTCTGTAGCATCACCTTCTATACTCATGGCAAACAATAACTACTTCTATGCTACTCCTCTCTTCTTTCAATTTACTGCAGCTTCATCCTTCAACTTACTCGATCAAAAATAGTAACTTGCATTGCTTTTAAATATTGAACTTTCTGTTTTGTAACATATTTATGTAGTCCTTTGTTATTTCCCATGCTATTACATGGCATGATGTTTATGGTACAGTGTGCAAACTGAATGTGTTAAAGCTTGCCAGCCAAACATTTATTAACAATTCGTATTAATCAATGATCAGGAAAAAATGCTTTAAGTATTTTACATAAAAACTGCTACCAGGTGCTTTTACTGTTTTCAATTATATTTTAAGAAATTAATTGGGGATTTTAGCCTAATGTGAAATTCATAATAAATGTCCCATTAACAAAACTGCAAAATAGACCATCTGATGCCATTTGGTAGCAAAATTACTACTTTTCAATAATGTATTTCTGAAGTTATGTGGGAGACACATTTTTGTCTATGCCAGGAAACCTGTTATTTTTATTGACACACTAATGGTCCTTTATTACATATAAGATTTTGAGCAAGGGAATAAAATGGCCCAATTTTCATTTTTAAAAGACATGCACTCCCTTGAAACCTTTCAAGAAACCAGATTTTATATGTATAATTTACAATGATGGTGAAGTATTTTTATTGCACTTTTAGTAGATGTTCTGTACATAAAGCATGAAATGGTTCATGTTCAAACACTATAATTCAGAAGCAATAATAATATAAACATTTAAATAAAAAGATTGATCATTACAAATATATTATTTTGAATACTATTTTCTACTGATCAGTGCATTTTCATTTTTTGCTGGTAATAGTAAAACTTTATTTCAGACTTTCAAAAGAAAATACTTATCTTTGATGTATATTGCAATTTCACATCTGCTTATTTATTCCCCTTTTCTTTCTGGAACTTGAAATGAATGCTGTTGAAATACACAACTAAAAATATTTGTCAGGTATTTTTTATAAAATGAAACTTTCTTTGTGTCTCTTGACTCAGCTCATTTTATAAGCAATATTCATTTTAATAACTCAAATTTTTTCATTATTATTTTGCTCTGCTTTCTAAGCCAAAATATCTCTATATTGTAAAATATAGTTTCATACTGTATGTCACCCCAGGCTTTCCATCCCCCTCCAAATTCTGTGAACTTGGCTTTATATCAACCATTATTCTCTAATGTTTGGCTTCTATCTATATTTACACTATTTATTCATTCTATTATGCATATTTATTAATTAATGATATTTTCCTTCAAGAGTAAAATTGTCTAAAAGTAGATTTCATGCATGTGTGAGTGTTAAGTTACTTCAGTCATGTCTGACTCTTTGCAACCCCATGAACTGTAGCCCTCAGGCTCCTCTGTACAGGACTTATAATCAAATAATTTATTAGCAATATGGAAACTTTTAAAAAATATATGTGCATCAAAATCTTCTCTAAAGAAAATGAAAAAAGACGAAGTAAAATAAGACAAAACAAAAACAAACTTGATCAGTTGGAGTGAGTAACCCAACTCCAGAAAGCGTCAGATGATTGCTTTGCTAATATTTGGAGTTTCCTTTTGACAAGTCACATATGCAAGATGAAGTTGTCAGTTGAATTAGTAGGGCAATGGCAGCTATTATGTCAGTGATTTGGTGTAAAGAAGGAACATGTCTGAGTTAGCTGTATCAAAGCCAGAATTAGGGAAGTGTCTGATTTTTATGATTTGTATAGTCCACTTGATAAATCATACCTTTCTTAAAATATCCCTTTGTTGGTTATTTGAGGTGTGTGAACTTTTATTTATTTTTGTTTTTGTTTTGTACTTTAAATATGAATCAAAATGTTATGCCCCATTTCAAAGGGACTCAAAGCAAGCACTTGCCCCGTGTATCAATTCCATTATTATGCCTGCAGTTCTATTGAAAAATACAAAATGCAAAAGTGGAGGGTTAAGTATTGAGGTATCATAGTGATGTTGACAAAGACAGAAAAGTTTTATTGAGATATAATTGACATATAGTATATGTTTAAGGTGTACAGCACAACAATTTGACTTACATACATCATTAAATGATCACCACAATAAGTTTAGTGGACATTAACCATCTCATATAGATACAAAAAAAAAAGGAAAAAAATGTTTTCCTTGTGATGAGATTCATCTATTCCATTAGTTATTTCTTTTATTACTGAATGGCATTCTATTGTACAGATGTAGTACACTATGTTGACCTATTCATCAGTTGATAGATCTTTGAGTTGCATTTAGTTTTTGGTGATAAGATAAAAAGCCATTATAAACATTTTCACAGAGGTCTTTGTAGTCAGTAAATAATAATATGAAGAGTAATTTAAATTAAATATGCTCTGTTTTATGTTGTTAAAAACAGGTAATCATTAAAAAAAGGTTACACTTTAAAAGGAAGTCAGTTAATGGTATTTCAGTCTTAAGTCTCATGTCTTAATCTGAGATCTCTCATGTTCAAGTTGAAAACATTTGGGTAATTCTTAAGTTTTATGAGTCAGAGACAACTAAAGAGACTTAGCATGCACGTGTGAAATGGGAGTTAAAGACTGTGACCACATTATTTCCAGTGCTTGTTATCCATATTACAAATTTCTGTCTTAAAAGTTATTTTGGCTTTGCAGAAATATCATGCTAAACCAGATGGCAGAAGAAAGGAAACACTTTCTCATAGAATAATTTTTGGACTCTCAATAAAAGCTGTCTAGTTAATGATCAGGTATTAAGCCAAACCAGCCTGGCGCAAGGTCATTCAATATCCTTTCCAGCTCAACTTGTTTTGGTCGACTAGTTTAAATACACTTCTATGGAGAAATAGTCCTGTGAAAGTGAGCGGAAAATAAACTAGCAAATAAAAGACAATCAATCTGAAAGTGTAGCTGCTTTCTAGATTGAATCTTTTTCTGCAAATTTTCTAAATGTGATGAAAGACTGTTAACACACACACACAAAACAAAGTCTACATGGTTAAAATAATGAATGGACCAGAGTTTAATCAAGCGCTAGCAAATTGGTTTTCTTAAATGGCTTCTATTTTGCTCCCAGAAAATTGCAGTTCAAATATCATATTAGAGTCTTTTAATGTTTACCTCTATAGTGATGAAGACTATGAAAATAGCGATAAGTAGACATTGAGAGAAAACAAGGTTTCTAGGAAATGGTATCATGGTTTTAGTCATAGTAGATTCTCAAGAGCTATGTGGATCTTTATCAATTGACCACAATAAAATATCTTGTCATGTAGCTTTCTGCCACTAATAACATAGCAGAATCAGTAGACAGTAATGAGGGGCTCATTTTTAATGTGTGAGAAACTTCTTTGCTGGCCAATATGTTTAATTGAAAAGTCAATCTTGGGTATTATAGAAAGCCTACCAATACATAGATGGATATTTTATATAACTTTTTATATATTTGGGAGTTAAAGATACATGCAAATTAACTTACTTATTTTAATTGCTACTGGTTTGATAGATTGAATTTATGTGGCTAATTCTTTCTTGCTGTGTTATTGATAATTGCCCTTTTATCACCATCTGGTATCTGTTTTCTCTTTTAGTCCATTGTGCCCACGTAATATAATTAGTTAGCTTTGCTTCAGATTGCCCATGGGTGATAAATTTTCATAGCAATTCTACAAAATGTTTTGTGTCTTTAGAATACAATGTAGGTTTCAGCAAATGTTTGGAATTCTTAGTAAAATTTTGAAATTTAGCAATATATTGGAACTCGTTCAAGGAAACCGACTAATCTAGACATTTTAGAGGTATGGTTTGACTCAATAATCTTCCAAATTAATACAGATTACATGTACTTTTGTATGTTCAGAAATGTTCATTTTTTCTTACTCCCCTTAAGAATATATGATTTCAAGTCACCTGTGCACTATCTGAGATTTTTAACAAAAATGACTTTAACCTTGGCAGACTGCAGGCTAAATCTTTATTTCTTATGAAATGAATATTATCTGTTATTAATTTCAAAATTCAGGGCAATCAACAATATATTGTTTCCTCACTTAAAAATATATACCTTTGGAAGACTAAATTTTAGATAGTAATTTTTAAAAAACTGTAATACAATATTTATTGATAAGCATAAGCAATAATGAGAATAAAGGCAGCAATTAAGAAATGAAAGTACTAAATCTAGATACAAAATGACAGAAAAATACTTGAGAATAGATATTTTGCATAACTGAGTTGAGAATAAATTGGGCTCTGTGTAATTAAGATATTTTTACTAAACTAGGTATTTGGTAACTAAACTAGGTATTTGGTAACTAATGGAAGGAAGAAACAGTGGATAGAGTAGAACAAAATGAAAGGAAAACATACATAAACACAAGAAAATGTACTGTAAGTTTATAAGGGCTATGAGGACTAGATTAAGGGCTACCCCCTTCAATGGGCTAAAATCATGTAGTAGTGTGTAGTATTTGCATGTAATGCAGGATGAAAAAATTTTTAAATAAATTCTAGTAAATAGATACATAAGTCATACAGATATCTGGTGAACCACAGAATGTGACTATAACTCTTTTATGCTAGAAATTCTTTAGCATAAAAAGGCCAGTCTTCATGTTACAGAAATATGACAGAGGTTTATAATGTTCCCATGAGTTCTCTCTAAGACTAGGAAAATTTAATAATAAAATCAATGTCTATTTATTAGTCTCTCTGGAAATCATTGTAAGCTTATTTAACTACAATTAATAAGGACATTACTATATACTTTTGCTGTTCAGTTGCTCAGTAATGTCCAACTCTGGACTGTAGCATGCCAGCTTCCTTGTCCTTCACGGTCTCCTGGTGTTTGCTCAGACTCATGTCCATTGAGTCAGTGATCAACCTTCTCGTCCTCTGCTGTCCCCTTCTCCTCCTGCCTTCAATCTTTCCCAGCATCAGGATCTTTTCTAATGAGTCAACTCTTTACATCAGGTGGCCAAATTATTGGAGCTTCAGCTTTATCATCAGTCCTTCCAATGAATATCCAAGGTTGATTTCTTTTAGGATTGACTGGTTTGATCTCCTTGCAGTCCAAAGGACTCTCAAGAGTCTTCTCCAACACCAGTTCTAAAGCATCAGTTCTTCAGTGCATTAGTGGTTTGGGCATAGACTTGGATTACTATGATATTGAATGGTTTGCCTTGGAAATGGACATAGATTATTTTATCATTTTTGATATTACACCTATGTACTTCATTTAGGACTCTTCGTTAATTATGAGGGCCACTCCAGTTCTTCTAAGGTATTCTTGCCTACAGTAGTAGATATAATGGTAGTCTGAATTAAAATCGCTCATTCAAGTCCATTAAGCTCACTGATTCATAAAATGTCAAAGATATCATTCTTGACATCTCCTGTTTGACCAATTCCAATTTACCTTGGGCTTTTATTTTGGATAGGGAAAAATGAAAGTTTTCTTTGTGTATCAGTGAGCTTTATGTTTACCTTTGTAGTTTTAAATTAATAATTTTATATTTAAAAGAGTCTAATATAATTGTAAACATAATTTAAATAATATGTAATTTATTAGAAAACAAAACCAGAAGTCCTCCATCATTGAACCCCCAGTGGCAAAATTTAGTGTGAGGCTTTGGAAACCTTTTTTCAATATATATTGAACACACAGTATTTTTGTTCACAAGCACACAGACACACATAATGTAAAAATACAGGTTAATTTTTATGCTAAAAGTAATAATCTTTCTATTTTTGCAATCTAACTTCCAAGAATTAATTTCTTCTAATATAGCTATATGTATAAGTGTACATATAATATATATGCATGGATTAAGAAACACAATGCATTGAATACTTAGACACCCACCATGAGTAAAAGCAATTGAACATATCAACATTATTTACCTGCCTAATCTTACCACTAGAAGACATCTTTCCTCTGTTTTCTGTTTCATTTCTTTGTTTATATAATAGTTTAAAATATGTGCATATTGCCTTCAAATATAAATGAAATTAAACTATATGCATTTCTTTATTTTTTCACAATGGTGTATGTAGGTTTTACTTATGCCAATTTAAATAGATTGTATTAATTTTTCACTTTTATTAAATTAGTTATAAAATTTCCATTCTTGTTCTATGATGTCATACAATTTGGGAGCAACGTTTTCTTTTGAAGCAAGCATTACAGATCAACCATTTAAAAAAAATCATAAAACTATAGGACTTTGGTAGGAGTGTATGGGGGTATTTTTTAAAATTACTATTTCTACATTTATTGGGTACTAAATTATATTTTCTATTTCTTTTTTTATTTGCATTTTACATTTTTTCTAAGTACTATTTTATAAATTGTTACACTTTAAAATATTTTTTACTGTTCAAAATTTCTTTTGTTCAAAATTATTCCAACATTTCATTTTAATTTTTTTGATCTTATACTCTGAATTTAAAATTAGTTTTATAAAATGATCTCATTAATAATCACTGCTTATATTATGTATATATTACAATATATGCAAAATTTATTCACACACCTAAAATCAAAATCAAGTAAAACTGTATGCCATCAAAATATAAATTGTAAGCAAATATTTAACTTTAAATATAGAAAGAAGGGGAAATAAGAGTAAACATATTGTGATTTTTAATATCATTAATTATACAGTGCCTCCAGTTTTCCACTAAAATCATTTAAATTCTTACTTATAGAATTGCAACAAAGATTTAATTATTGTTTTGGCAGAGAGAATATGCATAGGTATCTAAATTCTCATTCAAGTCTTAAATAATCTAGACCTGGTGCCCAGTTATTACTACTGACTTAATTTCTGTATTTCTTCTCAAGGGTCTTCAAAGTTAATTCCTGTATTTCTTGAGTCTCCAGTCTTTTTTCCTTTCTTGAATAATGTTTTCAGTATAGGAAAAAAATTAGAAGTGTTTGTTCACATAATTGACTGATATTTTGACTGAGCACCCCTTTGAATATGATCATCTATGTTTAGATTTAACTCATGCATTTATTGAAACTGAGATGAATGGTGTGAAATTTAACTTAGCATATGTGTTAAAACAGATTGTTATCAGTCTTAAAATTCCACATTAAAAATTCTGGAAAGAATGAGATTTCTAATTCCAGAAAGAAAATGTAGACATATTTTTCTTTATTCTCCCACTATGCACAAAGAAAAGCACCCAAACCCTGCACAATATATATAAAGTAAACACAAGAAGATTCTAAACATAAAGATTAATTATATTTTAAATATTTTGTTCATGGGTATAAATAGACTCAAGAAAAAAAATAGTGATGGGTTCCCTGGGGTGTCTTTCTGCTTCACATGCCTCAAACTTGGAGATGAAGAAACTGGTGAAGCCAGGAAAACTAACAAATATACTAAAACACCCCTCCCCCACCAAAACCTACTCCTTCTAGCTAAAGAATCAGTAAAGAGCCATCCCAGCAAAAACAAAACAAACAAAAACCATAACTTTTAGACGTAGCAATCTACTCTACTCCATCCAAACAGAGAAGAAACAAATGTGCTTTTTATCCCACAATAAAAAAGGTTGTGTAAGGATCCTAAACACTATCACTGGTCAGGCTGTAGAAAGTTATTTCAACACTCTTGCTGGAGGGGTGTCAGGAAAGGCCAAGTAGATTGCTGGATTTCATCCCTATTGGATGGAAAACATTACCAAAAAATTTAAGAAGAATCAATATTAATTCTGCACATTCTCTTCCAGTGTATTAGTTACTCAGTCATGTCTGATTCTTTGTGGTCCCATAGACTGTAGCCTGCCAGGCTCCTCCATCCATGTAATTCTCCAGGTAAGAATACTGGAGTGGGTAGCCATTCCCTTCTTCAGGTGATTGTCCTAACTCAGGGATCAAACCCAGGTCTCCTGCATTGCAGGCAGATTCTTTACCATCTGAGACACCAGAGGAGGGAAAACTCAACTTATTTAAAGGGGCTAAGGGTAACCAGGATAACAAAATCAGATCAAAACAGTACAAAAACCAAACCAAAGAAAACCTACATATCATTAACCTCCATGAAGGGAGTCACAAAAAGTCTTCACTTACTTTTAACAAATAGAATTAGTAATGTATAACACTAAGTATATATCATAAACAAGTGGGCTTTATCCTGGAATAAATCAATCAATGCAACTCAAAATCTTAACAGGTTAAAGAAGAAAAATCACATGATTGTATCAACAGATTAAAAATAAATGGACACAATTCAATACCAATTAATCATGAAACTGTCAGGAAAGTAGGACCAGAGGGAGACTTTCTAAACTTCGTAAAGAGTGCCTATCATCAATCTATAGCCAGCATCTCAAATATTGATGATAGACTGAGAGCTTTCTCTGTGAGTTTGGAAATAGACAAGGAATAAGGATGCTCACTCTCATTCTTACTCAATATACTACTGAAAGCTCTACCAGTGCAATAAGGCAAACAAGAAATAAAAGGCATAAGTGCAGGGGGCTGTATTCAGTATTTTGCAATAATCTCTCTGTTTCCCTGGTGGCTCAGAGGTTAAAGCATCTGCCTGCAATGTGGGAGACCTTTGTTCGATCCCTGGGTCAGGAAGATCCCCTGGAGAAGGAAATGGCAGCCCACTCCAATATTCTTGCCTGGAGGATCCCATGGACCAAGAAGCCTGGTGGGCTACAGTCCATGGGGAAACAAAGAGTCGGACACGACTGAGCGACTTAACTTTCACTTTCACTTTCATAATGGAAAAGAATCTGAAAAAGAATCCCAAGTAATTTACAAAAAAAGAAATATTTCTGCAATTACTAATTGAGTTCAGAAAGGTCGTGGAATACAAACTACACATATGAGAATAGATTATACTTCTACATAGTAGAAATAAACTTATGAACAAAATATTTAAACTATAATATCATTTACAATAACTCAAAAATGTGAACACTTTGGTGTAAATATATCACAGCATGTTGTGTCCAGCTCTTTTTGCAATCTTATGGACTGTGTAGCCTGCAAGACTCTTCTGTCCATGTGATTACCTGGGTAAGAATACTGGAGTGGGTTGCCATTTCCTTCTGCAGGGGACATTCCCGATGCAGGGACTGAACTCATATCTACTGCATGGGCAATCAGATTCTTGACCACTGAGCCACCAGGAAAGCCCATGTACATAATTTCTGTGCTGAAAAGTATAAAATATAGATGAAAATAATCAATGAATATCTACATAAATAGAAATATATATTACCCTAATTGATACATGAATTTGGTATAGTTTCCATCAAAATTCAACACGATTTATGTAGATAATAATACAACCTTTCTAAAATCCATATGAATGGGAAAAAGAGACTAGAATACTTAAAATAATTTTTAGAAAAAATAGAATCAATTGGAAGGGATCAGTCTACCTCTTTTCAAGATATGCTTAACCTTTCATATAGTTCATTATGTACAATGAACAAGAATTTTGGTGTTGATATGGTATATAAACATAGGTCAGTGGAACACAACAGAAAATCAACAAATAGATACATATGAATATGTCCAACTGATCTCTGATACAGGTGTAAAAACAATTCAATAGTGCTTTTGGAACAAATGGACATTTATTAACTCATAGTAGACTATATACTAAATGCAGAGCTTTAAAAAAAAAAAGTAGAAAACTCTTCAGGATTTAATGCTAGACAGAGACTTCTTAGAGTTGACACCATGGTATAGTTCATAATAGGAAAACTGAACAAACAGACTTTATCAAAATTAAAGTTTTTTGCTCTGTGAAGTGTTAATCAATCAGCTGTGTCCAGCTCTTTGCAAACCTATGGACTTTAGCCCCACGCTCTGTGAAAGACCCTGTAAAAAGATAAAAAGAAACTACAGATTGGAGTAAAATATTTTCTATATACCTTAAAAATCAAATTAGTATAGAGATTATATAAACCATTCCCAAAACTCTACAATAAAAATTAAAAATCCAACTAAGAAAGAAATAAAAGACAAAAAGAAACATTTTAGCAAAGAGAATATGTAGATAACAAATGAAAACATGAAAAGATGTTAAACATCACTAGTCATTAGAGAAATGGAAGTTAAAACCACAATTAATACCACTGAACATTTACCAGAAAGGTTAAAGTAAAACAAAACAAAACAAATAAAAGATAAAAACATCAACAAAATCAAATGCAGGCAAAGGTGCAGAGCAACTAGACCACTCAATTCAGGTGGGAGTATAAATGGTCTAGTAACTCTGTAAAACAGCTTGGCAATTTCTGAAACTAAACTAAACTGAACATGCAACTAACATATGTTTCAGCACTTGTAGCCTTGAGCATTTATCCCGGAGAAATTAAAATTTATGTACATAGCAGCCTTATTTATTACAGTTCCAAACTAGAAACAACACAGATACCTTCGATAGCTGAATAGGTAAAAAAACTACAGTGCATCCATAACAACAGAATTCTTGTTGTTGTTTAGTCACCCAGTCGTGTCCGACTCTTTGCAACCCCATGGACCACAGCACAACAGGCCTCCCTGTCCCTCACCATCTCCTGGGGCTTGCCCAAGTTCATGTTCAGTGCATCAATTATACCGTCCAGCCATCTCATCCTGTCACCCTCTTCTCCTTCTGCCTTCAGTCTTTCCCATAACTTGGGACTTTTCCAATGAGTCATCTGTTCGCATCAGTTGACCAAAATATTGGAGCTTCAGCTTCAGCATCAGTCCTTCCAGTGAATATTCAGTGTTGATCTCTCTTAAGATTGACTGGTTTGATCTCTTTGCTGTCCAAAGGACTTTCAAGGATCACTTCCTTGTTTTGGTGAAAGGGCTTGCATAACTCAATGAAACTATGAGCCATGCCTTGCAGAGTCACCCAAGATGAATGGGTCATAGCAGAGAGTTCTGACAAAACATTGTCCACTGGAGTGGGGAATGGCAAACCACTCTAGTAAACTTCCTGTGAGAACCTCATGAACTGTATTTAAAAAAAAAAAAAAAAACAGAATAACTACCTAGTGATAAAAAAGGAAAGAATTGTTATATACCACAACCTAGGCCAATCTGCAGAGAATTATGATGGGTGAAAAAAAGCTAGCTCTTAAAAGTTACATATAGTATGTTTCTATTTATATAATATTCTTAAATTGTCGGGATTATAGAAATGGAGAACAAACTAATAGGTGGCAAAGATAAAGGTGGGAGTAGTGGTGGATGCGACTTCACTTTCACTTTTCACTTTCATGCACTGGAGAAGGAAATGGCAACCCACTCCAGTGTTCTTGCCTGGAGAACCCCAGGGATGGGGGAGCCTGGTGGGCTGCCGTCTCTGGGGTCGCACAGAGTCAGACACGACTGAAGTGACTTAGCAGCAGCAGCAGCGATGGATGAGAAGTAGATGGGCTATAAAAGGACAAAAATGAGGGACACTTGCAATGATGGAATTATTTTGTATATTGACTATAATAGTATCCTGGTTGTGATATGGTACTATAGTTTTTCAGAATGTTTCCATTTATAGATACTGGGTAAAGGGCATAGCACATCCCTTTGTTATTTTTTACAACTGCCTTTGAAGCTAGAGTTATCTCAAAATTCTGCTTTGAAAATGTTTAAGTTTTAAAAAGGCACTTATACTACTTTTCTTGGTGAAGAATGAACTATTTTCAAGACTCAAGTTAAATATTGGCCTTTCTTTGCCAAGCTCTCTCTCTCTGATTAGCCATCAGTAATACTGACAATGTTTCCTTTCTGAATCATGGTTAACTTCTTTTGGTTGACATGCCCAGACCTGCCTTAAATCTAATGACAACAGGGAGAAATGGAATTCCAGAGTATATAAGTAAGGTTAGGTAAACATTTTCTTCTTTGGTAGAAAATGGCAATCCACTCCAGTACTCTTGCCTGAAAAATCCCATGGACTGAGGAGCCTGGTACGCTACAGTCCGTGGAGTTGCAAAGAGGTGGACACGACTGAGCGACTTCACTTCACTTCAGACCTTGAGTACTGACATGGCACCCTTAACAGTTAGTGTAACACAAAGTCTGAGAATACACTGTTATTGACGCTTCCGTGATGGCAAGTATCTCTTTTCACACAATGGCTCTTACCACTTCACACAAGGCTTACCTGCAGGAGCAAATGGCAAGGAACTTGAAAGGAGAGCCATGTCAATCACTTGTATTTATTGAAAACCCTTTGTGCTTCTCTAGTTTGCAGACTGGATTACATAACAAAGTAGACCGCACTTAGCGGTCTTGGTGCTTTTTTTTTTCTCTTCTGTCTTAGTGCTTTTTATTTCTATTTAGATTTAGCAGTGTTAGTGCTTTTTAAAATACACCATGCCATTTCTATCTAGCCTACCTCATTTGTGTGTACTTCCATCACAACACCAACATATTGCTATTGCTTTTAGTTTTGAAATGTATATTCATATTTGCTGTTATACTATAGTGTCAATTCCCTGACAACAAAGACTGATATATTTCATCAAACATGGGACACATCTTAAAAGTGCCTATGTGTTTTGGAGATTTGGGATAACTGGATTTTGCCCTATAAGCATTGTGATTTTATTTCCTGCATTGTGAATATTTTAAGAATGAATTACCTTTCTTTATTTTTCCTCAAATCCTTTGTGTAAACAACAACAAAATATATATATACACAAATATATATATATTTATACACACACACTATATATACAAACATACATGTATATATTACATATACATACATATATATACACATATGTACACATATATGAAATAGGGTGTTATACTCTTTTTACTTGAAATTTTTTTACTTAACAATATTTTTACATAACAATATTTATTTTATGAATAAAAGCTTCCTCCTCTTTGTTAAGATTACAGAGTACTGTAATTTTTTCAGCAATTCTCCTATAAACAGGTATTTGGTTTGTTTCCAATGTTTTGTAATTATAAGCAATGTTGTAATGAATTATGCCCATACACATTTTTGTATTGCTGTATATCTACAACTTCAGGGTAAATTACCAAAAGTGGGGTGTCAGAGTTGAGAGGTAAAGGTACACATATTTTGTTAGAATTTTCAAATTTCTTTCCAACATAATTTACCAGTTTTGCATATCTACCAGCAATAATTAGAGTCTCTTTATCCCCAAATCCTTGCCAAATGAATGTGTTAGCATACTTCAAAATGTTTGCCAATCTCTTCAGGGAGATGTGGCATCTCACTGTATTATACATTTGTCTTCTCTAACTGGGAGTGATACTAAATATATTTTAATATGTTTAAGGGACATTTAAACATATTTTTTGCCAAATTTTAAATGAGGCTTTTAGTCATTTTTACTCTGTATAATGCATATTCATAGTGAACATATGTAATATTATGCATATATGCACATATATATTCACATACTTATTGTGCACATGTATGTAAATTTGTGTATATATTGAAAATAAGTTTATCTCAGTTTGTTGTTGGTGTTTATGCATTTAAAATTAAGTTTTGGATTGCATATTTTTTTAAACTTTTATGTAATTGATTTTATCCAAGTGTTTAGCTGCATGGTTAGAACATTTTCCCATGTATCAGAGTTATAGAGGAATTTATTTATGTTGTCTTCTAATACAGTATTGTTTCACTTTTTGCCTTTATATTCTTGATCCACTTAGAGTTTATTCTATTCCTGTGTATGTGTATTGTTCATTTCCTTCATTTTTCTCAGCAAAAAAAAAAAAAAGAAAAGAAAACTCTGATTTGAAAAAATCTATAGTCACAGTTCCCAAGGAAATCATTTAATATAATAGATCTGAAGAGTCAAAGCTATGTTTTTTACCAGTTCATGTATGGATGTTGAGAGTTGGCTGAGCACTGAAGAACTGATGCTTTTGAAATATAGTGCTGGAGAAGACTTTTGAGAGTCCCTTGGACAGCGAGGAGATCAAACTAGTCAATCCTAAAAGAAATCAACCCTGAATATTCACTGGAAGGATTGATGATGAAGTTGAAACTACAATAATTTAGCCACCTGATGTGAAGAGCCAACTCACTGGAAAAGATCATGATGTTGAGAAAGACTGAGGGCAGGAGGAGAAGGGGACAACAGAGGATGAGATGGTGGGATGGCATCACTGACTCGATGGACATGAGTTTAAGCAAGCTTCAGGAGATAGTAAAAGACAGGGAAGCTTGGTGTGCTGCAGTCTATGGGGTCGCAAAGAGTCGGGGACGACTTAGAAACTGAACAACGACGATATATTCTGTAGGATATTTTGGGCGTGTACATGCATCCTTTGTGCCTATTTAACTATTTCTTGATTTTGGTGGTTCAGATGGTAAAGAATCTGCCTGCAATGCAGGAAACATAGGTTTGATCCTTGGGTCAGAAAGATCCCTTGGGAAGGGAATGGCTGCCTACTCCAGTATTCTCGCCTGGAATTTTCCATGGACAGAGGAGCCAGGTGGAGAGTAGGACATGACTCAGTGACTAACACTTTCAGTTCTACCATGTTCCTGTGGAAACATATTTCAAGGCATGAATAACATTTCATTATTATTGTCTCCTACTATTTATACCTATTTTCTTAATAGGAAATGTACAATAATTATCTTTCTTTAATACTAAAAATATTATGTAAAAGATCATCTTTACATAGAGATTTATATATACATATATGTATTATTAAAATAATAAAGAAAATTAACCTTTAATTGTATGAAAAATATATAATTTTTAAATTTCTTGTTTAAAAAATAACACAAATATTACATTTATTGACAGTGGGTATTATATTTATTGGCATTTAGGAGGGAAATATTTTACAAGAGAGATTACTCAACTTCCTATGAAGGTGGCTGAACATAATCTATGTCAATTTTTGCTTGGGAAAAGGTCATATTCCTCAGCCAAGTTTTAAATGGGTTGAAACTCTACTCAGGGTATTCTAATGTTAGTCAATTATCTTACTAGAATTCTTGTACTCAGGCATATAGAAACTATTATAATGTGAGTAGAGAAATTATTGCATTAAGCAGTATAAGTCAACACAGCGGGACTAAAAGAAGGCAGAGAGACAGCAGTAAAAATAAAGTACTAAAATATTAATATAATGAGAAATATGACAAAACCCTATATATATGTGGCAGTTGCATTAACAGAATGTCTAGTCTTAGGTCACTCATCATCAGTGTTTTAAGTTTTGAAAACTTTTTCAGTATACTGAAAGATATGTGTAACAATGTATAAAGACATAAAAGTATATACCATCTATTCAAAAAATGCAGGATGCCTTTACTTTTAATTGTGGAGTAAATGAATAAATGCTAATTATATAATATTCAATTTAGATTTCTTAATTCTAGCTTATTTCTAAGTTTAGTGAGTACTAGTATGAGAATAGATTGACAAAGTAAAATATTTTTTATTGCCTCCACTTAATAAATATCAAATACTCAAATTTAGATATAAATGTAAAAGAAAGACTAACATTTTTTCCTAATTTTTTTTCTGGCCTTTTATAAACAATCATTCATGTCTTATTTGTAAGTATTTTTGACTCATAAACTGATTTTTAAATCATAAGGTAAAAGAGAAGGAGATGATTAGGTAGCAGTTGTGTTAACAGAGTATAAATATGCACCTTCTAACTTCAGTGAATATTACAAATTGAATGCCTACACATTTGAGCAAAAATAATATTGTCTTTTCACTGTCAAAGTGCAGTATTTTAAATATCTTAACCAAAAATACTGGAAACCTGGGTTTGCTCTCTGAGTCAGGAAGATCCCCTGGCAAAGAGGATGGGTACCCACTCCAGTACTCGCCTGGAGAGTCCCATGAACAAAGAAGCCTGGCAGGCTACAGTGCATGGGGTCACAAAGAGTTGGACACAAGCGGGTAACTAAGCATACACATACATAACTAAGAATATAATTTACTTCCATTTCTGATCATTCCCATAATTTTAGAAATGGCAGTACAAAGTTATAAAACGTAGGTTACAAAGTCTCAAAGATACTGCCAAGATTTGTAGTGAGTTTCAGTTGACATTCCATCAATTTGAATATATCACCTCCTCAAGATCCTAATAAAATCATAGAAAAATAAATTCACAAAGGTATTGACCTACTACAATGAACAACATTGGAAAATATCATTAGTTCATATATGACTTCAAAGATTGCTTAATATGGGAAATCAGATGGCTTAATAATGACTTGTGCAGTAATTTAAAGAAGTTAAGCCAAATTTATACATACGAGAGTCACAGTCATGGAGCAAGCCCAATTCTATAAAACCTGTAGACATGTAGTCTGAAAATCAAGCAAAACAGAGAGCAACAGGAAATAGAGTTTGCAAGAAAGAATGGGTTGAAAATTTTCATATACATTATCACTTTATTCACTTTCCTGCTTAGAATGACCTGATACCAGTATTGTATTTTCTACAGGTCAAAAGGAAGTGTTCTTTCTGTCAATTAGACAAGTAATCTGGAGAAGTAAAGAAACAACTTTGGTGGGTAATGAAACCAACAGAGAAAATCTTAAACTCCTGGACAATATAGAGTTCCAAATAAAAGGTAAATCTTCACACTCATTTACTCTGTAGAAGGAATCTGAGAACAGTTCCAAACTGAGGAGGACAAAGGAAGATTTTCCTACACATAAGAATGTCTTGCACCTGCCCTATGACATGCCAAAACCAAATGTTCTTAATTTTAAAAAAAGCAAAAATATTCCCATCTAACTCATAGGGCAGGTTTATGGATTCAACTAGTTAAAATATTCAACAAAATATGTGCAAGAAAACATTGCAAGGATGTAATGGGTGTTCACTGTTCTTTACTTGCAGTGCCCTCTAATAACTATAACAATAAAAGATGACCCAAAATGTTTTTGAACCCTTACCAAGGGCCACCTAACTATACTTTCGACAGTCAACAAGTCTAACCCTTTAACAATGATTACGGCAGAATTTCTTTTGCCTCATCATTAAATATGCTTAGGCAATCAAGAATCACTAGATCCTTGAGGAGCCCTCATAGTATAAAAGAGGAAGATAAAAAGAATAACAGAAAAAAATAATCACAGGGGAAAACCCAAACTAAAAATTAATGACAAGAAAAAGCAAGACCAAAAACAGAGAAGGAAATTTCAAGCTTTGCAATAAAATTAGCATAGATCCTGTTAATGCATATAGTAAATTTCAGCAAATTGACAGAAATTAAAAATTATCTATTATTGGATATTCAATATAAGAGAATTGCATAATAAAATGAGCAATTAATATGAAAATCAAGGAAAAGGGGAAAAAAGAACAGAAATGAGAATAAATAGTAAAAGGGTAAACATGTTAATGAATTTAAAGGCAAATGACTTAACAATATAGTTGAAATTTAAAGATACTCAGAAATATAGAACCAAACTAAATGCTGTCTAAAAGAAACTCATATACACAATGATTAAAAGTAAAAGGATATAAAATGATATACCATACAGACTTAATTTTGAGAAAATTAAATTAATTCTATTAATATGAGACCAAAAAACTGCAAGAGTGGGAATAGAATCAGTAGTAGTTAACTCTCAAAAGAAATATCTAGAATTGTACCATGAAGTAGGGAGAGAATTTGACTGGAAAAATGGTAAGGCAGGGTTCTATTTATTATGAACCTTTCTTATTCTTTGATTCTTTCTGATTATGAATATATATTACATTAATAAAAATAGAAAATGTATATATTAAAGTTTATTAGAAGAAATTTCCAGGATTAGTATATTTAGAGATCTGAAGGCAATTTACTGAAGAAATGGTTGGAAAATTCATGTTTATAGTTAGCAGTAGTGGTAAGAAAGATTTTTTTAAATTTTCATTAGTCTTGTGTAGTATTTGTTTTTTTAAACATAGATATGCTGCATTAATAATTTAAAATGCATATAGTTCTTTTCTTTCTGGTAGAAATATGCTAGAAAACTACTAGGAAGTACACTATTCATCATACTGTCAAGAAAAACTCCTCAAAGGTGGGTTTGTATTGTAAATAGATTTTTAGGAATTGCAGTTTACTTGAAAAAATGTTCAATTTGGTTTGTCTGCAACTGACTACATAGTTTACACATTTTTTTAATGGAATAATCTTTAAAATATGATCCATAACTTAGAGATCATAGTGTCTTGATCAACAGCTTTCAACAAAGATTCATTGGTTAATAAATGATTGGAAATATAGTAAGTCAGTTATATCATTATGTGCATTCAAAGGTAAATTTTGTATATGTCTGCAAATTTTGTTTCTTTTATATTATTTACTATAACTATTGAAGAATGATGGAGTAGCAAATGGCAACCCACTCCAGTATTCTTGCCTGGAAAATGCCAGAGGAGCCTGGAATGGACAGAGGAGACTGGTGGGCTATAGTCCATAGGGTTGAAAGAGTTGGACACAACTGAGTGACTTTCACTTCACATTGAAAAATGAACAAAATAGATACTGAAGGAACATTTCTCAATTATGTTTATTTTAATTTTTAGATCAACAGATAAATTGAATATCTGCAATCTTCCTATAAGAAAATATCTCTGGTGGGTCTTCTATTCAAATACTCTATGAGTTTTTGATAAATCAAGTAGAGCCCACTTGTCCATTCCAGTAATAACTGGGTCAATAAGCACTCAAAATTTTTGTCAATTATTATTTGCTGTGGAAGACAAATGGTGAAATGGAGACCCCCTAAAAGGACTATAATGAAGCAAACAAATATTACCATGAACTTTCTAGGTAATTTTTTATTATGCTACTGGTAACATACTGATAGGAGCTTTAACTAATCACCTGTTCGTTGGCTTCATTTTAATATAAATCATGAGGTAAGCTATTATAAATGTGTGCTTGTGTGTTTTACTCTTGAAACATCTGGAGATAATTATTTTCATTCTCAGAAATACTTTCTACAATTTTTCAACTTAGTAAACAATTTCATGTCTAATTTCCAATATATTTCCTCCCTATGTTAATTAAAACTAATAGCTAATTTATTCATTCCAATTAATTTTTATAATAGCTTATGAATATTCAAAATACTCAAAAACTTTTACTGTTTTTATGTTTATTTTCTGAGTGCTTCTAATTCAAATTTCTGGTGTTTTATTTTTAACTATTTTTTGCTCTTTAGTAATCTTCTACATTTTTATATGATTAAAACTGGAAAACTAATGAAGGTTGACTTCATAAAGTACTTTCTCTTTAAAACCAAATGAAAAACTATGTTGTTTTATTCAAATATGATAAAAACGGTAGCTGACTTTGAAATTGTTCCTAACTCCTGCTTGAAAAAAACCTACCTTCTGGCAGCTGACATTACACCAGGGTGTAGTGAGTGAACTGTAATGAAACCATCACATACAGTGAACAGGCTGTACATGGAGCAGGTACCTAACCTCTTCTAACCCACATGAGCTATTATTTAGATTAAATATTCCCAAGGTCTTTACACATTTAACACCAACACAGAATCAAAGTTGAGAATAACAGTAGTATTCCTAAGGCCAATATCGAAGATTAGTTCACTTGAGAAGTTGGCACTTGAAGGTTTCCTTCCTATATTTGAGTCTTCACCATTGTGATATGTTCAGAGAATTGTTGAGGATTGCCCTAGCTTTGAGCCTCTTATGGTGTTTTTATCTTTTAAAGTGTTCCAGTAGAAGAGCACAACAGTACCCCTGGGAAACAGCTAACATCCTCCACTGCCAAGAACAAGCAATGTGGAAGTATTTAGAGACTTTTTTCTTTTTTAAAAAATTTTATAATTACCAGATTGTAATCCCTCTTGAAAACTTAACAACTTTCCTTAACATTGTGTCTTGGTATGGAGCCAAATAATTTGAATTGTATTACAGAAAGACTTATATAAATAAGCATCGAGATACATTCATGCATAGGTATTAACAATAATCTGTTGGTTCCAGATGATTTCATATTTTATTTTCCTTTAATTGACACAAGAAGCAATTCTACCTAAATAAATATTGTGGTGGGCTTACTGATCATTGGCCAAGTGAAAAGTTTTTGTATTGGTCTAAAAACTGTTAATATAATACAAATGAAAAATAAATCACATAATTGGAACATATTAACCATTGGGTAGTTACATAATAAACTGATAAAAAACACACTCATTGAAATATTTGGAATTTGATGTGTCTGTTGAACATGGCAGGCTTTTCGCAACTTCTCTTCATAGTGCATTCATTTCCTTAGACTCTGTTATGCAAAATACTAGGTAGAACTGAGAAAGGATAGACTCATCAAGAAGGCTTGTGAGTGCTGCCTGCTAAGTCACTTTAGTCGTGTCTGACTCTTTGAGCCCTCCAGACTCCTCTGTCAATGCGATTTTCCAGGCAAGAATACTGGAGTAGATTGCCATTTCCTTCTTCACAGAATCTTCCCGACCCAGGAATCAAACTCACATATCTTATGTCTCCTGCATTGGCAGGCAGGTTCTTTACCACTAGTGCTACCTTACAAACTTCTATTCCTTCTTATTTCAAAAATGAATGCATATGTTCATATACTTTCTGCTGTTTTATTTCCTTTCTTTCTTGAAAGTGTAGCATCCAAAGTCATTCAAGGCCCACTCTTTTCAAAAATCTCCTTTTCCAGGTCCTTTAGGAGCTTTCCATTCATATCATTCACATTGTCCATTCACACTGTTAGAAAGATCTTCCTGGACCTATGGCAGCATAATCCCTAATGATGACTCATTCCTTTAACTAGGGAATGCTGTTATTTAAAGATATAAGTGTAAAAATAGAAGATATCTTTTCTGTTTCAACTCCTCTCTTTGTTCAAGTTATCATCATCTTCCCTTTGAATACTGCAACCAGCTTTCCTAAGAGCCTTCATATGCTGTGTCATATCATACTTATTTCCCCCATTCTTCCTGTCTGTTTGCTCAATGTCATCATGTGGTATACATTTCCTTCCATTTAAAGTATTGTCTTATTTTTCAGCTTCCTCTACAGCAAAGCTCAAACTCCTTGGATTACTACAGATCTTTCAAAGATTAGTTCTCAATTACTGCTTGCTATTCATTAAATAGTCTTTCTCTTTCAAAATATACATAAATGATAACCACACTCAAGAAACACAATGGTTTCCAGGTTATCCCATTTACATCACAGTCTGTTTTCTTGGAAAGGTAGTTTATTTTGATGGAGTATCTTTTTTCCTTTCATTTTTTTCTGGTTAAATTATTGTACATTCTTTTGACATTTGTACAAATAATAGCTCCTTTGTAAAGCAATTTTGCTTTCTTTAGATAACTGGTGATTCCTGTGATTTCACATGCAATATATATGTGATCCCTCTTACATACTTATCCAGAGGCATGGCAATTATTTTCAAGCAGTAGGTCTCAACAGGAGGTTTAAAATATTCCGAAACTATGTTGTAAACAGATGTTTAGGCTTCCCTAGCGGTGGCTCAGTGTTACAGAATCTGCCTGCCAGTGCGGCAGATGCAGGTCCAATCCATGGCTTGGGAAGATCCCCTAGAAAAGGAAATGGCAACCCACTCTATTATTCTTGCCTGGAACATTCCCTTGACAGAGAAGCCTGGGAGACTATGGTCCATGGGGTATCAAAAGTGTCAAACAAGACTTAGTAACTGAACAACAACAAAACATATGTTCTGTCATCCGGGACTTGTTCCATTCATGGGGCACAAGAAGAGTAGATTTGGCATAATTCTTCAGGATCCTATGATATTCAAATGGTAAATGAACACTGTGTTCAACTAAAACTCACCAGGTATATTCAGTTCAGTTCAGTTTGAATATACTATCTAGGTTGGTCATAACTTTCCTTCCGAGGAGTAAGCGTTTTTTAATTTCATGGCTGCAATCACCATCTGCAGTGATTTTGGAGCCCCCCAAAATAAAGTCTGACACTGTTTCCACTGTTTCCCCATCTATTTCCCATGAAGTGATGGGACCAGATGCCAAGATCTTCATTTTCTGAATGTTGAGCTTTAAGCCAACTTTTTCACCCTCCTCTTTCACTTTCATCAAGAGGCTTTTTAGTTCCTCTTCACTTTCTGCCATAAGGGTGGTGTCATATTCATATCGGAGGTTACTGATATTTCTCCTGGCAATTTTGATTCCAGCTTGTGCTTCTTCCAGCCCAGTGTTTCTCATGATGTACTCTGCATATAAGTTAATGAGCAAGGTGACAATATACAGCCATGATGTACTCCTTTTCCTATTTGGAACCAGTTTGTTGTTCCATGTCCAGTTATATTAGCCCCTAACAAAAGAGTCAGCCTGTACTCTGAATCTTGAAGACTTTCTAGCTATGAAAGCCCTCAATGGCATCTTCTTACAAAAGAAGGTTGTTTTGTTTACATTGAAAATCTGTTGTTTAAAGTAATTTCCTTCATGGATTATCATAGCTTGATCTTCTGGATAATTTACTGCAGCTCCTACATCAGTACTTATTACTTCACTTGCACTTCTATGTTATGAGATGGTTTCTTTCCTTAAACCTCATGAACCAACCTCTGCTAGCTTTAGACTTCTTCTGCACCTTCCTCATCTCTCTCAGCCTTCAAAAAATTGAAGAGAGTTAGGGCCTTGCTCTGGATTAGGCTTTGGTTTAAGTGATATCGGGGCTTCCCTGGGGGCTCAGAGGCTAAAGGGTCTGCCTCCAATGCAGAAGACCCAGGTTCAATCCCTGGGTCGGGAAGATCCCTTGGAGAAGGAAATGGTAACCCACTCTAGTATTCTTGCCTGGAGAAGCCTGGTAGGCTACAGTCCATGGGGTCCCAAAGAGTTGGACACAACTGAGTGACTTCACTCACTCACTCTGTGCCCACAATAGGCTGAGATCAATCATTTACAGTGAAATTGGAAACAAGAAAGTGGTGGCTCAGAGGTTAAAGCATCTGCCTGATATGCAGGAGACCCAGGTTCGATCCCTAGGTCAGGAAGATCCCCTGGAGAAGGAAATGGCAACCCACTCCAGTACTCTTGCCTGGAGAATCTCATGGATGGAGGAGCCTGGTAGGCTACAGTCCATGGGGTCGCAAAGAGTCGGACATGACTGAGCAACTTCACGCCTTCACACACCTCTAAGTGATATTGTGGCTTATTTGATCTTCTATCCAGACCACTAATCTCCACATCAGCACTAAGGCTGAAATCTATTTTTGTTGGCCCTATCTGATAAGCTTGATTGACTTTACAAAGCAGTGAATAAAGTCATTCTGTTTGCACTTATTAAAATCATTGCAACATATTTATACATAACAGTTTGATTTTCAACAAAATTACAGTATCAATTAACAACAAACATCACACTAAGAAAGAACCTTTGGTACTGAAATGTCCAGAATGAGGAATTGTCCTGTGATTTTTCTTTTTTTTTAAATTTTACTTTATTTTACTTTACAATACTAACTTTTGACAAAGCAATCCTTTTAACTAAGCTTAATTATTTATAACTTTGACTTAAAATAAGAGACCTGCAACCTTTTCCTTCAGTTAAACACTTACAGGCCATTGTAGAGTTATCAATTAGGCTAATTTCAATATTAGGTCTCAGCAAGGCCTGAGGAGACAGAGAGAGATGGGGAAGAGCTGGTTGGTGTAGCAGTCAGAACACACGCAACGTTTATTAAGTTCCACGTCTTACATGGCTGTGGTTCATAATGACCTAAATCAATCACAGTAGTAACAACAAAAATCACTGACTACAGATCACCACCCCCACCACAAAAACAAGAATATTTAAAATACTGAATTACCAAAATGTGACACAGAGACAGAAAGTAAGCAGATACTATTGAAAAGATGGTTACACATGCTTGACACAGGGTTGCCACAAATCTTCAATGCGTAAAAAGTGCAGTATCTGTGAAGTGCAGTGAAGCAAAATAGAATAAAATCAGATATACCTATAAGTTGGCAGGAAGGAACCATTTTTCAGCCTGCCATAAGGCTATATATAAGTTTCTTGCCACATGTGTGTACATGTGAGGGTTTTGAGTGAAATTTAAGAGTAGAATTTGGCTCTTACTTTCTTTACATTGTTTAAATTTGAGGTCTTAGTTAGAAAGCAAGCAGTTTATTTTCAAATCTTATATAGCACTTAACATATATACATATATGTATTTTTATATAGATTAGAAGTAGATTTACTTTTTTAGACAAAATGCAAGTCTTTATGTTATAGTATGTAAATTTAATGCAATAAGAATTCTGTTATATTTAGACTATTTCTATCATACATTTTTGTGCTTTGCTTTATTTTGTAGTTTAAAAATGTTTCACTATGTGATGTGTTTCTTTGTTTTTCTTCTCTTGTTTATATGTATTTTGTTATTTAGAACATTTCATCATTTTCATTCCAGTGATTATTTTTACAACTATAAGTTATGTAATAAACTTAATTGCCTAATTTTAGCCAGTATCTAAAAATTCCCCACTGTGACTAATTATAGCATTACTAAATCTCTTTTATTCTATTTTGTCTTCAACATTTAATTTTACTAAATTGTTTAGCTTTTTAATATTAAATGTATTGAGACAAACATTTTCAGGTTTAAGTGATATTCTTTGATAGTCAGCTCTAAATGAATTACACAGCATATCTACCTTAAATATAAACTTCATTTATTACCTAACTTTCAATTTTTGGAAAATGTATTTTATTTCTACATATATAGAGAATATAACAAATATATTCTGTCATCACTACTTGGTATGTTGTAAAGAGTTTATGATAACATTGTCAAATTCAATATATTAAAAATTAACATTCTGTTGGCATTCATATATAAATTATTTGGTAGATGTTGCTCCAGTGTCATCTAGTATTAAATACTGCCATTAGAGGCCACACTGTGCTTTCTGCTTATAAATTACTTGGTCTTTGGGTTAGCATCCACTCCAAAGGGTTCTTTATTTGCATGATCATTTAATGTCTTTACTACGTTGTGGCTAATTGTAACAATTTGGGGGTAAATTTTCTTTGGGACTTAGTGGAGTTTTTCAATATGCACTGATGTTTTTTTTTAAATATTTTACCTTGTATTATTTTTTCCCTTTAAGGACTTCAAGAACAAATATTTGCACTTTCTTTAACTTTCAGATCTGTTTCTCTGATCAATTTTATCTCTCTATTTGTCCTTCTTGGTTCTTGATTGGCTCATTTTAAATTGCCATAAGGGGATTTCCTTGGAGTCCAGTGGTTAAGACTCCACACTTAACACTGCAGGGGGCACAGGTCTCATCCCTGGTCACAGACCTAAGCCCTTTTATGGATCACAGCCTTGTCATGGTGAACGGCTTGCATTAACTCATGAAGCTATGAGCCAAGGCATGTAGGGAAACCTAAGATGGACGGCTCATAGTATAGAGTTCTGATAGAACGTGATCAACTGGGAAGGAAATGGGAACCCATGGTTCTAGTTTTCTTCAGTGCTCTTGCCTAGAGAACTGCATGGACAGTAGGAGAAAGCAAAAAGATATGACAAAAGGAGACAAACCCCCAAGGTTGGTAAATATCCAACATGCTACTGGGGAAGAGTGGAGGGCAGGTACTAATATCCCCAGTAAGAATGAAGCAGCTGGGCCAAGGTGGAAACAATGCTAAGCTGTGGATGTGTCTTGTGGTGTAGTAATGTCTGATGCTGTAAAGAAAAGTACCCCACAGGAACCTGGTGGGTAGGTCCGTGAATCAAGGTAAATTTAACGTGGTCAAACAGAAGATTCCAAGATTAAACATCTTAGGAATTAGTGAACTAAAATGGATGGGAATTAGCAAATTTAAATCAGATGGCCATAGGCAAGAATCTCTTAGAAGAAATGGAGTAGCCCTCATAGTCAACCAAAGAGCCTGAAATGCTCTTGGGTGAGATCTCAAAAGCACAGAATGATCTTGGTTCAATTCCAAGGCAAACGATTCAGTGTCATAGTAATTCAAATCTATGCACCAACCACTAATTCTGAAGAAGTTGTAGTCAAATGGTTTTATAAAGAGTTACAAGATCTTCTAGAACTAACACCAAAAAGAAGACGTCCTTTTCATCATAGGGGATTGGGATTCAAAAGTAGAAAGTCAAGAGATGACTGGAATCACAGGCAAGTTTGGCCTTGGAGTACAAAATGACAAGGCAAAGTTTAACAGAGCTTTGCCAAGAAAACACACTGGTCATAAGAAACACCCTTTTCCAAACCTCAAGAGATGACTCTACATACAGACATAAGCAAATGATCAATACAGAAATCAAATTGATTATATTCTTTCCAGCTGAAGATGGAGAAGGTCTATACAGCCAGCAAAAACAAAACCTGGAACTGATTGTGGTTCAGATCATGAGTTCCTTATTGCAAAATTCAGGCTTAAGTTGAAGAAAGTAGGGAAAACCACTAGGACATTCAGGTATGACCTAAATAAAATCCCTTATACAATGGAGGTAATGAAAAGATTCAAGGGATTAAATCTGGTAGACAGAGTGCCTGAAGAATTATGGACAGAAGTTTGTAACATTGTACGGGAGACAGTAACCAAAACCATTCCCCAAATAAAGAAATACAAGAAGGCAAATTGATTGTCTAAAAAGGCTTTACAAATAGAAGAGAAAAGAAGAGAAGCAAAAAGCAAGGGGGAAACGCAAAGGTATATCCAAGTGAATGCAGAGTTCCATAGACAAGAAAGGAGAGATAAGAAGGCCGTTTTAAATGAGCAATGCAAAGAAATGGAGTAAAGCAATAGAACCAAAAATATTAGAGATCTCTTCAAGATAATTGGAGAGATCAAGGAAACATTTCATGCAAGGATAGGCCCAATAAAGGACAAAAATGGTAAGGACTTAACAGAAGTGGAAGAGATTAAGAAGAGGTGGCAAGAATACTTAAAATAACTATATAAGAAAGGTCTTAATGACCCAGATAACCATAATGGTGTGGTCACTCAGAACCAGACATCCTGGAGTATGAAGTCAAGTCGCCCTTAGGAAACATCAAATTAACACACAATTGAGCTCATTTCACATACTAGGAAGGTAACACTCAAAATTCTTCAAGTTAGGCTTCAACAATACATGAACCAAGAACTTCCACGTGTACAAACTGATTTAGAAAAGGCAGAGGAACCAGAGATCAAATTGCCAACATCCATTGGATCATAGAAAATAAGCAAGGGGATTCCCGAGGAACATCTATTTCTGCTTCATTGATTATGCTAAAACCTTTTACTGGGTGGATCACAACAAATTGCGGAAAATTCTTAAAGAGATGGGAATACCAGACCACATTACCTGTCTCCTGAGAAACATGTGTGCAGGTCAAGAAGCAACAGTTAGAAACTTACATGGAACAACTGACTGGTTGGAACAACTGAATGGTACAACATTGGGAATGGAGTATGACAAAGCTGCATATTGTCACCCTGCTTATTTAACTTATATGCAAAGTACATCATGTGAAATGCTGGACTGGGTGAATCACTAGCTGGAATCAAGATTGCCAGGTGGAATATCAACAGCCTCAAATATGCAGATGATACCACTCTAATGGCAGAAAGTGAAAAGGAATCAAAGAGTCTCTTGATGAGGGTGAAAAAGAGAGTGAATGGGCTGGGTTGAAATTTAATATTCAAAAAACTAAGATCATGACATCACTTCATGGCAAATAGATGGGTAAACAGTGGAAACAGTGAGAAATTTTATTTTCTTGGGCTCCAAAATCACTGTGGATGATGACTACCATCATGAAATCAAAAGATGCTTGCTCCTTGGAAGAAAAGCTATGAAAAACATAGACAGCATATAAAGAGACGTTGCCAACAAAGGTCCATATAATCAAGTATATGGTTTTTCCAGTAGTTATGTATGGACGCAAGAGTTGTATGGATGAAAGAGAAGGCTGAGCACCAAAAAACTGATGCTTTCAAATAGTGGTGTTGGTGAAGACTTTTGAGACTCCCTTGGACTGCAAGGAGATCAAACCAGTCAATCTGAAAGGAAATCAATCTTGAATATTCATTGGAAGGACTAATGCTGATGCTGACGCTTCAACACTTTGGCCACCTGATGTGAAGAGCCAACTCATTGGAGAAGATTCTGATGCTGGGAAAGATTGAGGGCAAGAGGAGAAGGAGGCGACAGAGGATGAGATGGTTAAAAAGCATCACTGACTAAATGGGCATGAGTTTGAGCAAATTCCGGGAAGAAGTGAAGGATAGGGAAGCCTGGAGTGCTGCAGTCTGTGGGGTAGCAAAGAGTAGGACACAACTTAGTAACTGAACAACAACAACAAAAGGAGAAGGAGGCAGCAGGGGATGACTGATTAGATAGCCTCGCTGAATCAATGCTCATGAATTCGAGTGAACTCTGGGAAATAGATCTTCCCTGGTGGCTCAGTTGGAAAAGAGTTTGCCTTCAATGAGGGAGACCCAGGCTCAATCTCTGGGTCAGAAAGATCCCCTGGAGAAGAAAATGGCAACCCACTCCAGTTTTCTTGCATGGAAAATCCCATGGACAGAGGAGCCTGGCAGGCTACAGTCCTTGGGGTCACAAAGAGTCAGATGCAACTGAGTGACAAACACTTTCACTTCACTTTCACTGGGAAATAGGGGAGGACAAAGGAGAGTAGCATGCTACCATCCTTGGAAACAAACCCCTACTTTGTTATTATGATTAACTCATAGTGATCGATTTCTCTTGTTCTCCTTTCAGTTTTGCCTCTAGTGCTGTGATAGTACACATTTTTTTTAGCATCTACCTATCTCCTCCTCCTATGTTTCATCTTTTCTTGTTACTCTGCAATCAATTCCCTGAAGTCCTACATCTTGTTTCATGCTTCTGCGTCATAGGGATGATTACTTGATTAATCTGTTTCTTGCTTCTGTTTTTAATGTTTTTGTTCACAATTTTCATCTACTTCATTACAATAGTTTTTTAGCACATATTCTTCCTGTGCCACATGAATTCAGTTTCCTTGATTCCCTTTTTTTTTTTTTTAATTGTTGAATCTGACATAGATTTTATACTTCTGGGAGCCACTCTTCTTTGAGGGAATCTCCTGCCCACTCCATTACTCACTCTAATAAGTATGTATTATCCCCAATGTTGCAACCTAGGGAAAATTAGGTTTTGTGTCTCACATTGTGTCTGCCTAGTTTGCCAAGTATAATTTATAATTTTTCTGGCTATTTCTGAATCCAAAGCAAAGTATCTCTGTCCCTCAATACCTTTGTCAGTTTCCTCCTAAAAAAAAACAATGTTCAATGATTTGTGCTTCCTTTTGTGAGATTTTAGCCTACATCATAGTTTAGCTTTTAACTATTTCCCTGTGTCACTAAACATGGTGTTAAGGTTTTCATTTATTATATTGAATTTTTTTATAACTTTGCAATTATTTCCAAAATATAAGTCTGTACTTCTCACTTTCTGTTTGAATCTCTAAACTGAAAGTCTAGACATCAATTTTAGATTTTTTCATATATAATAAAAGTGGTCTCTTTTCAAAAAAATGTATGTTTTGACTATGCTAAAATTAGAACCTAATTACAGTAAAATTAATAATTATGAAAATCAAGTTCTGATTTTATCAAAATATACAACTATAATTGTTCATTCTGAATCTTACTTTAAAGAGAATGGAAATTGAAACTTTAGCAAATGGATTTCATATTACCTGATTGAATGAGTGAAGCAATGAATATATTCATTAATATTCCAAGCAAAACAAAACAAATTATCTACATTGTAGGGATGTCCCAGTCCCTCTATTTTATACTATTTAAGAACTAATGTATAGTGCCATGCTAAAATCATTTTCCCAGAAGATGTTACATTAAACATTCAGGATGACAAGGGGACAAAGCAAAGGGATATTTTCATATTAATAAGTGAACAGCTAAGTTTGAACTAGTTGTGTGGTGCCAGTTATAACAGAGGATCTCAGAGGTGACTATACCAAAATTATGAACAACTGTAATAAAATGTGGAAAGAGGAAAATCACATACTCTAGGTTTGTGGTTAAATGTGAAGCACTATTCCTGTGAAGAACAGGCAAGCTTTGGTTCATTCCTAAGCAAGAAGATAGTGAATATGTTATTCAGATTTAAATGAGATAATGTAAATTAAAAATGTAATGTTAATCATGCATGCATGCATGCATGTATGTGATCATTTGTGTCAGACTCTTTGGACTGTAGTCCACCAGGCTCCTCTGTTCATGGAATTTTCCAGGCAAGAATATTGAAGTGGGTTGCTATTTCTGACTTCAGGGGATCTTCCTGATGCATGGATTGAACTCATATCTCTTTCATTTCCTGCATTAGAAGGAGGATTCTTTATCAGGGCACTACATGGGAAGCTGAATGTTAATCATACATTCAAAAAATAACTTTCATTAAAATAATGATATATACAACAGTTATTCATAATATGTTCATATTGTTTTTTTCTCTCCACTAATGATTTTAATCATTTCTCACTTAAGATAGCTTAACAGAAAAGAACAGCAAAATGTGAGTTAACTTGAATCTGCTTTACTTATTTAAAATATCAAGTCTTTATGGCATTTGATATTTTAGCTAACAATAGCAACAAATTATTTATAGCATGCCTAATAACCACAACACATGTATTTGTCTGTGGTCATGAGAAAAATTATAAGCATCTGTCAAAGTTTGGGCATCAGAATATTAATTTAAATAGTTTTACAATGTCCTCTTAGTGCAAATAGTTATCTCAGTTAATACTCATAACTTTTAAGAAAACAACATATCAGCTAAGAATTTTGGAACCTGTAATGATTTCAATTTTGTTTGAATTTTATATGCAAAATTTAATAAATAAAGCATTTAATCTAAATATAATTTACTTACTTATACACACATATATTAAATACTATTCTACATACACACATGCACACAGCATGAATAAATTGACATAGAGTTGGATAATACTGTAAGATCTTATTTTATAACTCATGAAAATCTTAAAGCCACATTACATAAAAAATACTTTCTCTTTCATACAGTCTGGTTTTATTTTACAAATGTCTTATGCATGTTTTATTCCTATTCCGCAATTGTGTCAGAGGCTTTATTAGTGGCCTGGCTAATAGATGGCCAGGCTGATCCTAAATACTGCTTATCAAGTTGTTAGGATCTATTTGCATGACTGATTTGCATATGATGAAGAAATCTTAGTGAAAAATGTTTAAAGCATACATATCTAGAGTGAACGACAAGAAAGAAAAGAATATGCAAAGAGCATTGTGACGTGATCCTATGAGTTTCCAGTTTCATGGAAAGAAAATTTAACATAATTTTGTTGAACACAGAGTGGTCCCAGAGTTATGAGTTTTGAAAGAAATGAATTGTTATTTTTGATTATTTAAATTTTTGCAGGTTGGTCCAAAGAGGTGACACTCTAGTCAACATTTCTCCTTTACAAAGTAGTGACAGAACCTTGGGAGCACATGGCTTAAGATGGAGTAAGAAGAAGCCTGAACTTACTTCCTACTGCTGAAAGATTAAATATATACCAACATATGTATTAGTTCTTTCTGAAAAGAACTTGAGAATCAGTTGAATACTTATCTACAAGAATAGAAGGAACATCCATCGAGACAGGTTGGAGAGGGAGAGAAATGTTCTTGAAAAAAGCCCACCTTTGGCACAGCAGCACATGATGCGGAAAGATCTCACCAGATGGGTGCTGTTCCCAGAGGAGCAAGGAGTGAGTGCCCTGCATCAGGCACCCCAGTCCCTGGGGTTTACACCAAAGAGATGAGCCTGTAAATCACCTGGTTTAAAAATCAACAAGGCTGATATCCAAGAATCCCAAAGTGACATAGAAAACTGAGACTCTTCCCTCAGAGGGCTCCTGTGCAGCTTTTTTCCCCCGAGACCCAGAAAAAGAACTGTAGTTTAGCAAGTACTGAAACAATATGGAAAGGCGAGTCATTTGTGAATATAAAGGCACTGACTAGTGGAGTGATGTGTGATGGAAGCACTGCCTGGAGCTGGAAGTGCAGGCAGATGCCATTGTTAAACTTCCCACTTAATCTGCTAGCACAAGTGGGCAAGCTTGGATGCATGGATGGGTGACTGCAGCTCTACCTCCCTACTTTGCTGAAGGCAACAGCTCCAGCCACTGAAGCACTGCCTCACTTCTCAGCTTCACTAGGCAGGCAAGAGCAGGCCTGTAGCATTTTGGCTAAAAACTGGCCTGCTTCCTGGCTAAAAACTGCAAACGTGAGAGACTACAGCACTCCCTGGTGCCCTAGATGAGGCCTGTATGCGCAGTTGAGGTATTCTGCATTGCTGCAGCCTGCAGGTGCACAAAATTAAGTCATTTTCCTAACACATTCGTGAATTAAGAGAACAAGCGTCTGCCCTGTACTTTCCAGCTCTCTTGCTAAAGCCAGTGTGTGCACATAATCCACTCAGAGGATATCAACTGATCAACTGGCCCTGACTGCAAGGGAATTGCTATCCTGAGCTCTAAGGAACTGAAACAACTGGAAAGATAGTTCTCTGTAGAATGCCACCCCAGGGCACAGTAGAGATAGCAAACTGAAACGTATTCCCAGTCTTCTTGTGAATGAAGTCTACTTAACTAGCCTGGGGCTTCACCTAGAGGAACAGGCCTCAGGTTTCCCAAAGGCCTAAACGCTTAGGGCATACTCCCAGGGTTCACAAGCAAGAAAACATCATCTTTGCACATACCCTTGACCTCTGTACAGCTTGACAAGATTCCCCAGAAACAAGCTTCCACAGTCATTAAGAATCCTGATTTTTGCAACTGTCACTCAGGGACATATCCAGATCCCTTGGTCTGGAAGATAACAGGGATTATAACTGCAGCCCAAAAAAGACTGTAAATATCTGCACACTTAAAAAGCTGATGCCTGAGGGGCTAGCATCCAAATAGCCTGAAACAGGGCTTCCCAGGTGGCTCAAAAGTAAAAATCTACTTACTAAGCCAGAGATGCAAGTTCAATCCCTGGGTTGGGAAGAATCCCCTGGAGAAAGAAATGGCTGGGAAATCCCACAGACAGAGGAGCCTGGCAGGCTGCAGTCCATGGTGTCACAAAGAGTAGGACAAAACTTAGTGACTAAACAACAACAAATGTGCTAAGGGAGATTCCTTCTCTTAGAATACTGGCAGGTTTTGGCACACCCAGCACCCTTTGCAGAATTGGGAGGGGTAATCACCCTGAGAGAAATACCTTAATAAAAGGAAGAAGCAGCCTATTTGACAAAGAATTCAAAGTAATTATAATAAAGATTCATATTGGTCACAGGAGAAGATGAGATGAGTACATTAAAATCTGCAAAAACAGAGATACAAAATCTAAGTACCAAACATAAGTTATATTTGCACTAGAAACATACACTAGAGGAATTCAACAGCATAATGGATGAAATAGAAGCACAAACTAGCAAACTGAATGGCAAGCAATGGAAAGTGCCCAGACAGAGCAAGGGAATTAAGAAAAGTAATTACAAAAAGTTAGAATACCTTAAGGGACCTCTGGGACATCAAGCAGAGTAACATCCATATTATAGTGGTCCCAGAGAAGAAGAGGGACAGAAGAAACTAAAAAAAATAATGGCTGAAAATGTCCCTAATCTGAGAATGGAAACAGACATCCAGATCCAAGAAGCCCAGAGAGTTCCAAATTCGATGAACACAAAGAGAAACACACTGAGACAGAGTACAAATAAAATTGTAAAAGTTAAGGATCAAGAGAGAATCTTAAAAACTCCTAGAGAAAAACATCATATTAAAGGCCGGGAGAGTCTCATAAGTCTATCAGCAGATTTTTAAGAAGAATTGTCATGACATATTAAACTGCTCAAATGAAGAAACTAACAACCAGAAATTCTCTACTCAGCAGGTCATCATTTGGAATTGAAGGAAAGAGTAAGTGTTTTATAGATAAGCAAAATCTAAAGGAGTTTATTACCACTAAGCTAGCATTACAAAACATGTTAAAGCAACTTCTCTAAGCTAAAAAGAAACGGCAGTAATTAAGAATAAGAAAACACACACAAGTAAAAATCTATCTGAAAAGATAAATAAATAACAAAGGCAATGGCTCAATAACATAAAATGAGTATAAAGGGTAAGATGCAAAAGTCGTAAAGATAATTAAAAACAAGATAATTCAGTTCAGTTCAGGTCAGTTCAGTCACTCAGTTGTGTCTGACTCGTGACCCCATGAATTGCAGCACGCCAGGCCTCCTTGTGCATCACCAACACCCGGAGTTCACACAAACTCATGTCCATTAAGTCGGTGATGCCATCCAGCCATCTCATACTCTGTCATCCCCTTCTCCTCCTGCCCCCGATCCCTCCTAGCATTAGAGTCTTTTCCAATGAATCAACTCTTCACATGAGGTGGCCAAAGTATTGGAGTTTCAGCTTTAGCATCAGTCCTTCCAATGAACACTCAGGACTGATCTACCTTAGAATGGACTGGTTGAATCTCTTTGCAGTCCAAGGGACTCTCAAGAGTCTTCTCCAACACCTCAGTTCAAGAGCATCAATTCTTCAGTGCTCAGCTTTCTTCACAGTCCAACTCAAATCCACACATGACCACTGGAAAAACCATAGCCTTGACTAGATGGACCTTTGTGGCCAAGTAATGTCTCTGCTTTTGAATATGCTATCTAGGTTGGTCATAACTTTCCTTCCAAGGAGTAAGCGTCTTTTAATTTCATGGCTGCAGTCACCATCTGCAGTGATTTCAAAGCTAGTTGAGGCGATGGAATTCCAGTTGAGCTATTTCAAATCCTGAAAGATGATGCTGTGAAAGTGCTGCGCTCAATATGCCAGCAAATTTGGAAAAATCAGCAGTGAACACAGGACTGGAAAAGGTCAGTTTTTACTCCAATCCCAAAGAAAGGCAATGCCAAAGAATGCTCAAACTACCACACAATGGCCCTCATCTCACATGCTAGTAAAGAAATGCTGAAAATTCTGCAAGCTAGGCTTCAGCAATACGTGCACCGTGAACTTCCTGATGTTCAAGCTGGTTTTAGAAAAGGCAGAGGAACCAGAGATCAAATTGCCAACATCCACTGGATCATCAAAAAAGCAAGAGAGTTCCAGAAAAACATCTATTTCTGCTTTATTAACTATGCCAAAGCCTTTGTGTGGATCACAATAAACTGTGGAAAATTCTGAGAGTTGGGAATACCAGACCACCTGACCTTTCTCTTGAGAAACCTGTATGCAGGTCAGGAAGCAACAGTTAGAACTGGACATGGTACAACAGACTGGTTTCAAATAGGAAAAGGAGTACGTCAAGGCTATATATTGTCACCTTTCTTATTTAACTTCTATGCAGAGTGCATAATGAGAAACACTGGGCTGGAAGAAGCACAAGCTGGAATCAAGATTTCAGGGAGAAATATCAACAATCTCAGATATGCAGATGACACCATCCTTATGGCAGAAAGTGAAGAGGAACTAAAAAGCCTCTTGATGAGAGTGAAAGAGGAGAGTGAAAAAGTTGGCTTAAAGTCCAACATTCAGAAAACTAAGATCATGGCATCCGGTCCTATTGCTTCATGGGAAATAGACAGGGAAACAGTGGAAACAGTGTCAGACTTTATTTTTTTGGGCTCCAACATCACTGCAGATGGTGACTGCAACCATGAAACTAAAAAAGATAATTAGACAAAGTATACATAAAATATATTTTGTCTAATTATCTTATATTTAATATCCATAAAATATGCTTTGTCTAATTATCTTATTTTTAATTAATTTTACTACTTTTACTTTTTACCCTTTATACTCATTTTGTAAGTTATTGAGCCATTGCCTTTAATTATTTATAAAATAGTCAGAGGGCTTCCTTGGTGGCTTAGATGGTAGTGTCTGCCTACGATACGGGAGTGAGTAAGTAAAGTTGATCAGTTGTGTCTGACTCTTTGGGACCCCATGGACTGCAGCCCACCAGGCTCCTCTGTCCATGGGATTTTCCAGGCAGGAATACTAGAGCGGGTTTCCATTTCCTTCTCCAGGGGATCTTCACGACCCAGGGATCAAACCAGGGTCTCCAGCACTGCAGGCAGACGCTTTACCATCTGAGCCACCAGGGAAGCCCACACAACGCAAGACATCCAGGTTCAGTCCTTGGGTCGGGAAGATTCTCTGGCGAAGGAAATGGCAACCCACTCCAGTACTCTTTCCTGGAAAATCCCATGGACAGAGGAGCCTGGTAGGCTACAGTCCATGGGATCGCAAAGAGTTGGACACAGCTGAGTGATTTTACTTTCACTTTCATACATAAAAAGATGTAGAGTATGTCATCAAAAATACAAAGCATGGAAGGGAGTAAAAATATAAAACTTTGGAATGTGTTCAAAATTAAATTACTAAAGAGTTGGACATGACTTAGTGACTAACACACAACACATTATAAAACATACCAAAGACTGTTTTACATCTAGGATGTTTATTATATGGCAACCTTATAGTATTCACAAAGAAAAAATCTACAGTAAATACATAAAGAAAATGAGAAAGAAACCTTAGCACTAAAGAAAAGAATCAAAGCACAAAGAAAGAGAGGAAGAGAAGAATAATGAACTGAGAGGAACCACCAGAAAATTATTAAAAAAAATAACAACAATTAACAAAATGTCAATAAGTACATGCATATGTGCTCAGTTGCTCAGTTGTGTTTGACTCTTTTCAACTCCATGGAATGTAATCTGCTGGGTTCATCTGTACCTGGAATTGTCCAGGCAAGAATATTGGAGCAGTTGCCATTTTCTACTCAGGGGATCTTCCAGATCCAGGCAGTGGACCTAAGGATGAAACCATAGTCTTCTGTGTCTCCTGCATTGGCAGGCAGATTCTTTATGACTCAGTCAACTGGGAAGTCCCAATAAGTAAATACCTATTAATAATTACTTTAAATATAAATGTACTAAACTCTCCAATCAAAAGACCTAACTGACTGAATAGGTTAAAAACAACAACACACAAATCCTTCCATTTTTTGTCTACAACAAACTTGTCCACTTTGAAACTAAAGGCAGTCAGACTGATAGTGAAGGGAAGGAAAAAGCTACCATGCAGATGGAAATGAAATGATAACTGGGGTAGCAAAACCAATTTAGACAAAATAGATTTTAAAACAAAGACTGTGATAATAGATGAAGAAGGGCATTACATAATGATAAGGTGTATGGATGTGAGAGTTGGACTGTGAAGAAAGCTGAGCACTGAAGAATTGATGCTTTTGAACTGTGGTGTTGGAGAAGACTCTTGAGAGTCCCTTGGACTGCAAGGAGATCCAGCCAGTCCATTCTGAAGGAGATCAGCCCTGGGATTTCTTTGGAAGGAATGATGCTGAAGCTGAAACTCCAGTACTTTGGCCACCTCATGCGAAGAGTTGACTCACTGGAAAAGACTCTGATGCTGGGAGGGATTGGGGGCAGGAGGTGAAGGGGACGTCACAGGATGAGATGGCTGGATGACATCACTGACTCTATGGACATGAGTCTGAGTGAACTCCGGGAGTTGGTGATGGACAGGGAGGCCTGGCGTGCTGCGATTCATGGGGTTGCAAAGAATTGGACATGACTGAGTGACTGAACTGAACTGTAGATATTCAATCTAACAAGAGCATATAAAGTTTGTAAACATTCATGTTTACAAGGGACTCTCTAGAGTCTTCAACACCACAGTTCAAAAGCATCAATTTTTTGGTGCTCAGCTTTCTTCACAGTCCAACTCTTACATCCATATGTGACCACTGGAAAAACCATAGCCTTGACTAGACGGACCTTTGTTGGTAAGGTAATGTCTCTGCTTTTGAATACGTTATCTAGGTTGGTCATAACTTTCCTATGTTAAAGAATGGTTTACTGTTGCATTTCTATACAAGAAGAACAAACTATCAGAAAGAGGAATGAACAATCCCATTTACAGTTGCATCTAAAAGAATAAAATACAATGAAATAAGTTTCTGCAAGGAGGTGGAAGACCTGTACTCTGAAAATTCTAAAACACTGATGAAATCTATTGAAGATGGCACAAATAAATGTAAAGACATTCCATGTTCATGAATTAGAACAATCAATATTAAACTGGCTGCTCAAAGCAATATATAGTTTCAGCACAATCCCTATCAAAATATTCATTTCATATTTTACAAATCTAGAATAAATAATCTTAAAACTTGTTTGGAACCACAGAGATCCTGATAAAGACAAAACAAAGCAAGAATACATAGTGAACAGTGTTTTTTATAAATGATATTGAAAATACTGGACAGATATATGCTAAAGAGTCAACCTAGACTACTTTCGGAGAAGGCAATGGCACTCCACTCCAGTACTCTTGCCTGGAAAATCCCATGGATGGAGGAGTCTGGTAGGCTGCAGTCCATGGGGTCGCTAAGAGTCGGGCATGACTGAGCGACTTCACTTTCACTTTTCACTTTCATGCATTGGACAAGGAAATGGCAACCCACTCCAGTATTCTTGCCTGGAGAATCTCAGGGAGGGGGGAGCCTGGCAGGCTGCTGTCTATGAGGTTGCACAGAGTCGGACATGACTGAAGCGACTTAGCAGTAGCAGCAGACTACTTTAATACACCTTATTCAAAAATTCAAATTGGATTAAAGACTACAATGTAGGATCTAAAAACCATAAAACTCTTAGAAGAAATAGAGGCAGTAAACTCTTTGACATCAGTCTTAGCATTATATTATTGGATATGTCTTCTGAGGCAAGAATAACAGAAGAAAAAGAAAACAATGACATTACATCAAACTAATTTTTTTTTTTTTTACAAAAAGGAAATAATCAATAAAAATAAAATGCAACTCACCAAAGTGGAGAAGATATTTGTAAATGATATGTTTGATAAGGAAGGGTTGACATCCAAAATATATAAAGAACTCAAACAACTCAATCAGAAAACCTAAACAACCCAATTAAAAAATGAACATAGAACCTAAATAGACATTTTGTCCTAGTCAAAGACATAGGGATGACCAACAGGCAGAGAGGACACTCAACATCACTAATCATTAGGGAAACGCAAATCAAAACCACAACTAGATACAATCTTACCTGAGTCTGAATTATTATTATCAAAAACACAAGAATAACAAGTGTTGAGAAAGATGTGAAGGAAAGGGAATCTCCTGCACTACTAGTGGATCTGCAAAACTGTGCAGCCATTGTGAAAAATGGTACAAAGATTCCTCAATACCTAAAAGCAAAATACCATGCAATCTAGCAATTCCACTTCTGTGTATTTACTTGAATAAGATAAAAACACTAATTCAAAAAGATGTAGTATCCTTATATTCACTGAAGCACTATTTACAATAGCCAAACTATGGAAGCAATTTTATATGGCCATTAATAGAGGAAGGGATAAGGAAGATGTGAGATATATATATATATATATACACATACATACATACACAATTGCAATACTATATATTATATGTTGTTATATGTGTACAAATAACACACATGTGCATACAGTATAACATTATAAAACATATATGTATACAGTAATGTAATGGAATATTACTCAACTATTTGCAACAACACAGATGATATAGAGGGTGTTATGCTTTAAGGGACGAGATCTGATAGACAGAGTACCTGATGAACTATGGACAGAGGTTCATGACATTGTACAGGAGATAGGGATCAAGAACATCCCCATGGAACAGAAATGCAAAAAAGCAAAATGGCTGTCCGAGGAGGCCTTACAAATAGCTATGAAAAGAAGAGAAGTGAAAAGCAAAGGAGAAAAAAATATTCCCATTTGAATGCAGAATTCCAAAGAATAACAAGGAGAGATAAGAAAGCCTTCCTCAGCGATCAATGCAAGGAAATACAGGAAAACAACAAAATGGGGAAGACTAGAGATCTCTTCAAGAAAATCAGAGATACCAAGGGAACATTTCATGCAAAGATGGGCTTGATGAAGGACAGAAATGATATCGACTTAACAGAAGCAGAAGACATTAGTAAGAGGTGGCAAGAATACACAGAAAAACTGTACAAAACAATCTTCATGACCAAGATAATCACGATGGTGTGATCACTTCCCTAGAGACAAACATTCTGGAATGTGAAGTCAAGTGGGCCTGAGAAAGCATCACTAACAACAAAGCTAGTGGAGGTGATAGAATTCCAGTTGAGCTATTTCAAATCCTGAAAGATATGCTGTGAAAGTGCTGCAATCAACATGCCAGTAAATTTGGAAAACTCAGCAGTGGCCACAAGACTGGAAAAGGTCAGTTTTCATTCCAATCCCAAAGAAAGGCAATGCCAAAGAATGTTCAAACTGCTGCACAAATTGCAATCATCTCACACGCTAGTAAATTAATGCTGAAAATTCTCCAAGCCAGGCTTCAGCAATATGTGAACCGTGAACTTCCAGATAGTCAAGCTGATTTTAGAAAAGGCAGAGGAACCAGAGATCAAATTGCCAACATCCACTGGATCATGGAAAAAGCAAGAGAGTTCCAGAAAAACTTCTATTTCTGCTTTATTGGCTATGCCAAAGCCTTTGACTGTGTGGATCACAATAAACTGTGGAAAATTCTGAGAGAGATGGGAATACCAGACCACCTGACCTGCCTCTTGAGAAATCTGTATGCAGGTCAGGAAGCAACAGTTAGAACTGGACATGGAACAACAGACTGGTTCCAAATAGGAAAAGGAGTATTTCAAGGCTGTATATTGTCATTCTGCTTATTTAATTTCTATGCAGAGTGCATTATGAGAAACACTGGGCTGGAAGAAGCGCAAGCTGGAATCAAGATTGCCTGGAGAAATATCAATAACCTCATATATGCAGATCACATCACCCTTATGGCAGAAAGTGAAGAGGAACTAAAAAGCCTCTTGAAGAAAGTGAAAGAGGAGAGTGAAAAAGTTGACTTAAAGCTCAACATTCAGAAAATTAAGATCATGGCAACTGGTCCCATCACTTTATGGCAAATAGATGGGGAAACAGGGGAAACAGTGTCAGACTTTATATTTTTTGGCTCCAAAATCACTGCAGATGGTGATTGCAACCAGGAAATTAAAAGACGCTTACTTTTTGGAAGGAAATTTATGACCAGCCTAGATAGCATATTCAAAAGCAGAGATATTACTTTCCCAACAAAGGTCCATCTAGTCAAGGCTATGGTTTTTCCTGTCATCATGTATGGATGTGAGAGTTGGACTGTGAAGAAAGCTGAGTGCAGACGAATTGATGCTTTTGAGCCATGGTGCTGGAGAAGACTCTTGAGAGTCCCTTGGACTGCAAGGAGATCCAACCAATCCATTCTAAAGTAGACCAGTCCTAGTTGTTCATTGGAAGGACTGATGCTGAGGCTGAAACTCCAGTACTTTGGCCTCCTCATGTGAAGAGTTGAGTCATTGAAAAAGACTCTGATGCTGGGAGGGATTGGGGGCAGGAGGAGAAGGGGACGACAGAGGATGAGATGGCTAGATAGCATGACCGACTTGAAGGACATGAGTTTGAGTGAACTCTGGGAGTTGGTGATGGACAGGGAGGCCTGGAGTGCTGCAAACTGATGCTAATATATAAGTGAAATCAGATACAGAAAGACAAATATCATATAATTTCTCATATATGGAATCCAAAAAGCAATAAAACAGAGTCAGACTCATAGATACAACCATTGATTGCCAGAGGGGAGTGGGTTGGTAGAATGGGCAAAGGAGATTAAGGGGATTAAGGGGATTAAGACAGACAAGCCTCCAGATATAAGGTAAAAGTCACAAGAATGTGATGCACAGTATAAGGAGTATAGCTGATAAAACTGTAGTAGGTTTGCATGGTAGCAGGTGGAAATTAGATTTAATTTGATGACCATTTCATAAAGTGCAAAAATACTGAATCACTGTGTTATACATCTGAAACTAATCTAATATGTCAACTTCAATTCAATTAAAAACTAGAATTAACAACAGAGTGGTAGTGGAAACTTCAGTGTCTAGGGAATAGAATAGATGACCATCATACAATTGTCAGCAGAACTGGCAGTGGCCACCTATTTCTGATTAGGATATAAATACTAATACCCACAGACTCCATGATTGAAAAATATCTGAGTTACATTATTATTTTTAAATTCATTATAAATTATAATTGCTCCTAAGTTCATATTAAATACCATTTTGTTGCCAGTTCTTCATAAGCAAGGTGGGGTTTTTTTTGGCGTATATGTATGTTTTAATTAATTAATTAATTAATTTTACTTTGCAATATTGTATTGGTTTTGCCATACGTTGAGTTGAATCCACCATGAATCCTCTTACACTGTTGGTGGGAATTCAAACTAGTACAGCCACTATGGAGAACAGTGTGTGATTCCTTAAAAAACTGGAAATACAACTGCCCCATATCACCCAGCGATCCCACTTCTGGGCATACACACTGAGGAAACCAGAATTGAAAGAGACACGTGTACCCCAATGTTCATCACAGCACTGTTTATAATAGCCAGGACATGGACGCAAGCTAGATGTCCATCAGCAGATGAATGAATAAGAAAGCTGTACATACATACAATGGAATATTACTCAGCCATTAAAAAGAATACATTTGAATCAGTTCTAATGAGGTGGATGAAACTGGAGCCTATTATACAGAGTGAAGTAAGCCAGAAAGAAAAACACCAATACAGTATACTAACGCATATATATGGAATTTAGAAAGACGGTAATGATAACGCTGTATACGAGACAGCAAAAGAGACACAGATGTATTGAACAGCCTTTTGGACTCTGTGGGAGAGGGTGAGGGTGGGACGATACGGGAGAATGGCATTGAAACATGTAAAATAACATATGTGAAATGAATCGCCAGTCCAGGTTTGGTGCATGATACAGGGTGCTCAGGGCTGGTGCACTGGGATGACCTAGATGGATGGGATGGGGAGGGAGGTGGGAAGGGGGTTCAGGATGGGGAACACATAAGCAAGGTTTTGAAGTTTGTTTTTCTCCATTAAATTAATCAAAATATTTGCTACTAATTTTATATTTGTAGGAAGACCTCTTTCAGTTTGCATGAGAATACATATTTGCTTTTTTACTTTCTAACACGAGTATTACTTTAAAAAGCAATAATATAGCTATCCTATATTAAAGAAGAGCTAAATACTAAATACCACCTTCTCTCTTTGCCGTTCATGCAAAAAAGTACATATCCAGCTTCCTTGATGGACTTTTTATGTCTTTATCAATGTGTATGCCTGTATCTATGTCTATGTCCATCAACATAATCTAGACATTATATAATTAATATAATTAATTTTAGCCAATACGAGTTGCAGAAGTGATTTATACTACAAATTTCAGGACTAGCATCTAAGGTCAACTATTACATTCTGCCTTTCCACCCATGCAACTGAAAGAAACAATCTGAGATACCAGGATAGTGAAATGGAAGGAGCCAGGATTCCTGAGACAGAGTGGAATCAAAATCCTCAGTGAAGACACCTGATTTTTCCCCCTTTGGTGTTATATGTGTGAGGAATTAATCTTTATTATGTTCCATAACTAATATTTTATAGACTAGCATTATTTCCCTTAATACGTGCTCCTTTGGGTGCTTTTCATTCTTTGGCATTTTAATTTGAGTAGAAAGATTTTCCTTTTCAGATGAGTGTATAGCTAGACTGATCAAAATAACATTTTTACTTCTGAGAAAACTAAATTTCATGCAGCAAACTGTACTGACCTGAATTATACAACTAAATAGTTTTAATAAACATATACACTCATGTAGCTACTGCCCCAATCAAAATAGAGAACAATTCCATCAACTCAGAGTTATCTTATTCCCATTTCCAACCATTTTCATTACCATAGTACCTCACAACCACAACCAAAATCCTTCTATTATCAATGACTATAGTTTTGACTGTCCTTGATTTTCATATAGATGAAATTCTATAAGCCATACTTTTCTGTATCTGGTTTCTTTCAGTTGACAGACTACTGTTGGGTTTCCTGTTTTTGCATATATCAGGAGTTTACTATGCTTTATTGCTGGATAGTAAGCAACTCCATTAACACACTGCAATTTGCTTATTTTCACACCAGTTTTTTGCATAGTGCTTTCATCTTCAGTATCTCGATATTACAAATAAAGCCACTATTTTTATTAGGCTTTTTACTTTAAAACATATGAATGAAGAAAGCTGCTCCCCTGGGCTTAAAACTAGGAATAAATCACAACACAATCCAGGCAGAGATGTGTTTTGTCTGATAAAGACTAAAAAGATTATAATCCAAAGGAACTATGAAGTCTAAAGCCAAAAATATACCAGGAACTAAAAGAGTGTGCATATAATCTGTGATTTGCATCTATAGATCATGGCTAGCAGTGGGAGACTCCATTACAAACCTAGACTCACAGATAATGATGGGTCTGATAGGATTCTCAAATTATAAAGGTCAGTTGGTGGTACTGAACTAATTAAATCAATGAAAATATAATTATAATTGGTGGCAAGAACTAAGAATCAGTTGGTAAAACGCAGGAGGGATATTAAGTACTTATAGAGGTCACAGAGATGTTTATTAGAAATTAGCATTCCTATAAGTAAATCAGATGGACCCACAAGGTTATTACTCAATTGTATCATCAAAATAAATCAAGAATGATGGCTTAGCAGTCTGTGAGCAGTGGCCTAAGTAAAAAGGCATAATCGCTTGCCCAGTTAATGAACCTGAACCAGTTTTGAAACCTGAAACCAAAGGGATCTACAGTCATAGATTTAGGTTAGCAGGGCAGTAGGGAAAGGGGCAATCCAATTACTTAAAGGACTGGACCAAGTGCTCTAGTTAGCATCAATGCCACAAAAAGCATAATTATTCTTAACATCTCAATATAAATTGGGGTTGAGTGCAAAAATTAATAATTAATTAATTAATAAAAGAATCATGGCCAGGATCTGCCATTATACTATTTTTACTAGACAGTCCCCTGAACATGAAATTAGAATAAACATACTTGAAATAAGCAAAAGCTCATGTTGGGTAGTTAGCCTCTGGGGATAAAAATAATCATATTTAGGTATTTTGGTGGTCACTCTCAATCAAGTTATTATCATTATCATTTTTGTACTGCATTGTAGGAGGTTCTGATATATTTTGGAGATTAACCTCTTATCAGATATATGATTTTAAACTTTTTAAATGTAATACGTTGCTTTTTACTCTGTTGATGTTTATTTTTGTTATTGTTGTTGCCTATGCTTCTGTTGTCACATCCAGGCAACTTCTGCTAATATCAATGTCATGAGAAATATTAACAAGTTCACATATGCATATGATACCACTCTAATAGCAGTAAGTGAAGAGATAGTAAACAGCCTGTTGATGAGAATGAAAGAGGAGAGTGAAAAAGCTGGCTTAAAATTCATCATTCAAAAAACTAAGATCATGGCATCCAGTCACATCATTTCACGACAAAGCCATGGGGAAAAAGCGGAAATAGTGACACTGTATTTTCCTGGGCTCCAAAATCACTGTGGATAGTGACAATAACCAGGAAATTAAAAGACATTTACTCCTTAGAAGAAAAGCCAGGGCAAACCTAGGCAGCATATTAAAAAGCAGAGATGTCACTTTGCTAACAAAAGTCCATAAAGTCAAAGCTATGGTTTTTCCAGTAGTCATGCATGGATGTGAGAGTTGGACAATAAAGAAGGCTGAGTGCCAAAGAACTGATTTTTTTTCTTTTTTAAATTGCGGTGCTGGAGAAGAGTCTTCAGAGTCCTTTGGACAGCAAGGAGATCCAACCGGTCAATCCTAAAGAAATCAACACTGAATATTCATTGGAAGGACTGATGCTAAGGCTGAAACTCCAATACTTTGGCCACCTGATGTGAAGAGCTGACTTATTGAAAAAGACTGATGCTGGGAAAGATTGAGGGCAGGAGGAGAAGGGGGCAACAAAGACTAAAATGTTTGGATAGTATCACTGACTCAGTGGACATGAGTCTGAGCAAACTCCAAGAGATAGTTAAGGACAGGGGAGCCTAGAGTGCTGCAGTCCATGGGGTCGTCACAATTTAGTGACTGAACAACAACATCATGAAGCTATTCCTCTATATTTTCTTCTAAACATTTTATAGTTCCATGGCTTGTATTTAACCTTATAATCTATTTTGAGTTGACTTCTGTGCATGGTTTAAGAGGAATCCTTAATCTTTTGCATGATATTTCTCTAAAGAAGACACACAATGGCCAACAGAAATATGAAAAACACTCAACATAACTAATCATCAGGGAAATGAAAACCTAAACCACATGATATATCATCATAACTACCAGGATTACTGTTGTTAAAAAAAGGAAAGGTAAGCTTTGGGTGTGGGCAGTGTTGAACAGTGTTGATAGGAAGGCAAAATAATGCCATTGTTATGGAAAACATTATAGAGTCTTCAAAATATTAAAAACAGTATTACCATATGACTCAGTAATCCCACTTCTAGATATTTACTCTAAAGAAATTAAACCAAAATCTCAATGACATATTAGCACCCCTATGTTCATTGCATCACTATTCACAGTAGCCAAGGTATAGAAACAATCTGTGTCCACTGACCAGTGAATAGATAAAGAAAATGTAGTATCAGAAAAGCTACAGGAGAGTGGATCAGAGATTCAGAACTGTGCTGTCCAGTACAACAGGCCACTGACCATATGTAGCTATTTAAATTGAAATTTAACTAAAATAAACATTTAAATTGCCAGGTCTATTAGCCACATTCAAGGTGTTCCAACAGTCACTTGTGGCCATGTGGGTATCAATTGCACAATATCTATAACACTCCCATCATCACAGAATGGATGGCTTTATTGGGGTAGGAAGCTTTCACAGAAGAATTAAGGACATATTATTAAAAGGTAATTCTGGAAAATGACATCAAAAGACTCAGATCATGTCACCACTCGAATATCAAATTTGTATATAACTAATCTTTGAAATATATCATTCTTGAGCTTATCTAGATCATTTTATTTACATGTACATGTTAAGCCTGTACTACTGGTTGGGTAACAATCCCACATAGGTCCTGCCCACCATGTGAAATCACTTTTGTTTTGACCTCATTCTATTTTATTTTCCCAAATTAAATCAACATCATCTCATTCCAGGTTTCTAGTTACGCAAGATTTATCAGCCTCTGTCAGGTGGCATCTGAGATTTGGAAAGAGCCAAACTACATTTATTCAGAAATCTGATTTTATATTTTTCCCAAAGTAAGCCTTCAACCTTACCCTTTCAAAGGGGTAAAATAAGATGCATAATGAGAAATTTGGGGACTTCCCTGGTGGCTCAGATGGTAAAGTGTCTGTCTACAATGCGGGAGACCCGCGTTTGATCCCTGGGTTGGGAAGATCCCCTGGAGAAGGAAATGGCAATCCACTCCAGGACTATTGCCTGGAAAATCCCATGGACAGAGGAGCCTGGTAGGCTACAGCCCATGGGGTAGCAAAGAGTAGGACATGACTGAGAAACTTCACTTCAATGAGAAATTTGATCTCTATAACAGTCTCTGGTCTTAGGCAATGGAATTGACAATGTTAGAAACTGATAATCCACCCTCACAGAGGTGTCAGGAGCTCACCTTGCAGCCTAATTTCAGGAAAGAATATTCAGTTTTGAGGAGCATCAACACTTTTCAGAGGAAGATGGTATGAATGATAGAAGGTGCCTTTTGTTGAACACCTATTCCCATCGAATCTGCTGTGATAAGTGTTTCATGTGAATTATTTCAATCTGCACAGAAATTATGGGTGATAGTGATTGCTATTTCCATTTTAGAGATGAGAAAACTGAGCTCTAAAAGGTTTAAAACTTGTCCAAATTCACACAATAAATGGCAGAGCCAAGAATTCAGCCAAGTGTCTTTGATTTCAGAATCAACATGAAAAAAATCACCACCAAATGAATATATTCCTCTCCTGTAACAATGGTAACTAAATCATGGATAATAAAATTTTTTTTAAAAAAAAGGAAAAAAGGGGTATTATACAGTGGGCTATATGCATGTACCATAAGATGAGACACAAACTATAAAATGTGAGATACAATCTTGCCTGAGCTGTATGGGGCCCAGAATAGGAAAATATTCTGCAGTAGGTTCAAGTTTCAGTGCAAGCAGTACTGAATAAGCTATAACAAATGGCAGATCCTCTAGTATTAGATGTATCAACAATGTGAAAAATTGCCAAGCGGAGTATAGTACATGTCTCTAAGAGAAGATCACAATATAGACCCCTGGACTTCCAGAGACACACTAAGCATTTGAAGCACAGACTTACATACATTAAAACAAACAAACAAACAAATGAAACAAACAAACAAACAATGAGCATTGTTACTGAGTTTCAGTGAAAATGAAATGACTGACCATGTGGTATCAAGTGATGGCCACAACTGCCTATCATGCCCTAGCTTTTGTCAAGACTCAAAAATCATAGGATCAGTCAGGCTCAAAGAAAGGCTACTGTAAATTAGAAATTACAATTATGGAACTGGAAGATAAATAGAACCAGATGGGGATGAGTGAGCTCCTGGAGTGTGTAGTAGATCCTTGTGTCATTCACTAATGTTACAGCCAGCCTCTTCCTTCAGCTCACACATAAGCCTACATGGGGAATCTCTTACAACCAATTGATGAAGGAAGGAAAGTGCAAACTTGGTTCACAGATGAGCCAGCTTGATAGACACATGCAAGTTAGAAAGGAAAAGCCTCTCCACAGCTGTTCCACTGAGGGATGACACTGAAAGACAGTGGCAAGGGAAAATACTCCTAATGGTCAGGGAATTGTGGATCTGGCCATCCAATTTATGTAGAAAGAGAAGTGACCAGAGGTTAAAAAATATATGTATTCAAAATCAGCTGTGAATGACTTGACTGGATGGTCAGAGGCCATAAGAAGAAAGATTGTAAGATTAGGGAGACCGTCAACAATTTTCCTAATCTCTATACACATATATAATAAACTCCTAAAATCTTGAGATTGCATGCTAACATTTGACAGAAAATATTCTCTAGGGAAAAGACACAAAATAAGTAGACATAAAATGGCTGGAAAGAAGGCTAGCTTACAGAAGAAAAAGAGGAAACAGAAGGAAAATGAGGAGGAGTAACACAAAAAAGACAGAGAGGAGACAAAAATGTCAGTAAAAATGTTAAAACAAATAGAAAAATAAAAGTTTTGTGAGGAGTTAAAATTTCCACAAATGTTAGAGATGATACAAGAGAACAAAAGTGGATTGCAATTCATACTTTTAAAAAGTGACATTATCATTAAAGTTCTAACATAAAATGCTTTAATAATATTCTTTAGCTGTATCAACATCACAAAAAATTCAAAAACATTAAAAACTGAGAAGAAAAGTGATTGAGAAGAAGGTTTTAGTAAATAATAGAATAAAATGGGATTAATAGATTTGAGGACAAAATAAACATTTATTTATATTAAGCACAGGTTGATAATGTCAATATTTCCAAATTATGCTGGACTTCAATGAAAGTTTTCTGTTCTAAATTTACTATTCAAAGGTGAAAAGGAAGAAAATGTTACTAATTTTTTAAAAATATATTGTTAGAAAGTCATCTCAATTCAAAAAATAAATTATGCTAACCTCTGGAACTACAGTGAAGACAAATGTACTATATGGAATATACAATGTTGGAATCAAGAAACACTTCCTAAGGGCAAACTGAATTCTCATAACTTCCTAACTATGGATACTTTATATGAAAGCTAAATAAGATAGTGATTTAAACAGTTAGAATAAATAAAAATGAAAATTTTGGGAAAAGTAAGACTTTTCAGTTATATTTCTTCTTAAAGTGAATATATTTTCATTGTTCATTCAAGAAATTAGAAAATAAGGAGAATGGAACAGTAAGGAAAACTATAGTGAAATGATGAGGACACATGTGAATGATAAGAAAATTCTGATAGATTCTAGGTACAATACATGTATATATGAATCAATTGTCTTTCTTTACCCATGCAAAATAAAAGTGTAAACCTGGCAAAATACCTATAAAAAGATAAGCATTCTGAAGAGGTAAAAAGCATGATATTAAGATTTAAAAATAACTCATGAAGAAAGGAATCAAAACTGCAATTACTTAGAAATTTAAGATGTCCTCTGGGTTAAAATTCACTTTTGTGGCTAATGAGGGACACGAGGGAAGAATTAAACACAATGAAAGGCCTACAAGTTTTTGGATATTAATATTTTGATTAATAGTATTTTTATATTTCCCTAAATTAATAAATGTTGATACAAAGAGTTATATCAGCAAGATTTTCTTAAGATTATAATAGACATAGAGGAAAATTAATCATAAAAGTTCATTTAAAAAGGACTAATGTATAAGATGTAACTTTCTAGTCATTAAAAATATTATGACATTCAAAATATTAAAACATGTATCATAGTGCATTTATAGCCTGTTATGTTGATTGATGGAAAAATCTAGAACTAAGTCCAGATATAATTCTAAAGCTGTGAGGAAAAGATGGATTATTCAAACAATTTTTGAGACAAATCATTTGTCATACTGGAAAAAATAACTGAATCTGTAAAGTCAACTTATCTTCAAATGATTTAAAATGGATTGATGATTTTTTCTTAAAAATAAATCCAAGAATATACTAGAAGAGTATACAGAAAAAAATATAAATGTGAAATGTCTTAGAAATTATGACTAAAAGCTTCTAAAAATAACAAAAATTGATATTTCATTATAAAAAATTTTAACATACCTCCAATGAAACTGAACAGAATAATTCCAAGGAAAAACGGATTTGGGAAAAAATACTTGCAACTAATAATACAGATAAAGTATCAATTTAACAAATAGGTAACTCATAAAATTACAAAGTAATTTAGTATTTATGCTAAATATATAGACTATTGGGAGAGATAAATATAAAAAATGTGTTGTAAATACTAGAAATTTTTAACCTCACTCATGAATGCATATAAAATTACAATTGAATGCCATCTTAAAACTGCCTGATTGATGAAAATAACAATACTGACCACTTATTTTATTGATGTTGATGTTAAGTTGCTAACAGGAAAGTAAGCTGATAAAAAAAATTTGGAGAAAACTTAGTCAATGTTTGTCAAATTGGAAATACACTAGCAGCAATACTTCGAGAAATTTATCTAACAGATTTCTTACAAATGCATGAAAATCTGTTAGTGTCAAAATGTTCATGGAGCATTTTTGTAATAATAAAATTCTAAAGAACCTAAATGACTTTAATTACTGATTAAATAATTGTAGAAAATTGATGTAATGGACTCCTACAAAATTTTAAAAGAATGAGGTGACCTTACCTGTCTTTATTTTGAATAAATGTCTAGTTAGTGCTAATTATAGAAGGAGAAAAATCGGTATAGACTACAAACATCTGATTACACGTGTGTATTACATTTAAAAGGATTTGTTCTTTTATAATTTTTTGACCTTTGTACCAAGTGTTCAATTTTGTAAGAAAAGACAATTTTGTATTGCTATAAAACTAAATTAAGAAGAGGTGGTAAGAATATACAGAAGAACTGTACAAAAGAGATGTTACTGACCCAGATAACCATGATGATGTGACCACTCACCTAGAGCTAGACATCTGGAGTGTGAAGTTAGTGGGCCTTAGGAAGCATCACTATGAACGAAGATATTGGAGGTGATGGAATTTCAGCTGAGCTATTTAAAATCCTAAAAGATGATCCTGTGAAAGTGCGGCACTTAATATGGCAGCAAATTTGGAAAACTCGGCAGTAGCCAAAAGACCGGAAAAGGTAAGTTTTCATTCCAATCACAAAGAAAGGCAATTCCAAAGGATGTTCAAACTACTGCACAATTGCACTTACCTCAGACACTAGCAAAGTAATGCTCAAAATTCTCCCAGCTAGGTTTCAACAGTACATGAACTGAGAACTTCCAGATGTTCAAGCTGGATTTAGAAAAGGCAGAGGAACCAGAGATCAAACTGCCAATATCCGTTGGATCATAGAACAAGCAAGAGAATTCCAGAAATAAAACATCTACTTCTGCTTCATTGGTTACACTGAAGCCTTTGACTGTGTGGATCACAAAAAGCTGTGGAAAACTCTTAGAGATGGAAATACCAGACCACCTTACCTGCCTCCTGGAACAACTGTATGTAGGTCAAAGAGCAACAGTTAGAACTGGACATGGAACAATGTACTGGTTCCAAATTGGGAAAGGAGTACGTCAAGGCTGTATATTGTCACCTAGCTTATTTAACTTCTATGGTGAATATATCATGTGAAATGCTGGGCTTGATGAAACACAAGCTGGAATCAAGATTGCAGGGAGAAATATCAGTAACCTCAGATAAGCAGATGATACCACCCTTATGGCAGAAAGTGAAGAGAAACTAAAGAGCTTTTTGATGAAAGTGAAAGAGGAGGGTGGAAAAAGTGGCATAAACTCAATTCAAAAAAATAAGATCATGGCATCCTTCACAGTAAATAGATGGGTCAACAATGAAACAATGACAGACTTTATTTCTTTGGGCTCCAAAATCACTGCAGATGATGACTGAAGCCATGAAATTAAAAGACATGTGGTCCTTGGAAGAAAAAATACGACGAATCTAAACAGTGTATTAAAAAGCAGAGATAATTCTTTGCCAACAAAAATGCATGTAGTCAAAGCTATACTTTTTCAAGTGGTATGTATGAATGTGAGAACTGGACCATAAAGAAGGCTGAGAACCAAAGAATTGATGCTTTTGAACTGGGGAGTTGGAGAAGACACTTGAGTCCCTTGGACTGCAAGCAAATGAAACCAGTCAATCCTAAAGGAATCCAATCCTGAATATTCATTGGAAAGACTGATGCTGAAGATGAAACTCCAATACTTTGTCCACCTGATGCAAAGAGCTGACTCGTTAGAAAAGACCCTGATGCTAGGAAACATTGAGGGCAGGAAGAGAAGGGGAAAATAGAGGATGAGATAGTTGGATGGCATAGTCAACTCAATGGACCTGAGTTTGAGCAAGTCCTGGGAGATGGTAAATGATAAGGAAGCCTTGCATGCTGCAGTCCATGGGTTGCAAAGAGTCAGACATGACTGAGCAACTGAATAATAACAATAAAACTAAATAATCTAATAAAAATATTATAAGAATGTGCAGGCATTGAACTCCAACCTTTAAAATGGAACCTCTTAATTTTATAACTATGTCATTTATAGTTTTACAAATCACAAAAGCTTCTGTCATCTCTCATCTTAATTTTCTTAAGACATGTGAAAATTGTTGAAGATCTGATGTTTATCTTACTGAATTACATCACCACATAGTTCAGATAAGAATATTTAAAAAAATAACTTCATCTGACATTTGCGCAGCAAAATGCTGTTCAAAAGAAGTGCTTAACCAAATAATATTTCCTCATATAATAGGAATCTCTAATTAATGAATTCATGTATAAGTTCTAAGCAAACGAACATGATGCTAGATCTTCTTATTTATAAATCATGACAATCATAATGAGTACAAACTGATATTGTGTGGTCTGCAGTAATCAAATACTGACTGTGTAAATAATTAATGCTATTTTTTCAGTCAAAAAAAAAAAAAAGTTGTGCTGTTTCTCAGACTGAACATTTTCTTGGGTTCTGAAAGCTCTCTGCTGACCAACAGATGGATCAGTAAATAGCAGATGGTTTCATGAGCAGTTCTGTCATCTTAGCCTCCAAAATACTCTACATGCCAAAACTGCAGAAGTTTGGCCTGTGCTCTTGTGTGGTAAACCTGCTGCTTGCCTGGTTTTCTGACTGAACTCTTAGCAAATTGATGTTCTCTGATTGAGCATCACGGCAATGCGTGTACACCTTCTCTCTGTATTCTCATTGTTTCAGAATGCCTTCATGTACGAAGAAAATATATTAATGGGACTCTACACTAGTCAGTAAGGATAGTTAGATATTGTATGCTATTTTATAGCTACTTGCTTGTCATCATTTTGGTCTTTATATTTGTGCCAGTTTTTAGACTGAGAATGCTAATATGTTTTTGTTTTAAATTTGATGAACCCAAGTAGCTGTCTTGTAATTTGTAAGAAAATACATTCTCACTGTAAACATACACATACATACACACACAGAAGAGTATGAAAAAGCCAGGGTTATTCCATCAGATAAATTAAAATTAAACATGGAACCAACATATTAGTATACAATCTTTCGGAGAAGGCAATGGCAACCCATTCCAGTACTCTTGCTGGGAAAATCCCACGGACGGAGGAGCCTGGTAGGCTGCAGTCCATGGGGTCGCTAAGGGTAGGACACGACTGAGAGACTTCACTTTCACTTTCCACTTTCATGCACTGAAGAAAGAATGGCAATCCACTGCAGTGTTCTTGCCTGGAGAATCCCAGGGACGGGGGAGCCTGGCGGGCTGCCGTCTATGGGGTCGCACAGAGTCAGACACGACTGAAGCGTCTTAGCAGCAGCAGCATACAATCTTTAAAATTCATTTTACACATGTACACATGCACATGTAACTGAACATACACCAGCATCTTTTTACACTAAAAGCAAAGTTTATAATAGTTTTCAAACTTTATTTAGCCAATAATTTAAAAGAAACATTTCCATGTTGATACATTAAATATCCATGCTATTTTAACTACTGCACATGCCATTGCTACATACATATGCAAGACACGAGTAATTAATTACTTGATCTTATTTATGCCTGTACTACTTTTTCTCACAGAAAATGGAAAATAACTTTGGACATATGTCTGCGTACACTTAATTTACAGAGTACTTACTGCTGTATGCTATACTACTCTGTATCGAGGGCGTCACAAAGTTTAGCATAAGAACTCCTCTCAATAAATCCGTTAAATAGGTATTATTATTATTTCCTGATTATTGTAAAGGAAACTGCATCTTACAGAGGTAAAGGTACAATTCAGTTAATTAGAATGTAAACTTTAGAAAAGGCTGCCCTGGTGGCTCAGTAGTAAAGAATCCAATTGAAATGCAAGAAATGCAGGTTCAATGCCTGGGTCAGGAAGATCCCCCTGGCAAAGGAAATGGCAACCCACTCCAGTATTCTTGTCTGGGAAATCTAATGGACATAGGAGCCCGGCAAGTTACAGTCCATGGGATCGTAAAGGAGTTGGATGTGACTTAGTGACTGAACAACAGTATCTGTGGGTTGTATTAATTTCAAGAAGGTAGTCAATCGTTCTTGGAGAACTTTTACATTTTGACATTCTTAATTAGCAAAGCTCTAGCTATGAAACAAAGAAAAAAGTATTTTGATTGTATTTTATAGTGCTGCCCTTATGCATTATTTTACTGTACTGAGTATTACTAACACGGCTTAGCAGACAGATGTCAAACATCTTTCCTACTGTCACCCCATCCCTCCAGCCTTTGTGCCTTTGTTGTTTTTGGGTATGTACTATCAAGACTGTGCTCCATGCATCTTTCACAACATCATAATCAAAAGAGAGATTACTTCTCTTCTAAGTGAATAGGGAAACTAAAAATAAATAATTTATGAAAATGCATCTGTATCTAGCAGTATACTCTCATTTGGTATACAACTGGCAATGCTTCTGAATTTTCTCCTCAGTAACGTTTCTGCTTTTGATTCTTCCTGTTTTGCTTCTCAATAAGAATCTTTATACTAATTATTAAATATTGCTTGTGCCGCAATCGTTCCTGTTTGACTTCTAGTTGTTAACTCTAAGCAACATTAAATGCAGTGATTGACATCTGAAATCTGTTTCTAATTCAGGTTGGTTTCAAGATAGAAAGAGTAATGGAAGACTACATTAGTGTTTCAAAAGTCATTGAAAATCCTAAGGAAGACTACTAGGTAGTGACTGTAAACCTCTCTGACAAAATTATACTAGAAAAAAAAAATCACAAAAAATCACATTGTTACTACAACTATTTATTCTGCTTTCCTATACCCTCAATGAAGTCTGGAAATGATAGAAAAAGAGGAAGCATTTAGAGTTATCATCTATATGTAGAAAACTTCATAAATAACTTGTTAGATATAATTTAAATTGGAGTAAAGTGAAGCAAAACTTCGAGGATCTAATTGCAATTCCCTCTCCATAAAGTTAGTGACATCAGTTAGTACATGATTTGTCCCGAATCACCAACTAAGTGATTATCCCAGAAAATTTCCGAAAACTTTTGCAGTGTACCACATTAATTCTGTGGAAATTAAATTTTGGCAAATATATTTTTATTTGAAATGACTTTTCAAGAACATAAACTAAATATGATAACTATACAAATAAACTAACTGTTTCCAACATGCAAAACAAATTTAAGATAAATTTGATAAATGTAAAAATAGAAATATTAAAAGAGAATATACTTATTGCTTAGATTTATAAGTCTTAACCACAAATTCTAAGTATCACTAAAGATTGTGGCCACTATAAGTTTAACAATTTCTTTTAAACTTGCTTGTTCTCTTAAATATATTTCAACCTGGGGTCTCTGAATTGATTCTAAGACATAGGCTTGGATGGGAGTAGTTTACTTGGGAAATTATTCCAAAGAGCAATAGTAAGTGACAAGAGATAAAAAAAAATGATGAAGAACCAATACAATCAACAAAATCTTAGGGTGATTATCAATTTCTCTGAGACCAGTGTTCTATTTCATGAAACCTGAATGACACAATAAGCATCTCATAATGATATACACATTGGCTTTCATTCATTATTGGTCAAAGAGACCTAAGAGGTGACTGTGAACTTCTAAGTTGTTTATATGTTGGTCCTGAATGGGTTACCCTAGGTATCCTATTTCTCCATTTCAGACAAGCACAAGAAAAAGAAGTGACAATTCCATGGCTCTAGTCCAAATGTGAGGAACTGTTGGGTTGCTTTGAAGCTGGTTGAAGCCGAGCATTGACAGGAGTAGCAAGAGAGGAAGAAATGGGTTGAAAAGGACTGCAAGAACTGTGCAGTACAATCAATTAGACTTTTAGGCTAATCAAGGATATTAACCATAATATAGATTATACTATTTAGGTTAAATGAGGAAAACTGTTACAGTATCAAGGTTAAAACTTCTTGCAAAATTGGATTTATATGGAAAATTATTATCTAAATGCCTATTTATATTCTTTTGAAGAATTAGAATCCTTCTGCCCATGGGGTAATTTCTAGCATCTCTTATCAGTCACTTTCTATCATTGCTTTCTAGTTGAAATTCCATAAATGTACTATTTGGGCTACAATACATTAATTTTAACATTCTTAACTACAATGACACAGCTTCCTTTGTAACTCTGTCCTAGATTTGACTTAGATTCTAATTCAATATTCTAATTAAAATTAAGTGTTTCAGTGTTGCTTAATATACTACACAGGGTTTGCAAAGAAATGTCTATGCTTATAGCCAATTTAAAGCTTACATCTGAGTATTTTTCAGTCTCACCAGCAGTGCAACTTTATAGTGGGTGATCTTTCATCCTGAAAAATGAATCCAGCTGTGTTGTCACTAAGAAATGGTGGTGTACAGTCTGTTAAATAGCAAGCGATTTAACTAAATCCTGATAACAATGTGCAAATAATGAGATTACGATAACTATGTTAAGCATGGTAAATTCACAGGTTACATTTATTAAAAACATATTTCACGCATTTTTAAAACAAAGTTTCCTCCACTATGAGATCATTTGTCAAGAGAGAAATCGTTTGAAGAAAACTGTAAAAGGCACTTTTGGGAGAAACAGTCCTCATTTTGAAAAATATAGTGAGTTTTGTAGAAGCACAGTCTGTGACTATTGGGTTCATTTTCTAAATTAACTAAGAATTTAAAAAATGGATGTATGACTTGGATTAAAAATATATCAGGTGAGTGACTTTTAGTTTATATAAAATGTATACAGAACTCTATATGCCTACATAGAATTAATACTGTAATTCACATCTTACATAAAAACCTGGGTGCTGAGGCAACTTTCACTTATAAACATACCCATATGCAGTTCTGAATATGTTAATACTAACGTCCAATCATGCACACACTGAAGAATCCAATGTGATGTGATAATATGCATGAAGAATATCAACCAATAGAAGAAACTTCCCTTCCTATGTTCTTTTTACCAACTGCACTTACAGTGCATTTAAATATTACAAGAATTGAGTGCCATCAACAAAATATTGGCAGCAATATGGAAGTACCATAACCTGGCAACTTATTGATAAAATCATTCATATATTTAAGCCATGATTATGGGAGTAAAATCGATAAGTTCAATGTGATTTAAAGAAGCGAACTTTGCTATAGAGTATAATTGAACCTCTATGAACAAAATCTCTATATCTCATCTCTAACTCAGTTACAATTACATTACCTAATATCAATAATGATTGTCCTGAAATAATCTGAAAGGTGAAATCTGGCAGGTATATATGCCATAATATTTTATTAGATGTCAGTTTTATTTTTTATTTACTGTTTATCCTAAACAATGCTCTATAAGAGCACTATTATTTTCACTTTGTTAATGAGGAAAAATATGAGTGTCACAAATAGAAACTTCCCAAAATGTGTGTAATGTTAGAGCAAATTCATGAAATCAAATCCTCTTGGTTCCAAACCTTGCTCTTTCCATAGTATCACAGCCCCTAGCAAATTGTAAAAAATAACAAACTATCTGTTGAAGACAATAGAATAAAATGAACTGAGGAATTTCTAAAGAGAACAAGAAAATATGGAGTATAATAAAATAGGAGTAGACTTGGGGAAAGATAAAGAACACTGAGACAAAGCATTCAGGCTCTGGGAACATGTATCAGATCTAAATGTGTACAAGCACATGTGAGAAGAGCTCTCTGATATATTTACATCTATAGTGGTTCATAGCCAAAATAGGTGGAGCAAAACTCAGTGTATTAAAAAACAGGACTACAGTTTCTGGAATTCTGTCTCTAAACAGCCAAAATAAGAAGTTAAATGAAATTACTATGTGGCTTCATTTATACTTTCTCCATAAAGATGAGCTAATAATTTATTCACCTTAATTTTATTTTTATATATATGCATAGTGGAGTTGAAATTTGACTATAGTCGCAATTTAAGATGATAGGTATTAATGAATCAAAGTTCAAGATATCTCATTATTTTACAAACATTAATACATATTTTGAGAATTTTATAGTTGGATACGGACACTTACTGCTAATGAGAAACAAATGAAGTTTTTAGGCAATAGAATGGCCTGTCATTTGATTAACAGGTTAACAACGCGGGACAATTCCGAAATGTCTTAATAGTGATGTAGTAGCTGAATAAGCTCTTGACAAACATTTATTAGTGGCAGTAAGTGTGTGTAGATGTATGTTTCTTTGTATATGTGTGTGTATTTAAAGTGAATTGAAATTCAAATTATATACTATATATGCTCTTTAGGCAACTTGTCACTTATACAAGTATGCAAAATACACACTGTACTAACCCAAACCTGCATGCAAAACATATAAAATATACCTTTATGAAACACACTTTACTGTAAACACACTTCTATCTATGAATGTGTGTGTGTGTGTATATATATACTTCATACCATGAGAATTAAAGTTTCACCTTTTAACCATCTTATATTTTTAATTTCCCAAACATGTGTAACATGATAATTAGTGATGTAAAATTTCTTTACACTCTTTTTGCTAATGATGAATCTAGGGCTTTCCTTGGTTTCCAGTGGTTAAGACTCCACACCTCCAATACAGGGAGCATGGGTTCAATTCTTGGTAGGGGAACTAAGATCCCACAAACTGTGCAGTGCAGCCAAAAATAAATAAATAAATAAAAATGAGTCTGGCAAGGGGATATGTGATAGAACATAGGAAGGTGTTAATAACTGTACAATTCAATCCTGTGGTACAGAGTTCCACTGGAAAGGGATGTGAAGAGAGAATAAGCAAAGGACAAAAACAAAAGACAAATTAACAAAGATACAAAACTCAATTTGATTTCAGGAGAAAGAATAGGAACTACAAGTAAAACCAAGATCAACTTTTGTGCAGAGTTGAAGATTTAGATTACATCATGCAAACACTAAAACCTTTCTACCATTGAAAAATTATGAATTTTGATAGAAATTTTATCCCGGCTATTTTAAAAGAGAAAAACATTATAAAAATTAGACTAAAAAATCCCCAAAGGAATAAATACATGTAAACTCTACGCTTAAAAAAAGTAGCCTTCTCTTTGGGTGGGGTGGTAGTATAAAATTATTCAAAACAAGTCCTTGCTACTACAAAGAGACAATAGAGGATCTAAGGCCACGTTTTCCATTTATTACTAAAATATAACAATTAGTTAACTATTTATATCAAATATATGAACTTTTAGATAAGCAATTTCAAAGAGGAGAAAGCAAAAAGAGCCTTCCAGAAAGCAAAAAGATCTTCCAGCCTTTCCCTCCAAATTGATAGGATTCTGTAAAATATCATTAGAGAATACACAGCAATCTGGAGCTAACAGAAAAGCTTCTGGTGCTCATGTGAAAATAATAAGAGAGTGTTCATCTGTCTGTAATCATCCACTAACATGATGCATCGGGGATAGCTGAAAAAATAGTAATTCCAAATTGTTTACCTATTTTATCTAAATTATTTCTTTTTGCATCATCCAAATACATAGTCTAAACTACTGAAAGGATCTTTAAACATCCTCTTGTACCAATTCCTCACAAATTTTGCTGGAAATAGTTTCCGAAAATAGATAACACTGCAAGGTGAGGTTGATGTGAAAATGGTTTATGGTAAGCATCCCAATTTGGAAGGCTTTTTATAGTTCTAAGGTCTGGTTCTTTTTGGATTTTTTTTTTTTTTTAAGAAAAAAGTGACACAAATGAAGGAGTTAGTGGTGGCAGTTTTATTATTTTGATTGTGTGGTTTATTTGTTTTGATAGTATTTACTTATTTTTAAATGAAATGAATGTAGTATTCTTAACTGTCTCTGATTTTTGTGTCCAAAGGTCACTGCCTCCTTCATCTGGACACAAGAGAAATTCATGGAGAGGAACCAAGTATTTTCTTAAAAGGTTATCTGTCAAAAATGACCGTCAATTTTAAATGTAATTTTGCATAAAGTGTGAGAAAATGTTATGATGTCATTGTTTCACATATAGTTGTCTAGCTTTCCCAGCACAAATTAGAGACTGCCTTTTTTCCGCTGTATACTCTTACCTCTTTTGTGGTAGATTAGTTTAAAATAGGCATGTGGGATGATTTCTGGGCTCTCTATTTTGTTCCACTGATCTATGTGTCTGTTTTTGCGCCACTAACATACTGTTTTGATTAACGTGGGTTTGCAGTATAGCCTGAAGTCTGGGGCTGTGATACCTCCAGCTCTGTTCCTTTTTCTCAAGATTTCTTTGACAACTGGGGTCTTTGTGGTTGCATATGAATTTTAAGATTATTTGCTCTAGTTTGGTGAAAAAAAATGTGATGGGAATTATCAGAGAGATTGCATTAAATCCATAGAATGCCTTGGGTAGTGTAGCCATTTTATTCATATTAATTCTTCCAATCCAAGAGCATGAGATATCTCATTGCTTTGTATCATATGCAATTCCCCTCATCAGTGTTTTATAGTTTTCAGAGTAAATGTCTTTCACATCACTGGTTAAGCTTCAGTTCAGTTCAGTTCAGTTGTTCAGTGATGTCCAACTCTTTGTGACCCCATGAATTGCAGCATGCCAGGCCTCCCTGTCCATCACCAACTCCTGGAGTTCACTCAAACTCATGTCCATCGAGTCAGTGATGATATCCAGCCATCTCATCCTCTGTCGTCCCCTTCTCCTCCTGCCCCCAATCCCTTCCAGCATCAGGGTATTTTCCAATGAGTCAGCTCTTCGCATAAGGTGGCCAAAGTATTGGAATTTCAACTTTAGCATCAGTCCTTCCAAAGAACACTCAGGACTGATCTCCTTTAGAATGCGTTGGTTGGATCTCCTTGGAGTCCAAGGGACTCTCAAGAGTCTTCTCCAACACCATAGTTCAAAATCATCAATTCTTCTGCACTCAGCTTTCTTCACAGTCCAACTCTCTCATATCCATACATGACCACTGGAAAAACCATAGCCTTGACTAGACGGACATTTGTTGGCAAAGTAATGTCCCTGCTTTTGAATATGCTATCTAGGTTGGTCATAAATTTTCTTCCAAGGAGTAAGCATCTTTTAATTTCATGGCTACAATCACTATCTGCAGTGATTTTGGAGCCCCAAAAAATAAAGTCTGACACTGTTTCCCCATCTATTTCCCATGGAGAGATGGGACCAGATGCCATGATCTTAGTTTTCTAAATGTTGAGCTTTAAGCCAACTTTTTCACTCTCCTCTTTCACTTTCATCAAGAGGTTTTTTAGTTCCTCTTCACCTTCTGCCATAAGGGTGGTGTCATCTACATATCTGAGGTTATTGGTATTTCTCCTGGCAATTTGATTCCAGCTTGTGCTTCTTCCAGCCCAGCGTTTCTCATGATGTACTCTGCATATAAGTTAAATAAGCAGGGTGACAATATACAGCCTTGATGTACTTCTTTTCCTATTTGGAACTAGTCTGTTGTTCCATGCTAAGCTTATTCTTAGGTAAAAATAATTCATCAGATGTGATTTTAAACAGGATACTTTAAAACTACCTCTCAGATAGTTCACTATTAGTAGATAGAAAATAACAGATTTATGCATATTAATCTTGTATTCTGTGACTTAATTGGGCTCATTTATTATTTCTAATAGGTTTTGATGGAGATTTAAGGGCTTTCTTTATATAGTATCATGTAATCTGCAAATTCAGACTTAACGGCAAAACCTGAATCCTAAAACCATAAAATACCTAGAAGATAACATAAGCAGACTATTGTTTGACATATGATAGCAATGTTTCATGGTTCTCTCTCCTAATGCAATAGACATAAAAGCAAAAATAAATGAATGAGATCTACTTAACCTTAAAAGCTTTTGCACGACAAAAGAAATATCAAAAAACAAAAAGCCTAGAGAGTGGAAGGAAATTTTTAGAAATTATGTGACCTACAAAGGATTAATATTCAAAGTGTATAAGCAGTTCATATAACTCAATATCAATAAAACCCACAAAGAGCACAATCAAAAAAAAATGTTCAGAAGACGTACATCTTACCAAAGAATTCATGCATAGCTGATGGACAGATGGGAATATGCTCACCATTGTTAATTATTTGAGGAATGCAAATCAAAACAACAGTGAGATACTATCTCATACCTGTAAGAATCAGTTCAGTTCAGTGTCTCAGTCGTGTCTGACTCTTTGCGACCCCATGGACTGCAGCACACCAGGCCTCTTTGTCCATCACCAACTCCCGGAGTTTACTCAAGCTCGTGTCCATTGAGTTGGTGATGCCATCCAACCATGTCATCCTGTTGTTCCCTTCTCCTCCCAACTTCAATCTTTCCTAGCATCAGGGTCTTTTCAAATGAGTCAGCTCTTCACATCAGGTGGCCCAAAGTATTGGAGTTTCATCATCAACATCAGTCCTTACAATGAATATTCAGGACTGATTTCCTTTAGGATGGACTAGTTGGATCTCCTTGCAGTCCAAGGGACTCTCAAGTGTCTTTTCCAACACCACAGTTCGAAAGCATCAGTTCTTTGGTGCTCAGCTTTGTATATAGTTCAACTATCACATCCAAACATGTCTACTAGAAATACCATAGCCTTGACAAAATGGACCTTTGTGGGCAAAGTAATGTCTCTGCCTTTTAATGTGCTGTCTAGGTTGGTCATAGCTTTTCTTCCAAGGAGTAAGCGTCTTTTAAATTCATGGTTACAGTCACCATCTGCAGTGATTTTTGAGCCCCCCAAAATAAAGTCTGCCACCGTTTCCACTGTTTCGCCATCTATTTGCCATGAAATGATGGGACCAAATGCCATGATCTTAGTTTTTTGAATGTTGAGCTTTAAGCCAACTTTTTCACTCTCCTCTTTCACTTTCACCAAGAGGCTTTTTATATCCTCTTCACTTTCTGCCATAAGGGTGGTGTCATCTGCATATCTGAGGTTATTAACATTTCTCCCAGCAATCTTGATTTCAGCTTGTGCTTCATCCAGCCTGGCATTTCGCATGATGTACTCTGCATATAAGATAAATAAGCAGGGTGACAATATACCAACTTGATGTATTTCTTTTCCTATTTGGAACCAGTTTATTGTTCCATGTCCAGTTCTAACTGTTGCTTCCTGACCTGCATACAGATTTCTCAAGAAGCAGGTAAGGTGATCTGGTATTCCCACTTCTTTCAGAATTTTCCACAGTTTATTGTGAACCACACAGTCAAGGCTTTGGCATAGTCATTAGTGCAGAAATAGACATTTTTCTGGAATCCTCTTTCTTTTTCAATGATCCAGTGGATGTTGGCAATTTGATTTCTGGTTCCTCTGCCTTTTCTAAAACCAGCTTGAATATCTGGAAATTCACGGTTCCCATATTGTTGAAGCCTGGCTTGGAGAATTTTGAGCACCACTTTGCTAGTGTGTGAGATAAGTGCAATTATGCGGTATTTTGAGCATTCTTTGCCATTGCATTTCTTTGGGATCGGATTGAAAACTGATCTTTTCCAGTCCTGTAAGAATGACTATCATCAATAAATCTACAAATAACAAATGCTGGTGAAAATGCGGAAAAAGGCAAGACCTTGTGCAATGATTGTGGGAATGCAAATTAGTACAGCCACTGTAGAATAAATGAATGTCAGCATTCAATTATTTGAGGTTTCCTCAAAAATATAAAACTAGAACTACCATTTGATCCAGCAATTCTACTTCCAGGTACATATCCAGAAAAAATGAAAACATTAACTAAAAAAGATACATGCATTACAATTTTCATAGCAGCACTATTTATAATAGCCATGTTATGGAAGAAGTCCGGCCGCTCATCGACAGACCAATGAATAAACATGTCAATGCAGCCATAAAAAAAGTGAGATTCTGCCATTTACAGCAATGTGTATAGATCTAGATAATATCATGCTTAGAGAAATATGTCACGCAGTTCAGTTCAGTTCACTTCAGTCGCTCAGTCGTGTCTGACTCTTTGCGATCCCATGAATCGCAGCATGCTAGGCTTCCCTGTCCATCACCAACTCCCGGAGTTCACTCATACTCACGTCCATCCAGTCCATGATGCCATCCAGCCATCTCATCCTCTGTCATCCCCTTCTCCTCCTGCCCCCAATCCTTCCCAGCATCAGAGTCTTTTACAATGAGTCAACTCTCTGCATGAGGTGGCCAAAGTACTGGATTTTCAGCTTTAGCATCATTCCTTCCTAAGAAATCCCAGGGCTGATCTCCTTCAGAATGGACTGGTTGGATCTCCTTGCAGTCCAAGGGACTCTCAACAGTCTTCTCCAACACCACAGTTCAAAAGCATCAATTCTTCGGTGCTCAGCCTTCTTCACAGTCCAACTCTCACATCCATACATGACGACAGGAAAAACCATAGCCTTGACTAGATGGACCTTAGTTGGCAAAGTAATGTCTCTGCTTTTGAATATGCTGTCTAGGTTGGTCATACTTTTCTTCCAAGGAGTAAGCGTCTTTTAATTTCATGGCTGCAGTCACCATCTGCAGTGATTTTGGAGCCCAAAAAAGTAAAGTCTGACACTGTTTCCAATGTTTCCCTGTCTATTTCCCATGAAGTGATAGGACCGGATGCCATGATCTTAGTTTTCTGAATGTTGAGCTTTAAGCCAACTTTTTCACTCTCTTCTTTCACATTCATTAAGAGGCTTTTTAGTTCCTCTTCACTGTCTGCCATAAGCGTGGTGTCATCTGCATATCTGAGGTTATTGATATTTCTCCCGGCAATCTTGACTCCAGCTTGTGCTTCTTCCAGTCCAGCGTTTCTCATGATGTACTCTGCATAGAAGTTAAATAAGCAGGGTGACAATATACAGCCTTGACATACTCTTTTTCCTATTTGGAACCAGTCTGTTGTTCCATGCCCAGTTCTAACTGTTGCTTCCTGACCTGCATATAGGTTTCTCAAGAGGCAGGTCAGGTGGTCTGGTATTCCCATCCCTTTCAGAATTTTCCACAGTTTATTGTGATCCACACAGTCAAAGGCTTTGGCATAGTCAATAAAGCAGAAATAGATGTTTTTCTGGAACTCTCTTGCTTTTTTGGTGATCCAGCAGATGTTGGCAATTTGATCTCTGGTTTCTCTGTCTTTTCTAAAACCAGCTTGAACATCAGGAAGTTCAAGGTTCATATATTGTTGTAGCCTGGCTTGGAGAATTTTGAGCATTACTTAAGTAGCATGTGAGATGAGTGCCATTGTTCAGTACTTTGGGCATTCTTTGGCATTGCCTCTCTTTGGGATTGGAAGGCATTCTTTGGCATTGCCTCTCTTTGGGATTGGAATAAAAACTGACCTTTTCCAGTCCTGTGGCCACTGCTGAGTTTTTCACATTTGCTGGCATATTGAGTGTAGCACTTTCACAGCATCATCTTTCAGGATTTGAAACAGCTCTACTGGAATTCCATCACCTCCACTAGCTTTGTTTGTAGTGATGCTTTCTAAGGCCCACTTGACTTCACATTCCAGGATGTCTGGCTCTAGATGAGTGATCACACCATCGTGATTATCCGGGTCATGAAGATCCTTTTTGTTCAGTTCTTCTGTGTATTCTTGCCACCTCTTCTTAATATCTTCTGCTTCTGTTTGGTCCATACCATTTCTGTCCTTTATCGAGCCCATCTTTGCATGAAATGTTCCCTTGGTATCTCTCATTTTCTTGAAGAGATCTCTAGTCTTTCCCATTCTGTTCTTTCCCTCTATTTCTTTGCATTGATGGCTGAAGAAGGCTTTCTTGTCTCTTCTTGCTATTCTTTGGAATTCTGCATTCAGATGCTTATATTTTTTACTTTTCTTCTTTGCTTTTCACTTCTCTTCTTTTCATAGCTATTTGTAAGGCCTCCTCAGACAGCCATTTTGCTTTTTTGCATTTGGTCTTGATCCCTGTCTCCTGCATAATGTCACAAACCTCATTCCATAGTCCATCAGGCATTCTATCTATCAGATGTAAGCCCTTAAATCGATTTCTCACTTCCACTGTATAATCATAAGGGATTTGATTTAGATCATACCTAAATGGTCTAGCAGTTTTCCAGCAGAGAAAGACAAATACTATATAACACCACTTATATGTGGAACCTAAGAAATAATAGAAACAGATATATATAGCAAAACAGACACTACAGAAGGGAGGGTAGGTACTTTAGTCATATGGGATTAAGAGATAGAAGCTACTACTTATAAATTGATATACAAAAGGGATATATTTAACATCATAGTAAAACATTATTTTCTAATTTAATGGAGCATAATCTGGAAAGATATTTAATCTCTGTATACCTTTAATATGTTGTATCAAAGGGGTGGGATGGGATTGTGGTGGGAGAGAGAGAAGAGGGAGGGGTCATGTGTATACTTATGACTGATTCAGGTAGTTGTATGGCAGAAGTCAACAGAACATTGTGAAGCAATTATCCTCCAATTAAAAAATAAATTTAAAAATATTCACTGAAAAAAAAATGACCAATAATATCTATATCACCAGGCCCAATAGGCAGACGTCATTCTCCAACCTGCTTTATTGCAAGGCAGCATTTACCACAGCAGACCACTTCTCTTTAAACACACACCTCCCTCTCCTCCCTAGTATGTAGGCTCCTAGCTTTCCCCTTAACCTCTCTGGATGATCCTTTTATGTCTCTTTTGCCAATTTTTCTCCCTTAAGACAATTGTCAAGCAATAGAATCCTTCAGTCTTTTTCTATAATTATAGATTTTTTCTGAGGTGATTGCATCTATTCCTTATGTTTTAATGAGCGTTCATAGACATATACACACAATCCTACCTACACTTCCAGTCTTCTGAATTTATGTATATATATATATATATATCTGTGTGTGTGTGTGTGTGTGTGTGTGTGTGTATTCAATATTTTTGGTTGGATGAATCAGAGGACCTCAACATACTTTGTTCAAAATAGATGTCAAATCACTTCTCCAAAGAAGACATACAGATGGCCAATAGGCATATGAAAAGATGTTCAACACTGCTAATTATTAGAGAAATGCAAATCAAAACTATATTGAGATATCACCGCACACCAGCCAGAATGTCTGTCATCAAAAGAACCACAAACAATAAATGCTGGAGAGGGTGTGGAGAGAGGGGAACCCTCCTACATTGTCGGTGGAAATGTAAATTGGTACAAGCTCCTATGGAGAACAGTATGGAGGCTCCTTAAAATAATATAAATAGAGCTACCATATGACCCTGCAACCCCACTTCTGGACATATATCTAGAGGAAATACATGATCTGAAAGAATGCATGCACCCCAGTATTCATTACAGCACTGTTTACAATCGCCAAGACACAGAAGCAACCTGAATGTCCACTGACCAAGGAATGGTTAAATAAAATGTGGTATATTAGTACAATGGAATATTAGTCAGCCATTAAAAAAGAATGAAATAATGCCATTTGCAGCAACATGGATGGACGTAGAGAGTGTCATCCTGAGTGAAGTCAGACAGAAAAGGAGAAATGTCATATGACACTGGTTATATGTGAAATCTAAAAAGAAATTATACAAATGAACTTACAAAATGGAAAGATACAGACTTACAAAACAAACATTGTTGCCAGGGTTAAGGAATAGTTAGGGAGTTTGGAATGGTCGTGTGCACACTGCTGTATTTAAAATGGATAAGCTTCTGAACATCATGTGCAAGCCTAGACAGGAGGGGAGTTTAGGAAGAATGGACACATGTACATGTACTGCTGAGTCCCTTAGCTGTTCACCTGAAACTATCGCAACATTGTTAATTGGCTCTGCTGCTGCTGCTGCTAAGTCACTTCAGTCGTGTCCCACTCTGTGGAACCCCATAGATGGCAGCACACTAGGCTCCTCTGTCCCTGGATTCTCCAGGAAAGAATACTGGAGTGGGTTGCTATTTCCTTCTCCAAAGCATGAAAGTGAAAATTGAAAGTGAAGTTGCTCAGTCACGTTCAACTCTTAGTGACCCCATGGACTGCAGCCCACCAGCCTCCTCCGTCCATGAGATTTTCCAGGCAAGAGTACTGGAGTGGGTTGCCATCACCTTCTCCAATACAAAAGAAAAAAAATCTAAAAATACAAAACAAACAAACAAAAAATAGGTGTCAAATCATTATACAACACTTCTTCTGCAAATTACCCTTGTCTATGTTCCCTGAAGTGAGTCGCTCAGTCGTGTCTGACTCTTTGCAAACCCATGGGTCCGCTAAGCTCCTTTGTCCATGGAACTCTCCAGGCAAGAATCCTGGAATGGGTACCCATTCTCTTCTCCAGGGGATCTTCCAGACACTGGGATTGAACCTGGGTCTCCTGTTTCGCAGGCAGATTCTTTACCATGTGAGTCACCAGGGAAGCCCCCTCAACGTTCTCTATATCAGCTAATTCTGTGAGAATCAACTTGTTTGAGCCAGGAAACTGAAAAATTTCATCAGCAACTCCCTTTACAACCCTCTCACTTTTTAACCAACTATATTGCTTCCCCATTAACAACCTATATGTTATCCACTTCTCTCCTTTTATATTGGCAAACTTAGTTAGTTTGTTTTTTTAAGAAGTATTCTTTGTTAGATGTACTGCTTTAGCTACCTAATTGGTCTACACATATAGTGTACCTCCCATTTACTTCCCTATATAGGAATTTAAGTGAGGTTAAAAAAATTAAAATTCAGTGTCATGTTTGTCATTCTTCATTATGATTTCACTCTCCTTTTCACTTTACACTTAGCTCCTGAAAATTTTGATATTGATGCTCTACTGCAAACAAATAATCAGTACTAGCATATTTTACTTCAAATGTTTGGCAAAATATTAAAACTAAATATTTATAGAATACTATGAGTAATATGTAAGTATGTGTGTGCATCTGGATGTATCCAGGTATACATACTGGTATAGTTACGTCTTCTTATAGATTTGAGTTCTTTGTCACTATGCAAAGTTTCTTTTTTTTTTTATGTAATCATTTAATTTTTTTTAATTTTATTTTTACTTTATTTTACTTTACAATACTGTATTGGTTTTGACATACATTGACATGGATCTGCCACGGGTGTATATGAGCTCCCAATCCTGAATCCCCCTCCCACCTCCCACCCCATATCATCTCTCTGGATCATCCCCATGCACCAGCCCCAAGCATCCTGTATCCTGTATTGAATATAGACTGGCGCTTCATTTCTACATGATAGCATACATGTTTCGATGCCATTCTCCCAAATCATCCCACCCTCTCCGTCTCCCTCAGAGTCCAAAAGTCCATTCTATACATCTGTGTCTCTTTTGCTGTCTCACATACAGGGTCATCATTACCATCTTTCTAAATTTCATATGTATGTGTCAGTATACTGTATTGGTGTTTTTCTTTCTGGCTTACTTCACTCTGTATAATCAGCTCCAGTTTCATCCATCTCATCAGAACTGATTCAAATGTATTCTTTTTAATGGCTGAGTAATACTCCATTGTGTATATATACCTCAGCTTTCTTATCCATTCATCTGCTGATGGACATCTAGGTTGTTTCCATGTCCTGGCTATTATAAACAGTGCTGCAATGAACATTGGGATACATGTGTCTCTTTCAATTCTGATTTCCTCAGTGTGTTTGCCCAGCAGTGGGATTGCTGGGTCATAAGGCAGTTCTATTTGCAATTTTTTAAGGCATCTCCACACTGTTCTCCATAGTGGCTGTACTAGTTTGCATTCCCACCAGCAGTGTAAGAGGGTTCGCTTTTCTCCGCATCCTCTCCAGCATTTATTGCTTGTAGATTTTTGGATCGCAGCCATTCTGACTGGTGTGAAATGGCACCTCATTGTGGTTTTGATTTGCATTTCTCTGATAATGAGTGATGTTGAGCATCTTTTCATGTGTTTGTTAGCCATCCATATGTCTTCTTTGGAGAAATGCCTATTTAGTTCTTTGGCCCATTTTTTTTTGGGGGGGGGGTCGTTTATTTTTGTGGAATTGAGCTGCATAAGTTGCTTGTATATTTTTGAGATTAGTTGTTTGTCAGTTGCTTCATTTGCTATTGTTTTCTCCCATTCAGAAGGCTGTCTTTTCACCTTGTTTATAGTTTTCTTTGTTGTGCAGAAGCTTTTAATTTTAATTAGATCCCATTTGTTTATTTTTGCTTTTATTTCCAGTATTCTGGTATGTGTATCATAGAGGATCCTGCTGTCATTTATGTCAGAGAGTGTTTTGCCTATGTTCTCCTCTAGGAGTTTTATAGTTTCTGATCTTACATTTAGATCTTTAATCCATTTTGAGTTTATTTTTGTGTGCGGTGTTAGAAAGTGATCTATTTTCATTCTTTTACAAGTGGTTGACCAGTTTTCCCAGCACCACTTGTTAAAGAGATTGTCTTTACTCCATTGTATATTCTTGCCTCCTTTGTCGAAGATAAGAAAGCCCAGAGACAAATCCACACACCTATGGACACCTTATCTTCGACAAAGTTTCTTGTTTATTCCTGTTCTTTTTCCTTGCCCTAAAGTCCCCTTTTTCTGAAGTTAACATGGATATTACAGATATCCTTTGATTAATGTTATCAAGGTAGATCTTTCTCCATCCCTCTCCTTTCAATCTGAGTTCTTATAATTAAATGGGTTCCTTTTAGACACAGATAGTCTGATCTCCTTTATTCATCTTGATAATTTTGGTCTTTTCACTGGTTTATTTAAGTCATTCATATAAAAATGATTAAAGCACAGATGCTTGTGACTACTTTACAGTTATTGCATTTGTTCTTTGCTCTTGTTCCCTCTCTTCTTTTGCCTTTGCTTGCTTGAACTGAGCATTTTATGTGATTCCATTTTCTGCCCTTTCTTAGTATACCAATTATACTTCTTGAAATTTTGGTTAGTGATTGCCCTGATGTTTGACAATATTAATTAATCTGTGTCTCACTTCACATAACATCATACTGTTTCACATGTAGTATAGATTCCTTGTAGCACAGAATTCCAAATTCCTACCCCAACTGTTTAAGATACTGCTGGCATTCACTTCACTTACGCAGATGTAACATTTACCCAATATAGTGATACTCTTTTTACCCTAACCAAAATATTTCAGATCTATTAAAAATAAGTAAAAATTTCATTTTACTTTTTTATATTTCTTCTCCCAGGGCTTTTTATTCTTTATGGAGGATGTAGTTTTTCACCTATCTAATTTTTCTTGTCCCTGAGAAGTTTTTAATATTTGTTTGTTTTTAACTCTTTTTTTTTTTTTTCTGGGAAATTCTTCTGCTTTAAATTGGATAATTTATTCCATGGTTTAAACTCTATGTACAACACTTGCATATAATTTAGCTGCCTATATTTTCCTTCATTCCATATTACCTGTGGAAGACTAGTTCTGTATTTCACACATGTGTGTGCATGTATGCAGTTGTTTGAGGTTAGGTTGAGAGCAAGTGTTTGATAAATAGACAGTTTATTTGAATGAATTTTCATTCAAAATATGGCATAGAATTTTGGTGTACTGCTTTAGCTTTGGTTACAACTTTTAATTTGTAACACAGAGTTTCATTTTATATAAACAAATAAGAAGATATAACTTTGAATGGGTTGATTTTTACCTCAACCGAGGCTAGAGTCATCAGGTAATACATAACGTCTGCACCAGCAATGTTGAATCTTTTAAAGTCACCTCTACCTATTCAGTTGTGATATTTTCTGAACAATTGTATATATTTGATATTTACCATGTCATCTATGCCACAGTTACATCTATTTTCAAGGTAAAATGATATATATTTGAGACATGGAAAATAGCAAAGAATAGTAAAAGTTGTCTAAGTATTTATTAAGGTATTTTTTGCACAGATTGTCACCAATCTTGATTTACAGGATGAATCTTGAGATGTGCTTGATTCACTGAAATATAGCTTAAATCAACACAATGCTATAAGAACTATTCACATACTATATAAGTGATAGAATGGCAATAAAGACATTTTATTGTATTTATACATGAAGATATCATATAAGATATTTCCCCATGAATGCTAATTAGTTAGGACTGATACTAAATGTGGGGTATTTTATGTAAAAAGTGAAATAATAATGTACTTCAATCAAACATGCATTTGTTTTTGCTGTTTATCTGCAAGAGACTCAGATCTTCCATTAATGTTTGCATTTCTAAGAACATATTGAGATGTTAATATCATATTCAACTTAATGTAGTATTAAAATAAAAAATAAAATTTTCCTAATAATTGTTTGTGAATGCATTTTAGCAGCAAACACTGTAGGATGAAGCACTTAGAAAGCAGTCTTATGGTACAGGAAACAGTTCAGGATGAAACTGGTCACAGAAAATTGCTTTGTCCTTTAGCTTTGCTTTCCTTTCATTCCTCCCGTTTCTTTCCAACCACAATCGCATATAAAATCTGGCACTAGACTAATGATTGATTCATGTAGAAATTTGTTTAAATTTTGGCTAGAAATCAATTTAAAGCATATCTGTTGTAGAGTAAGGATATGAACAAGTTTAACCTCCTTAACAATTTAGATGGAAAATCAAACTGCTGAATTTTTCAGCACACTGAAGTCTTTTCACTAAATATTAAACTACCTAGGGCAGGTAGGTAGTTTTTTAGGGCAGGTCATGCTTTATTCCTCAAATTTACTGACATGGTATTTTTCTCACAGTATGAATTTAATAAAAAAAAAATCATCTTATTGAGAAGTGAGTAGAAGAGCTAGTTCAGAATGAAATTGATGTAATAACATGCTTCTGATTATATCTTAATTTTTATTAAACTGTTCTCAATGTTCTAAAGCCAAATAGAATATTGAATATTATCATCCCCTCAAGAATTTTCAAGTTAATGTATTAGAGGCACTACTATATAAAATAGTGCTAAACACACACACACAACTAAATGATATTTTGTCAAGAAAAAAACATTAAATCTAACTTGGAAAATCAGCATATACAGAAATAGCACAAAATTAAGCTGTTTTGACAGCTTTGAGTCAGTTTAATGGAAAAAGAGACTGATTCCAGGATCTAACTAGGTCCTACTTAACAAGGTCATTTTCTCTATCAGGTAGGTCCCATTGTTACATAGTAAACCAGAAGCTCTCCTTGAAATAGAAATATATGATGAAGGCTACAAAAGTTGGGTACTTCTGTCAAAACTCTTTTCAACGTAAATATATCTCTGCCAGACCTGAGTATATTTCTGTGCATATTTTTCCAAGGAAAACTTATTTAATTTTTGTAGTATGTTAAGCAACAGTTTTGCCCGTCTCTAGTTTTTGATATTCCACAAGGTAATATAAATTCAATAATACATTATGGAACATTTTCAGTCTACTTCCTTTTATTTATTATAATGTTACTATTGCTTTATTTGCTTGGTATTTTTCTGATTTGTTTTCTCTAGGTTTCTTGGATACTTGTAATTGTATTTTGATATCTTTTCTTAATTTTGGAAAATTCTCTGCTGTTATTGATTTTGGAATTTTTTTTAATCTTACCTTTTTCTTTGCATTCTGATAATCCAGTTATATATATATGTGTGTGTGTGTGTGTGTGCATGTGTGTATGTGTGTATGTCTATATATATATACATGTATATGTATTACAGTTTGTTATTGTATCACACCTCTTGGAAACTCATTTCATTATATATATAGATATAGTTTTTTCGTTTACTCATTGTGTTTCAGTTGGGCCATTACTACAAGTCTATCTTTGAGTTTGCTGATTCTTTCCTCAGCTATGTCTAATTCACTGATGAGCTCCCAGAAGGTGTTCTCCATCTATTTTTACCATATTTTAAATTTCCTGCTTCTCTTTGACTCATTCTTATAATTTTTATGTCTATCCTAAAATTCCCCATCTGTCCATGAATATTGTCTCTCTTTTCCATATAATGTCTAACATAACACCTACAGGTACTTAATTTCCTTACCTGATACTTGCAACATGTATGTCTTATCTGACTCTTATTCTGTTAAATGATTTATCTCAATATTATTTTTGTCTTGCGTTTTCATATGTCTCATAAATTTTGCATTAAAGTCAACATTGTGTATAGGGTAATAGATACTGAGATAAACAATGCTTCATTAAATGTCTCACTTGCCTGGCTCTGGTAAGTGAATGCTTGTATCCCATCTCTTCTTGTTTCTATGTTTCAGTTTAGATTGTCTTTGAACTTTAGCTCTCTGATTGTTTGACAATCATGACTGCCTTTTACACTGTATCTCCTAGGTTTGAAATTGAGCAATTCCCAGACAGGCTTTCTTGGTAACAGACACTTTCCTCTTCCCCATTCCTGACTTAAAGAAAACATTTCAGTCTCGAACTTTCCCTGAGTTTCAGAAAGTCTGGTTCAAGATTTAATGATTAGAGGAGTGAGAACTTGCAGAAACAAACAACAACAGGGCATCAAGGGTGGGAGTCAAGGGTGGGGGTCAAGGGTGGAGAGCTGGAGAATTGGTAGCAATTTAAACAATAGATCAGCTATATAGCAGAGTCACAGGGCCTATATTTTCTCTCTGAAGGCCACAAGTAACAATGTCTGGCACACATTCCTAAGTTGTTTTACAGAAACAAGACTCTCACCATATGGAACACTGCTGACTATAAGCATGTAGATCCCAGACAAGCTAGAACAAGAGGGTGATGATTGAGGTTCCCACAACATCTCTCTGTTACCTCATCATTCACAAATCAGTGACCCTCTCCCTAACACTGTCTTTAAAAATCCTTGCCTGAAAGCCACTGTGGAATTCAGGTCTTTTGAGCATTAGCCACCAATTCTTCTTGCTTGGCACCCTGCAAAAAATGCTGTACTTTTTTCTTTTTTTTTTTTACCACAACCCCAGAGTCAGTAGTTTGGCTTTGCTGTGGATCTGTTGGGCAGACCCAAGTTAGTCTGGATAGCAGCTTTTCTTATTGTTCCTGTAGGAATATATACATTTATATATAGACCTATATTTGTATCTACCTATCATTCATCTATCTATATCATAATATTAATCTTTACTCACCTCTTTTGAATTTAACTGAATATGCTACTAATCCAATTTTATTGTATTGTTTTTATCAGAAGCTATCAGATGTAGAATGTTATTGTATCAGAGTGCTTGATGTGATGTAATTAACACTACTAAAGAGAAAACCTTTTTTATCAATATATAGAATATTTTATCATTTGTTTGGTCCCACAGATAATTCAGTCATTTTAATCTGAAAAATGACTTTCATAAATGAATAAAAGGAAAAACACAATATAGCATAAGCTTAAGAAGACAATATTCAAGGTCTGTTTACACTAATGTTTTATAAGATTTATGAGTTGATTTTGTCTTTTTATGTTTGATTGACAAACTGGTGAAAGTAGGAAAACTAAATGTCTATATAGAATAAAATCTGTTTAAAGCAATTGAATATTTGTTCTTTTTTGCTCACATATTTTTGTATATATATTTAAAATATATAACATTTCTTATTATGTTGACAGCATTTTTTATATTTTTAGTAGTATTTATACTTTTAATCAGTTGTATATCAATTGTAGTTTTTAAACAACACCACAAATAAATCAATTCACCAGGTCAGTCATATCTAAGAAACAGGCTTATCTGTTTCCACATTAAAAAATGCCAACTTAAAAAAAAAAAAAACCTTTAGTGTAAAAACTGTTTCTTTTTTTGTTTTTAATTTCAAAGGGGTTATTTTATTCTATTAATTTTTCCATGTTGGCCCTGTATTTGTTCTTGTCTCTTCAATGCATTTTAATGATGCATAAAACAAAAAAATTATAAAGAATGATAAAAATGCACGCAGAATTAAAAAAAAAAAAAGAATACTCCATTCAATACAATAGTATTGAGTGTCTGTTACTCTGCAACGACTTCCCTGGTAGCTCAGTTGGTAAAGAATCCACTTGCAATGCAGGAGAGCCCAGTTCATTTCCTGGGTCAGGAAGATCTCCTGGAGAAGGGGTAGGCTATCCACTCCAGCATGCTTGGGCTTCCCTGGTGGCTCAGATGGTAAAGAATGCATCGGCAATGTGGGAGACCTGGGTTCTATCCCTGGGTTGGGAAGATCCTCTGGAGAAGGGGATGGCAACACACTCCAGTATTGTTGTCTGGAAAATCCTCATGGAAAGAAAAGCTTGGTGGGCTGCAGTCCATGGGGTCAGAAAGAGTCAGACATGATTGAGTGAGTAAGCAGTATGTAATATGTACATTACATTACTCTGAATATTTCAAATTATATAAAAGTAGACCCATTTTCTTTTCTGATAAAATATTTAGAAAAATTTGCTGTTAATAAAAGTAAATGTTCATTTTTATAACTGCCTATTAAAGGATTTCTTTAGAGAATCAGAATGTATCTCCTGAAAAGGTGAGACCTGAAACAAATTACAAATACATAATAATATGATATTGTTAATTAATAAATAAAAAAGTTAATCACAGGAAGTTAGCCAAATCTTTTCAATTTCATTAAAGACATTTGGTTGTATATGCCTCTCTGTGCATTCTTTAATTAACATCTATGTCTTTCAGAGAAAGTGACAATTAGCTCTCCATAATTTTGTGGCAATGATTTAGGTTAATTACCATTAAACACAGTTCAGTCCTCTTTTCTGATAATTAGACAATGGTATCCATTCAGTACAAGCATTTATTCTTAACTGAAATAATTTTCCTTTAAAACTTTCAATTTTTGAAAAAAAACTTGTTGACATATTCTCAAATTTTCTCCCATTGTGAATCACTTATGTTTTTCCTTGATAATCTCTTGAGAGAAATTTAATTAGGCTCCCTATAAACTAAACTTTTGCTTTACATTAAGGATCTAGCAATTAGGGAGGAAAAAAATATCATTTTAGGTTTCTCTCAAATCTCTGAAAATTTCCACAGTTGCATGTAGAGTTAGGTAACATGTAAAACAGAAATAATCCTTTAATCCTAACATCAAAGTAAAGGCTAAAAATGAAAACAACAACCACAAACAAAAAGACAATGTACAGAATAGGAGAAAATGTTTGCAAATGATGTAATTGAGAAGGGACTAATCTCCAAAACACACAAACAACTCATGCAGCTCAGGATCAAAAAAACAAACAACCCAACAAAAAAACAGGGCAGATCTAAAAGCACATTTTTCCAAAGAAGATATACAAGTGGCCAAAAGGCACATGAAGAAATAGTCAACATTGCTAACTATTAGAGAAATTCAAATGAAGCCTACAATGAGGTATAACCTCACATCACTCAGAATGACCTACATTTAAAAAGTCTATGAATGATAAATGCTGGAGATGATGTGCAGAAAAAAAAAAAAAAAAAAACTACCTATAATGTTGGTGGGAATGTAAACTGATGCAGTCACTATGGGAAACAGTATGAAGGATCCTTAAAAAATTAAAAATAGAATTACCACATGATCTTGTGATCCCATTCTTGGGCATATATCTGGAGAAAAGCATAATTTGAAAATATACATGCACCTGTGTTCATTGAAACACTACTTACAATAGACAGGACATGGAAACAACCTAAAATGTCCATTGACAGATGAATGGATAAAGAAGATGTGTGTGTGTGTGTGTGTGTGTGTAAGCTATAGATATATAAAATATATATACACACATGTATACAATGGAACATTACTCAGTCATAAAAAGAATGAAATAATGCCATCTGTAGCAACATGGATGGACCTAGAGATTATCATACTAAGTGAAGTAAGCTAGACAGAGAAATGTCATATGATATCACTCATATGTGTAACCAAAAAAAAATAATAAAAGTAAACTTATTTACAAAACAGATTACAAACAACAACAACAACAACAAAAACCTTCTGGTTATCAAAGGGGAATGACAGATAAATCAAGTGTTTGGTAATAAAATATACACATATGCATTAAGGATTTGACCATGTAAACTTTATATGCAATAACAAAATATTTAGCTTTTCTTTTGTATATAATCTGGATTCCTTGAAGAATTTTAAATAAATATAATTTTCTGGGTCATGCTTGAGAAATACCACTGTAGCTGCTGTAGGATTATGAAATATAAGGAAGGGGAAGATAGAGATAAAGACAGGGAGAGTTATTAGGGAAATTTAACATAGCACAGTGATTGATGGCAGTATTTAGACTCAGGGTTACATCAGCGGAGATAGATATATTGTCGAATTTAGATATACTTAAAAGTTATATTCATTAAGGTAACAAAAAATCTGGCGTGTATTTGAGATGATATATGATGCCTCATTTCAATTTTGGTCAAGAGACTCGGGACATTGTGGCATTATTTATTGAAAAGGAAATTTTTTCAGAAGAAATAGAATTAAGGCTGGAGGTTTTGGTAGGAAAATATTAATAATTAAGTTTTTACACTCAGCAGTTCTGATAGATTTTTCAGATATCCAAATGGAAGTGTAAAGAAGGCACTTGGATACAGGAGGTTTATGCTCAATGGAATATCCCAGGAGGAAGATAAAATTAGCACATATTTCAAGTTTTGAAAACTGATGCAGAAATACCATACAGTTTTGCTCATTTCACATGCTAGCAAGGTAATGCTAAAAATCCTTCAAGCTAGGCTTCAAAAATACACTAATTGAGGACTTCCAGATGTGCAAGCTAGAGTTAGAAGAGGCAGAGGAACCAGAGATCAAACTGCCAACATTCACTGGGTCACAGAAAAAGCAAGAAAATTTCCTTTTTTTTTTTTCCATTTTTATTTTATTTATTTATTTTTTATTTTTATTTTTTAAAAATTTTTTTTAGTTTTTTATTTTTTGTTTATTTATTTATTTATTTTTATTATTATTATTTTTTTAAATTTTACAATCTTTAATTCTTACATGCATTCCCAAACATGAACCCCCCTCCCACCTCCCTCCCCATAACATCTCTCTGGGTCATCCCCATGCACCAGCACCAAGCATGCTGTATCCTGCGTCAGACATAGACTGGCGATTCAATTCTTACATGATATTATAAATGTTAGAATGCCATTCTCCCTAATCATCCCACCCTCTCCCTCTCCCTCTGAGTCCAAAAGTCCGTTATACACAGCTGTGTCTTTTTTCCTGTCTTGCATACAGGGTCGTCATTGCCATCTTTCTAAATTCCATATATATGTGTTAGTATCCTGTATTGGTGTTTTTCTTTCTGGCTTATTTCACTCTGTATAATCGGCTCCAGTTTCATCCATCTCATCAGAACTGATTCAAATGTATTCTTTGTAATGGCTGAGTAATACTCCATCGTGTATATGTACCTCAGCTTTCTTATCCATTCATCTGCTGATGGACATCTAGGTTGTTTCCATGTCCTGGCTATTATAAACAGTGCTGCGATGAACACTGGGGTACATGTGTCTCTTTCAATTCTGGTTTCCTCGGTGTGTATGCCCAGCAGTGGGATTGCTGGGTCATAAGGTAGTTCTATTTGCAATTTTTTAAGGAATCTCCACACTGTTCTCCATAGTGGCTGTACTAGTTTGCATTCCCACCAACAGTGTAAGAGGGTTCCCTTTTCTCCACACCCTCTCCAGCATTTATTGCTTGCAGATTTTTGGATCGCAGCCATTCTGACTGGTGTGAAGTGATACCTCATTGTGGTTTTGATTTGCATTTCTCTAACAATGAGTGATGTTGAGCATCTTTTCATGTGTTTGTTAGCCATCCGTATGTCTTCTTTGGAGAAATGTCTATTTAGTTCTTTGGCCCATTTTTTGATTGGGTGGTTTATTTTTCTGGAATTGAGCTGCATAAGTTGCTTGTATATTTTTGAGATTAGTTGTTTGTCAGTTGCTTCATTTGCTATTATTTTCTCCCATTCAGAAGGCTGTCTTTTCACCTTGCTTATATTTTCCTTTGTTGTGCAGAAGCTTTTAATTTTAATTAGATCCCATTTGTTTATTTTTGCTTTAATTTCCAGAATTCTGGGAGGTGGATCATAGAGGATCCTGCTGTGATTTATGTCTGAGAGTGTTTTGCCTATGTTCTCCTCTAGGAGTTTTATAGTTTCTGATCTTACATTTAGATCTTTAATCCATTTTGAGTTTATTTTTGTGTGGGGTGTTTGCATTCCTATACACGAATAATGAGAAAGTAGAAAAAGAAATTAAGGAAACAATTCCATTCACCATTGCAACGAAAAGAATAAAATACTTAGGAATATATCTACCTTAAGAAACTAAAGACCTATATATGGAAAACTATAAAACACTGATGAAAGAAATCAAAGAGGACACTAATAGATGGAGAAATATACCATGTTCATGGATCGGAAGAATCAATATAGTGAAAATGAGTATACTACCCAAAGCAATTTACAAATTCAATGCAATCTCCATCAAGCTACCAGCTATATTTTTCACAGAACTAGAACAAATAATTTCAAGATTTGTATGGAAATACAAAAAACCTCGAATTGCCAAAGCAATCTTGAGAAAGAAGAATGGAACTGGAGGAATCAACTTGCCTGACTTCAGGCTCTATTAAAAAGCCACAGTCATCAAAACAGTATGGTACTGGCACAAAGACAGACATATAGATCAATGGAACAAAATAGAAAGCCCAGAGATAAATCCACACACCTATGGACACCTTATCTTTGACAAAGGAGGCAAGAATATACAATGGAGTAAAGACAATCTCTTTAACAAGTGGTGCTGGGAAAACTGGTCAACCACTTGTAAAAGAAAATTTCTGATAAACATCTACTTCTGCTTCATTGATGATGCCAAAACCTTTAACTGTGTGGATCACAACAAATTGTGGAAAATTATTAAAGAGCTGGGAATACCACACTACCTTTCCTATCTGCTGTGAAATGTGTATGCAGGTCAAGAAGCAACCGTTAGAAACAGACATGGAACAACAGCCTGGTTCAAAATTGGGAAAAGAGTACATCAAGGTTGTATATTGGCACCCTACTTATTTAACTTATATGCAGAACACATTATGCAAAATGCCAGGCTGGATGAATCATAAGCTGGAATCAAGACTGCAAGGAGAAATACCAAAAACCTCAGATATGGGGATAATACCATCTTAATGACAAAAAGCAAAGAAGAACTAAAAGAACCTCTTGATAAAGGTGAAAGAGGAGAGTGAAAAACTTGGCTTAAAATTCAACATCTGAAACACTATGATCATGGCATCTGGTCCCATCACTTCATGGCAAATACATGGGGAAAAAGTTGAAAGCAGTGACAAATTTTACTTTTTTGGGCTCCAAATTCACTGCAGACAGTGACAGCAGTCATGAAAATAAAATACACTTGCTCCTTGAAAGAAAAGCTATATCAATTCTGCTGCTGCTGCTGCATCGCTTCAGTCGTGTCCAACTCTTTGCGACCCCATAGACAGTAGCCCACCAGGCTCACCCATCCCTGGTATTCTCCAGGCAAGAACACTGGAGTGGGTTGCCATTTCCTTCCCCAATGCATGAAAGTGAAAAGTGAAAGTGAATTTGCTCAGTCATGTCTGACTTAGCTACCCCATGGACTGCAGCCTACCAGGCTCCTCCATCCATGGGATTTTCCAAGCAAGAGTACTGGAGTGGGGTGACATTCTAGACACGTGTATTAAGAAGCAGAGACATCACTTTGCTGACAAAGGTCCACATAGTCAAGTGTTAGTCATTCAGTCGTGTCTGACTCTTTGTGATCCCATCGACCGTAGCCTGCCAAGATACGCTATTCATGGGATTCCTCAGGCAAGAGTACTGGAATGGGTAGCCATTTCCTTCTCCAGAGGATCTTCCTGACGCAAGGATAGAACCAGGTCTCCTACATTGCAGGGAGATTCTTTCCTGTCTGAGCCACCAGGGAAGCCAAAAGTATTATTTTTCCAGTAGTCATGTATGGATGTCAGAGTTGGACCTTAAAGAAAGCAGAGCACCAAAAAATTGATGCTTTCGAACTGTGGTGCTGAAGAATACTCTTGAGAGTCCCTTGGACTGCAAGTAGATCAAATCAGTCAATCCTAAAGGAAATAAAATCTGAACATTCTCTGGAAGGACTGATGCTGAAGCTCCAATACTTTGGCCACCTGATGAGAAGATCCAATTTGGTGGAAAAGACTCTGAGTCTTGGAAAGATTGAAGCAGGAGGAGAAACGGGCAACAGAGGATGAGATGGCTGGATGGCGTCACTGACTCAGTGGACATGAGTTTGAGTGTACTCCAAGAGATAGTGAAGGACAGAAAAGACTGGCATGCTGCAGTCCATGGGGTCGCAGAGTCAGAAACGACAAAGCAACTGAACAACAATAACAACTGGGCATGTAAATTAATTCTATATTTTTGTTTCATTTATTCATCCTGATATTTAAAATTACTTTTATTTATATTATTCTTCACATTTTAAATATAACTTTGCTAGTCTCATATTAATTTACTTTTAGCAATTTTTTATTGAGAACCTACACCAAAATAAAACCTAATGTTAGCAAGATTTAAAGATGATGATGATTATATTCTTTTTTAAATTTTTTTAATTTTTTGATGGTTATATTCTTTGTGATCTCAAGTAGCTCACAAGACTGCAAGGGATACAGAAGATGTAAGTTGCATCAAAAAATAATATGGGTAACATCCCTAAAAAGGGAACATCTGATTCTATGCAGCAGTTACACTTCAGTTTTATTTTGAAGGGTAGATAGAATTTTTAAAGAAATCAACTAGATAAAAATTATTCTTGGGTATTCATAATAACAGAAACTATGTGTACACAGGGTGGATAACACCAACATAATGAATGAATAGTGTTTCTAATAATAAGTTGTACTATGGGGCAGGAGTGTTGTGTTGAGTTTAAAAGCTGTGAGGTAACCAAACTCAAAAAAATTTTAGTAGAAATTTTGTTTTCCCCTTAGGCATTTGCTAGCATTAGTAGTAATAGCCACAAGGGATTCCCTTGTTGCTCAATCAGTAAAGAATCTGTCTGCAATGGAGGAGACCCAGGTTCAACTTACAGTAATTTCTTTTTCCAGTTCCAGTTCAGTTGCTCAGTTGTGTCTGACTCAGCAACCCCATGAATTGCGGCACTCCAGGCCTCTCTGTCCATCACGAACTCCCAGAGTTCACTCAAACTCATGTCCATTAAGTCAGTGATGCCATCCAGCCATCTCATCCTCTATCATCACTTTCTCCTCCTGCCCCCAATCCCTCCCAGTATCAGAGTCTTTTCCAATGAGTCAACTCTTCACATGAGGTGGCCAAAGTATTTGAGTTTCAGCTTTAGCATCAGTCCTTCCAATGAACACCCAGGACTGATCTCCTTAAGGATGGACTGGTTGGATCTCCTTGCAGTCTAAGGGACTCTCTAGAATCTTCTCAACACTACAGTTCAAAAGCATCAATTCTTCGGTGCTCAGTCTTCTTCACAGTCCAACTCTCACATCCACACATGACCACTGGAAAAACCATAGCCTTGACTAGATGGACCTTTGTTGGCAAAGTAATGTCTTGGCTTTTCAATATGCTATCTAGGTTGGTCATAACTTTCCTTTGAAGGAGTAAGCGTCTTTTAATTTCATGGCTGCAATCACCATCTGCAGTGATTTTGGAGCCCAAAAATATAAAGTCTGATACTGTTTCCACAATTTCTCCATCTATTTGCCATGAAGTGATGGGAACAGATGCCATGATCTTCATTTTCTGAATGTTGAGCTTTAAGCCAATTTTTTCACTCTCCTCTCACTTTCATCAAGTGGCTCTTTAGTTCCTCTTCACTTTCTGCCGTAAGGGTGGTGTCATCTGCATATCTGAGGTTATTGATATTTCTCCCGGCAATCTTGATGCCAGCTTGTGCTTCATCCAGCCTGGCATTTCGCATGATGTACTCTGCATATAAGTTAAATAAGCAGGGTGACAATATATAGCCTTGACAAACTCCTTTTCCTATTTGGAACCAGTATGTTGTTTCATGTCCAGTTCTCCCTGTTGCTTCATGACCTGCATTATGGGTTTCTCAAGAGGCAGGTCAAGTGGTCTGGTAATCCTATCTCTTTCAGAATTTTCCACAGTTTATTGTGATCCACACAGTCAAAGGCTTTGGCATAGTCAATAAAGCAGATATAGATGTTTTTCTGGAACTCTCTTGCTTTTTCCATGATCCAGCAGATGTTGGCAATTTGATTTCTGGTTCCTCTGCCTTTTCTATAACCAGGTTGAACAACAGGAAGTTCACGGTTTACATATTGCTGAAGCCTGTCTTGGAGAATTTTAAGCATTACTTTACTAGCATGTGAGATGAGTGCAATTGTGTGATAGTTTGAGCATTCTTTGGCATTGCCTTTCTTTGGGATTGGAATGAACACTGACCTTTTCCAGCCCTGTGGCCACTGCTGAGTTTTCCAAATTTGCTGGCATATTGAATGCAGCACTTTCACAGCATTATCTTTCAGGATATGAAACAGCTTGACTGGAATTCCGTCACCCCCACTAGCTTTGTTTGTAGTAATGCTTTCTAAGGCCCACTTTACTTCACATTACAGGATGTCTGGCTCTAGGTGAGTGATCACACCATTGTGATTATCTGGGTCATGAAGATCTTTTTTGTACAGTTCTGTGTATTCTTGCCTCCTCTTCTTAATGTCTTCTGCTTCTGTTAGGTAATATATGGACTTGGGGAGATCTGCATGGTTGTTTATATGTCACTTTGATCCAAGTAATATTTTGGTTTATTAAAACTATATATATTTTGTGTACATATATTTTAATTTTTTAACTACAAAATGGCTTCAGGATACAAACCAGTTATTTCACCAAATTCAACACTAAAACATGTATTTATCGTCTTTTGTCAAATATATAGTCATCTCCAAAGTGTCATATTACTAAGGGATGTTAAACTCATTAAAATCATTTTTTCTTTGCATAGAACATAATCCCCAAATTACACTGTAGCTGTTTTATTGTTCTTTGTAGTTTTTCTTTACTGACTTAAAAATTAGCAGTTATATATCAAAAACCTCATTTTTAAGTTGAAGAGTCTATTTCAAAATGGTAACTCTGTCCCATCATCCCCTTTCCTAATTTTTAAGCTATTTTCAGTATGGCTGAAATTCTTAATAATATGATTTAGTCAAACAGAAAGTCACTACTTTATCAGAAAAAAATATATATGTAGAATGAAAATAGCAAGCTAATACATGATAGGGTATTTGTGTATTTGTTTCTATGAGCCTACCTGCTGCTCTGCTAAGTCACTTCAGTCGTGTCTGCCTCTCTGTGACCCCATAGATGGCAGCCCACCAGGCTCCCCCGTCCCTGGGATTCTCCAGGCAAGAACACTGGAGTGGGTTGCCATTTCCTTCTCCAATGCATGAAAGTGAAAAGTGAAAGTGAAGTGGCTCATTCCTATCGGACTCTTAGCCACCCCATGGACTGCAGCCCACCAGGCTCCTCTGTCCATAGGATTTTCCAGGCAAGAGTACTGGAGTGGGGTGCCATTGCCTTTTCCATGAGTCTACCTAGTTATTAGTAAATTTTTAGATATGTTTGCAGAACATGCACCAGCAAAAGAACAGAAATAATATGTTTACTAGCATATTTATAAGCTACCCAATTGATAAATATATTTTCTATCATTAAGGAGCATGAAAATATGAATTTAGAATTGGAAGGCTTTGTTATATAAATTTGTCTGATCACATTTAATCTTTCAGGAAAAAGGAAAAAAAAGGTAATGTTTTGTTGTACTAAAAGTGCCAATCTGTATTTGGAATCTTCATGCATCCATGCATCTTGTACTGTGAAATCATGATGATGGTATATGATTAGAACTGTCAAATTTTTATGTGTTCTTTTGAATTTCTAATTTACCCCTTTTTAACTTGACAGGCAATGATTCTTTTTCCTATCTTTAAGACACTGATGAAAATATTTACATATTAACAAAATCCCACACTTCCCCACACTTTTTACAAATGATGAGTACACAAAAGTGACACTGTGTTTGAAGTCACACATCACAGCATTTGATTCATCTTTTTTCAGCCCTTAGTCTTGACAGGTGCTGACGGTTTGCTTCCTATCTTAGTAACTGCTGCAAGCTGTCACATCTACTTCCAATTAATACATATCTGTTACAGTCCAGAAGCTCTAACAAATGCAAAACTACAAAATATTTCTTCAGCTTCCACTAAGCAGGTGTTGCTATGGTATCTGGTCTAGAAGACAGTGATGCGGCCTGTTTCTAACAAGCATAATGTCAATAATTATACCTACAATTTTTACTCATAGACAAAAGCCATCAGCGTAATGATAGAAATTTGACTTCCTACATAATTTTGTAAAATACAGAAAAAAATTCAGTAAATACTTTACATTCCCCACACATGTTGACTGATACTAGTTTACTCTTATTGTGTGTGTGATTGATTCCTTCTTTAATTTGAAAAGTTAGTCTTCAAGAATATCATTTAGGCTTTCACAAATTCCAAATGCTATGCTACTGCATTGCTATTTTATGAATATTAAATCATTAAAGTTATCACACTTTCACCAGAATGTATTAAATTCTGACTAAAAATCTATAATAAAAGATAGCCTAAAGAAGGATATTTTATTGCTTTATCAGGGAATTTCAGGGTGATATTTCAGGAAAGAAAATGTAAATTAATAGGTAGGTAGGTAAATAGATGGAGAAGGCAGTGGCACCCCACTCCAGTACTCTTGCCTGGAAAATCCCATGGATGGAGGAGCCTGGTAGGCTGCAGTCCATGGGGTTGCTAAGAGTCAGGCACTGAGCGACTTCACTTTCACTTTTCACTTTTCACTTTCATGCATTGGAGAAGGAAATGGCAACCCACTCCAATATTCATGCCTGTAGAATCCCAGGGATAGAGGAGCCTAGTGGGTTGCTGTCTATGGGGTCGCACAGAGTCAGACACAACTGAAGTGACTTAGCAGCAGCATCTGGTAAATAGATTGTTGATAGATACATACATATGTACATAGATACTGGATATTTTTTAATGAGTAGTTTTTTAATCTCTTAAATAATTTTTACTGGTGGTCTATGCTTCTCATTCTCAATTAAGAAATTATCAATTAAATGCTCTATAATCAAAATAAGTGTTTCAGAAAAGCAAAATTAAGTACAAATGACATTTTTATATTGATATGAAGATACTTATTTCTCTCATAAATTATATTGAAGTGGCAATAAGATTCAGAGTGGACTATTTTTTAACTCAAAGTGTGTATATAAGTGAAAGAGAAATATATAACTGTTTAGTTCTTGTCAGAGCAAGAGAACGTCAGTTTGATGAGCATAGTGATGTTAATTAAATTTTTTTCCATTGTGTCAGAATCAGCAGATAAGCGTAAGTGGCTCTGTAAGAGAATGGAATCTGAACAAGCAGCTGACTGTTACAGTGCTTCGGAAAGTGAAGCTGAGCAAGATAACGTCTGTCTGAGTGTATCTTTTCGTAATTGATATTTGTTTAAACAAATTGAGTGGAAGAGAAACTAAGCACTAATAGAAAGATGACAGAGGAGAAAAAGGTCATATTATTTATTAATATAATATGAATATAGATAGTTTTAACTGAATCAAGAAGAAACGATACTGTTTTGTGATGCCAGAAAACATATTTCATAAATGGTCTGTGCAGCTAAATGCCTAAGTGCATTTTACCCAAGTGAAGTTCAGTTTAGAATGTTCACACAATTCATTGTGTTCATTCACTCATTTTTAAAAAAATACTTCACTGCTATATTACAAATCCTGTCTTTAACACTGGCTAAGTAGTGGCAACATAATACAAGTAACAACTCCATTCATTCAAGAGATAATATTCATTGGCTTAAGTTCTGGGCATTTTGTATATATCAGTAAATAAATCTAACCAAGATCCTTGATCTCTCACAAGCTATATTTTAGCATGGAGATTTAATATAAAAAAACATCCATAAATAAATATCATACAGGGTATTGGCAAGTAATGCATATTATGGGAAACAAAGGAATAAAAAGAATGAGGAGTAGTCAGATTTCAGAAATATTTTGAAGGTAGTAGAAACAAGCTTTTCTGCTTAGTTGGTTTTAAGAAGAGAGTAACAGAAAATATATGACTCAAGGACAAGTCCAAGATTTTGACTAAATAACTGGGATGATGGTACTTACATTAACTAAGATGGAAATGGTTTTTGAGAATCATCGTGATTTCAGTTTTGGGTACATTAAGCCTGGCATAAGTATCACACATAAAAGTGGAGACATTGTAGGTAATAGGGCATATGAGACTAGAATTTGGAGAGAAATATTTGGAGATCTAACCTTGAGGGTTACCAGCATATGAATGATATCCAGAATTATAAGACTGAATATGTTCACCATTTGAGTGTAGATTAAAAAAAGAAAAAGTTAAACCCATATAATGAGTACACACTGCATAAAAACCATATAGCATATGCTATATGTACATTATTGGGAAGGGACATTAATAATAATTTTCATTATTTATATGTGCTTTTAATTATTTCTCTATTTATATTGTATTAATATGTATGCTATGATATAAGAAAATACTTCATTTTTAAAATTAGGAAACATTTTAAAATAGGCAAACTCAATACATAATTTTAGTACTCAATATTTACAATATAGTAACATCTTTACATATAATATTTAAAGTCATATATGAAATATATTCACTTAGAAAAATATTACTTTTCTCTTTTCATAAAGCACTTCTTTAAGACTTTTCAGTTATTTTTTACATTGTCTTTATCAGCATTATACATATTTTCTGAATGATCTAGCACAGTGTTCCCAAGAATCTTAGACACTGGAAAAAAAAAAGATGCCTTTAGAATCCCCTATTCTCTGTTTACTGTCAAAAAGATCTTCAAGAAGAAATCTTTTCAGTAGTTGTACTTATCGTGAGAGGCAATATGTCTGTGAGGCAACCTTCTGCGCTTAAGCAGTTCCTGTAACACTAACAGATGGATATGGTTATTACTGATACAGTATTGGCAAAAATAACATAAGTATTTATGGTAGTTATGTTTATTTTGTGTTTGTTACAGATAGAGTGAAAATCAGGAAACATATCCTAAATTTGTGTAATGAGAGGAACGAAGGTATCATGCCAATTTTTGTTTTTCATTTAGACTATTGTGGAATAATAAATTCCACTTTTTTCTGCTTAAACTAATTTGAGTTGGGTAAATTTCTAATTCATGCTAAAGGCACGTTGAGAACTAGTTACCAGGTGACTTGTTTTCTTTTCTTAAGGAACAATTACTTTACAAGTAACATTTCGGGGACTTACCTGGCTGTCCAGTGGTTAAGACTTCGTTTTCCAATTCATGGGGTGTGGGTTTGATTGCTGGTCAGGGAGCTATCATCCCACATGCCTAGCGGTGAAAAACCCAAAATGTAAAGCAGAAGTAATATTGTAACAAATTCAAAAAATACTTTAAAAACGGTCCACATCAAAAAAATAATTTTTAAGTAAACCGTTAAAAAAGTAATAGTTTATACTTGTAAAATTGGAGATAAAATCACAAAAAATAAAATGTTTAATGATCTAAACTTTTTTTTAAGAAAGTCTGGTTTCATCTTATGTGTAAATGTATACTATTGTCTTCATGACACATTTAAATCAATTTCAGAGTTTCAAAGGTTAAACATATTAAGTAAAAGCAAAATTTTTCAGAAGGTTCGTAAAGTTCTTGGAAGTAGTATGAATGTGAAAAAAACCAAGAATCTCATTTTGCTTTAATTTTTAATAAAAAGTCTCCCATAAAGATTTATTCTTATAAAACATTGTATCTCAGTGTTTTCCCCAACAAAATGATTGATGCTTTGTTATGATAATATATGGCATATAAATAATAATAACCATTTATGTTGAATTTGAAAGGGCACTTTCTTATATTATGAATTTGACATGTGATACTTGAAATAAAATAAAAGAAACAAACTAAGGTTTAACTTTGACTTATGATTTATAAAAAGAAGTACTGACTAATAAGATATAAAAAATAGCCCTTGGACACAGAAACTCACACCTTAGTTTTTAATGTTAGTACAATTTTTTGCTTAAAAGCTTTCAGGAATTTCACACATTTTCTTTTACATTTTATGAATTAATATAATTAAACTTACTTATTGCCTAGCGTATGTTACTTTCTAACACTATTTATAATTTGGATGAACTGTAGATAAATTTGTGGCTCTACAGAACTATTGTATGAAGGAAGAAAGAATAATTAACTTGAAGTTTTCCAGTTTATATTATTTATTTATATTCCCGGAAGCCACACAAATATTCATTTAATGAGGAGCAACATCAACTTAATGGACGTGAATTTGAGCAAATTCCAGGAAGTAGTGGAGGACAGAGGAGCCTGGCATGCTATGCTTCCCTGGGGTTGCAAAGAGTCTAATATGACTTAGTGACCAAACAGCAAGAACAAATCACACATTTCTAAGATATTAAACTCAAACTTCCTTCTAGGTCATTATCTTATGGAATTAAATGCAGGGAATGGCATGTTTTGCATATGCCAATTTACTTGAAAGGCATTCTGGTATACTGGAGTAACCTAGAGATTCAAAGCCGCAGAATCTGTTCCTTTCAGCTTATGTGCATTTGTAAAGTTTTACACTTAACAATTTTAGACTCTTTACAAGAGAGATAATATAATTCATCTAACTGAATTGTTAGAATAATATCTTTTAGACTATTTCTGTAGCTTATAAATAGAATTCAAACACCAGACATTATTGTTACATATAGGTTAAAATAATTCTATGCATTGCATCATAAGAAAAATAGTTCTGAATTGTTATTCCATATATTAGTTTAATGTATTTAGTGCATTTTGTGTATTTATTTCTTTTCACTATACTTTGTCTTGAAAATCTTGAGTTACAATGGACAGAAAAATTTGGTCAAAGAGAAATAACACAGACACTAACAAAAAACAATCTGCATTTTACTTTTCACTCTACTAGAGAGAAGTATGGGCTTTGATATACTTCCTAGTAGTTTTCTTATTGTAATTTTTTAAATGAAGACAGTGCTGTTATTTTAGAAAGTTATTGGAAAAAGACATATCCTTCCTTAGAAATGGTTAAAATTCAAATAACCTGTGTAAAAGTTGTGGAACATACTAGTGATAACATAAATGACCATCAAAACTGATATCTATGTGTATAGGAGTAAGGTTGATTTATACAGCACACATAATGCTCTTCATACATAACAAAGTTAAGAGGTGACAAGGATACACAGAAGAACTATACAAAAAGTATCTTCACAGCCCAGATAATCACCATGGTGTGATCACTCACTACAGCCAGACATCCTGGAATGTAAAGTCAAGTGGGCCATAGGAAGCATCACTATGAACAAAGCTAGTGGAGGTGATGGAATTCCAGTTGAGCTATTTCAAATCCTGAAAGATGATGCTGTGAAGGTGCCACACTCAATATTCCAGCAAATTTGGAAAACTCAGCAGTGGCCACAGGACAGGAAAAGGTCAGTTTTTATTCCCATCCCAAAGAAAGGCAATGCCAAAGAATGCTCAAACTCCCACACAATTGCACTCATCTCACACGCTAGTAAAGTGATGCTTAAAATTCTCCAAGCCAGGTTTCAGCAATACGTGAACCGTGAACTTCCAGATGTTCAAGCTGGTTTTAGAAAAGGCAGAGGAACCAGAGATCAAATTGACAACATACGCTGGATCATGGATAAAGTAAGAGAGTTTTAGAAAAATATCTATTTCTGCTTTATTGACTATGCCAAAGCCTTTGACTGTGTGGATCACAATAAACTGTGGAAAATTTTGAAAGAGATGGAAATACCAGACCACCTGATGTGCCTCTTGAGAAACCTGTATGCAGGTCAGGAAGCAACAGTTAGAACTGGACAAGGAATAAGCTTGTCAAGGCTGTATATTGTCACCCTGCTTATTTAACTTCTATGCAGAGTACATCATGAGAAACACTGAGCTGGAAGAAGCACAAGCTGGAATCAAGATTGCTGGGAGAATAATCAATAACCTCAGATATGCAGATGACACCACCCTTATGGCAGGAAGTAAAGAGGAACTAAAGAGCTTCTTGATGAAAGTGAAAGAGGAGAGTGAAAACGTTGGCATAAATGCAACATTCAGAAAACTAAGATCATGGCATCCTGTCCCATCACTTCATGGCAAATAGATGGGGAAATAGCGGAAACACTGTCAGACTTTATTTTGGGGGGCTCCAAAATCACTGCAGATGGTGATTGCAGCAATGATTAAAAGAGATGCTTACACCTTGGAAGGAAAGTTATAACCAACCTAGATAGCATATTAAAAAGCAGAGACATTACTTTGCCAACAAAGGTCCGTCTAGTCAAGGCTATGGTTTTTCCAGTGGTCATGTGTGGATGTGAGAGTTGGGCTGTGAAGAAAGCTGAGCACTGAAGAACTGATGCTTCTGAACTGTGGTGTTGGAGAAGACTCTTGAGAGTCGCTTGGACTGCAAGGAGATCCAACCAGTCCATCCTAAGGGAGATCACTCCTGGGTGTTCATTGGAAGGACTGATGCTGAAGCTGAAACATCAATATGCTGGCTACTTGATGCAAAGTGCTGCCTCATTGGAAAAGACCCTGATGCTGGGAAAGATTGAGGCCAGGAGGAGAAAGGGACGACAGAGGATGAGATGGTTGGATGACATCACCGACTCAATGGACATGGGTGTAGGTGAACTGCGGGTGTTGGTGATGGACAGGGAGGCCTGGTGTGCTGCGGTTCATGGTGTCACAACGAGTCGGACAGGACTGAGCAACTGAACTAAACTGAATTATGGTTCCATTTTCTCATACATCCCTTACAGCTTTCTTCCCAAATAAAATTATTTGCCCAAGTAAAATGTATTGTATCAGTAAACATTTGTGTATGCCTTTCCCTCTTCTGGTCACCTTTCACTTCCACAAAATAGCCTGTCAAAATTTAATTTCTAATTAAAATATACATTGTGTATTATACATCTATGTAGCTGGTTAAGACTAGAAAAATAAACATACCATGGATGTTGGTCTCATTTTAAATTCATGAGGGCACTTAATCCACTTTTTCATTTCTCTCAGGGCTATTTTATGAAATGTTTTACTTTAACCCCACAGCATCTCATTTTCTGTACTCTCAGTAGAAGATATTAGTTTGTGCTATTATAAGAAAACTGAAATAATGAGAGATGTTATTTATAAATCCCCTGTAAAATATCTGCTTTTTATTTCATAGTCATCTGTGTAGTCACAAGGATGAACTATTTTGCACCTATATATAATAGGTCCTCCTACTGGTGATTCAGAAGATAAAGAACCTGCCTACAATGCAGGAGACCTGGATTTGATCCCTGGGTCAGGAAGATCCCCTGGAGAAGGGAACTGCTACCCACTCCAGTATTCTTGCCTAAAGAATTCCTTGGACAGAGAAGAGTAACGGGCTACAGTCCATGGGGTTGCAAAGAGTCAAACAAGACTGAGTGCTAAACACTTTTCACAATTTGCATTAAATCCCACCCTTCTCACTGCAGAATCTGGCTAGAACATTTCCCCTTTTTTCCCAGATACTCAACACCCCTCTGTTCAAGTATTTCCATCAATGTACAGATATTATTTTAATAATCCCAGTAAAAAAAAAAAAACTTCCTTGGCCATTTTACTGTCCAGTTGTTGCCCCATTTCTTTACTGCATTTTACAATAATTTTCCACTTTTAATGTCTCCTATTTTTCAATCTCTTTTTGTTCTTAAAGTGACTCTAGTCAGTATTTTGCTACAATCATTCCAATGAAACCACTCAAAAGTTGCCTCAGATCAGTTCAGTTCAGTCGCTTGCTCAATCGTGTCCAACTCTTTGTGACTCCATGAAGCACAGCATGCCAGGCCTCCCTGTCCATCACCATCACCTGCAGGTCACATAAACCCATGTCCATTGAGTCGGTGATGCCATCCAACCATCTCATCCTCTGTTGTCCCCTTCTCCTCCTGGCCTCAATCTTTCCCACCATCAGGGTTTTTCCAGAGTCATTTCTTTGAATCAGGTGGCCAAAGTATTGGAGTTTCAGCATCAGCCTCAGTCCTTCCAATGAACATTCAGGACTGATCTCCTTTAGGATGGACTGGTTGGATCTCCTTGCAGTTCAAGGGACTCTCAGGAGTCTTCTCCAACTCCACAGTTCAAATTATAAATTCTTCAGTGCTGACCTTTCTTTATAGTCCAACTCTCACATCCATACATGACTACTGGAAAAACCATAGCCTTGACTAGATGGACCTTAGTTGGCAAAGTAATGTCTCTGCTTTTGAATATGCTGTCTAGGTTGGTCATAACTTTCCTTCCAAAGAGTAAGCATCTTTAAATCATGGCTGCAGTCACCATCTGCAGTGATTTTGGAGCCCAAAAAAATAAAGTCAGCCACTGTTTCCATTGTTTCCCCATTTATTTGCCATGAAGTGATAGGACTGGATGCCATGATTTTAGTTTTCTGAATGTTGCACTTTAAGCCAACATGTCCCCTCTCCACTTTCACTTTCATCAAGAGGCTCTTTAGTTCTACTTCAATTTCTGCCATAAGGGTGGTGTCATCTGCATATCTGAGGTGATTGATATTTCTCCTGGCAATCTTGATTCCAGCTTGTGCTTCCTTCAGCCCAGAGTTTCTCATGATGTACTCTGCATAAAAGTTAAATAAGCAGGGTGACAATATACAGCCTTGACATACTCCTTTTCCCATTTGGAACCAGTCTGTTGTTCCATAATGCTAATTCCAAAGATCCTCTCTTAGCCATCTTACATAGTTTACCAGCAGTGTTTGCTGTTATTTATCACTCTCACTTAGAAATAAATCTTTTGGTTGACCATAGTTTCATCACTTAGCTTCCAAGATTCTATGCCCTCTTGTTTTTTGTTTGGGTTTTTTTTTGGCAAATTATCTGCTTTTTAAAGGCCCTTTGATAATTTTTCTTCTATATTCCATACTCTGTGATCACTGGACTGCCTCCAGACACAATCCTATATCTTTTATCTTCTACCTATGCTTATTAATGAACTCACTTAGCCTCAAAGCATTAAATAATAGCTCTTTATTTATTGTCGTTTCTCCCCTGAATTGCAGACTTATACATCAAAACTCACATCTCTTGCACTGACACATGCTCAAGGAAAAATATGAACTCTTTTCAAATCTTCTCTGTCAATAGTATTCTATATCTCAATGAAAAATCTATTTCCTCTGGTTAAATTTCTTGAATTCATTCTTCTCCTCTTAGTCCTCCAATTTCTATAGTCAATTCATCAGAAATCCAACTTTAACCCAAGAATCTGATCACCGCTTAACAGCATCATTGCTTTCACACGAGTCTAAGTTACTACTGTATTCACCAGCTACCTAGTTTATTCTTACTCTAAATTCTGTTACACTATTAAATATGTCAACATTGTGTCACGCTTTGTTTATAACCCTTCAGTAACTCTATCAAATATTAAAAATGACCAACAAAGCCCCAAAGGGTCCAATACCCGATGTAACTTCCTTTTCTTTTTGTAACTGCTCCTTCTGTCTTTCCTTCTTTGCTCTTCTCCAAGAATGTCAGACATGCTTCCTCTGTCTGAAACATTCTTTTCCCTGATAAAGCATTGCTCAGTCTGGCATATCTTTTGACACTTCGAAGAAATTTCAACTTATTAATAAAGTCAATTTGGATTATACTAGCAAAACAACAACAAAAACAAAAAACGTATTTGAGCATTTCCAAACCCAGTTAGATTGTTTTATTACTGTATCACTTAGTACTTCTAGTGTGTTATATTATTTATTTATAGTTTCTTTTACATTAAAATGTAAGATCCACATATATAATTTTTTGCCTATTTTCTTCACGAATGCTCTGAACAGTGGCCACAAAGTGTTTAACAAATATTTATTTAATGGATAGATCATCAGTGTGGTGGCTATGACAGTTGAGGGAAAAAAGACAGAGAGGGGAAGTAATTTGCCAAAGATAAAACCAAAAATATGCAACAAATAAGGAACTGTGTTTGCAGACAATTATGTTACTTGATAGCATGTCTTTAGCCACTATAGTTTAAAAACCATATGATAAATTATAATTTTCACCATGTGCATTTCATTCTGATGAATTGTCATCTAATATCACTGCACTGATTAATTTTTTAATATGTTTCAAATAATAAGCTCTGTAATATATATTTGGAGACTGTATATTAATTCAGCTTAGTTCAGTTCAGTTCATTTCAGTTGCTCAGCTTTGTCTGACTCTTTGTGACCGCATGGACTACAGCACGCTAGGCCTCCCTGTGCATCGCAAACTCCTGGAGCCTACTCAAACTCTTGTCCATTGAGTCAGTGATGCCATCCAACCATCTCATCCTGCCATCCCCTATTCCTCACACCTTCAATCTTTCCCAGCACCAGTGTCTTTTCAAATGAGTAGGTTCTTCTCATCAGGTGGCAAAAGTATTGGAGTTTCAGCTTCAACATCAGTCCTTCCAATGAACACACAGGACTGATCTTTAGAATGGACTGGTTGGATCTCCTTGCTGTCTCCAACACCACAGTTTCAAAGTATCAGTTCTTCTGCGCTCAGCTTTATTTATAGTCCAACTCTCACATCCACACATGAGTACTGGAAAAAAACCATAGCTTTGACTAGAAAGCTAGTCTTTAGTGATATACTCTTCAAACAAATATTAGTAACACTGTTCACGTTTCAACCAGGCAGTTTGTATCTGGAAGCAAGGTTAGCTTTAGGTATAAAGAATTATTTGTGCCCCTGAGTCTCTGAATTCTCATGAAAATACAGCAAAATTTGCCTAAAGTAAAACTAGATCATTTATTATATAAGGTGAAATTCAACATATCTTTTAAGAACCAAGCTAAATAATAGTTGTTTAAGGTCTTTCCTGCTTTCTGAACTGGAAATATTCACTGTTGTTACAGAAGCCCATAACAACTTTACTCTTCTGTATTAAAGGACCATATTCTAATTTTCAGTATATTTATTTGAAAAAAGCATCATGTATTCCTAAGCACATTATCAGTTTTTTGAAAATAGATTTTCTTTTTTCTTTCTTTTTTTTTTTTTTTTTTTTTTTTTTTTTGCATCACAGTATCCAAACTAGGGCATTGGTATAAAATACTTCCTGAGCTGAGTGCATTCAAAAAGGAACAAAGTGTACTCCAGCTGTAACGTAAAGTAAGTAAAACGAATCTGTTCATTTTTAAAATGGTGATCATGATGGTCTGTTTTTTGCACCATCTCCCTCAACCAACAGAGAAGACAATCCGACACAAGTAAGAAATTCTACGAGGTGCTAATACTGAGTATAATCAAATACTTGAAGGAAGATTTGCGTCCTGCTTGTTACAAGATGAGAATTATAAATGAGCTATGTGATAACCTGGGCTTATTTCAGAATTTCAGTGTTCATTTGGTTGTTTCAGAAAAGCTTGACAAATCTCACCCTGTGTCAGAAATCTTTAAAATCTCATGTACTTTTGGTGTTTTCACACCATGGATATGGTAGGATTTTCAGAGATGTAACAAATAACATTTTAAATTCATAAGGCTTGAAAGCAACTGAACCATTCTTTGCAAGATTACTGATATATATATATATATATATATATATATGTAAATAAAGAGCTTCTTATAGACTTTGGAAGTTGGTCAAAGAAAATACTTCAGTTTTTGAAATTTATACTGCTTCATTTGCTGGACTATTAGCCTTAGAGCCTTATAAATTTTTGTGAAAGAGTCTGTTTTTCAAGCTCTGCATTAGAAAATTCTTAGAATGTTGCGTTCAAAATGTTCAGCTACATTATTAACATTTCTCCCTCAAGTACTAATGTTAATTCAGATGCATATTTCAGCTTACAAAAGTGATACAATATGCTTTTAACCAACAGTTTCCCATAATCACTCATATGCCAACTACCAGGAGCGTTTGTTTTTGTCTGATGGCTTTGTGCCTCAAATGTGAATGCCACAGACATATGCCAGGTGTCTGTTTTCTACGATTCCTTTTATCTTGCTGGTCATAGACCATCAGAATTCTGAAACATTCCTAAAGTGAAGAAAGAACAATAATGAAATAGAGAATTAAATGCAAGAGAAATGTCAACTATTGGCTTCAATAATAAGGTTTCACTAATTTTAAGGATGTGTTAAGTACTAAACATTTAAAGAATATTTCTATTACTCATTTTATGCTCATAATTTTACATGTCATTTTATCTCCACATGCATCTTCTCCACAGCATTCAATCTTTCCTGTTTCTTTGAGTTAGTATTATACATTTGAAAGCCTAAAGGCTTTTTAGAACTGAAAAGAGAATGTCAAGTCAAAATTTTTACTAGAAATAGATGAAAACAAGAGGAATAAGGCTCTGCATGACAAAATTCCCAATTTTGAAAGTGCTGTATAAGCTCATGACAAGGATGAAGATGCAATAGAATATTATGTCTAAGGTATCACTGCCTTTATAGTTTATAGATGTATCCTCAAAATGACATATTTATTTCTCTGGAAAAATTCATTCTTTGCCATATGATCATTGGTTATAAGGACTTCCCTGGTGGCTCAAATGGTAAAGTGTCTGCTTTCAATGTAGGAGACCCAGGTTCAATCCCTGGGTCGGGGAAGATCTCCTGGAGAAGGAAATGGCAACCCACTCCACTCTTTTTGCCTGGAAAATCCCATGGATGGAGGAGCTGGCAGGCTACAGTCCTTGGGGTCACAAAGAGTTGGACACGACTGAGGGACTTCATTTTCAATTTCATTGGTTATATTTGGTTTTTCAACTAAGTCATGATCAGTGACTGTGGATACATTTAAAATAGTAAAAATAGAAGAAAATATAGAACAAGTTAGCTTAAAATATTAACAAAATCCTCATGCTCATTTTCTTCCAGTATAGTCAATAGATTATTACCTAGTTGATACTTCTCTGATTCAGCCATCAGTTCAGTTCAGTCACTCAGTCATGTCCGACTCTTTGTGACCCCATGAATCACAGCACGCCACCCCTTCCTGTCCATCACTAGCTCCCAGAGTTCACTCAAACTGATGTCCATCAATTTGGTGATGCCATCCAGCCAAGTTATGCTCTGTCATCCCCTTCTTCTCCTGCCCCTAATCCCTCCCAGCATCAGGGTCTTTTCCAATGAGCCAACTTTTCCCGTGAGGTGGCCAAAGTATTGGAGCTTCAGCTTCAGCATCAGTCTTTCCAATGAACACCCAGGACTGATCTTTAGGATGGACTGGTTGGATCTCCTTGCAGTCCAAGGGACACTCAAGAGTCTTCTCGAGCACCACAGTTCAAAAGCATCAATTCTTCAGCATTCAGCTTTCTTTAGTGACCAACTCTCACACCCACACATGACCACTGGAATAACCATAGCCTTGACTAGATGGACCTTTGTTGGCAAAGTAATATCTCTGCTTTTCAATATGCTATCTAGGTTGGTTATAACTTTCCTTCCAAGGAATAAGTGTCTTTTAATTCCGTGGCTGCAATCACCATCTCCCGTGATTTTGAAGCCCCCCAAAATAAAGTCTGACACTGTTTCCACAGTTTCCCCATCTATTTGCTATGAAGTGATGAGACCCGATGCCTTGATCTTAGTTTTCTGAATGTTGAGCTGTAAGCCAACATTTTTACTCTCCTCTTTCACTTTCATCAAGAGGCTTTTTAGTTCCTCTTCACTTTCTGCCATAAGGGTGGTGGTATCTGCATATCTGAGGTTATTGATATTTCTCCTGACAATCTTGATGCCAGCTACTGCTTCTTCCAGCCCAGGGTTTCTCATGATGTACTCTGCATAGAAGTTAAATAAGCAGGGTGACAATATACAGCCTTGACAACTCCTTTTCCTATTTGGAACCATTCTGTTGTTCCATGTCTAGTTCTAACTGTTGCTTCCTGACCTGCATACAGGTTTCTCAAGAGGCAGGTCAGATGGTCTGGTATTCCCATCTCTCTCAGAATTTTCCACAGTTTATTGTGATCCACACAGTCAAAGGCTTTGGCATAGTCAATAAGGCAGAAAAAGATGTTTTTCTGGAACTCTCTTGCTTTTTCGATGATCCAGCAGATGTTGTCAATTTGATCTCTGGTTCCTCTGCCTTTTCTATAACCAGCTTGAACATCTGGGATTTTTGAGCATTACTTTGCTAGCATGTGAGATGAGTACAATTGTGCAGTAGTTTGAGCATTCTTTGGCATTGTCTTTCTTTGAGATTGGAATGAAAACTGACCTTTTCCAGTCCTGTGGCCACTGCTGAGTTTTCCAAATTTGCTGGCATATTGAGTGCAGTACTTTCACAGCATCATCTTTCAGGATTTGAAATAGCTCAACTGGAATTCCATCACCTCCACTAGCTTTGTTCGTAGTGATGTTTTCTAAGGCTGACTTGACTTCACATTCCAGGATGTCTGGCTCTAGGTGAATGATCACACCATAGTGATTATCTTGTATTTTTTTGTACAGTTCTTTTGTGTCTATTTCCTACCTCTTCTTAATATCTTCTGTTTCTGTAGGTCCATACCATTTCTGTCCTTTATCTAGCCTTTGTTTGCATGAAATGTTCCCTTGGTATCTCTAAATTTTTTGAAGAGATCTCTAGTCTTTCCCATTCTGTTGCTTCCTTTTATTTCTTTGCACTGATCATTGAGGAAGGCTTTCTTATCTCTCCTTGCTATTCTTTGGAACTCTGCATTCAGATAGTCATAGTCCTTGGATATTCTGTTCTGTTTTTTAATGGCTTTATTTACATTGTCTTTTAGTTTTTGTGGATTCTATGTTTATACACTCTCCATCAGAGATCCTTTCATCAACTATGTTCAGTTTATTGGTAAACCAATCAAAAATATTCATTTCTTTTGCAATACTTTTTAATCTCTCTTTTTCTTTTCTTTTGCTTTTTTTCTTAGAAATTCCAACTCTCTGCTTATGTTTTGTGTGTCTGTATGTTTACGTGCTCTTCACGTCCAGCTCTTTGTGACCCCATGGACTGCAGCACGCCAGGCTTCTCTGTCCTTCACCAATACCCAGAGTTTGCTCAAACTCATGTCTGTTGAGTCATTGCCATCATCCAATCATGTTACTGTTGGTCCATTCTCCTCCTGCTTTTGCATGCTGTCTACTTTATTCATCAGAACCCTCAGCATATTCATCATAGTTGTTAAATTCCCGGTCTGATAGTTCCAACACTCCTACCATATCTGGTTCTGATACTGGCTTTGTCTACTCAAACTGTTTTATGCCATTGGTATGTCTTGCGATTATTATTATTATTTTTTCTTAATAGTTAGACTTAGTGTACTAGGTAAAAGGAATGGCTGTAAATTAGTTTTTGGCAATGTGTTGGTGAGGTATGTGGAGAGAGGAAGCATTCCATGGTCCAATGATTGGGTCTCAATCTTTTGATGAGTATATGCTGCTAGACTGTGACTTCTTAAGAGTTTCTCATACTTTTCTGCTTCCTTTGATGGAATAAAATGTCTAGAGTGACCTGGAATTTGGTATTTCCCTTCATCCAAGTCTGTTAGCCTCTGATAACATCCAGCAAGTTAGGCACTTGGTTAACTATTTTATTCTAAAGGAAAGCCTTGTTAAGAATAGAGTTCTCTGCCGCTGCTACTGCTAAGTCGCTTCAGTCGTGTCCGACTCTGTGCGATCCCATAGATGGAAGCCAATCAGGCTCTGCTGTCCCTGGGATTCTCCAAGCAAGAACACTGGAGTGGGTTGCCATTTCCTCCTCAAATGCGCTAAAGTGAAAAGTGAAAGCGAAGTCGCTCAGTCGTGTCAGACTCTTCATGACCCCATGGACTGCAGCCTACCAGGCTCCTCCATCCATGGGGTTTTCCAGGCCAAGAGTACTGGGGTGGGTTGCCATTGCCTTCTCCAAATGTATTTCAAAATAGTTCCATTTTCCTTCCACCAACCAGAAACCACAGAGGATTCTTCTTTCATACTTACTGTTAGAACTTAGTAAGAAACTTGACAGTAAAATTCACTGTATCATGAGAGTCTCCTGAAAACTGAGTCAACCTGGAAACTGTAACTCTCACTTGTGTCCACACGGATCCTCTGCAACTCATCAGTTACTACTGAGGTTCTTAGGGTGATTTTTACTCCAGAGCCTCCATTCTGATAAGCTATGACTCCCTGTATCCCCTTATCTGACTCTCAAATCTTTAGGGAGATTTGAAAGTTACCTCATCCTGTTACTTCCTCTAGTTAAGGAATCCAAGAAGAAATGTTAAATTTTCAGCATGTTTAGCTTTTTACTTATTGTCAGAAAAATGTGGTGACTTCAAGCTTCTTATAGACCAGACCAGAAACTGGAAATTCCTACCTAACAGTTTCTATAGGTCTTCCACAGACTGCAACCAAGATATCAGGTAAAAAGACTGCAGTCATTACAATACTAGATGGGGGAGGTTTTACTTTCAGGTATCCTCATGAGGTTGTTAGGAAGATTTTTCGGTTCTTGTGGTATTAAAAATTCACAAATAAATTTAAAAAAAATCTAGAACATATGAAACAAATTAGGAAAGTCAAGCTGGGTTAACTATATCTGATTTCAAAACTTTGAATAAAGCTATAGCAATAAAAGTAGTGTGGTACTAAAATTAAGAGAAACACTTACATCAGTGTAACAGAATATAGAGTCCAGAGATAAACCTACATTTAAAGTGCAACTCATTTTTGAGAAAGTACAAAGTCAATTGAGTGGAAAAATAATAACTTTTTCCACAAACAGCATTGGAACAATTGGAAAACCATGTTTAAAACATATGAAACATCAAATTAAACTCAGGGATCATGCTAGGGACCTAAGGAATGCAATTTTTTCAAGCTTTACTTATATTTTTTAACTTTTAATTTTGCATTGGGATTAGTAGTAAGGACCAAACAGAAGCAGAAGATATTAAGAAGTAACAAGAATAAACAGAACTATGCCAAAAAAAAAAAAAAAAAAAAAAAAAAAAGGTCTTAATGACCTGGATAACCGCAATGGTGTGGTCACTCACTTAGAGCCAGACCTCCTGGAGTGTGAAGTAAAGTGGGGCTTAGGAAGCATTACTGAAAAAGTTAGTAGAGGTGATAGCATTCCAGCCGAGCTGTTAAAAATCCTAAAAGATGATTCTGTTGAAGTGCTGCACTCAAGATGAGAGCAAATTTGAAAAACTCAGCAGTGGCCACAGGACTGGAAAAAAAAAAAAATTGTTTTCATTCCAATCTCAAAGAAGGGTAGTACCAAAGAATGTTCAAACCACCAGAAAATAGAGAGTTAGGCTCCAATAGTATGTAAATCAAGAACTTACAGATGTACAAACTGAATTTTAAAAAGGCAGAAGAACCAGAAATTAAATTGCCAACATTTGCTGGATCATAGTGAAAAGAAGGGAATTTCAGAAAAACATCTGCTTCATTGACTACACTAAAGCCTTTGACTGTATGGATCACAACAAACTGGAAAATTCTTTTTTTTTAAATTTATTTCTTTTACTTTATAATATTGTATTGGTTTTGCCATACATTAATTCTTAAAGAGATGGGAATATCAGACCACCTTACCTGTCTCCTAAGAAACATGTACAAAGGTCAAGAAGCAACAGTTAGAACCAGACGTGGAACAACAGACTGGTTCAAAATTGGGAAAGGGGTACATCAAGTCTATATATTGTCAACCTGCTTATTTAACTTATATGCAGAGTACCTCATGAGAAATTTTGGACTGAATGAGTCACAAGCTGGAACCAAGACAGCATGGAGAAATATCAACATGTTAAGATATGAAGATTATAACACTCTAAAGGCAGAAAGTGATGAGGAGCTAAAGAGCCTCTTGATGAAGGTGAAAGAGGAGAGTGAAAAAGATGGTTTAAAATTCAGCATACATAACACTATGATCATGCTATCAGGTCCCATCATTTCTTTGAAAATAGATGGGGAAAAAGTATAAGCAGTGATAGATTTTATTTTGGGGGACTCCAAAAACTGCAGACAGTAACTGCTCCCATGAAACTAAAAATACTTGTTCCTTGGAAGGAAAGCTATGATAAACTTAGATAGTGTATTAAAAAGCAGAGACATCACTTTGCTGACAAAGGTCCAAGTATTCAAAGGTATGGTTTTTCCAGTAGTCATGTACAGATGTGAGAGTTGAATCATAAAGAATGTTGTGCACTGAAGAACTGATGCTCTCAAACTGTGGTGCTGGAATAGATTCTGAGAGCCCCTTGGACTGCAAGCAGATCAAACAAGTCAGTCCTAAAGAAAATCAACCCTGACTATTCATTGGAAGGACTGATGCTGAAGCTTAAGGTTCAGTACTTTGTCTACCTGCTGTGAAGAGTCAACTCATTGGAAAAGTCCCTGATACCGGGACAGATGGAATGCAAAAGGAGGATAGGGAGGCAGAGGATAAGATGGTTAGATAGAATCACCAACTCAGTGCACATGAATTTGAACAAACTCCAGGAGATAGTGAAGGACAGGGAAGCCTGGCATGCTGCAGTGCATGGGGTTGCAAAGAGTCATACACAACTTAGTGACTGAACAACTCAACAACAATAGCTGATTAGCAATTTTGTGATAATTTCAGGTGCCCAACAAAGAACTCAGCCATTCACATACATGTATCTGTTCACCCCCAATCTGCCCTCCCATCCAGGCTGCCAATAACATTGAGCAGAGCTGCATGTGTTATATGTTAGGTCCTTGTTGGTTATCCATTTTAAATATAGTATTGCGTGCATGTCCATCTGAAGCTCTCTAACTGTCCCTTCCCCACCAGGAACCGTAAGTTTGTTCTCAAAATCTGTGAATTTCTGTTTCATAATTCATTTGTACCATTTCTTTATAGATTCCACATATAAGGAAAGCCATGTGTTATTTCTCCTTCTTGAGCTGACTTAAGTCACTCAGTATGACAACCTCTAGGTCTATCCATGTTGCTGTAAATGACATTATTTCATTATTTTTAATGGCTGAGTAATATTCCATTGTATAGAGATAGCACATGTTTTATGTTTATGAACCATCTTTAGTTTGACCCCTGTGTTAAATTAACAGCTCTGCATTTGGGTTCATGTTCTGATTTTGACTGATTCTCTTTCTTAAGCTTTCTAGGTTCTTGGGGTTTCCCTGGTAGCTCAGATGGTAAAGAATCTGCCTGCAGTCTGGGAGACCTGGATTCAATACCTGGAAGGGAAGATACCCTGGAGTAGGAAATAGCAACCCACTTTAGAATTCTTGTCTGGAGAATTCCATGGACAGAGGAGCCTGGTAGGCTACAGTCCATGGGGTCTCAAAGAGTCAGACATAACTGAGCAACTAACACACACATCCTAGGTTCCTACTCCACTTTTGCCTCAGAGGTCTTTTCACTGTTTCTAAAGTATAACTCCAGAAGTCACTACATTAATATTTTATATTTGAATCCATGTCCATAACTATATATTTGCTTTAACTGTCATATTGAATTTCAACTTATTTATAACATTGCTATTGTTGTTGTTAGCCACTAAGTCACGTCTGACTCTTTTTTGACCCCATGGACTATATAGCCTTCCAGGCTTCTCTGTCCACAAGGTTTGCAGGCAAGAATAAATAGCGGCAAAAATTTTAAGAATTCTATAACTTCAGATCATCTACTTGTGATAATTCTCATTATTTATTTTTTAAAATCACAAAAATTAAACTCTTAGAACTTCAAAGGATATTAAGTAAACTGATATGAGCTGCATTTTAATCTAGATTAAGAATTTAATTGGGAATTCCTGTAACTGAAAATAAGAACATAATTTTTTTATTATTTTTTTTTTACTTTACAATATTGCATTGGTTTTGCAGCACATCAACATGAATCCACCATGGGTGTACACATATTCCCAATCCCGAACCCCCTCCTACCGCCCCCCCACACCATCTCTCCCGGTCATCCCAGTGCACCAGCCCCAAGCATCCTGAACCCTGTATCAAACCTAGACTGGCAATTCGTTCCTTATATGATATTATACATGTTTCAGTGCCATTCTCCCAAATCATCCCACCCTCTCCCTCTCCCACAGAGTCCAAAAGACTATTCTATACATCTGTGTCTCCTTTGTTGTCTCGCATACAGGGTTATCGTTACCAACTTTCTAAATTCCATATATATGCATTAGTATACCGTATTGGTGTGTTTCTTTCTGGCTTACTTCACTCTGTATAATCAGCTCCAGTTTCATCCACCTCATTAGAACTGATTCGAATGTATTCTTTTTAATGGCTGAGTAATGGAAATGGCAACCCACTCCAGTGTTCTTGCCTGGAGAATCTCAGGGATGGGGAGCCTGGTGGGCTGCCATCTATGGGGTCACACAGAGTCTGACACTACTGAAGTGACTTAGCAGCAGCAGCAGCAGCAGCAGCAATACTCCATTGTGTATATGTACCACAGATTTCTTATCCATTCATCTACTGATGGACATCTAGCTTGCTTCCATGTCCTGGCTATTATAAACAGTGTTGCAATGAACATTGGGGTACATGTGTCTCTTTCAATTCTGGTTTCCTTGGTGTGTATGCCCAACAGCGGGATTGCTGGGTCATGAGGCAGTTCTATTTCCAGTTTTTTTAAGGAATCTCCACACTGTTCTCCAGAGTGGCTGTACTAGTTTGTATTCCCACCAACAGTGTAAGAGGGTTCCCTTTTCTACACACCCTCTCCAGCATTTATTGCTTGTAGACTTCTGGATAACAGCCATTCTGACTAGTGTGAAATGGTACCTCATTGTGGTTTTGATTTGCATTTCTCTGATAATGAGTGATGTTGAGCATCTTTTCATGAGTTTGCAATTAATTTCTAACATTAGGCATATATCTTTTGGCAATTATCACGTGTTTTTGAGCTTTCCACTTTTTTGATATTGTAAGGAAACAGCTTTTTTGTTAAAATTACATTAAATTTATTAAATATTTGTGGTTTAGATATGATAGTTTTCATTTTGCTATGGAAAAATTGAAAATAAAATTTTGGCATATGGAAATCTATGCCCTATATTCTAAAGTGGTTTATTTTAAATGCCAAGTAATTATAAAAAAAAGTTTTTGCCCTATTACTTGGATGTAAACAATTGTGTTGGTTTTAATGTCATAGAATCCTGAACTTAGAATCAATATATTATTCTAAGATAAAGAAAAATCTTGTTGTTGAGAAAAAATAAAGGAAATGGAAAGAAAATTTAGTCATTTTATATGCAAATTTACATTCATGGAAATCTATATGCAGGTCAGGAAGCAACAGTTAGAACTGGACATGGAACAACAGACCGGTTCCAAATAGGAAAAGGAGTACATCAAGGCTGTATATTGTCCCCCTGCTTATTTAACTTACATGCAGAGTACATCATGAGAAACGCTGGGCTGGAAGAAGCACAAGCTGGAATCAAGATTGCTGGGAGAAATATCAATAACCTCAGATATGCAGATGACACCACCCTTATGGCAGAAAGTAAAGAGGAACTAAAAAGCCTCTTGACGAAAGTGAAAGAGAAGAGCGGAAAAGGTTGGCTTAAAGCTCAACATTCAGAAAATGAAGATCATGGCATCCGGTCCCATCACTTCATGGGAAATAGATGGGGAAACAGTGAAAACAGTGTCAGACTTTATTTTGGGGGCTCCAAAATCACTGCAGATGGTGATTGCAGCCATGAAATTAAAAGACGCTTATTCCTTGGAAGAAAAGTTATGATGACCAACCTAGATAGTATATATTTAAAAGCAGAGACATTACTTTGCCAACTAAGGTCAGTCTAGTCAAGGCTATGGTTTTTCCAGTGGTCGTGTATGGATGTGAGAGTTGGACTGTGAAGAAGGCCAAAGAATTGATGCTTTTGAACTGTGGTGTTGGAAAAGACTCTTGAGAGTCCCTTGGACTGCAAGGAGATCCAAGCAGTCCATTTTGAAGGAGATCAACCCTGAGATTTCTTTGGAAGGAATGATGCTAAAGCTGAAACTCCAGTACCTTGGCCACCTCATGCGAAGAGTTGACTCATTGGAAAAGACTCTGATGCTGGGAGGGATCAGGGGCAGGAGGAGAAGGGGATGACAGAGGATGAGATGGCTGGATGGCATCACCGACTCGATGGACACCGGTTTGAGTGAACTCCGGGAGTTGGTGATGGACAGGGAGGCCTGGTGTGCTGCGATTCATGGGTCACAAAGAGTCGGACACGACTGAAGTGACTTAGCAGCAGAATAAACAAGCTGAAACTCCAATACTCTGGCCACCTCATGCGAAGAGTTGACTCATTGGAAAAGACTCTGATGCTGGGAGGGATTGGGGGCAGGAGGAGAAGGGGATGACCGAGCATGAGATGGCTGGATGGCATCATGGACTCGATGGACGTGAGTCTGTGTGAACTCCAGGAGATGGTGATGGACAGGGAGGCCTGGCGTGCTGCGATTCATGGGGTCGCAAAGAGTCGGACACAACTGAGTGACTGAACCGAACTGAACTGAATTCTCATTTGTGTGCATGACCAGTCACTTAGTGGTGTCTGACTTTTTGTGACCCTATGGGCTGTGACCCTCCAGGCTCTTCTGTACATGGGATTTCTCAGGCAAGAATACTGGAGTGGACTGCCATTTCCTACTCAGGGTATCTTTCCTACCCAGGTATTAAACACATATCTCTTGCACCTCCTGCATTGCAGGCAGATTCTTTATCACTGTACCACCTGTTAAGTCCCAATTGCATGCATGCAATTCCAAAATGACTATTTATTTCATGTGGAAATACTAAAAATTACTTGCTATACAAAAGCATCTGCTACATATACATGGAGATGTTATTTAACTTGGAGAAAAATTTACTACATGCATCAAATTGACATTATAAAGGCAATAAATGACTATCAAATGGATTGTATTTATTTAAGGACGTTTATAATGATAAATGTATCCGTGTAAAAAAAACAAACAAACAAAAAAAACATTTGTCACTTGTTTTAATCTAAATTTGTATACATACCATATATTTTAGTTTTATTTTGGTAATTCATGATATAAACATTGGAAATTGCAAGAAAATCAGAATTGCATGTTATTTTTTTACAACACTATTCTGCATTTTTGATAGAGGTCTTTTATTATTTTACTCCTTAGTCTCTACGTATCTTACTGACTGGAAACACATGCTTTGCAAATTGTCCTATTTCTTAACCATAAAATTGCAATGCCAACTTCTCCAAATCCAAAATTCAGTTTGACACATAAGGAAAAATAGACACGAACCTAAGGAAAGAGGCAAGCACATAAACAGTAAAGCCAGTGGTACCTATGAAAAAGAAATTATTTCTAAGGAACAGATTTATTTTTTAAATACATTTGAAAGTTATTGCTCAAATTATTCAGAATGAATATATCTTATGTACCACAGGGGGAAAAAATACAATCCTGATTTAAAGTTTTTCTTCTGCCTGGGTTACTTTACAGTTTAGTATGGATGATTTGTATAGATACTATAATAGGAAATCTGATGTAAACAGTTAAACATTAGGAATATGAAACACACACAAGTGGAAAAGAAAAACACACCTGTGCACATTGCAAATTGAGCAATAGTAACCCATTAAAAAAATACACTTACAGAGGAAAGGTATTACTGAGAATAGTATCAATTTAAGAAAAAAGTCACAGAAAAAAATAATAACCATATTTTAGTTCTCAATTGCAGACAACTGTTGCTCTATTTCTCTACCTGGAACACCATGGTGAATCACAGTTAGACTGAGAGTTAGAAATTAATATTCTAATTTTAGGAGTTTTCCCAGGTGGAACTAGTGGTAAAGGATCCACCTACCAATGCAGGAGACATAAGAGATGCAGGTTCACCCCCTGGTTTGGGAATATCTCCTGGAGTAGGAAATGACAACTATTCCAGCATTATTGCTTGAAAAATTTCAGGTGTAGGAGGCATAGCATGGTGGGGGATAGTCCATGGGGTCTCAAAGCGTCAGACAGGACTCAGCAACTGAGTTTTTAGCTTTATCTCATATTAGGTATACAGGTATAGATGTGAAGCACCACCCAGATTCTTCTTTGAAGAAGGACTCCTCACTCCTCTTGAAATATGAATTAGGGTTTAATGCAGCTGCACTTCACCCAAGACAATGCTTTTCCTGTGTGGCTTATATCCAAAGATGAATCCACAAGGTCAATCCTAATGTTGGACAATGCTGACAAGACACACTGATTGCAAATGTCTCATTGTTGTTGTTGTTTAGTCGCTAAATCATCTCCGATTTTGCAAAACCACAGATTGTAGCCCACCAGGGTCCTTTGTCCATGGCATTTTCCAGGTAAGAATACTGGAGTGGGTTGCTATTTCCTTCTCCAGGAGATTTTTCTGACCCAACAACAAACACACATCTCCAGCCTTGCAGGTGGATTCTTCTTTATCACTGACCCACTAGGGAAGCCCTAAATGTCCTCAAGAGGATGGTCAACTATGACAGGTCTCCATTACTTTGATCTCTTCCTTTCTCAGTGCTTCTTCCACTGCCATCCTTCCACAGATGTTGAACCTTAATTAATACTTCATATGATAAACTCTTTCTCAGCTTCTCTTTCCTCAAAAACAAGCTAGTGACAATAATTCTCAGGAGTGGTGCAAGAACAAATGCAACAATATCTGTAACCAAATCTCTTGCCAGACTCTCTGCCATCAAAAGCAGTGTTTCACTGGCAATAAGTAGGGTACAGAGAGCCCCTGATTCAAAGTCCACTAGTTAAAAATCTCAGAAGCAGTGAACTGACATGGTGTAACAAAGAAAGGGAATGCATAAACTGGAGCCATTTATCACACATTAGAGAGACACAAAGGAAATAGTAAATAGAGAGATAATGGGATAGAATAGCGATCGCTAAGCACCGTTGAAAACTTGAAAAAAATAATGAAAAGCTTCAGGGGATTAATAGGTAATTAAAGCTAGTGTGAAAGCCAAAGTGTTCCTTTGGCACTGTGTAAAGTAACTCTTCTCCTGGAGTTGGACAACAGATAAAGCAGAGGCCAGGCGAAGAACTTAATAGTCTGAATGGCTTAGGTCCAGATAAGGTTAAAACCAAATCAGGTTTGCCAAGGCAAAATTAGGGCCAATGGTGGGGAAATACTGAACCCTAACTTGACAGGTGCTCCCAAATGTTGAATCCTTAGATATAACTGTAAGCCCTGAAACTGCAGAAGTTGCCCAGGCCTGCCTATTAAAAGCTAACATTTCCCTTCCTATTTAAAGTAATGCAGAGACCCCTTTCTTGTAAGACAATTTCCCCAAACAGTTTGGCATGTTCTCAAAATATTAAGTGCAGAATTTACCATAGGACTTAGCAATTCTAGCCCTGGATATAATCCTAAGAAAATCCAAAAAACATATCTACAGAAAACCTTTTGGACTAAATTCATATAGCATTACTCATGATAGCCTAAAAGTAGAAATGTTACAAATTCCCAACTGATGAACAAATACATAATTGTTTGTTATCCATTTATACAACAAAATAGTTATACAATGGGATAAAAATTAATGAGGTGCTGGTATGTACTACAACATGAAAGAAACTTGAAGACATTAAGCTAAGTGAAAGAAGCCATAAAAGATGAACTGAATGAATTCATTTATTTGAAACCTCTACCAAAAGCAAACTTGGAGACCAAAAGTAGATTAGTGGTCTAGATTGGGAAGCAGTGATGGTGGGAAGAAATGAAGACTGATGGCTAATAGATATGGGGCTTATTTTGAGGATTGACAAAAAGTTCTAAAACTAGATTTTTATAATAGCTGCATAATTCTATTTAATATACTAAATGCTATTGAATTGTACATGGTGAAATTATGATTTGCAAATTATATCTCAAAGTTGTTTAAAAAATGGTACAGACAGTTCTCATATAACTTTCACTCATCTTTTCCTAATGTTAATTCTCTTGCAATTATCAATAACAACAGAGTCACAGACTTTATTTACTAAAGTATTTTTTCAGTTCCAAGATACAATTCTGGATTTCAACATGCATTTTATTGTCATATCTACTCAGTCTCCTCTAAGCAACTACTTTTTCATTTTCATAATCTATTGTTCAGTTCAGTTCAGTTCATTCACTCAGTCGTGTCCGACTCTTTGCAACCCCATAAACCACAGCACACCAGGCCTCCCTGTCCATCACCAACTCCCAGAGTTCACCCAAACCCATGTCCATCAAGGCAATGACACCATCCAACCATCTCATCCTCTGTTGTCCCCTTCTCCTCCTGACCTCAATCTTTCCCAGCATCAGGGGCTTTTCACATGAGTCAGCTCTTTGCATTAGGTGGCCAAAGTATTAGAGTTTCCGCTTTAGTATCAGTCCTTCCAATGAACAACCAGGACTGATCTCCTTTAGGATGGACTGGTTGGCTCTCCTTGCAGTCCAAGGGACTCTCAAGAGTCTTCTCCAACACCACATTCAAAAGCCTCAAGTCTTCGGCATTCAGCTTTCTTTATAGTCCAACTCTCACATCCATACATGACCACTGGAAAAACCATAGCCTTGACTAGATGGACCTTTGTTGGCAAAGTCAAGTCTCTGCTTTTTATTATGCTGTTTAGGTTGGTCATAATCTTCCTTCCAAGGAGTAAGCATCTTTTAATTTCATTGCTGCCATCGCCATCTGCATTGATTTTGGAGCCCAAAAAAATTAAGTCTGATGCTGTTTCCACTGTTTCCCCATCTATTTGCCATGAAGTGATGGGACCGGATGCCATGATCTTCATTTTCTGAATGTTGAGCTGTAAGCCAACATTTTCCCTCTCCTCTTTCACTTTCATCAAGAGGCTCTTTAGTTCCTCTTCACTTTCTGCCATAAAGGTGGTGTCATCTGCATATCGGAGGTTATTGATATTTCTCCCAGCAATCTTGATTCCAGCTTGTGCTTCTTCCAGCCCAGCATTTCTCATGATGTACTCTGCATATAAGTTAAATAAGCAGGGTGACATCTATTGTTAGGATCTAGTTAATAATTCTAGCTCACAATGAAAAGGAAAGTAACTGAACTCTCATCTCCTTGATAGGGAAGTAACTGAAAATTCATGATAATTTTTTTTTATTTTTATTTTTTTAGTTTTTTATTTTTTAAATTTTAAAATCTTTAATTCTTACATGCGTTCCCAAACATGAACCCCCCTCCCAACTATCAAACTTATTAAAAACTTGTGGGGAAGCTATTTAGGGGTAATCAAATAGCTGGTTTCTCTTGTTTGTCCACTAATTCTGTCATAAATCAAAGAATTTGCAGGCAATAATTATTACTATGGTGTTCTTACAGTGTGGTCTTTTTTTAAAAATTTCCTTCATTTTTCTACATTATAGAGGAGGAGGATGGAGAAGGCAATGGCACCCCACTCCAGTACTCTTGCCTGGAAAATCCCATGGTCGGGGGAGCTTGGTAGGCTGCGGTCCATGGGGTCGCGAACAGTCGGACACGACTGAGCGACTTCACTTACACTTTTCACTTTCATGCATTGGAGAAGGAAATGGCAACCCACTCCAGTGTTCTTGTCTGGAGAATCCCCGGGACAGGCAAGCCTGGTGGGCTGCCGTCTATGGGGTCACACAGAGTCGGACACGACTGAAGTGACTTAGTGGCAGTAGCAGCAGAGGAGGTGGAAAAAGCTTTTATTCCTCCTCTTCTTAGTTTTTGGGTGGAGCTTTGTAACAAAATACAGATTAACAAGAGAAAAGTGCAAATGTATTTGATATCAGTTTTACAAGACACAGGAGCTTTCATATGAAAAAGAAGATAAACATTAAGGGACTTCCCTGGCAGTCCAGTGGTTAAGACTCCATGTTCCCAATACAGGGGGCACAAGTTTGATCCTTGGTCAGGGAAATAAGATGTGTTATGGCGCATAGCATGGCCAAAAATAAAGATTAAAAAATAGTTAAAACTGAGTATGTTTATACTAGGTTTAATGGAGAGTAGAAAGTCATGGAAAAAATGTGATAGGACAAAAGGGTATAAGCTCAATATAGTAACCTGTGGAAAAAATTAGCAAATCCTCTTAGTTAAGATTCTTCTCGGCATCCCTTTGTCTTATGAGATAAGCATGCCCCTTTTCTCCAGATATAAGAAGAGTATCTCTTACATAAGGGTTTGAAGACCAGCTCCAGAGAAGCAGGTTGAGGTGCAAGAAGGAAGTCAGAAGGCATTTCTGCCTCTGTGGTTTTCTCACATTCTTTTAGCTTAAGATATTTAATGTTGAAAGGCACTGCATTTTAGAGTAGTACATCTTGCAATCTACCACAATATTTATCAAGTCACTCTTTGCAATGCTACAGTTCCATGGGTTCTACAAAGGCATGGAATCATGTATCCACCACCCCAATACAAAACAGTAAATTTCCTTTACCCTAAATTTACATATGAAGGTTTTTTGCAGTCAGCCCCTTTTCTCCTCCAATCCCTAGCAAATACTTACCTGTATCATATCTCTGTAGTTTGACCTATTGAATCTGAGTAGAGTTAAGCATCCCTCCTTCTGCATGCCCGCCATCCACCTGTACTAGTCTTCCAGCTTCAATGAGTTTTTCACTAATGCCTTAAGGCTCACAGTGTTGAACCCTCTTCCCCTCACCACCACCACACACACACACACACACACACACAGAGTTGTGGCTTCTTTTCCATAGCAGAGATATCAAAGAGAAGAATCTGGGTCCAATTTCTTGCCGCAATTGCCAGGCTGCTGTGCCACTCACCTAGGTCTGTAGCACAAAATACACTCCTCAGAGTTGTTTCTGTACAGATTCAGGAAAAAATAGCTCATATATTATGACTTCATTTTAGGGTTTTACACTATCCTCTAACCTGTATTTGATGCTTAATATTTTGTCAGCAATTCTAGCTAAACACTAATGTTTTCAGGAACTTCTATCTCAGTAAGTGTGAATTTGTATCTGCTTTCTGTCTTTCAAGCATTGCATTTTCTTAGATTTGAGGCCAGTTATTTGCTATAGAAAATATTAAAAAGCAGAGACATTACTTTGCCAACAAAGGTCCATACAACAGTCAAAGCTATGTTTTTTTTTTTTTTTTTCTAGTAGCCATGTATAGATATCAGATTTGGACCATAAAGAAGGTTGAGTGCTGAGGAATTGATGCTTTCTATCTGTTATGTTAGAGAAAACTCTTGAGAGTACCTTGGACTCAAGGAGATCAAACCAGTTAATTCTAAAGGAAATCAGTCCTGAATATTCATTGGAAGGACTGATGCTGAAGCTCCAATCCATTGGCCACCTGATTTGGAGGGTTGACTCATTAGAAAAGACCCTGATGCTGGGAAAGGTTGAAGGCAGGAGGAGAATGGGATGACTGAGGATGAGATGCTTAGATGGCATCACTGGCTCAATGGACATGAGTCTGAGCAAGCTCTGGTAGGTGGTGAAGGACAGAGAAGCCTGGAATGCTGCAGTCCATTGGGTCACAAGGAGTTGGACACAACCCAGAGACTGAACAACAAATTTGCTCTGACACCAGTTATGATTTTAAAGTTTGTTCACCTCTTTTTCTGTTGCAAGAGAGAATGTGTCATCAAAAAGAGAGAGAGAGAGAGAGAGAGAGAGAGAGAGAGAGAGAGAGAGAGAGAATATATCCTATTACTTAGTTCTACATCTTGAGGTAGAATCCAGAAATTCTCAGTTCTTTGGGTTTTTATTTGCTACTATTGATTTACACTTAGTATGCAAACAGACTCTACACTAAGATTAGTGGTTAGAGTGAAAATAGATATGTCTAAAATCCAGCCGCACTGGTATAAATTACGCAAACTCTGTCCTTCTTTCTGAGTAAAATTTTTCTCAGTTCTGCCTGTGTGCATATATCTGGAAAGTAACAAAACTAAACTAAGTAAGCATTACTCTATTTTGATTCTTTGTCTTTCAAAATACATTTTACTTATCATTCTCTTTCTTGTCTTGCTGTTAGTGAATGTTTGTGCTTGTCCATTGTAGTATCTGACTTCCCTGGTAGCAGTAAAGAATCCACCTACAAAGGTGAAGACATGGATTCCATCCCTGGGTCAGGAAGATACCCTGGAACAGGAAATGGCAATTCACTCCAGTATTCTCACCTGGAAAATCCCATGGACAGTGGAGCCTGGTGGGGTACAGTCCATGGAGTCACAAAAGAGTTGGACATGACTGAGTGACTGAACAGCAACATCTGTAGGTTATATTAACTTCAAGAAGGTAGCCAGCCCTTCTTGGGAAACTTTTACAAAAAATAACATCAAAGAATATAACTGTTGATCCACAGAATACCAGGAATTTAATGATAACCATACTTTGCATGTGCAACTGACTTTAAATATAGAGCATTTATTTCAAGATAGTTGAGTAATTTTCTTCATGTGTGAAGGCTGAAGTCTAGACTAAAAGTACAAGATTTTGATGTACAATTTAATCACTTAGTTTTTCTTTAAAACCATGAAATGCAAGTAAATTTATATTTCTTTAATAGATATTCAAAACCTAAATTTGAGTAGGAAGAGGATCTAAGTAAATATTCTTCTTTTTGTTTATTGAATCCAAAATATACCCTTTGTTGTAAAGGCCTACTTTAAAAAACCAGTAAAGTTTCAAACAATCTAAAAACTTTACATCAAATGGAACTAGAAAATCAAGAAAAAATAAAGCCTGAAGTTACTAGAATAAAGAAAATAATAAATGGGGATGGGAAAATAAAATATAGACTGAAAAAAATAGAAAAGATTAATGAAACTAAGAACTTTATCTTTGAAAAGATAAAAATGATAAACCTTTAGTCACACTCACCAAGTAAATAAAAAGAGGAATAAAAGAGAAGCTTCAACTAATACTACAGAAATGCAAAAAATCAAAAGAAAGTATTATGAACAATTACACATCAACATATTGGACAATCTAGAAGAAGTGAAGAAATTATTAGAAACATATAATCATCCAAGACTGAATTAAGAATAAAGAGAAAAACTTAACAGATCATTTATTTACTACTAATAAAATTGAATCTGCAATCAAAAAACTCACCACAAACAAAAGTCCATATTCAGATAGCTTCATAGGTTATACCAAACATTTAGAGTCAATACCTATCTTCTGCAAATTATCAACAACAACAAAAAAATTGACCAGAAATACATTCTTCCAAATACATTTTATGAAATCATAATTATACTGATACTAAAAACAAAAATATTACAAAAATTATAGACCAATATCCCTCAAGTATATAGATATAGAAGTCCTCAACAATATATTAGCAAACTTATTTCAACAATATGCCATGTGTGTGCTATGTCACTTCAGTTTGTGTTTGACTCTTTACACTCCGTGGACTGTAGCCCATCAGGCTCCTCTGTCCATGGGATTCTCCAGGCAAGAAAACTGGAGTGGGCTGCCACACCCTGCTCTAGAGGATATTCCTGACCCAGGGATCAAAGCTGTGACTTTGATCCTGCATTGGCAGGTGGTTACCACTAGAGCCACATAGGAAGCCCCCTACATTCAAAATATCATGCACCATGATCAAGTTGGATTTATTTCAATTATGCAAGGATGGTTAAAATCCAGAAATCAATCAACATGGCATACCACACTAACAAAACAAGGATAAGAATCACATAATCTGTGTGTTGATTTTATATCCTGCAACTTTACTATATTCATTGATTAGCTCTAGTAATTTTCTGGTGGAGACTTTAGGGTTTTCTATGTAGAGGATCATGTCACCTGCAAACAATGAGAGTTTTACTTCTTCTTTTCCAATTTGGATTCCTTTTATTTCTTTTTCTGCTCTGATTGCTGTGGCCAAAACTTCCAGAACTATGTTGAATAGTAGCGGTGAAAGTGGGCACCCTTGTCTTGTTCCTGACTTTAGGGGAAATGCTTTCAATTTTTCACCATTGAGGATAATGTTTGCTGTGGGTTTGTCATATATAGCTTTTATTATGTTGAGGTATGTTCTTTCTATTCCTGCTTTCTGGAGAGTTTTTATCATAAATGGATGCTGAATTTTGTCAAAGGCCTTCTCTGCATCTATTGAGATAATCATATGGCTTCTGATTTTCAATTTGTTAATGTGGTGAATTACATTGATTGATTTGCGGATATTGAAGAATCCTTGCATCCCTGGGATAAAGCCCACTTGTTCATGGTGTATGATCTTCTTAATGTGTTGTTGGATTCTGATTGCTAGAATTTTATTGAGGATTTTTGCATCTATGTTTATCAGTGATATTGGCCTGTAGTTTTCCTTTTTTGGTGGCATCTTTGTCAGGTTTTAGTATTAGGGTGATGGTGGCCTCATAGAATGAGTTTGGAAGTTTACCTTTCTCTGAAATTTTCTGGAAGAGTTTGAGTAGAATAGGTGTTAGCTCTTCTCAAAATTTTTGGTAGAATTCAGCTGTGAAGCAGTCTGGACCTGGGCTTTTGTTTGCTGGAAGATTTCTGATTACAGTTTCAATTTCCGTGCTTGTGATGGGTCTGTTAAGATTTTCTATTTCTTCCTGGTTCAGTTTTGGAATAGTGTACTTTTCTAAGAATTTGTCCATGTCTTCCACGTTTTCCAATTTATTGGCATATAATTGCTGATAGTAGTCTCCTATTATCCTTTGTATTTCTGTTTTGTCTGTTGTGATCTCTCCATTTTCATTTCTAATTTTATTGATTTGATTTTTCTCTCTTTGCTTCTTGATGAGTCTGGCTAATGGTTTGTCAATTTTATTTATCCTTTCAAATAACCAGCTTTTGGCTTTGTTGATTTTTGCTATGGTCTCTTTTGTTTCTTTTGCATTTAATTCTGCCCTAATTTTTAAGATTTCTTTCCTTCTACTAACTCTGGGGTTCTCCAATTCTTCCTTTTCTAGTTGCTTTAGGTGTAGAGTTTGGTTATTTATTTGACTTTTTTCTTGTTTCTTGAGGTATGCTGGTATTGCTATGAAGTTTCCTCTTAGCACTGCTTTTATAGTGTCCCACAGGTTTTGGGTTGTTGTGTTTTCATTTTCATTAGTTTCTATGCATATTTTGATTTCTTTTTTGATTTCTTCTGTGATTTGTTGGTTATTCAGAAGTGTGTCGTTCAACCTCCATATGTTGGAATTTTTAATAGTTTTTCTCCTGTAATTGAGATCTAATCTTAATGCATTATGGTCAGAAAAGATGGTTGGAATGATTTCGATTTTTTTAAATTTATCAAGGTTAGATTTATGGCCCAGGATGTGATCTATCCTGGAGAAGGTTCCATGAGCACTTGAGAAAAAGGTGAAATTCATTGTTTGGGGGTGAAATGTCCTATAGATATCAATTAGGTCTAACTGGTCTAATGTATCATTTAAAGTTTGCATTTCTTTGTTAATTTTCTGTTTAGTTGATCTGTCCATAGGTGTGAGTGGGGTATTAAAGTCTCCCACTATTATTGTGTTATTGTTGATTTCCCCTTTCTTACTTGTTAGCATTTGTCTTACATATTGAGGTGCTCCTATATTGGGTGCATATATATTTATAATTGTTATATCTTCTTCTTGGATTGATCCTTTGACAATTATGTAGTGGCCTTCTTTGTCTCTTTTCACAGCCTTTGTTTTAAAGTCTATTTTATCGGATATGAGTATTGCCACTCCTGCTTTCTTTTGGTTTCTATTTGCGTGGAATATCTTTTTCCAGCCCTTCACATTCAGTCTGTATGCGTCCCTTGTTTTGATAGCCAAAGCAATCTTGAGAAATAAGAATGGAACTGGAGGAATCAACTTGCCTGACTTCAGGTTCTACTACAAAGCCACAGTCATCAACACAGTATTGTACTGGCACAAAGACAGAAATATAGATCAATGGAACAAAATAGAAAGCCCAGAGATAAATCCACACACATATGGACACCTTATCTTTGAGAAAGGAGGCAAGAATATACAATGGAGTAAAGACAATCTCTTTAACAAGTGGTGCTGGGAAAACTGGTCAACCACTTGTAAAAGAATGAAACTAGATCACTTTCTAACACTGTACACGAAAATAAACTCAAAATGGATTAAAGATCTAAATGTAAGACCAGAAACTATAAAACTCCTAGAGGAGAACATAGGCAAAACACTCTCCGTCGTAAATCACAGCAGGATCCTCTATGATCCACCTCCTAGAATTCTGGAAATAAAGCAAAAATAAACAAATGGGATCTAATTAAAATTAAAAGCTTCTGCACATCAAAGGAAAATATAAGCAAGGTGAAAAGACAGCCTTCTGAATGGGAGAAAATAATAGCAAATGAAGCAACTGACAAACAACTAATCTCAAAAATATACAAGCAACTTATGCAATTCAATTCCAGAAAAATAAAGGACCCAATCAAAAAATGGGCCAAAGAACTAAATAGACATTTCTCCAAAGAAGACATACGGATGGCTAACAAACACATGAAAAGATGCTCAACATCACTCATTATTAGAGAAATGCAAATCAAAGCCACAATGAGGTACCACTTCACACCAGTCAGAATGTCTACGATCCAAAAATCTGCAAGCAATAAATGCTGGAGAGGGTGTGGAGAAAAGGGAACCCTCCTACACTGTTGGTGGGAATGCAAACTAGTACAGCCACTATGGAAAACAGTGTAGAGATTCCTTAAAAAATTGCAAATAGAACTGCCATATGATCCAGCAATCCCACTGCTGGGCATACACACTGAGGAAACCAGAATTGAAGGAGACACATGTACTCCAATGTTCATTGCAGCACTGTTTATAATAGCCAGGACATGGAAACAACCTAGATGCCCATCAGCAGATGAATGGATAAGAAAGCTGTGGTACATATACACAATGGAGTATTACTCAGCCATTAAAAAGAATACATTTGAATCATTTCTGTTGAGATGGATGAAACTGGAGCCGATTATACAGAGTGAAGTAAGCCAGAAAGAAAAACACCGATACAGTATACTAACAGATATATATGGAATTTAGAAAGATGGCAATGACGACCTGTATGCAAGACAGCAAAAAAGACACAGCTGTGTATAACGGACTTTTGGACTCAGAGGGAGAGGGAGAGGGTGGGATGATTTGGGAGAATGGCATTGAAACATGTATACTATCATATAAGAATCGAATCACCAGTCTATGTCCGATGCAGGATATGGCATGCTTGGTGCTGGTGCATGGGGATGACCCAGAGGGATGTTGTGGGGAGGGAGGTGGGAGGGGGGTTCATGTTTGGGATCACATATACACCCGTGGTGGATTCATGTCAATGTATGGCAAAACCAATACAGTATTGTAAAGTAAAGTAAAGTAAAAAAAAAAATAAAAAATAAAAAAAATAAAAAAGAACAGGATCAACTTGAGGATGTATGCAAATAAAATATTAACCCAAATCTGCAAGAGTTAATGTAGCAAATTCTATTATAGATATTATGTGCATAACTTATATTTTACATTGAATGGCCTCATCAAACTGAAAAATATTGAACCTGCATTTCAAGTAATATGGGTCAGTTTAAAATGCCTGATATCATCAGGTCTTTGGAAAATTCATTTCTGTCAATTAGATCATATATTTGCTACATTTCCATGCCTGCTTTTCAGACAGACCTCTGTTCTTCCTTTCCTCTACAAATGTAGGAAAAAAAAAAAAAAGGAATCACATAATCATCTCAATAGATACAGAAAAAGCCTCTGACAAAATTCAACATTCATTCATGATAAAAACTCTCAACTAAGTGGGTACAAAGGAAACATACCAAAATAATAAAGATCATACGTGGAAAACTCATAGTTAATATTATACTCAATGTTGACTATATGTTCTTCTAAGATCAAGAAAGAGACAAAAATGCCTACTCTTACCACATTTATTCAACATAATATTGAAAGTTCAAGATACAAAAATCAGATAACAAAAGAAATATCATTCATCCAAATTGTAAAAGAAGAAGTAAAACTCTCACTGTTTGCAGTGAGATATTGTACTGTATATAGAAAACCCTAAATATGCTACCCAAAAAACATAAGAACTAACAAGTGAGTTTGGTAAAGTTTCAGGATAGAAAATATAAAGACATATACTGCATTTAAGTAAAATATTGCCTTTTGCAGCACATGAATGGATTGAGAGAACATCCATGCTAAGGGAAATAAGTCAGAGAAAGATTGATATATAACGTATACATGGAATCTAGAAAATAATACAACTCAGTCTATTTAGAAAACAGAAACTGACTTATGGGCATGAAACATAATCTTACAGTTACCAAAGGGGAAAAAGAAGTGGGGGAAGGATAAACAAACAATTTCATTTAAAATACATCAAGAATAAAATACCTAGGAGCAAATTTAACCAAGAAGTTGAAAGACCTGTATTTTGAAGACTGTAATACATGATTAAATATTAAATATGATATGAATAAATGAAAGGATGCCCCATGCTTAAAGACTGAAATTAGTATTACTGTTAAAATGTCCATATCACCCACATAATTCTAATTATTTTATGCAATCCTTATCAAAATACCCATTGTATTTTCACAGAACTGTAACTAGAAAATTCTGAAATATGTATAGAACCAGAAGAGACTCCAAATAGTTAAACCGCTTGAGAAAGAAAAACAAAGATGAAGGCATCATATCTCCTGATTTCAAAATATACTACAAAGCTATAATAATCAAAACACCATGGTACTAGCAAAAAATCAGAAATATAGATCAATGAAAAGAACCAAGAGCCCAGAAACAAGCCTATGCTTATATGGCCAATTAATCTATGACAATGGAAGCAAGACTATACATTGGGAAAAAGACAGTATCTTCAATAAATTATGCTGGGAAAACTGGACAGCTATACAGAGAAGATGAAAATATATCACTTTCTTATACCATATACAAAAATAAGTCAAATTTGATTAAAGATGCAAATGTAATATATGAAACCATATAACTCCTAGGAAAAATATAAGCAATAAACTCTTTGAAAACTCTCTCAACAGTATTTTTTTTTTTTGGATATGTTTCATCATACAAGGGCAACAAAAGCAAAAATAAACATATGGCACTGTATTAAAGTAAAATGTCTTTGCAAGGTGAAGGAAATCATCAACAAAATAAAAGGGCAACCCACTAATGGGAAAAGATATTTTCAAATTATATATGCAATAAAGGGTTATTATCCAAAATATATAAATAATTTATACAACTTAGCATCAAAATAACTTAATTAAATTCAGCAGAGGACAGCAAGAGATATTTTCCCGGAGAAGATGTAAACATGGCCAACAGGCACATGGAAAAATGCTCAATACCACTAATTACCAAAGAGTGCAAATCAAAACCACAGTGACATATCACATCACACCTGTCAGGAAAGCTATTATTATTGTTGAAAAGACAGCAAATAACAAGTGTGTGACAGGATGTGGAGAAAGCAGAAGCCTCATGCAAATGGTGAGAAATTAAATTGTTGCAGTCACTATGGAAAACAGTATGCAGGTTCCTCAACAAATTTAAAAATAGAGAGACCATACCACCCAGAAATTCCACTCCAGGGTATTTATCTGAAGAAAACAAAAACCCTAATTCAAAAAGATAAACGCACCCACTGTGTTTTCTGTAGCATTATTTACAATTGCTAAGATAGTGATGCAGTCTAATGCCCACCGTCCATAGATGAAGGTTTAAAGAATATGTGATACACACACACACACACATACACACATATCAACTATACAAAATAATGAAAAAAATCAAAACATAAAACTGTAACTCACATACATACAGAGAGTAATATATTGGTTGTCAGTGGGAGAGTGATAGGGAGATAGAAGAATTAGGAGAAAAGAATTAATAGGTACAGATGTATTACAAGAATGCATTGAACAGCATAAGGCATATATCAGTAATATTTTAATAACTTTGTATAGTGACAGATGAAACGGTAACTATACTTATCATAGTGATCATTTTGTAATGATCCAATGTAAGATCATGTTACATCAAATGTAAGATCATTGGATCATTATATAATACACTAAAACTAACCCAATATTGTAAGTTAATCATGCTTCACTAAAAATACATACAAACATATATGTATATATATACATACAAACATATATATACACACATACAAACATATATATATATACGCTGCTAAGTCACGTCAGTCATGTCCGATTCTGTGTGACCCCATAGACGGCAGCCACCAGGCTCCTGTCCCTGGGATTCTCCAGGCAGGAACACTGGAGTGGGTTGCCATTTCCTTCTCCAATGCATGAAAGTGAAAAGTGAAAGTGATGTCGCTCAGTCGTGTCTGACTCTTTGTGACCCCATGGAGTGCAGCCTGCCAGGCTCCTCTGTCCCAGGCAAGAATACTGGAGTGGGTTGCCATTGCCTTCTCCGATATATATATATATATATATATACATATATATATACATATATATATATACATATATACACATATACACATACATAAACATCATACATAAGTTAGGGGTGTATATTTAGACTTTTTTGGAGCAGTAATAAAACAAACATCTTTGTACTTTTCTTTATCATGATTTTATGAGTAATTTATGATTTTCTGAGTCAAAATGATTAAAATGTTTATTTTGATGGATATTGCCAAGTTGATAGATTACAGAATTGTTCCATATATTCATGACTGTTCATATAAATCTTAACTTAATTTCTGACCATAGACAACAAGGGAATAAGAGTGATATGAGTCTCATGTTTGAGAAGAATTTCAAGGTTGGTCAGTTACAGTTGGGGAAGTAGGTAGTGCTGTGCAGCTTAAAAGGGGATGAGGGCCTGGACCTAGTTTTACAGTTAGAAATGATATCCCTTATGATATGATATTTAGGATGAGTTAAAGAGTGAATAGGAATAAAACATGGAACAGCAAAATTCATGTTACCCTTAAAAGGTTCAGAATTGAACTTTACATTAACATATAATTATAAACCAAATAGGGGTATGACAGATATCCTTTAGAAAGTCTAAGCAAATACTATTTCCAGAGTGTGATACTTTATTTCATCTCTTAATACCTCAAAGCTTGAAAAAATATATACAATTCAAATTCCTCAACTAGTGTACAAAAGCATGAAGAAGGTTAAGTTAGCTAGGCTATAATTCAACAAGATAGAATATGATGGCCAGGTCCTGTCTAGTTTTTTCTATGTTTAGATTTCATCTTGCAAACCAGGTTGAAAAACATGCTCAATTTGTTTTAGCAAAGAAAGAGAATAAAGAATATAATCATTGAGTGTGGAATTATAATACAAAATATTTTAAAGAATATAGCTCCTGTAACTAAGATTCACACATCTCTGTTGACTTGGCAGTTTGTATAATAAAATGAAAATAGTTTACCAAAATTCATGTTTACATTATGCAAGTAACTTAACACTGTGAAATGACTGAGTTCATTTTCCTGCCAACTTAAAATACAGCTGTTATAATACTTACCCAGAGCTCATTTGAAAGCTTTTATGCAAGGAGTTAGAGTACATATATCTAGATTTCCAGAAATAGGCAGAGGGTCTCATTCTTTTAATTCATAAAAGAAATGTCTATAAATGTTACTATATGACAGATACTTATCTACCTAGTGAAATTTCTGAAATCTGACTCTATTTTTTTTTTCCTTCTCCAGCACTATATTTCATTAAAAGCTCAATGTTCATGAGTGGGAACTCTGGAGGAATACATGTATTAGTGAAAGTCGCTCAGTCCTGTCTGACTCTTTGCAACCCCATGGACTATACATTCAGTGGAATTTTCCAGACCAGAATACTGAAGTGGGTAGCCTTTCCCTTCTCCAGGGGATCTTCCCAACCGAGGGATCAAACCCAGGTCTCCAACACTGCCGGTGGATTCTTTACCAGCTGAGTCACAAGAGAATCCAAAGAAGGAAGAAAATTCATTTACTTGATTAGAATGTCCAGCACTGGTTTCTCAGTTATAACATACAAAGTAGGCATTAATCTTGATAATATTTTAGATCATGTTAATTAATTCCAGTGGGAGTATAACAAATCCATGCCTAAAAGGTTATTGGGTATTTGCAATTATTTAAGTATAGCAGTTACTTTCCTGGTGGCTGAGACAGTAAATCGTCTGCTTACAATCCAGAAGACCCAGGTTTAGTCCCTGGGTCAGAAAGATCCTCTGGAGAAGAAAATGGCACCCTACTCCAGCACTCTTGCCTGGAAAATCCCATGGATGGAGAAGCATGGTAGGCTACAGTCCATGGGATAGGAAAGAGTCAGATACAAGTTCACTTTCTCTTTTCAAGTATGGCAGTACACTGGACACAGAAATAATTTAGTAAATCTTTCTTTTTTTTTCAGATTACTACACAGAAAAAGGCTTTATATCCCTTCTACAGTAATAAAACAATACTACAGAACTGGCAACTTTGTATAAATAATTATGCATGCACACACACATACCCATGGTGGTGGTTTAGTCACTAAGTCTTATCCAACTCTTGTGCCCCCATGGACTGTAGCCTGCCAGGCTCCTCTGTACATGGGGATTCTCCAGATAAGAATACTGGAGTGGGTTGCCATTCCATATCTCTACATAAAACAAATATTAAGATAAAATATACTGATATATATTCTTATTACATATATGGTGTTCTGAAACCATATCTAATTTTAAAGTCTGTGAAGGTTCTTATGGTAATTGGAATTAAACTTTATTAATATAAGACCTAGGAGTGACTTTTACATAAATTTCCTTTTTCTATTTCAGTCATAAGTACTTTCTATTTTACAAAACACTTAATCTTGTATGATATATTAGTATAAATATTGCTTAGATATTTCAAGACAAACCAGAAAAATAAAACTCAAACATTTCCTGCAGAGGAATTCAACTTACTACCTACAGTTTAAAAAACAGTATAACACTGCTGAGATATTTTCTTTGAGAGTTATTACTTAAACTATATTACTTGATTAATTTTAAGGTTATGATTATATAAAATACTTCTAACAGGAAACCAATAAAATATGGGAACGAGCCTCAAGATAATTTGTAAAAATCATAGAAAGAATTAGAGGATTAATAAAGAAAAATTACAAAAGGATTGGTATATTTTATCCAAAGAAGCACACATTCCAAAAAACCTCAAGTAAGTCAACTTCAATATTTTGAGTCATTTATAGGAGTTGGACACATTATTGTATATTCTCACATCTTAGAAACATTTGGAGTCTTACAGTAGAATAACTTCATTTATAGAATCCATGCTTATTAAGGGTAAACAAATCCCATGAATTATTCTTACTTAAATTAGATATCACTAAGAGAAAAAAAATACCCAATACATATGTATCACATATAAAAGGGCCATAAGATACTGAAGAATATCTTATTAGAAAATATTAGTATTATTAGAAAATACACAGAAATATACATGAATAGGTGCAGAAGTAAAGATGTGAAGGTACATCTTTTCTCTTAACTTTTTTTCCTTCAGGAGACTATTTTTAAAAAATATAACAAGGATGGGTTTTTTTATGGAAAAGCAACATTAAATTTAATAATAAATATGCAAATATGCTATGAGAAAATACTATAATAGATGAGAAATCAGAACATCAGGGGAAATGAATACACAATACTCAAACATAAAAATGAGGACATTTGTAGAATTTTAATCAAGGGATAAAGAAAGAAGTATCTTTATAGAGATTATACAGGGCAAAACAGTTAATAAGGCCTTGAGGGAGAGATTAAAAAAGTATTAAGGTTAATGCCCAAGTTTTACACTGATAAAATTGAGAGAGTAATGGAGCTGGGAAGAGTGGAAGGGTGCTTAGCAGGAAATTTCAAGAGTCTGACCTTGTCACATTAAGTTTTGGATGGCAATGGAACATTCAGGAAGATGTCACAAGTAAAGGTATAGATAGTGAATTGAATAAAGCAGAACATGTCATGGGTAGAAAGACCCATGGAACTGGAATTGATCGGATAGTAATTGAAGACATGCGGAAAGATGAAACCAGTGGAAAGAGAATAGAAGAGAACATGAGAGGGTAATAAATGGTAAATATATTCTGTACAGTGAATAAAACTGAGAAATCACTGGTACAGTTGCTGGTATTATAACAGGAAAGAGAATTATTTTATTCTGAACAGATATCTGAGTGAGATATTTTTGAAGTGGAGTAGTAAGAAGAATATAAAGATATGATAAGGATAACAACGTAGTGACAATTAAATCATGAGTAGGTATTTATAAGGAGACTGAGAGTTTAGGAATGTATAGGAAACACAGACCAGTTTATTTCATAAAGGCAGTAGCTAAAGAAATCTTAAGTGAGGATACAGGGCTGAAAGTGGGTTGTAAGAGATCAAGATGAAAACTGGATGACTGAAAGCCTCAGTACTTTTGTAAATTGCCTCTTAAGGGACCATAGATATCAAGAAGATAATAGCAGTTGGAAAGAATAGGCATGCTTTGCAGCTGCAAAATCAAAGCAAGACTGACAAGGGGAAAAAGATGAATGTGACAGAAAAAAAGAGGCTGCGTGTTTAAGTATAGATGCCATGTAAGAGTAAATGAGTTTATCTCTGAAGTTGAAAATATTGAAAACTTTTCTTAAGAAATCTCTTCTCTGTTATCATGTTACTAACATCCGTGTTTATTTATAGCCTGATATCTGTTTGCATATTCAAGACAAAGAAAATCCCCTGCTTTAGCCAACACTGTCATTTCTCTCTCTATTTTCAAGGAAATACCTTAAAGAAATAAAGCAGTGGCCAATGATTCTTAGAGCAAAAATTCAGCTAAAATTCCTATTAAACAAGATTACCTAAAATTCTGCTCAGAGCATCATAAAAACCAAAAGAAATTCATACATACAAAAGTTTTAGACTTTATCTTGGATTTTTTGAACAATAAAAACTATTTGGTAATTAAAAGTTTAATTTTATCCTGAGGCTTTTATTTAGAATATTCATAAATCAAAGTATAGGCAGAGAAAAAAGTACTAAATCCCTCATCTCAGTTAGCAACCCTCTACTTCCTCCACACGCACTGACCACAGCAGTAATCTTTCTAACTTATCTAATTTATCTGGTTGGTTCACAACACTTTTAATATCCTTCCACATCTACAAAGTATGCATTGTGCTCTCCGGAACTGCTCTTCCAAACCAGCAGGTCTTCTGTGTCAAATGAGGAAACTACTTCCTTGAAATCTCCTTAGATGGTGAGTTCCAGTGTACATTGGCACTTTTCCCTTATTCCTTTTCATGCAATCCTGTTAACCACATCCATTGAACACAGGCTCAGTTTCCGTCCTCACTTCAAGCCCTGCCATTAATTTAGGGGACTCCAATAATTAACTGTATTACAAATCCTAAAGCCTTCCCTGTCAACCTCTTCACAATCTCATTTCAAGTGACCTCCTTTTCTCCACTTGAGTAACCCATGACCATAGCTAAAATTTAGGTCACAATCACAAAAGTACTGACCTTTTTACTTTTTCTAAATCATTTCTCCTCTATTTTCTTCACTTCCCTTCTATTTAATTTGACATCCTATGGTCTAACATTTCAGTAACATATTCTTACCAGTGTCCTAAACTCCCTCACTTCTCTAAATTTTTGGTTGCATTTGTCTAGCAAAACTTCAGCTTTTGATGAATCCAAATATTCGATTTCTCTATGACTCATTAAAAAACCTAGGAATCTATTCCAATGACAACTAACCTTTCATATATATAATCTCACCCACGGAAGGAAAAAAAAAAAAACTGCTAACGTCTATGCACAAGTTTAGATGTTGTTTTAACAAGTCAGATTTGTATGTCAGACTAATGCATTTTTCCTCCAAAATTATACAAAGGGAACTTCAACTCCTTGACAGGAAATTATTAATTCTGCAATATACTCAGAGATTCAATAGTTTTCTGTACCAGTTGACACTGATTGACTTTAAAATGTAATCTGTAAAATACAGTGTATATAGTAACATTTAAGTAATCATGTTTATTATAATAGGAGTTTATTCCACTTGTATATTTATGTGGTAGTGTCAATTGAAGAATACAACTTCATTTTTCAGGATTGTTGTTTAAGTGTGTAAACAAGGCACTCTAGCATTCTGGATTATAAATCGTAAAATAAGACACACATCTTCAACTCAAAAAATACTGGCCAACAAAGTGTAAAAGTTTCAAATAAATGGAAAATTTAGTATTTTTGCATTTTTTGTATTTTGAGGATCTCTGTTATTTCCTGACGGATTTTAGACAATTGCTAGGTATATATTCAAAGTCAGCGCCATCCATAGATGGCTCTAAGAAAAGATCAATACTTTCTTAAAGTGTGTGAGAAAAATGAAAGTCAGAAGGAGTCTGACAAATTTTTGTGATAAACATTTTAAGTGTTAGACCTTCAAAATCCTTGAAGTTTCTTTAAAAAACCCTTTTAGACATTTCTCTTTTAACATTTTAGACACACTTGGCTTTTCTAAATCTAGGTATCAAGACAAAGAGATTCTGCCGAACATGCGATATCCAATCTGTCATGGGAGGCTTTGCTGCCATTTCTGAGAAATCTCCTTTTGGGTATGATCCTTCCTAGAATAGAAAAGACTTACAACCCTAATACAACCTGCAGTGAAATGCTATCGCATCATTCTAGAATTACTTATAAGTCTCATTGGAAGTCATCTTTGTTCCTATATGAACAGTAAATACGATAAACTTTTATGACAAAAAATATGAGTAAAAAACTGAATTTATTACAGTAAAAGCTTAAAGGATAACAACATGAAAATGTGCTTTATTTTCTTAAGTATGAACAGATTTGTAACTCTGGAAGTAAATAATTAGTCTTCCTTTATATACTGGCTGCAGTTGATTTAAACTGTTGTTGACATGGGTTGCCACTGATTACTTTGTATATATTCTTTATATTTATATGTGTGTGTGCATGTGTATGTATGTTTATACAGGTAAAAAAAATCCAACTTTAATAATATGTGGATATTTATCTGTGCTATAAACTTCAAAATATAATCCTTTGAGTGTCACAACTTAAAATATATGGCCATCTCTTTCTAAAGGAAACAATGTATACCTTCTTAATGAGAATAACTGTGAAATAAAACTCTCACAACATATTTTTACATTTCTGTAGATGTTTTAAGCAAAGCCATAAAGTACAATTATTTTTTAAATATCTTGGAAAGAAAACATCCAAATATTCATTTGTTGTTGTTGTTCAGTTGCTAAGCTGTGTCTGACTCTTTGTGACCCCATGAACTACAGCGCACCAGGCTTCCCTGCCCTTTACTATCTCCCAGAGCTTGCTCAAACCATTGTCCGTGCAGTCGGTGATGCCATCCAACCATCTCATCCTCTGTTGTCCACTTTTCCTCCTGCCTTCAACCTTTCCCAGTATCAAGGTCTTTTCCAATGAGTTGGCTGTTCGCATCAGGTGGCCAAAATATTGGAGCTTCAGCTTCAGCATCAGTCCTTCCCATAAATACTCAGAGTTGATTTCCTTTAGAATTGACTGGTTTGATCTCATTGTTTGTGCAAGGGACTCTCAAGAGTCTTCTCCCACACCACGATTCAAAAGTATCAATTACAAGTAGCTGAAATATTTCTCTTAGCTCTATTCAGTATTGGTCCAACAAGAAAGCACTGGTAGGTAGAAAATCTTTAAAAACAAAAGTCTTTATGTACAAATTGTGGGAGTTCATATAATAGAAATTATGACCACACTTAAGGCAAAATTTACATTAAATAAAATGGTAATCAAGGAATAATGAAAATTCAAAACAGTCATATGCAGATTTAAGATATATCTGATGATTTGATTTCTTTATAGCAAGAAACCTCTCATTATATTATCCAATTATTAACAAAGATTGATATCATTGTTTAGAGATATTATTTTAAAAAGGATTTTAATTAAGATGACATTTGCATTATTAAATTATTTTTTCATTGTCAGTATAGAAAATTAGCAAACTACTTCTAGCTTTATTGGTCTATCAACTTTGTATGATGTTATGATAGCTTGAAAGCAGAGCCTGGAGAATGCAACACAAATATGTTTACAGTTAGACTCATAAACAGGGAGTGAGTGACCTCCTCACAGTCCCTGATAACGTGAACCATCCAACCCCTCTAAAGGAGAAACCAGCAGTCCTAAGATGTTGCCTAACAAAAATAGCATGGGATAAAACACATTATAAGAATGCAATTTCTCAAACAGACTCTACATTCAGGCCAGTACACATTTGATATTTTAAGTGTGCAGGTTAAGAGATGGGGTGAACAATCATGAAGAATCTGCAAAGCTAGTCTCCAATAGGAAAAATCAGAATTATCTTTCACACAAGGGACATGGTTTAAATTGAAGACTGAAACAATGGTAGTACCACAGAAGTGATGACCAAATCATTGCAAAATTTTAGAATAGGGCTTTAAGAACAGACATATGTGAAAGGTAGCATTTTGATAATATGTACACTAACTCGCTTTAGTTGTGTCTTACTCTTTGTGACCCTAGGGACTATCGTCTGCCAGGATCCTCTGTCCATGAGAGTCTCCAGGCAAGAATCCTGGAATGGTTTGCCATGCCCTTCTCCATTGGATCTTCCTGACCCAGGGATTGAACCCGTGTTTATGTCTCATGCATTCGCAGGTGGGTTGTTTACATCGCCTGTGAAGCTTCCTAGTGTTAATTAGGACCTCTTAGTAATTCTTATCTGAATTGTGAAAGTGAAGGGAAGAAGATAAAACAGTTGAAGTATAAGTTGCACCAAGTATGAAAGATGCCACAGGAAGGCAGAGTATAAAAGAAAGTTTTTTGCCTATGGTAAGAAAGATGGTGAACATTAGACCAAAAACAGAAAGGCCGATTCCATTATCACTGTATTATAGTTACTTTCATATAAAACCACTAATCATGTACCGAGTTGATAAGAACCAAACTATGGAAAGATAGATTAATGTCCAGGTTTCAGTAGAACCCACAGTAAAATTATGAATATGTGTTGGAGCCAACTTGGGTTTTTGTCTGCTGTTTTGCTCACAATGAGTTTAGTTCATAGGTTTGTAGCACTGCAGGCTAGATTTCTATAAGCAAAAGATAGATTTAAAAATAATTTCATATATATCTCTAATAGTTAAAAATTAAAATTTATTCTAAATGTCAATAAAGCATTCAATTTGATAATGAAATTTGATCAATTAAGGGGAATATTCATGTATAACCAGAATCTAAAAATAAATGTTACAGGTAAACTTATTTATGAAACAGAAACAAACTCACAGAGAACAAACTTATGGCCATCAAGGGGGAAAATATGGGGAAGGAATGGTTAGGGAGTTTGGGACAGACATGTACACATCACTATATTTAAAATGGATAATGAATTTCCTCCTATATAGCACAGGGAACTCTGCTCAGTGTTATTTTGGCAGCCTGGATGGGAGTATACACCTGCAAGCTATGGCTGAGTCCCTCTGCTGTCCATCTGAAATTATCTCAAAACTGTTGATTGGCTATACTCCAATATAAAATTTTAAAGCTTGAAATATGATAAATACAGATATACACATGTTCCCCATCGTGAGCCCCCCTCCCACCTCCCTTCTCATACCATCCCTCTGGGTCGTCCCAGTGCACCAGACCCAAGCATCCAGTATCATGCATCAAACCTAGACTGGTGATTCATTACATATATGATATTATACAGGTTTCAATGCCATTCTCTGGATTCATGTTGATGTATGGCAAAACCAATACAATATTGTAAAGTAATTAACCACCAATTAAAATAAATAAATTTATATTAAAAATTAAAAAATTAAAAAACAAAAAATAAATATGATAATCAGTAAATAAAGAAAAGAAAAGCTGACTTTCAGGCAGAAGTACTTACAGGGATATTACTTAAAAATAAAATAGAGTATGTAATCACATTCAATTGTATATCAAATTCAATTAATGGGATACAACTGATCTTTTTCCCTATTTTATTATTAGGGAAATAATTTTATTTTATATGCTTTGATAGCATAAATTGTATCTCAAACTTTGAGCTTCCTGAGAATCTTCTAAAGAAGATATGAAATTTTGATAGACTTTTAAAAAACTATCTCATTTATATAATCACAGATTCAGAATCATCATTCTATGAATTATCTTTTTTCCCTGCATTATTAACATAATTTTTAATGAAACAACTTGGAATGTGTCTTAAAAGAAAGCAAATCCACTGCTGAATTTATCATATCTTATGAACCAATTAGAGAACAATGAATAATGACTACACAGTTAGCAGTTTGTAGAAGTTAGAATAGACAACATTATATCATGAGCAGTGATGATATAGCAAACGGAAACAACATTTGACTTCACAGCCATATAAAAGATCACCTGTTGGAACATTTGAATTATAGTAAAGACTTCTCTGTGATTGCCTTTAAAAAATAATTTTCCTGATGCTGGTGTCCCTCCTCATTTTAAATATCTCCAAAACACTTCAGTCCTAAGGCCATTAACTAACTGTCAATATAACAAACATTTTTCTCTCTCTTTGTAGTGAGATCACAGTTATGACATTTGAATCCTCAAAGATAATGACCTAATATGTGTTAAGTTGCAATTGAAAAGAAAGTGACCAGGAAAAGCTTTTAAATATTGTGATAGTTTTATTTTTTAAATAAAATGTCTAATATCAAGTAAAATATCAGAATATTGGCAGCCATAAATATCTGAACCAAGATTAGAGTTATGGCTAATAACTGTAACAATTTAAATAAGTGATTTCATTTCAGTAATTTCATTTAAAATTTTTCATTTTGAAAAAAGCAAGTCAATTTCCTTGAAAACCATTATAAGTTATCATATATCTACAGTCATATGAATTAATTATATGTTGTCTGTCAACTATTTCTAATCACCATTGCAACATTATTTTAATATTTACATTCCTTATTTTTCTACGTAGGGGATAGTTTTTCTACTTGATTTATAATAACTTCAAATCTAGTGTAAAAAATGCAAACATAAAAAAATTAAAAGTTCGGTATCAATAATGACCGTAATCCTCCCTCATCCTGAAAGAATGCTATTGATATATGCTGGTAAAGCAATATTGAAGGAATACTAGATTTGGAGTATAAGTAGGAAATACCTTAAGTTGTTAAACTGGAGGTGTCAAAAAAATCCAAGTACAGAAGACCACTGATTGGCTGGGTTAAACTGATTAGCATGTGATATGATGTCTGAGCTAGAAATACAAATTTGGGGCATTGGAACATAGGTGTAGAGAAATAAAAAGATGCACAGAATTGCCTGCGAGTAGAATGCTGAGAAAGAAGAGAAGTAGGGCAGGAAAACATTTCTGTAAGACTCCAATCCAATCTTTAGGGACAGACTAAGGAAAGGAAGCCAACAGTATGAACTTCAAAAGAGATAGAACTGCCTTTGCCCTTTCCATTTCTTTAGCTGTACATCAAACAGCCATCAAAACTTGTGGCTACTTCTGTCTAATGTCACTAGTATATTGTATCTTCTTCTAATAATATCTGTAGTTTTACATATATCAGCTAACCACAAGGTAATTTCTCCTGCTTCATTTAGCTCCTTTTCATTCATCAGACGCATTTTATTTTCTGCCTTCTCTTGAAAAAAACTTATGTGGATTTTTATGTCCTGCACACTCTACTATTTATAATGTCTACCCTATTAATCAGACTTTAGGGTGAGCAACAAACGAAGAAATTTGCAACAACTTCAATATAGAACACATGCTAGTTTTATTAAATATGATACTGAACTCACCTTGCTTTAGTAACAAGGCTTTATTGACTATGCCAAAGCCTTTGACTGTGTGGATCACAATGAACTGTGAAAAATTCTGAAAGAGATGGGAATACCAGACCACCTGACCTGCCTCTTGAGAAACCTATATGCAGGTCAAGAAGCAACAGTTAGAACTGGACATGGAACAACAGACTGGTTCCAAATAGGAAAAGGAGTACGTCAAGGCTGTATATTGTCACCCTGCTTATTTAACTTCTATGTAGAGTACATCATGAGAAACGCTGGGCTGGAAGAAGCACAAGCTGGAATCAAGAATGCTGGGAGAAATATCAATAACCTCTGATATGCAGATGACACCACCTTTATGGGAGAAAGTGGAGAGGAACAAAAAGCCTCTTGAAGAAAGTGAAAAAGTTGACTTAAAGCTCAACATTCAGAAAACTAAGATCATGGCATCTGGTCCCATCATTTCATGGCAAGTGGGGAAACAGTGGAAACAGTGGCTGACTTTATTTTGGGGGGCTCCAAAATCGCTGCAGATGGTGATTGCAGCCAGGAAATTAAAAGACTCTTACTCCTTGGAAGGGAAAGTTATGAGCAACCTAGACAGTATATTCAAAAGCAGAGATATTACTTTGCCAACAAAGGTCCATCTAGTCATGGCTATGGTTTTTCCAGGAGTCATGTATGGATGTGAGATTTGGAGTATAAAGAAAGCAGAGTGCTAAAGAATTTATGCTTTTAAACTGTGGTGTTAGAGAGAACTCTTGAGAATCTCTTGGACTGCAAGGAGATCCAACCAGTCTATCCCAAAGGAAATCAGTCCTAGGTGTTCATTGGAAGGACTGATGCTGAAGCTGAAACTCCAATACTTTGGCCACCTGATATGAAGAGGTGACTCACTTGAAAAGAGCTTGATGCTGGGAAAGATTGAAGGCAGGAGGAGAAGGGGACTACAGAGGATGAAATGGTTGGATGGCATCACCGAATTAATGGAGATGAGTTTGAGTAAACTCCAGGAGTTCGTGGTGGACAGGGAAGCCTGGTGTGCTGCAGTCCATGGGGTCGCAAAGAGTTGGACACACTGAGAAACTGAACTGAACTGATTTTTAATTTTATGAGAAACTTCCTTATGGTTTTCCATAGTAGCTGCATCATTTTACATTCACAACAGTGCATAAGGGCTCTCCTTTCCCCACATTCTTGCCAACACTTCTTATTTCTTGTCTTTTTGATTAGCTATTATAATGAGGTGATATTTCATTATGATTTTGAGTTTCATTCCCACAGAATTAATAATGTTGAGCATCTTTTCATGTATCTGTTCACCATCTGTACATCTTCAGAAAATTTTATTCAGATCACTCATTTTTAATAGGATTATATGAGTGTGTGTGCTAATATTGAAATGAATCCCTGTCATAACTCACTTAATTTAATGTTCTGGCCCCTGCAAAAGCAAATATATTACAGCAGATGACAGTGGTTTAGTCTAACTTTAATCACGTGATAGCCTCTATCATAGCTTCTCTAACATATGTAGTATCTTACTGAAACATATCACACAACTCTGAGCACTAGCAAATGGTTACTGATGTGGTCTTATTACCCCAGCCCAGGATGGTAATCAGAAGTCGTTTACATTCCTTTAGGACAGACAACAGGACATATTTACTAGCTTTAGAATTATATTAACATTCCTTCTCTGTCAGAGTAAACTATGACAAAGGCTGGACTCTGAGGTCAATGTACAGAGCATCATGTATGTCTTCCATATTGACAAAAACTGAATCAATTTTGGGGCTTTGACTGAGCCAATAGAGAGAGAGGAACCTGTATCTATTTCAAATTACAGTACTAAGTAGTTCTGCCAATTGAGTCACATGACTTTGCAAATGCCATGATGCCAGAAAAAAGTCTATAACTTCCAAAATAATAATGTTATTAAAGTGTACAGAGAGTAGATAAATATATGCAAATATCTTTATGCATTATCCAGAAAATTTAATGGAAAAAAGATTTCACATTTCAGTAGCAACACCAATAAAATACCTAGAAATAACAGTAAAGAACATTGCTTGAAATTGATATGAAGAAAACAACACAATTTGATTATTACAAAAAAACTCTAATACATTTGAGTTAGGTAAGAGGATGAACTTGTATCTCCAAACCAGTATACTATGGTGTGTATGAATTGTACATTCACTATATAATAAAACTTCAGGTTACCAGACGCTGATGCAAAGAGCTGAATCATTTGAAAAGACCCTGATGCTGGAAAAGATTCAGAGTAGGAGGAGAAGGAGATGACAGAGGATGAGACGGTTGGATGGCATCACCAAAATACTGGACATGGGTTTGGGTGGACTCTGGGAGTTGGTGATGGACAGGAAGGCCTGGTGTGCTGTGGTTCATGGGGTCGCAAAGAGTCAGACATGACTGAGGGACTGAACTGAACTGAAGGTTACCAGAAATCTGATCATTAACAGAGTAGAATGACTGGCCAAGAATTTTGAATTTTACTTTGGTATTTTGGGAATGGGTTTGATCATTTGTGGATTTTGGAAAGGTCTGGCGCTGAATGGTCTAATTTGGCATATCAAGAAACCATAGCATGTAAAACAAGTTCTATGTGACAATGACATAATTATTATTGGTGTGGATATTAATAAAAGAAGATTAACCTGATAAGTTTATAATTGAAATACTATTTAAGAAAGCAAAATACTCTGTTTCAATCTTCCTAAACAAAAATGTATGTGTGTGTGTGACAAGCTATGTATAAAATTTAAAATGTAACCATCACTGACTTTATGACTTTGAAAAAAAATATTTATTTATTTATTGGTGGCTAATGATTTTACAATATTGTATTGGTTTTGCCATACATTGACATGAATCCACCACAGGTTTACATGTGTTCCCCATACTGAACCCCCCTCCAACCTCCCTCTCCAACCCATCCCTCTGGGTCATCCCAGTGCACTAGCCCCGAGCACTCTATATCATGCATCGAGCCTGGACTGGTGATTTGTTTCACATAAGATAGTATAGATGTTTCAATGCCATTCTCCCAAACCATCCCACCCTTGTCCTCTCCAACAGAGTCCAAAAGACTGTTCTACACATCTGTGTCTCTTTTGCTGTCTCACATACAGGGTTATCATTACCATCTCTTTAAATTCCATAAATATGCGTTAGTATACTGCATTAGTGTTTTTCTTTCTGGCTTACTTCACTCTGTATAATAGGCTCCAGTTTCATCCACCTCATTAGAACTGATTCAAATGTATTCTTTTTAATGGCTGAGTAATACTCCATTGTGTATATGTACCACAGCTTTCTTATCCATTCGTCTGCTGATGGACATCTAGGTTGTTTCCATGTCCTGGCTATTATAAACAGTGCTGCGATGAACATTGGGGTACACGTGTCTCTTTCAATTCTGGTTTTCTCGGTGTGTATGCCCAGCAGTGGGATTGCTGGGTCATAAGGAAGTTCTATTTCCAGTTTTTTAAGGAATCTCCACACTGTTCTCCAGAGTGGCTGTACTAGTTTGCATTCCCACCAACAGTGTAAGAGGGTTCTCTTTTCTCCACACCCTCTCCAGCATTTATTGCTTGTAGACTTTTGGATCACAGCCATTCTGACTAGCATGAAATGGTACCTCATTGTGGTTTTGATTTGCATTTCTCTGATAATGAGTGATGTTGAGCGTCTCTTCTTGTGTTTGTGAGCCATCCATATGTCTTCTTTGGAGAAATGTCTATTTAGTTCTTTGGCTCATTTTTTGATTGGGTTGTTTATTTTTCTGGAATTGAGCTGCAGGAATTGCTTATGTATTTTTGAGATTAATTCTTTGTCAGTTGCTTTGATTGCTATTATTTTCTCCCATTCTGAAGGCTTTTTCACCTTGCTTATAGTTTCTTATGCTGTGCAGAAGCTTTTAATTTTAATTAGGTCCCATTTGCTTATTTTTGCTTTTATTTCCATTATTCTGGGAGGTGGGTCATAGAGGATCCTGCTGTGATTTATGTCAGAGAGTGTTTTGCCTATGTCTTCCTCTAGGAGTTTTATAGTTTCTGGCGTTATGTTTAGATCTTTAATCCATTTTGAGTTTACTTTTGTGTATGGTGTTAGAAAGTGTTCTAGTTTCATTTTTTTATAAGTCGTTGACCAGTTTTCCCAACACCACTTGTTAAAGAGATTTCTTTTCTCTATTGTGTATTATTTTTGCCTCCTTTGTCAAAGACAAGGTGACCATAGGTGTGTGGATTTACCTCTGTGCTTTCTATTTGGTTCTATTGATCTATATTTCTGTCTTTGTGCCAGTACCATACTGTCTTGATGACTGTGGTTTTGTAGTAGAGCCTGAAGTCAGGCAGGTTGATTCCTCCAGTTCCATTCTTCTTTCTCAAGATTACTTTGGCTATTCAAGGTTTTTTGTATTTCCATACAAATTGTGAAATTATTTATTCTAGTTCTCTGAAAAATACCATTGATAGCTTGATAGGGATTGCATTGAATCTATAGATTGCTTTTGGTAGTATACTCATTTTCGCTATATTGATTCTTCTGATCCATGAACATGGTATATTTCTCCATATATTTGTGTCCTCTTTGATTTCTTTCACCAGTGTTTTATAGTTTTCTATATATAGGTCTTTAGTTTCTTTAGGTAGATATATTCCTAAGTATTTTATTCTTCTCACTGCAATGATGAATGGAATTGTTTCCTTAATTTCTCTTTCTATTTTCTCATTGTTAGTGTCTAGGAATGCAAGCGATTTCTGTGTGTTGATTTTATATCCTGCAACTTTACTATATTCATTAATTAGCTCTAATAATTTTCTGGTGGAGTCTTTAGGGTTTTCTATGTAGAGGATCATGTCATCTGCAAATAGTGAGAGTTTTACTTCTTTTCCAATCTGGATTCTTTTTACTTCTTTTTCTGTTCTGATTGCTGTGGCAAAAAACTCCCAAAACTATGTTGAATAATAGTGAGAGTAGTGAGAGTGGGCACCCTGTCTTGTTCCTGACTTTAGGGGAAATATTTTCAATTTTTCACCATTGAGGGTAATGTTTGCTGTGGGTTTGTCATATATAGCTTTTATTATGTTGAAGTATGTTCCTTCCATTCCTGCTTTCTGGAGGGTTTTTATCATAGATGGATGCGTAAAGCTCAAACTGGTCAGCTTTTCAAATATATTATATGGCTCAAAAACTGCAAGCAGTCTTGCTATGGCTGTTGGTAGTTCTGATATCCAGACCAGCATGAGTGTCCCTGCCTTAGCAGAAAACAGCCAATCCCCTCAGTATCTATGAATATTTCAGAATTGTTTTCTCTTTTCCTGATTTGGTTTTGATGTAGTTATATTACCAATAAAGAAATGAACATTCTACTTCACTCCTGTCTAGGAATTTCATTTTAACACCATCTTTGAACATTAAAAACGAAAATAAAATCCCTTAAGGGTAAATAGAAATGTCCAGATAGAGATAAAACACAACGTATTTGAAGGTGATTCTAAGGTTGGGGATTATGCATACATACATATGAAAAATCTAGTGCAATGCCAATAATACCTTTGAATTTGCACAGAATAGATTATTCAAACAAATTTAAAATGAATCATCAAATTAGACAGATTCCATTTTCCAGATAGTCAACAAACTAAAGCAGCACTTTCCATATTGTACAGCTTTCTTAGATATAAATATGGTTAGTGAATACAATACAAAATCAATTAGAAATATTCATTCCATTATTAGACTTCTGTGAGATACACTGAAAAATATTTTGCATAGAATAACATTTGAAAATTTTAAGTCTCCTTGACTCTCATTTCTAAAAATATATGTTTATATTTCTGCTCTGGCATGTAGTGTCATTCTTTCAATTAAAAAAATGCTAATAAGCTGAAAGACAACTCAGAGAATTGAGGTCAAAGAGTAAGGTGTAGCCCGAAAACCTGAACAGAGACTCAGATTTGGAGATTCACAGAAAATCACAACTTGCTTGGTGCAGAAGCCACTGCTGGCACTGGTACAAGTAGGTAGACATAAACTGTTACTGTACAACTGCTGGCAGTTAAGTGTGGAGTATCATGAAAGTTATGCACTTTGGAGATCCTAGTGTTAGAGAGGCCACCAAAGTTTTATGTAGTTTACCTTCAGGATCCCTGCCAGCTTCTCACTGTGTAAAGAAAAAAGGAAAAAAAAAGTCCCTTAGTTCTTTCTGCATATAGTATTTATTACTGTAGCTTCATAAAAATATTTTAAAGTGGATACTCTGAGTCTCTCATTTTCTTTTTCTTTTTAAAAAGTTGTTATGGCTACTTAAAATACTTTGACTTTCCACATAAATATTAGAATCAGTGTGCAAACATATGCAAAAACATGGTGGGAATTTCATTGGAATTCCATCAGCTCTATACTTCAAATGGGGAAGACTAGTAAATTAGCAATACTGAATCATTAACTACATCAACAGTATTCTTTTCTCCCCTTAACAAGGGTACTTGAAAATTTCTTTGTATTTGGAATTTTCTTTATTCATTTTACTGAGGTATAATCGGCTTACAACATTGTATGAGTTTAATGTATATAACAAGATGATTTGATATAGGCATATGTTGTGAAATGATCACCACAATAAGGTTAATTAACATATACACTTCACATATTTACAACTGATTTTTCCTGTGATGAGGACTCTTAAGATCTAGTCTCTTAGCAATTTACAAATATACAGTACAGTATTGTCATTTGTAATACTGTAATATTATAATACCATCAGGCTTCCCTGGTGGCTCAAATGGTAAAGAATCTGCCTGCAATGCGGGAGGCCTGGGTTCAAACCCTGGGTGGGGAACATCCCATGGAGGAAGGCATGGCATGGCAACCCATTTCAGCATTCTTGCCTGGAGAATCCCATGAACAGAGGAGCCTGGTGGTCTACAGTCCATGGAGTCTCAAAGTCAGACACGACAGAGTGACTAAGCACACAGCACATTATTATCTATTGTCATCAGGATGTACATTACAGTTAGAACCAAACATGGAACAATGTACTGGTTCCACATGGGAAAGGAGCATGTCAAGGCTGTATATTGGCACCCTGCTTATATAACTTATATGCAGAGTACATGACGAAATGCCATGCTGGATGAAGCACAAGCTAGAATCAAGATTGCCAGGAGAAATATCAATAACCTCAGATATGCAGATGACAACTACCCTTATGGCAGAATGCAAAGAGGAACTAAAGAGCCTCTTGATGAAAGTCAAGAGCAGAGTGAAAAAGATGGCTTAAAATTCAACATTCAGAAAACTAAGATCATGGCATCTGGTCCCATCACTTCATGGCAAATGGATGAGGAAACAATGGAAACAGTGACAGACTTTATTTTCTTGGGTTCCAAAATCACTTCAGAGGGTGACTGCAGCCCTGATATTAAAAGCCCTTGCTTCTTGGAAGTAAAGGTATGACAAACCTAGACAGCATTTTAAAAAGCAGAGACATTAGTTTGCTGACAAAGGTCCATCTAGTGAAAGTTATGTCTTTTCCAGTAGTCATATATGGATGTGAATATTGGACCATAAAGAAGGCTGAGCACCGAAGAATTGATGCTTTTGAACTGTCATGTCAAAGACTCTTGAGAATCCCTTGGACTGCAAGGAGGTCCAACCAGTCAATCTTAAAGGAAATCAGTCCTGAATCTTCACTGGAAGGACAGATGCTGAAGCTGAAGCTCCAATAATTTGGTCATCTGATACGAACAGGTGACTCGTTAGAAAAGACTTTGACGCTGGGAAAGATTAAAGGCAGGAGGAAAAGGGAATGACAAGGGCAAGATGGTTGGGTGGCATCACTGACTCAAAAGAAATGAGTATCAGCAATCTCCAGGAGATTGTGAAGGACACAGAAGCCTGGCATACTGCAGTCCATGGGGTCATAAAGAATAGGACATGACTGAGGGACTGTAAAACAACAGCATTACATCTCTAGAAGTCATTTATTTTATATTTGGACATTGTAACTTTTGACCACTTTCCCCATTATCTTACCCCAACTCAAACTTTTGCCAATTATCATCTTGATCTCTGCTTTTACGAATTTGCTTTTTTTTTTTTTTTTAGATTCCACATAGTAAGTTAGATCATGCAGTACTTGCCCCTCTCAGACTTGTTCCACTCAGCATAATGTCCTCAAGATTCAGTTATGTTGGTGCAAATAGTAGGATTTCCTTTTTAATAGCTGATTAGCATCTATATCTATATATCTATCCATCTGTTCTATTCTTTTTTGTGTGTTCTATTCTTTTTATTTTTCTTCAAGGAATGCTAGCAATGCTTTCTCTAGAACTCTAAAATCATGGAGGAAAATGGGAAATATATATGCACATTTTAATTGCTTTCTGTATAAAGACTAAACGCTGATGTAGCTCATCAGCCATGTATAACTAGATTCAATAAACTTTATCTTATTATATTAGGGTGATGTTTTTCCTTTTCTTTAATTCTGTATGTATTTTATTGCATGACTTTCACTTATATTGCTGTAATATCTTATGGTTTGCAAAATAGCAGGAATCCCTAGTGGCTCAAAGGTAAAGAATCTGCCTGCAATTCAGGAGACTGCCTTCAGTTTAGGGATGCTGAAGGTGTATGTTCTATCCCTGGGTTGGGAAGATCTCCTGGAGAAAGAAATGGCAACCCACTCCATTCCTGTCTGGGAAATCCCATGGACAGAGAAGCCTGGTGGGCTATAGACTATGGGGTCCCCAGAGTTATGCATGGATTAGCAACTAAACTACCACCAATTTGAAAATATTTCTGTATGGTAGGAGTATTCCCATTTTAGATGAAGAAATTTTTAAAGAGGAAAAATTTTTACAAAGTTTACCAAGAAAATATACATTTAAGTTTGAAAATAAACTAGGGCTTCCAAAATCTTTGTCATTGTTCCATACTTACCCTGTGTTTTATGTAATGGTGCATTTAAACATTATAATAAAAATTAATACTGAATGTATAACAATATGTTTATCAAACTGATTAAATACAACTAATTGAGAATTAGACTTTATATCTGTGTTGTGAGTGATCTGGGGATATAAACCTATTCATGGGTAAATTTATCTAATCTAGATATCATAATACTATTATGTGGCTTAGACAGTAAAGAACTTACCTGCAAGGAGGGAGACCTGGGTTCAATCCCCTGGGTTGCAAAGATCTCCTAGAGAAGAGAACGGCCACCCACTTCAGTATTACTTACCTGGAGAATTCCATGAACTAAGGAACCAGGCAGGCTACAGTCCATGGAGTCACAAAGAGTTGGACGTAACTGAGTGACTAACACTTTGACCTTCATTCTACATATCATGAATATTGGTATCAAGTATGTTTATTTTTTAAATGTATTTATTTTTTAATGGGAGGATAATTGTTTACAGAAGCATGCTATATTTAAATGAATATCCATGTAAATTACTTTGTCATTGATGGGCTATATAGGAAATTATTATAAGAAAAAAGATATAATTTAAAAAATACTTGCTTTCACACTAGGGAAAATAAAAAGGTTGAAATAAACAGAAATATTAAATTATTTTTATTTTAAGAACTAATTAAATAGATTTATTACTAAAGAAAAAGGAAACATTTTCCTATATTTTTTATTCTGTTCTTCTAAATTGAAAATATATTACTGTGCTAGATATCAAGCCAAACCTCCAAGAAAAACACTTAACAGTTTCACAGTTTCATTGACTAGTGTTTGAGATAGTTACTTTAAATCATAGCAGGATATGTGAAGTTAAATGATTTTATCTTGGCTTGAGAATTAACCAAGAGCTGAGCACTTTACCTGCAATCTCACTCAATGTGATTTTAATGGACTAGCTCATGGGAAAATGCCATCACAATTAAAATGAATTTTTAGGTTTATGAATCCTTGCAGAGACTAACACAAGGATATCAACACAGGTTACAAAGAGTTATTTCAAACTTGAAATTATCTGTAATACCCTGAATATGTGATATTTTTACAAACTCTTACAGTTTACCATATTTTCTATTTTAATACACAAAAAATAATCAAATAAATATTATGTGCATATTTTTAAAAGTACTATAGACCAGATGTTAATGGTATTGCTTTCAAGAAGATTATTTGTAGTTCAGGGCTTTAACTACTCTCTAATGTACAGAATTCTATACTGAGCAGTTTGCCCAAGTGTCCCTAATCCTTTGACTATGTAAGATATTGTCATTAGAGGCATCAAAATTCTAGATCCGAAAAAACAAACACAATGCTCTTCATCTAGAAGGATTCTGGAATTAAAATCATGAACGAAATCATTGGAGGCAATTTCCAATCATTTTTTCATTTTTTCAGTAAGATTACAGCACTATTTATTTTAACAGTGTTTAAAATCATTTTAATGGCAGAAGTGTTGAGAGGATTAATAGGTATGATAGATTTAAATGAAGAAGTGAATAAAAATTCATAAAGAGTACCTTGCTGGTAATTACACAAAGGCAGGAAAGACAATAAAGACAAGCTGATAATTGGAAAGACACTTGAAACTGCAAAGACAGTGAGTCTTGGACTAGGATGAGAAATAAGGTACAGAATTAAAGGAAGTACTCTCAGATTCTTGAAAGTGAGTGCCTCCATACATTTTGTGCCCCAGGCTCTTGGCTTACCTCATCTTAGTCTAGATGAAGAAAAGCTGAATTAAATACTACACAGATTTTCCAAGTTTGGAATCTCAAAGGACTCATCAAACATCCCAATGCATATACACATACTGCTTTTTAATTAAAAGGTGAAAATAAAAGACAGCAATAGAAAGAGTACAGACAAGTTCTGGAGGACTGAAAGCTACTCAGTGACAATCTCCACAGAATCCATAATGCACACTGGCCAGGCATTAACATCAACTGAGCTATCAAGATCAACTGGAATGAAATGTGGGTCTTGTGAGCACTTAGGCAGAAGTAAGGAAGAGGGATTACACATGTTTGGCTATGCAGTTAAGTAATATAGCTAACAAGATACACAGGTGAAAACTGCCAGTAAATCAAGCCCTAGGTGTATATAGGAGATTTCTACTTTTAACTACACCTGATAAATATGGCAACGCACTCTGGTACTCTTGCCTGGAAAATCCCATAGAGGAGCCTGGTAGGTTATAGTCCCTGGGGTCACAGATTCAGACACAACTTGGTGACTTAACCCAATGTATAAATATCAAAGCTCTTATTTTGGTTAAAGCTGATCTCCTGTACCTGTAAAAGAAGGATAGAGTTTTCCTAGAACAGCTGAAAATCAATTCTATCCTACACATATTTCAATATGACTTCCCAAACCTTGGAGCTTCTATGCAGAAACATTTTAACGGATGCCAGCTGGATGGTAAGTTAGATTTAAAACAGTCCTAAGTATGAAAGAGAGATTTTGACAGATTTAGATGTAGCCCATGACTCCCTGGTGGCTTGTTAGTAAAGAATCTGCCTGCAGTGCTGGAGACCCAGGTTTGATCTTTGGGTCTGGAAAATCACCTGGAGAAGGAAATGTCAACACACTCCAGTATTCTTTCCTGGGAAATCCCACACACAGAGGAGCCTGGCGTGCTACAGTCCATGGGTCCCAATGGTGTCAGACATGACTTAGCATGTCTTCCTAAGCCCCACTTGACTTCAAGGGCTTAGGAAGCATCAGAACGAACAAAGCTAGTAGAAATGATAGAATTCCAGTTGAGCTATTTCAAATCTTAAAAGATGATTTTGTGACAGTGCTACACTCAAAATGCCAACAAAGCTAGCAAACTCAGCAGTGGCTTCAGGACAGGAAAAGGTCAGTTTTCATTCCAATCCCTAAGAAAGGCAATGCCAAAGAATGCTCAAACTACCACATAATTGCACTCATCTCACACACTAGTAAAGTAATACTCAAAATTCTCCAAGTGAGGCTTAAACAGTAGGTGAACTGTGAACTTCCAGATGTTCAAGCTGGATTTAGAAAAGGCAGAGGAACCAGATATCAAATTGCCAACATCTGCTGGATCATGGAAAAAACAAGGGAGTTCCAGAAGAACATCTACTTCTGCTCTCTTTATTACACCAAAGCCTTTGACTGTGTGGATCGCAACATACTGTGGAAAATTCTTAAAGAGATGGGAATACCAGACCACCTGACTTTCTTCTCAAGAAATCTGTATGCAGGCCAGGAAGTAACTGTAAGAACTAACATGGAACAAAAGACTGGTTCCAAATAGGGAATGGAGTACGTCAAGGCTGTATATTGTCACCCTGCTTATTTAACTTATATGCAGAGTACATCATGAGAAATGCTGGGCTGGAGGAAGAACAAGCTGGAATCAAGATTGCCAGAAGAAATATCCATAACCTCAGATATGTAGATGACACCACCCTTATGGCAGAAAATAAAAAGGAGCTAAAAAGCCTCTTGAAGAAAGTGAAAGAGGAGAGTGAAAAGTTGGCTTAAAGCTCAACATTCAGAAAACGAAGATGATGGCATCTGGTCCCATCACTTCATGGCAAATAGATGGGGAAACAGTGGAAACAGTGTCAGACTTTATTTTGGGGGGCTCCAAAATCACAGCAGATGGTGACTTCAGCCATGAAATTAAAAGAAACTTGCTTCTTGTAAGAAGAGCTATGACCAAACTAGATAGCATATTAAAAAGCAGAGGCATGACTTTGCCAACAAGCTCTGTCTAGTCAAGTCTATGGTTTTTCCAGTGGTCATGTATGGATGTGAGAGTTGGACTATAAAGAAAGCTGAGCACTGAAATAGGAATGCTTTTGAACTATGGTGTTGGAGAAAACTCTTGAGAGTCCTTTGGACTACAAGGAAATCCAACCAATCCATCCTAAAAGAAATCAATCCTGAATATTCATTGGAAGTACTGATGTTGAAGCTGAAATTCCAATACTGTGGCCATCTAATGTGAAGAACAGACTCATTTGAAAAGAGCCTGATGCTGGGAAAGATTGAAGTCAAGAGGAGAAAGAGATGGCAGAGGATGAGATGGTTGAATGCCATCACTGACTCAATGGACACGAGTTCGAGTAAACTCCAGGTGTTGGTGATGGACAGTGAGCCCTGGGGTGTGAAGTCCATGGATTCACAAAGATTTGGACCTGATAGAGCAACTGAATTGAACTGAACTAACTTAGCAACTAAACAAGTTATGTACAAATGTGAGGAGGTGGTCCATAAAGAAGGCTGAATGCCAAAAAATTGAGGCTTTGAAATGTAGTGCTAGTACAGTCCAATCACTCAGTACTAGTACACTCCAGTCGCTCAATCTCCTGGCAATCTTGATTCCAGCTTGTACTTCATCCAGCCTGGCATTTCATATTAGGTACTCTGCATATAAATTAAATAAGCAGGGTGACAATATACAACCTTGACATACTCCTTTCCAGATTTGGAATTAGACCATTGTTCCATGTCAAATTCTATTGCTTCTTGATCTTTATACAGATTTCTCAGGAAACAGGTCAGGTGGTCTGGTATTCCCATCTCTTTAATAATTTTCCACAGTTTATCATGACCCACACAGTCAAAGGCTTTGGCATAGTCAATAAAGCAAAAGTAGATGTTTTTCTGGAACTCTTTTGCTTTTTGATGATCCAGCAGATGTTGGCAATTTGATATCTGATTCCCCTGCCTTTTTAAATCCAGCTTGAACATCTGGAAGTTCACAGTTCACATTCTGTTGAAGTCTGGCTTGGAGAATTCTGAGCATTACTTTGCTAGTGTGTGAGATGAGTGTATGTGTGGTAGTTTGAACATTCTTTGGCATTGAGTTTTTTTGGTTGGAATGAAACCTGACACTTTCCAGTCCTGCAGCCACTGCTGAGTTTTCCAGATTTGCTGGCATATTGAGTGTAGCACTTTCACAGCATCATCTTTCAGGATTTGAAATAGCTCAACTGGAATTCCATTACTTCCAGTAGCTTTGTTCATAGTGATGCTTCCTAAGTCTCACTTGACTTCGCATTCCAGAATGTCTGGCTCTAGGTGAGTGATCACACCATTGTGGGATAGAGAAGCCTCTTGAGAGTCTCTTCTATTGAAAGGAGATCAATCAATCCTAAAGGAAAGCAACATTGCATATTCATTGGGAAGACTGATGTTGAAGCTGAAGCTCCAATTTTGGCCACCTGATGCAGCAGTCAACTCATTGGAAAAGATACTGATGCTGGGAAAGACTGAAGGTAAAAGGAGAAGAGGGCAACAGAGGATGAGGTGGGTAGATAGCATCACCGACCCAATGGATATGAATTTGAGCAAACTCCAGGAGATAGTGAAGGACTGGGAAACCTGGAGTGCTGCCGTCCATAGAGTTGCAAAGAGTCAGACACAACTTGGTGATTGAATAACAACAACAATAATAACTGACTATAGAAATCTGAATTCTCTGGATAGTTATCAAATTTTGCCTTTTCATTTTTTTGGTCCCTCCTTCACATGCACACCTTTTACATGTAGTGAAGAATTCCAAATCTGAAAAACTGCATTATATTTAGCCATTTGCAATATGCTCAGACAATGTTGAGTGTTCAGTGACCTGATCCTTAGAACAGGTTTTTTTGGGAAATTTTCCAAAACTATATATTATCTTTGAACTCTTGCATGTACTTATTTGCTCTTTTAGTAGGTAAGATTAAAATAAAATAAACAAATTAAGTCTAACCAATTTTAAATGGTTAGTAATCAAATAGGTGAAACATTTAGATGAAATAGGAATGTTTGTATTATAATTAACACATTTTAGTTCCCAGTATTAGTTGCCCAGTCGAATCTAACTTTTCAACCCCATGGACTGTAGCCCACCAGGCTCCTCCATCTGTGGAATTTTCCAGGCAAGAAACTGAAGTGGGTTGTCATTTTCTTCTCCAGGGATCTTCCCAACTCAGGAATTGAACCTGGGTCTCCCTCATTGCAGGCAGGCTGCTTACCATCAGAGCCACAAGGAAAGCCCATAATAACACATTTGGAGAGTTTAGATGCAAAAACCAAATGCATGTTAGAATTTCCATATAGTTTATGATTTCTAGTTTCCAATGCAGTGTATGTAAAAATACTTTGAAATTATGTTTTTCTTTCTTACTAAGAAATTAATGAAGGTACCAATATAGCATTAGGATTGAAAGTATTCTGAATTTATATTTTATAGATAGACTGTCTTAAGAATTTTCTTTATAAGCATCTGTTCAGATATATTTTTATATTCTATTAACATATTCATAAAGAAGAAAAATTTTTCTGTCCAAAAATGTTTTACCAAATAAATGTATAATATTAAGGCATACATTTACTATTTAAATTATACTGAGATTACCAAAGCAAAAATGAAGACTAGGAAAAATGTTTTGAAATTACATGTTTCTGTGAAATTAGTTAAAGTAATTCTTCAACATTAAAATGATAGTTATTTTCTTCATTTAAATAAGAAATTATACAGATATAGATATATATAACATGATGGAAAATTTTCATTGATTTATAAAATCAGAGCATAAAAAAGGAAATATTCAAAACCAGTAAACTGTATTATAAATTCCAGGTGAATGAGGTCAATAAAGCCACAGAAATATTTTAGAATTAGTAGGATTAAATAACTCATGAATATATGTGATAATGTACTACTTTCATACATAGCTATTAAAACACTAACCTATGTTGCATAAATATGTACTCCTTAACATATTTTATTATAATTTTAATTTTTTTTCTACAATTTTATTTTAAGCATCATTGTCAATACTGTGTGATGGCATTATTTACAAAGATGGAGAATATTTAAGTTTTATAATTTTCATTAAAAATTTGTGTCAACTATATAGGAGGAAAAAATCATTGGAAATGTTATAATTAAAAAATTTTATGATATGAATGTATTTCTATTAATGTTAGAAAAGAACAACTTAGGAACTATAATATTTTGACATAATTTTGAATTATCAGAGTTATTTTATTTAAATAATGACTCATTCTTTCTCAGTTTTCTAGACTTGGTTGTTAGGGGACTTCAGTGGAAGAGGATATTATGTATATTATACTTTCAGTAAAATAAAAATTTATAAAATCATATTTCTGTCAATGGATTTGAGACATATGGTAGTTCAGTTTTAGAAACAACATATTAATCCATCAGTTTTTTTAACTCTTTTACATATTACTAACACTTAAAGTCTATTAGAGTAAATATGTAAGAATATCCTTTAAGCTTGTTACCAAAAATTTTTTGTATGCCTCAGTGTGTTAGTTTTATTATGGCCATTCAATTCAGTTCAGTTGTCGCTCAATCGTGTCTGACTCCTTGCAACCACATGAATCGCAGTATGTCAGGCCTCCCGGTCTATCACCAACTCCCAGAGTTCACTCAGACTCATGTTCATGAAGTCGGTGATGCCATGCAGCCATCTCATCCTCGGTCATCCCCTTCTCCTCCTGCCCCCAATCCCTCCCAGCATCAGAGTCTTTTCCAATGAGTCAACTCTTCGCATGAGGTGGCCAAAGTACTGGAGTTTCAGCTTTAGCATCAGTCCTTCCAATAAACACCCAGGACTGATCTCCTTTAGAATGGACTGGTTGGATTCCCTTGCAGTCCAAGGGATTCTCTAGATTCTTCTCCAGCACCACAGTTCAAAAGCATCAATTCTAAGGTGCTCAGCTTTCTTCACAGTCCAACTCTCACATCCACACATGACCACTGGAAAAACCATAGCTTTGACTAGACGGACCTTTGTTAGCAAAGTAGTGTCTCTGCTTTTTAATATGTATCTATTCTTTTCAGAGCTATTTATAAGGCTTCTCTTCTTTTCAGAGCTATTTGTAAGGCTTCCTCAGACAGCCATTTTGCTTTTTTGCATTTCTTTTCCATGGGGATGGTCTTGATCCCTGTCTCTTCTACAATGTCCTGAACTTCAGTCCATAGTTCATCAGGCACTCTATCTATCAGATCTAGTCCCTTAAATCTATTTCTCACTTCCACTGTATAATCATAAGGGATTTGATTTAGGTCTACCTGAATGTCTAGTGGTTTTCCCTACTTTCTTCAATTTAAGTCTGAATTTGGCAATAAGGAGTTCATGATCTGAGCCACAGTCAGATCCCGGTCTTGTTTTTGCTGACTGTATATAGCTTCTCCCTCTTTGGCTGCAAAGAATATTATTATGGACATAAATAGATTAAATCTGCATATCTAAAATAAAATTAAAGACAAAATGGTACAGAACTTCTAATGTGAAGTTCTTAATTTTGCAATCTTCCAACATGCAACTGCCTTTTGTACATAAAAACTGCACTCGTCAGAATGGCCATCATCAAAAAGTCTACAAACAATAAATGCTGGATAGGCTGTGGAGAAAAGGGGATGCTCTTGCACAACTGGTGAGAATGTAAATTGATACAGCCGCTATGGAAGACAGTATGGAGATTCCTTAAAAAACTAGGAATAAAACAACCATATGACCCAGCAACACAGCAACCCCACTCATAGGCCTATATTCTGAGGAAACCAAAATTGAAAAAGACACCTGTATCCCATGTTCATTGCACTATCTACAATAGCTAGAACATGAAAGCAACCAAGATGTCCATCACAGATGAATGGATAAAGAATGTGTGTATGTGGTACATATACACAGTGGAATATTCACTTCAGTTCAGTTGCTCAGTCGTGTCTAACTCCTTGCGACCCCATGAATCGCAGTACGCCAGGCCTCCCTGTCCATCACCAACTCCCGGAGTACACTCAGACTCATGTCCATCGAGTTGGTGATGCTATCCAGCCATCTCATCCTCTGTCGTCCCCTTCTAGTCCTGCCCCCAATCCCTCCCAGCATCAGAGTCTTTTCCAATGAGTCAAAACTTCGCATGAGGTGACCAAAGTATGGGAGTTTCACCTTCAGCATCAGTCCTTCCAAAGAACACCCAGGACTGACCTCCTTTAGAATGGACTGGTTGGACCCCCCCTTGCAGTCCCAGGGACTCTCAAGAGTCTTCTCCAACAACACAGTTTAAAAGCATCAATTCTTCAGCGCTCAGCTTTCTTCACAGTCCAACTCTCACATCCATACATGACCACTGGAAAAGCCATAGCCTTGACTAGACCGACCTTTGCTGCCAAAGTAATGTCTCTGCTTTTGAGTATGCTATCTAGGTTGGTCATAACTTTCCTTCCAAGGAGTAAGAGTCTTTTAATTTCCTGGCTGCATTTAAACATCTGTAGTGATTTTGGATCCCCAAAAAATTAAGTCTGAGACTGTTTCCACTGTTTCCTCATCTATTTCCCATGAAGTGATGGAACCAGATGCCATGATCTTAGTTTTCTGAATGTTGAGCTTTAAGCCAACATTTTCACTCTCCTCTTTCACTTTCATCAAGAGGCTTTTTAGTTCCTCTTCACTTTCTGCTATAAGGGTGGTGTCATCTGCATATCTGAGGTTACTGATATTTCTCCCAGTAATCTTGTTTCCAGCTTGTGCTTCTTCAGGCCAGTGTTTCTCATGATGTACTCTGCATAGAAGTTAAATAAGCAGGGTGACAATATACAGCCTTGACTCACTCCTTTTCCTATTTGGAACCAGTCTGTTGTTCCATGTCCAGTTCTAACTGTTGCTTCCTTACCTGCATTTAGGTTTCTCAAGAGGCAGATCAGGTGGTCTGACATTTCCATCTCAGAATTTTCCACAGTTTATTGTGATCCACACAGTCAAAGGCTTTGGCATAGTCAATAAAGCAGAAATAAATGTTTTTCTGGAACTCTCTTGCTTTTTCCATGATCCAGTGGATGTTGGCAATTTTATATCTGGTTCCTCTGCCATAAAAAGGAACACATTTGAGTCATTTTTAATAAGGTGAATTAACCTAGAACCTATTATACAGAGTGAAGTAAGTCAGAAAGAGAAAGATAACTATCGTATTCTGATGTGCATAGAGGGAATCTAGAAAAATGGTACTGAAGAATTTATTTATAGGACAGCAATGGAGAAAAAGCCATTGAGAATAGATTTATGGACATGGGGAGAAGGGAGGAGAGGGTGAGATGTATGGAAAGAGTAACATGGAAACTTACCTGATCATATATGAAATAGACAGCCAATGGGAATTTGCTGAATGTCTCAGGAAACTCAAACAGGGGCACTGCATCAACCTAGAGGGATTGGATGGGGAGTGACATGGGAGGTAGGTTCAACAGGGAGGGTATATATGATACCTATGGCTGATTCATGCTGAAGTTTGACAGAAAACAACAAAATTCTGTAAAGCAATTATCCTTCAATTTAAAAAAATCAATCAATAAATAAAAAGCTTTAAGTCCTCTCTACCACTAGGATAAAATGCTGAATTGAGACACGGTTAATGTATCAACTGATGACTACAACTTATGCTACTTTCAATCAGCTTTGACTTGCGGCCACGGGTGCAGATGCAGATGAGGAGGTGAGAAGACCCAGAAGGCTGGAACTATTTCGCCATTTAAATGAGTATTCCTAAAAGGTGCAGAGAGTGGAGCTATGAGAGCCTAGGAAATGGTGACAAGAGGGACGTGAACAGCTTGGCGCTTTCCTGCTGAGTGCACCGAGCCCCACGTGCTGCTGAGCCAGTACCTGGAGGAGGAAGTGAAGCACTGAGGTCAGTTAATATACACTACGCACCTGGGCACCTGACTGCCTTTAGTAGGAAGGAAATCCTGCACTTTACTGACGGTGCAAAGAGATCGGCATGTCGCGAAACACAACGCCATGACCAGCTATCCTGCCTACAATGCCACGCTGGCCCGGAGGGACTGGGAGAACACCATCAGTTTCAGTCCATGACACTGTGCCTCCCGCCTCTAGCACGATGCCTTGCACCTGGGGGGCCTGAAAAGCCCAGGACCCCAGCATCATTTCTCCAGTCCAAGTCTGTCTGCAGAAAGTTCCAGAGGCCTCAGGGCAGCTCCTTGTCTGAGAGAGCGGCCCCGGGTCTGCAGAGGCCAGTTGCTTGGTGATCTTGTCTCACGCTCCGCCAAGTCTCCCAGATTTTTTGGCAGAGTCCACCGTGGAAGGGGGTAGTCAACACCCACCAACACCCACCAACGTTCCTTCACAAAAAGTGACTGGCTGTCCCACCAAAGTGGAAAATAAAGGATCCCATGAGGCCGAACCTTGCACCTTTATCCCTGAGCGCGCACACACTGGGCTGCACCTGGTCTGGCCTCCTTCGTTTGGAAATAGCAGAGCGTCGGCATCACCAGTGAGAGTGCTCAGAGCACTAGCCCATGAGCTGCTGGCGGCCTCCGAGCTGACTCCACATGCCTGTTTCTTCTCCCAGGAGACCCAGCGATTGGCCGCCATGGGGTACCAGTGCCTCTAAAGGCCCCAGTCCACGAGTTCGCTATCCGCGTGAGGCAGCTTTATGCAGACTGCTGCAAGTTCCTGCTGCTGGGGCCGAGGACTGTTATTCCTCAGGAGGACTTGTGGAGGACTTCAGGGTGACAGATGGCCACCGCATCATCATGTTAAGGGCAAGGATAGGGCGCTTTTCGTCCCCACCCATCCCTTAATCTGGGCTCACCCTTCCCGGGAAGAGGTTGCTGGGACCTCTGTGGATCCATACTTCCTATCCCTGGGTTGGACTGGGGGTAGTGCGATAGAATCCAGGCAGAGGTGTTCCTCTGCCGTGAAGAAGCAACTACATAACAAGAAGCAATATGTCACGTAACATAAAATGATAACTAACTTATTATGATCATATTAAACTAAACTTTGCAGATATTTTCACTTCCTGCAACATTGACTGAACTATTTTTTTTATGCTGCCACCTCCTTCTAGAAATCCTCCCCTATTACTCATCCTGCAAAAACATTTTGTAAACAAACGATGCTACATATTTTTAACTTAATTATTTGTTCAAGAACAACTCATTGAATGCCAGTTATATGTGGGGAGAGTTCATGTAAAAATTAATTTTCCGATAGTCCCATAGGTAATGTCACAATTCTGGAGAAATATATTCTGTTTACTTGTTCATTGCCTAACAACTGAGAGCTCAGTGGTGAAAATTCTTTATTTCCAAGCTAACAAAAAGTCAATGAGATTCTCAAAGTGAAGATTTTTTTTTTTTAATAGAAGTAGAGGAGTTGATGTCACAGTGAAAGCTTCCTAGGCTCTTCAAAAATTATTGTACTAGTCCTGACTTTGCCTAAATTAATGCATGATCAATTCAATTCAGTTCAGTCACTCAGTCGTGTCCAACTCTTCGCGACTCCATGAATTGCAGCATGCCAGGCCTCCCTGTACATCACCAACTCCTGGACTGCACTCAGACTCATGTCCATTGAGTCCGTGATGCCATCCAGCCATCTCATCCTCTGTCGTCCCCTTCTCCTCCTGCCCCCAATCCTTCCCAGCATCAGAGTCTTTTCCAATGAGTCAACTCTTTGCATGAGATGGCCAAAGTACTGGCGTTTCAGCTTTAGCATCATTCCTTCCAAAGAAATCCTGGGGCTGATCTCCTTCAGAATGGATTGGTTGGATCTCCTTGCAGTTCAAGGGACTCTCAAGAGTCTTCTCCAACACCACACTTCAAAAGCATCAATTCTTCAGTGCTCAGCCTTCTTCACAGTCCAGCTCTTACATCCATACATGACTACTGGAAAAACCATAACCTTGACTAGATGGACCTTAGTCGGCAAAGTAATATCTCTGCTTTTCAATATGCTATATAGGTTGGTCATAACTTTTCTTCCAAGGAGTAAGCATCTTTTAATTTCATGGCTGCAATCACCATCTGCAGTGATTTTGGAGCCCGCCAAAATAAAGTCTGACACTGTTTCCACTGTTTCCTTATCTATTTCCCATGAAGTGATGGAACCAGATGCCATGATCTTAGTTTTCTGAATGTTGAGCTTTAAGCCAACTTTTTCACTCTCCTCTTTCACTTTCTTCAAGAGGCTTTTTAGTTCCTCTTCACTTTCTGCCATAAGGGCAGTGTCATCTGCATATCTGAGGTTATTGATATTTCTCCCGGCAATCTTCATTCCAGCTTGTGTTTCTTCCAGTCCAGCGTTTCTCATGATGTACTCTACATAGAAGTTAAATAAGCAGGGTGACAATATACAGCCTTGACTCACTCCTTTTCCTATTTGGAGCCAGTTTGTTGTTCCATGTCCAGTTCTAACTGTTGCTTCCTGACCTGCATACAGATTTCTCAAGATGCAGGTCAGGTGGTCTGGTATTCCCGTATCTCAGAATTTTCCACAGTTTATTGTGATCCACACAGTCAAAGACTTTGGCATAGTCAATAAAGCAGAAATAGATATTTTTCTGGAACTCTCTTGCTTTTTTGATGATCCAGTGGATGTTGGCAATTTGATCTCTGGTTCCTCTGCCTTTCTAAAAACAGCTTGAACATCTGGAAGTTCACGGTTCACGTATTGCTGAAGCCTGGCTTGGAGAATTTTGAGCATTACTTTACTAGTGTGTTAGACCAGTGCAATTGTACCGTAGTTTGACCATTCTTTGGCATTGCCTTTCTTTGAGATTGGAATGAAAACTGACCTTTTCCAGTCCTGTGGCCAATGATGAGTTTTCCAAATTGGCTGGCATATTGAGTGCAGCACTTTCACAGCATCATCTTTTAGGATTTGAAATAGCTCAACTGGAATTTCATCACCTCCACTAGCTTTTTCATACTGATGCTTTCTAAGGCCCAGTTGACTTCACTTTCCAGGATGTCTGGCTCTAGGTGAGAGATCACACCATCGTGATTATCTGGGTCATGAAGATCTTTTTTGTACAGTTCTTCTGTGTATTCTTGCCACCTCTTCTTAATATCTTCTGCTTCTGTTAGGTCCATACCATTTCTGTCCTTTATCGAGCCCATCTTTGCATGAAATGTTCCCTTGGGATCTCTAATTTTCTTGAAGAGATCTCTAGTCTTTCCCATTCGGTTGTTTTCCTCTATTTCTTTGCATTGATCACTGAAGAAAGCTTTCTTATCTCTTCTTGCTATTCTTTGGAACTCTTCATTCAGAGGCTTATATCTTTGCTTTTCTCCTTGGCTTATCACTTCTCTTCTTTTCACAGCTATTTGTAAGGCTTCCCCAGACAACCATTCTGCTTTTTTGCATTTCTTTTCCATGGGGATGGTCTTGATCCCTGTCTCCTGTACAATGTTACAAACCTCATTCCATAGTTCATCAGGCACTCTATCAGATCTAGACCCATAAACCTATTTCTCACTTCCACTGTATAATCATAAGGGATTTGATTGAGGTCATACCTGAATGGTCTAGTGGTTTCCCCCAACTTTCTTCAACTTAAGTCTGAATTTGGTAATAAGGAGTTCATGATCTGAGCCACAGTCAGCTCCTGGTATTGTTTTTGTTGACTGTATAGAGCTTCTCTATCTTTGGCTGCAAAGAATATAATCAATCTGATTTCAGTATTGACCATCTGGTGATGTCCATATGTAGAGTCTTCTCTTGTGTTGTTGGAAGAGGGTGTTTGCTATAACCAGTGCATTTTCTTGGCAAAACTCTATTAGTCTTTGCCCTGCTTCATTCCGCATACCAAGGACAAATTTTCCTGTTACTCCAGTTGTTTCTTGACTTCCTACTTTTGCATTCCAGTCCCCTATAATGAAAAGGAAAGTTCCAAATCAGACTTTTGCATCAGAAAATAGTTCACTGCAGTATGTAACTACACATTTATTATTAGCTCAGTCTATGATTAAGTCCAGAAGTGATTATGGAGTGGAGTTGGCAAAAAAGTGTTTCTATACTTCTTTACTGAGATTCCTTTCTACATCAGAAAATGTGTGACAGTCTATTACTAGAAGAAGATGAGCCCTTTATTGACACTTTCATTAAAATGTACCAAGTATTTTTTTTTCCCTGTAAAATCAAACCAAGTAGCTTTAAGAGAGACAAAATTATCATTCCAAGTAGACATGGTGTAGTTCTTCTCAGAAAAGCCCATTTTGAAATCTCCCTGAAGGTGAAATAGGTCATGGCTTGGGTGAAATGACTGATAAATGACATTCATATGAAGGCTCCATATCCTATACTCAAGACTCCTTGAAAATTATGTGAACCATTGTACTCTCTTACAGAGGACACTCTTCTTCTCATCTATACTCTTCATTTGGACCAGCAGTTTCTCAGATTGTAAATTTGAAACAGATACAAAGGTGAGTAAAATTGCTAGTTTTTTTAGTTTATCCACAATTGTTTCTTCTGTGAATATTAGGCAACATCTAGTGCTCTGGATACATTTCTTTCAGATTAAAAAATGCATATCATATACACATATATATATACACATACATAGATACATGCATATGTGAGAGAAATCTCTATTTCTATATGGCTTTGAGTTAGGAACATTGTTTCTTTAATATTGAAGTGTTTCTTATATACCTGTGTTTTTTATATTGTCATTTCATGTCATCTAAAGTATTGCCTTTTAAAAATCCCTTCATTTCTGTTACGATGTTCTATAATCCTTTCATGTACTAGTGTGAACCATGCATAAAATATATATTTGAATGAAAGTACTGGTCTGTAGTGCCATGGCAAATCAAAGCATGGCCATAGATGACAAAATCTTGTCTAACCCTAAAATGAGAGCTATGCATTGCAGAACTTGAATAGACCCTTGTGTTCATGTCAAAACAAATTCATCATAACTCCTAGGAAACAGACTCAAAGTTCATAGTTGATGAATAATGACAGAATAACATCATTGGTCATTTATAGAGGACTGCACATACTGTGACTGCACTAGAATTGAATTTTTATTTAACAGTTTCCTGAATTGCAAACTAATTTCTCAATTTTCTTAAGTTTTCTTAGTTGCAATTTTTATCTTCTCATAAGTTCTTATTTAGTAGTACCATTTTGAAAGAACTGCAATGTTTAATTTAGCACATTTTGCTACTCTTATGATCAAACCATGAAAAGATTTTGAAGTGCAATGTGAAAATTTCCACTCAATGAGTAAAAAATTCATATGAAATGTATAAACTGAGTAAGAAAATCTAATGAATATTTGATTGCTTGAACAAAACGTTGGAAGGTCAAAAATAGATTTAAAAGGTGATAATTTTAAATCTTTAGAAACACTTCAAGCAAACCTAAAATAAATAAGACTTATTAATAGAAAACAAATGCAAAGCTTGAACTTGCAAATGTACAAGAAATCCCAATAAAAACCATACATTTGATCATGAAGATAAACCTTTAAGCTGCAAACATGAAAAATCTTGTGACTACACATTTCTGAATACATATTCATTAGTATTGGAATTAACAAAAGAGGGATAGCCAAACAACCAAATTTTCCTGCTCAGATATTTAATGCAAGAAACAGGCAAAGGCAAAACATGTATTTAATACAAAAATGAAATCAAAATAGATGTTAATTTTTTTGAGATAAATCAAACTTTATTGCAGAGCTTGTGTGGAAATTTAAACACTTAAACATCTTTTATTGAAAAATATGAAAAGCTGAAAATAACTTAGGAAAGACATTAACTCAATAAGTTAGAAAACATGACAAAATAAACTTTAAAATGGAAGAAATATGAACATATATTGGTATGAAGCAAAATCACAGAATATAACTTATCAGTAAAAGCAGAATATTTTATCATAAAACCTATATAAATTAAGCTACACAGACATTTAAAGGAACTAAGTGTGAAAAAAATTATTTAAAAAAGGAAAACATATAAATGTAAGACAGTGAGATTTTAAATAATTAAGCAATTTAAACATTTTCATATTAATAAACTTAATTAGAGATAAAAGGACTTAATCCAGTGAAAAATATAAATAGAAACCCCTGAAGAATAAGTAGAGTATATGCATATATTAATAATTTTGTAAGATCATTGAAAGTAAACAGAAATTTGATACATACATTTGTGCTTAGAGTTAAAGGAACAAACCAAGATTAGTGGGGCCCTGGGAACTAAAAACCAAGGAGCTTCATTACTACACATAGGTGGAAGGTAAAAAGAACTCTATTATGGGAACCCGCGAAAACTTCAAGTCTACAAAATAGATCCTTTACCAGGAGTTTCAGCCCTTGGAAAAAGGATGGCTCCTGCTAAAATTTAAGTCTTGGAGAAAAGAATCAAGAAATAAGTACACTTGATTCTCCTGTCAACCTCTTCCATTAGCTGAACACAAAGGGACCCGGAGAGCACAAAACAAGGGTCATGGGATCAATAGAGGTGAGCCTCCTAGCCTTAGAATAGGTAATTGGAAGATAGAGAAGTCTCTCAAGTGGCAAATGGACAACAAGTTGTCCCACTGCAGAAAAAGTAGTCCAATCAAACTTGAATATTGGTAGGGTAATCTTTGAATATGACATACCCTTTCAAAGCACTGTTTAGATTTGTTGTACCATATGGACTATGCCAACGCCTTTGACTGTGTGGATCACAATAAACTGTGGAAAATTCTGAAAGAGATGGGAATACAAGAGCACCTGACCTGACTCTTAGAAACCTATATGCAGGTCAGGAAGCAACAGTTAGAACTGGACATGGAACAACAGACTGGTTCCAAATAGGAAAAGGAGTACGTCAAGGCTGTATATTGTCACCCTGCTTATTTAACCTCTATGTAGAGTACATCATGAGAAACGCTGGACTAGAGGAAGCACAAGCTGGAATCAAGATTGCTGGGAGAAATATCAGTAACCTCAGATATGCAGATGACACCACCCTTACGGCAGAAAGTGAAGAGGAACTAAAAAGCCTCTTGAAGAAAGTGAGAGAGGAGAGTGAAAAAGTTGGCTTAAAGCTCAACATTCAGAAAACGAAGATCATGGCATCTGGTTCCATCACTTCATGGGAAATAGATGGGGAAACAGTGGAAACAGTGTCAGACTTTATTTTTTTAGGCTCCAAAATCACAGCAGATGGTGATTGCAGCCAGGAAATTAAAAGACTCTTACTCCTTGGAAGGAAAGTTATGACCAATCTAGATAGCATATTCAAAAGCAGAGACATTACTTTGGCAACAAAGGTCCATCTGTCAAGGGTATGGCTTTTCCAGTGGTCATGTATGGATATGAGAGTTGGACTGTGAAGAAAGCTGAGTGCTGAAGAATTGATGCTTTTAAACTGTGTTGTTGGAGAAGACTCTTGAGAGTCCCTTGGAGTGCAAGGGGATCCAGCCAGTCCATTCTAAAGGAGATGGGTCCTGGGTGTTCATTGGAAGGACTGATGCTAAAGCTGAAACTCCAATACTTTGGCCACCTCATGCGAAGTTTTGACTCATTGGAAAAGACTCTGATGCTGGGAGGGAATTGGGGACATGAGGAGAAGGGGACGACAGAGGATGAGATGGCTGGATGGCTTCACTGACTCTATGGACATGAGTTTGAGTGAACTCCGGGAATTGGTGATGGACAGGGAGGCCTGGCATGCTGTGATTCATGGGGTTGCAAGGAGTCAGACATGACTGAACGACTGAACTGAACTGAATGCTATCTATTATGTATAACTTATATGCAGAGCACATCATGAGAAAAACTGGGCTGGATGAAGCACAAGCAGGAATCAAGATTGCCGGGAGAAATATCAATAACCTCAGATATGCAGATGACACCACTATTATGGCTGAGAGAGAAGAACAGCTAAAGAACCTCTTAATGAAATTGAAAGAGGAGAGTGAAAAAGTTGGCTTAAAGCTTAACATTTACAAAACTAAGATCATGGCAACCTGTCCCATCACTTCATGGCAAATAGATGGGGAAACAGTGGAAACAGTGGCAGACTTTATTTTTTGGGGCTCCAAAATCATTGCAGGTGGTGACTGCAGCCATGAAATTAAAGATGCTTGCTTCTTGGAAGAAAAGTTATGAGCAACCTAGACAGCATATTAAAAAGCAGAGACATTACTTTGCCAACAAAGGTCTGTCTAGTCAAGGCTATGGTTTTTCCAGTGGTCATGTATGGATGTGAGAGTTGAACTATAAAGAAAGCTGAGCACTGAATAATTGATGCTTTTGAACTGTGTTGTTGGAGAAGACTCTTGAAAGTCCCTTGGACTGTAAGGAAATCCCACCAGTTTATCCTAAAGAAAATCAGTCCTGAATGTTCAATGGAAGGACTGATGTTGAGGCTGAAACTCCAATATTTTGGCCACCTGATGCAAAGAACTGACTCATTTGAAAAGAGCCTGGTGCTGGGAAAGACTGAAGGTGGGAGGAGAAGGGGACGACAGGCTGACATGTTTGGATGGCAATACTGACTCAATGGAGATGAGTTTAAATAAACTCTGGGAGTTGGTGATGGACAGGGAGGCCTGGCGTGCTGTGATTCACGGGGTCGCAAAGAGTCAGACACGACTGAGCGACTGAACTGAACTGAACTGAACTGGGCTCTAAAAATTACCACCTTAAAAATATTACGTATCCTTTTTCCTGAGAATGAAAAAAGTGACAGGAGTTGCCCATAATCTCACTGTCCTGGTTCTAGATCCCCCAAACTATTATTCTGTTTTGCATTCCAAATTTATTTCCCATTTCTCCTCAAAATTATCCTTTGAACACAAAGGTCAGTCTGCTATATCCCAGTTTCTTTATTTCAAGTGTCACTTTCTCCTTGAAAGTTTTTTGTTGTACTTTGTTTTTAATTTTTTACTGACTGCTGGTCTCACTAACAACTTCCAGTATTATTTTCTCTAGGTGCAATATATACAGTTATATTCAGTTTTCATATGTGGAGCAAGTATCTCCACTGAAACTCAAGTATAACAGCCACAGTGATCAATTGTGTATTTCCAAATCATTCAAAGTTACAGAAAAGAATTTAATAACATAAAATCTTGCCCTCTGAAAGAATGGCTCACTAGGGCTTCTTTGTACCCAAGGATACCCTTTTCACAAAATACAAACTTCCAATACTTAACAGAATCAATGTCTCAAGCTAACTGATTATTCTTCTAAAGCAAGGCTACATTTCAGATTGCTGTTTTAACAGATGGTTAAGATAAAAGGAGAATGGGGATAAAAGTTTCATATGGAGTGATTCTTTTTCTCTGCTACTTTACTTGGTAAACTTACTTTCTAAGAGTATAGGCCTCCAGGGCAAGGACTTGTCTTCTTTATGCCTTTTGTGTGGCTGCAACAAATGATAAATAGTAATGTTTAAAACATTATGCTAACATCGTTCATTTCTTTAGTATAGACTGCTTTTTCAGTCTATACACTTAACTTTATCCAGAATTTACTCCATGTTATTTTTTTTTTAAGTTGGCTATCTTGTAATAAGCAGTGGGGTAAAGTCAGAGGAATTTTCTTTTACAGGGCCCTGATTTAATGACCTATTTATTTGAAACAACTTGGGAGGCAAGTTTAAAATTCGATTAGAAGAATTCCTTATAGAAAAAATGCACTACTAATAACTAAAAACATGGTTTTGTTTCTTACTGGTTCTTCATTTAATTACAATTAAACATGTTTATACAATTCATTGTATGATGTACAGTGTAAAAATGTATAAGATGATCCTTCTCATTTTCCTGCTTTTAAAGTATCTAGATTTTTCCTAATATAAGTAAATTTATAATTGATGTGGAATATATGTACAGACTTTCAATATTTAATTACACATTAATTTAGTAAGAGGTAGTTGAGAATATGACTAGCACTACTTAGGGATTGGTTCATTTTAGAGATTTATATTAATGGATATGCTTAAACTTTCTTCACGCTTTATTTATTATAGTATTCCCCAATGATTGCATGAGTAAAAAGAGAACCTTCAGAAGCAAAGTCATAAGACTATTAGATACTCAAGGAAAGACTACTTTTGGCATGGAATATGTTGATTGCAATATACATTAATTATGTTAAAGATGTTAGAGGGACTTCACTAGTGGTCCAAATGTTGACTCTGAGCTCCCAACGCATGGGGCATGGTTCTATCTCTGGTCAGTCTGGTCAGGGAACTAAGATCCCACTGCTAAGATGTTACATGCTCCATGGCATGGTAAAAAAAAAAAAAGTTAGGTAGATGAAGGAAGTAAATAGAAGTCTGTCCAAATTTCATGCTTTTTATATAGCATCTTAGCTACAGTGGATATAAATCAATAAATATATGCATACCTGAACACAGGAAGTATACAAAAGTAATTTTAGTATTATACTTATTGTATTATTATCATTTGTTTTTCTTTTAATGATTTGCTCCCTTCCAAATACCTTTTAATTATTTACCTACCTATTTATCATCTGATTATCTCTCTCTGGGGTCAAAGATTTAGCTGGAAATAGGAATCTACACTCAAATAAAATATAGAAACCCCTTTTGTCTGCAAGGAATATATTCCAATACCCCCAGTGGATGCTTGAAATGGATGACTGTACCGAATGCTACATGTCCTGTGTTTTTCTCTTATGCATACATACCGACGATGCAGTTTAATTTATGAATGAAGCACAGTGAGAGAACATCTGAGCTCCTGACATCACTACTCATGTGCTCCAGGGCCATAATAAAGTAAACTAAGGGTTACTTGAACACAAGCACTGACTGTGGAACTTTGAAGGTGATCTGATGACTGAGACAGCCACTAAGTGACTAATGGGTGGGTAGCATATTCAGCATGGATACACTGGACAGAGGGATGATTCACATCCTGGGAGCAACAGGGTGGGATGGTGTGAGATTCATTATGCTACTCAAAATGGCCTGTGATTTAAAACTTATAAATTGCTTATTTCTGGAATTTTCCATTTACTCTTTTCAGATCTTGGTTGATCACAGGTAACTGAAAGCACAAAAAACAAACCCGTGGAGAAGGGAGACTACCGTAGAAAGGCCAACACTACTGTCCATCTTAACTAAAATTCTTAGTTTTGCTAAAATGGATGGCTCACAATGATCCCACATGAAATATTTAATGACATAGATGTACTTCTCAATAAGTTCAGCATCTGAGATGTTAATTCTTTATACTTCAATGATAATTTGGAAAGAAGCAAATTCCATAAACTGTTGTTGCAATTAGATACCTCCCACTACACGTGAATCTTTAATATCAGGTTGTTTTATCTGCATCAAGAAACTCATGTTTTTCTACCCATAAGTGGGACAAAATAAAATAAAGTTTACTGACATTTATTATTTGTATTCTTTTGAATAATCTATTCACTTGGTCCCTCAATACATTTCTAATATGTCCTAGTAAGTATTGTATATTCCCTCTATTTTATTTCATTGCAATATAGTTTGTTTTTAAAATGCTTTTCTTCAAAAACAAAGCAGTGCCAGTATACTGAAAAACAGTAAACTGCCAAGGATGTTGTATGTTGATGGTCTGTTCTCAGAAGGCCAGAAGGCCATGGAAAGGTCTGCATTTGGGAGAGCTATAGCTGCAGATTGTACTATACTCTCTGGATCCAAAAGCACTAGGAAACATACTGAAAAGAAGCAAGTCAGCAATCATATCCTATGGTGCTATTAGGATTTGACTACATTCTGCAACATGGACTATTTATTCCTTTGTGGCTTCTCTTTATTTTACGTCCTGGTGAAGCTTTATACCCATACTGGCAGACAAATTTTGTGCACAAAGAAAGCAAAATCATGACTTAATGTAGATTTGTATTTCCTAAGGGTCAAGTTTCCTGAGGCTCAAGTTGCCTTTGAGGAAATAGACAATAAATATCAGCATGTGATTAAGATACAGTGGAGTCATTTGGTATCATTAAGGGAGATACACACAGTACTGCAGCTGGAGAGGCGCTGTTCCTGGTTTGAAGGAAAGGTCGCTTGAATAAACTGTGGTCAGGGATATGTTGGGGCTTTCAAGGTATTTGAAGAAAACAGAATGATTATCAGGATAAAAACCTTGGATAAAAATCCTGAATAAAACTGATTCTGTTAGCAGCACCATTTCCAGGAAAAGATACTTATACTGTTAAAAATCTCCTTGATACTCATAACAAACAAATTGATTATTGTAAGCTTCACAAAGGCAAATTTTGCTTTCATTATGGAATGAATCGGTGAAAGCCAGAGATACATATCAATGCCTTATAGATGTCCTACATTAATACATATAAATAAAAATTAAAAATAAGTATTTATGTATGGGGTAATCTTGGATTCAGATCAGTTCAGTCGCTCAGTCGCGTCTGACTCCTTGCAACCCCATGATTCGCAGCATGCCAGGCCTCCCTGTCCATCACCAACTCCCGGAGTTCACTCAAACTCACGCCCATTGAGTCAGTGATGCCATTCAGCCATCTCATCCTCTGTCATCCCCTTTTCCTCCTGCTCCCAATCCCTGCCAGCATCAGGGTCTTTTCCAATGAGTCAACTCTTCTCATGAGGTGGCCAAAGTATTGGAGTTTCAGCCTCAGCATCAGTCCTTCCAATGAACACCCAGGACTGATTTCCTTTAGGGTGGACTGGTTGGATCTTCTTACAGTCCAAGGGACTTGAAAGAGTCTTCTCCAGCACCACAATTCAAAAGCATCAATTCTTCAGAGCTCAGCCTTCTTCACAGTCCAACTCTCACATCCATACATGACCACTGGAATAACCATAGGCTTGACTAGATGGACCTTTGTTGGCAAAGTAATATCTCTGCTTTTTATTATGCTATCTAGGTTGGTCATAACTTTCCTTCCAAGGAGTAAGTGTCTTTTAAATTCATGGCTGCAACTAATAGTTTAAATTAATTCTAGCTGAAATAACTCTTGAGTGTAAATGATAATTCAATGCTTTTATGACTAAATTCTTATTCTATGTTAGTAACATATTTTGTGTTCTATTGATCACACTGAGATTTTGAAAAAAATGATTTGTAGCATGTGCTTCCTACCGTATGATCTGATTTATTTAACTTCAACAATATAAGATTGTCTGAAAGCTTATTTCTGTTTTTTTGAGATTCTGTTTAGACGTAGCAGCAACATGTTTTTAAGGAAGGAGAGAGACAATAACATAATTGCTGGACAGGATGAAGTAACAGAATTCAAGTGAATATCAGTTTGAAGTCACTGAACAATTTGTGTTGATATAAGATAAAATCTCAATAAAGATATTAGAATTATGAGACTTCAATTTCAAAATATCACACTGAGGAAATATTTCAAAATTTCAGGAGGAAACTGAACATACACATTTTAAAGGAATGAATTTTTATGCATTAATATGTGTGAAAATGTAAATGTTTAGCTGATAATCTAACATAATATATTAAGTTATTAAAAAGAAAAATGTCTAAAAGATTTTTAGTAATGTTGGGGGAGCATGTAATTTCCTTGATTCTGTCTTGTTGCAACAAAAATTTAAAGTGATGGACGGACCAGTTTACAGCCCTTGGACAGACCAGTGTTAAAGACCCATGTAATTTCCTCAGACAGACCAATGTTACAACTCTGTTTCAGCTCAATTTTATTTAGAAAGCAAAGGAGAATACACCCTCGAGGAAAGCTCCTAGCCCAGTTTTGGCTCCTCTTTTTATATGTTTTTTTTTTCCCCCTTCCCCTGGGCCTGCCCTATGTAAATTGTGCTAGCCAGGAATGCTGTTTGTTCTACCTGAGGTCCTCATTCTGGTCCTCAGACCTTCCTTTGTTCTATTTTCGCAGGCTTTTCCCTTCCTAGTCTTTTAGCCACCATCATTCTGGACTCCATTTTCCTATTCTAACTACCTAACAGTAACATAAATATTATAACAGAATTTTAGTAAGCTGTGATAGGATACACATATTTATCTCTACCCATCCAACTTTCACAATTCATATATATATATATATATATATATATATATATATATATATATGACTAAATCTTCATAGATATATACAGGAAACAGAAATGACCACAAATGAGAAATGCTAACCAAGTTTGCCATAGAAAGTAAATGTACAAATAAATGACATAGGGTTTGCTGTATCTCTCTGTCTGAAGTGCCTAAATGAGTGTCCAAGAGAAGGCAGAGAATAGTCCAAGAATCCCATAGGTTTCTTCCAGAGAATTCCTTCTAAATGCTCAGTGACTTGGGACCAATGCATCTGTCTGGAAGAATGTGTGCAAGGCAGAGATGCTGAAAGGAGGACTGCTTGAAAATGTATGAAGATAATTGATAACCCTGTCACTAGCTAGCTAAGGGACTGCTTTCCTCCACTTCTGTCAAAAAAAGAAATTTGCTTCTTTGGAAAAGTGAGTAAGAGAAATTCTGTCCTGGGCCCACTGAACACTGATGAAGCTGGGGAAAAGAAAAAAAAAAAAGTGTCTTACACCATAAAACTTCTGATCTTCACCTCAAACCTTCTAAGCATGCGTGGCCAAGCTTAGAATCCTTTTTAGGAAACTAAACAGTTCAAGAGAAAGCCCACACATACAGGTTCTGGTAATGGGAATGGATGCTCCACATAAAAGCAGCCAGGTCTTGTACTGCACAGTGGACCTAAAGGTCCATCAGTTTATAAATTGTTCATGCATCTGAGCCTTCTGGAAGCTTTGAATGCCTAATTCATATGTATGAACATATACACACTGAGAATCATCAGTTGTTGAAAAATACCTCAAAAAAAAGATGGATTGAAACAAGCAAACAAAAATACCTCTTATTTTTTTAAATGTATTTATATGACAACTTTCCTCCTGCATACATCCTGATGCTAATAATTATTATTAAAGATTTTACAACACTGACTAACAGATATCCTTTATCCCACATAGAGAAAGATCATTAGTGTATTTATGTTTTTAAAAGACACAGTGTATGAAACTCACTGCATGAATTATGGTCGTTAAGACCTATGGAACTCAAGAAAACATTTTCCTATTTTGACAAGTTTATGATATTCATTATTGAAGTACCAGGATGTTTCTGTCAGGTTTGCTAGCCATAGACATTATTCTCATTTGCAGTCAATAACTTGACTGGCAGGCAACTCCCAGAGAGAGAAAGTGAAGATATTTAACTGCTATCTTTGCCACACTATATCATTTTGCTTCATCTTTCAAGCATTTTTCATATGACACAGCACAGAAAATGCCACAGAACACTGCTTCATAATTAGTTTCCTATTTCCTTTTGATACTTTTTTTTTTTATGAGAGTCTCTATATCTTGTTACAATATGTCATCCTAATACTGTGTAGCCTATTGAAGACTTTATGTTGTGTCTTCCTTTCTTCTTTAAAAGGGGGAGGGAGGTTATGGCACATTTTTAATATAATTAATAATTCTCAGAGTCCAAAAAAATCTGCCCTTAATTGCCAAGTGTCAGTTTGTAATATTTATTATTTTCAGTCTTCGTTTAAGTCATGGTGTTGTCAGGAAAAAAGCTCTTTTCATATATCACGTATTGTTATATTGCAGTGGGTGAATTGTTATGCCATTTTGCTTTGCTTGCTCCAATTCTACCCATAATTTCAACATCCAACAGTCCATAGTTTAAAAAACAGGTTAAAGTTTTGTTTTTTTCTTTTCTCTCACAATTTTGATAGCAGAAGAAAAAAACACAGGTGCCTAAAATCTACAACTTCTGTGTCTAAGTTGATTATAGTTAATGTATTTTGAATTTCCATTAGGGAAATGTGTTATAAATCAAACTACTTTAAATCATTTATCTCTTAGTTAAATGGATGCAACTATGAGGAAGTCCTAAAATATTCAAGACCAAAGTTTGAAGAAACTGGGGTGGAGACAACAGTCATGCTCCAATCCAGAAAATGTATAGATAAAATACAAGTGTGTTCTGACTTAGTGGTATTTTGGTATTTCCCTCACTACAACTTTCATGTGAATCATCAGCCTTGTTCATTTCCATGACTTTACTGTCTATCTTGTGTCCTGTCTCAGCTCCCTATAGACCACCTTTCATGAGCAGCCAATTTTTTAATATGTGCATCAAAACACATGATTTCTTTCTTTGAATCTGTCAATGGCTTTTCTTTACAAATTAAGTAATAATTTTTTTCTTGGTACATGGACTGCAAGGCTGTATGTGGAAGGGGTCTGGCTCTGTCTTCCATCCTCTTCCCCGTTCACAAAGCACACCAGCTTTGGCCTCTGTCTGCCCTTGTTTCATAGCACTTGCGTGTTCTCTTTTTTCTGCATGGATTTTCTGCTTATATCTTAGAATACTTGCCCCAGTTTTGTATTTTGTGGCACAGTGCATATGCTCCTGTCATGAAGCAGTACAATGGTGAGTGACTTCTGTTGCAGCAAAACTATAGCCTTGCTTACTGCAGTTATCAGCCAGTAGCTCACAGAGTGGAGAAGGCAATGGCCCCCCACTCCAGTACTCCTGCCTGGAAAATCCCATGGACAGAGGAGCCTGGTGGGCTGCAGTCCATGAGGTTGCCAAGGACATGACTGAGCAACTTCACTTTGACTTTTCACTTTCATGCATTGGGGAAGGAAATGGCAACCCACTCCAGTATTCTTGCCTGAAGAATCCCAGGGACGGGGAGCCTGCTGGGCTGCCGTCTATGGGGTCTCACAGAGTCGGACACGACTGAAGTGACTTAGCAGCAGCAGCAGCAGCAGCTCATAGAGAATCACATCTGCCTCTCTTCTGCTCATCAAATCTCATGTGAGTGAAATTATTTGACATGGCCTAAATGATACTGAGGATCCCAGCAACAAAGGACTACTTAAATATAGTCTTTTAGCTTTACAACTTCTCCTGCTAAAAAGAGAGGGCTGGAATAGCATTGAAACATGTATATTACCATAGGCAAAACAGATGACCAGACCAAGTTTAATGCATGAAACAGAGCACTCAAAGCTAGTGCACTGGGACAACCCAGAGGGATAGAATGGGGAGAGAGGAGAAAAGGGGGTTCGGGATAGGGGACATATGTATACCTCTGACTGATGCATGTCATTGTATGGCGAAAGACCACCACAATATTGTAAAGTAATTAGCCTCCAATTAAAATAATTTTTAAAATTACTTTAAAATTTTTTTAATTTTAAAATTAAAAAAAAAGTAAAATAAAGAGAGAGAGGAATGGAAGTTGAAGCAATTTAAGTTATAGAGATATAGCTAGATATTGATAAAAATTTGGTAGATGATAGATATTATGGACTAGTAAAAATAATGATGTTTGCCTCTGCACAAGGCTCTTGAATAAAGACCAGACCTGTGAGAACTTGAGAAACATGTTAAGACAACTCCTTTAGTGGATCTGGGAAAAGGACAAGCAATTACTTTTCTGCATGACAAATTGCATGTTTTTGCATGTTCAGATGTCTCCAGAGAGGGATGTCTTTGTTATTACTTCGCTATCCAAAAATTCTTAAACATGCTTTGAAATATTCTTCAACTTTCTTCCTTTGAAACTTTCAGCCTCCTAATAAATACCTACTGAAAGCTTTTTATATATCTTAAAAATGCCCCCAAAGATATAAGACATTTTAGTCTTTTGTTTACTCATTTCCCTTGAGAGTTTTATGGAGTATCCAATGTGACTCAGATTCTTTGCTGGGCACAGTCCATCAGTTAAATAGAAAAATGAACTAACAGTTGCATTCTTTGTAGTAAATGCAAATCTCTATATTTGAAGAATCAAATGAAAAAGCTATGCATGTTGAATGGGGTCAGGGAGATCCAGTCTGGGAAAGGAAAAGTGAACCAAGTACCAAGGCCTTGAAGTTTACATCAGTTCAGTTCAGTCGCTCAGTCGTGTCCGACTCTTTGCAACCCCATGAATTGCAACATGCCAGGCCTCCCTAAGCATCACCAACTCCCGGAGTTCACTCAGACTCACGTCCATCGAGTCAGTGATGCCATCCAGCCATCTCATCCTCGGTCGTCCCCTTCTCCTCCTGTCCTCAATCCCTCCCAGCATCAGAGTCTTTTCCAATGAGTCAACTCTTCACATGAGGTGGCCAAATTATTGGAGTTTCAGCTTTAGCACCAGTCCTTCCAAAGAACACCCAGGACTGATCTCGATTAGGATGGACTGGTTGGATCTTACAGTCCACGGGACTCTGAAGAGTCTTCTCCAACTCCACAGGTCAAAAGCATCAATTCTTCGGTGCTCAGCTTTCTTCACAGTCCAACTCTTACATCGATACATGAATACTGGAAAAACCATAACCTTGACTAGATGGACCTTTGTTGGCAAAGTAATGTCTCTGTTTTGGAATATGCTCTCTAGGTTGGTCATAACTTTCCTTCCAAGGAGTAAGTGTCTTTTGATTTCATGGCTGCAATCACCACCTGCAGTGATTTTGGAGCCCAAATAAATAAAGTCTGACACTGTTTCCATGGTTTCCCCATCTATTTGCCATGAAGTGATGGGACCAGATGCCATGATCTTAGTTTTCTGAATGTTAAGTTTTAAGCCAACTTTTTCACTCTCCTCTTTCATTTTCATCAAGAGGCTTTTTAGCTCTTCTTCACTTTTGGCCATAAGGGTGGTGTCATCTGCATATCGGAGGTTATTGATATTTCTCCCGGCAATCTTCATTCCAGCTTGTGTTTCCTCCAGCCCAGCGTTTCTCATGATGTACTCTGCATAGAAGTTAAATAAACAGGGTGACAATATACAGCCTTGACATACTCCTTTTCCTATTTGGAGCCAGTCTATTGTTCCATGCCCAGTTCTAACTGTTCGTTCCTGACCTGCATATAGGTTTCTCAAGAGGCAGATCAGGTGGTCTGGTATTCCCATCTCTTTCAGAATTTTCCACAGCTTATTGTGATCCACACAGTGAAAGGCTTAGGCATAGTCAATAAAGCATAAATAGATGTTTTTTGGAACTCTCTTGCTTTTTTGATGATCCAGCGGATGTTGGCAATTTGATCTCTGGTTCCTCTGCCTTTTCTAAAACTAGCTTGAACATCTGGAAGTTCACAGTTCATATACTGCTAAACCCTGGCTTGGAGAATTTTGAGCATAACTTCATTAGCGTGTGAGATGAGTTCAATTGAGCTGTAGTTTGAGTACTCTTTGACATTGCCTTTCTTTGGGATTGGAATGAAAACTGACCTTTTCCAGTCCTGTGGCCACTGCTGAGTTTTCCAAATTTGCTGGCATATTGAGTGCAGCACTTTCACAGCATCATCTTTCAGGATTTGAAATAGCTCTACTGGAATTCCATCACCTCCACTAGGTTTGTTTGCAGTGATGCTTTCTAAGGCCCACTTGACTTCACATTCCAGGATGTCTGGCTCTAGGTGAGTGATCACACCATCGTAATTGTCTGGGTGGTGATGATCTTTTATGTACAGTTCCTCTGTGTATTCTTGCTACGTCTTCTTAATATCTTCTGCTTCTGTTAGGTCCATACCATTTCTGTCCTTTACATAGGAAAAGATAAAAAGATAAGAAATCTTTATGTTTTTAGCTATTATCCCGGGTCTTAACACATATGTTTGTTTATGTGATTGAATGAATGAATTTGTGTACGGATGTTGGTGTTGACTGTGTTTATGTAGATTCATAGGAGGAGCAAAGCTGTTAGGTTTCCTTAAGTCCATGTTAGTAAGTGTTCTTGGGAAGGATATGATCTATAATAGCTCTTCTCAATTCTAAACTGGTTTGTGTAAACTTATATCTTTTTGTTTTCTTTCTAACCACCTATTCCTGATTGGTTTCTTAGTCTTTCCCATCACCTCTGTGACCATTTCCTGCATTAAATTCCCTCTGTTAAAAACTCTCAGAGTGGTTTACATTTTCATAGCTGGATCCTGACTAATAGAAGCTTATCACTAATAGAAGTAATAAAGTATTTCTACAAAATTGTGTATGCTTCCAGAGTTCAGCAACACATCTTTGAATGAAAGTGAAAGTCGCTCAGTGTTGTCTGACTCTTTGTGACCCATGGACTGCATATTCCATGGGATTCTCCAGGCCAGACTACTGGAGTGGGTAGCCTTTCCCTTCTCTATGGGATCTTCCCAACCCAGGGATTGAACCCAGGTCTCCAACATTGCAGGTGGATTCTTTACCAGCTGAGTTACAGGGAAGCCCAAGAATACTGAGTGGGTAGCCGATCTCTTCTCCAGCAGATCTTCCTGACTCAGGAATCAAACCAGGGTCTCCTACGTTGCAGGCAGATTCTTTACCAACTGAGCTATCAGGGAAGACATGCAACTGAATATAATGTATAATAACCCAGGTATACTTACTATCAGATATATAGTGTCAAAATTTTGACGTAGATTCCTGCTTGGTACTTCAAAATATCTGTGTATATATTGACTTCAACTGCGAGGAATGCATTGCGATTCTGGCTCTCCAAGTGATCAGATGTGGACGGTCACTTGGCATACTTGATACTGGCTTGATATTGGTTGAAATCTGCAAGTGTTTCAACATGACAGATAAGAACATTGAATATCAGGTCCTTGATTTCCTGAATTATAGCTTTGTAAATGTGAGCTACTCAGATAGCCTGTGGAGGCTTCCTGGCAGGTCAGACAGAACTAGAAAATGACAGGATAAAGGCCTTAGTTCTGCTGCAGCTCTGCTAATAGGGTGAGAGATATTGATGAGCTTGATGCTGATTATATGTAGATATTTACTGAATGCTGTGCCTTAATCATAGTGAAACTACGAAAGCTACATATAAATACAAATACATTTTGTGGAGACCAGAGTATCCACTTATCTGTCATGTATCAACAATTTGGTCTCATATTTAAAAATATAGAGCCATGTCAAATGTTTCAGCTCAGTTCAGTTCAGTTCAGTCATTCAGTAGTGTCCAACTCTGCAACCCCATGAATCATAGCACGCCAGGCCTCCCTGTCCATCACCATCTCCCGGAGTTCACTCAGACTCATGTCCATCAAATCAGTGATGCCATCCAGCCATCTCATCCTCTGTCATCCCCTTCTTCTCCTGCCCCCAATCCCTCCTAGCATCAGAGTCTTTTCCAATGAGCCAACTCTTCTCATGAGGTGGCCAAAGTACTGGAGTTTCAGCTTCAGCATCATTCCCTCCAAAGAAATCCCAGGGCTGATCTCCTTCAGAATGGACTGGTTGGATCTCCTTGCAGTTCAAAGGACTCTCAAGAGTCTTCTCCAACACCACAGTTCAAAAGCATCAATTCTTCTGCACTCAGCTTTCTTCACAGTCCAACTCTCACATGCATACATGACCACTGGAAAAACCATAGCCTTGACTAGACAGACCTTTGTTGGCAAATGTTTGCCTATAGCCAAACTCCTTGACAAATCCTTGAAACTTGTACTACTGAAGGTACCTGGAACCTATACAGACATTGAATTATACTCAGATTACAATACTTCTACAGTCTTGTTTTTCTCAAACCAGGTACTTGTTAGTACATCATCATGAAACTTGGTTTCATGGCAGATCTGTTTCTGCCTTTTTGGACCTTAGCTCTGAACACCGTTTCATTTACTGCCACAGTTCCTAGTATCCAGCCCTGCAGCACAATGTTGTAATAAAGGAACACATCCTTTACTTTGGATAGGAGGAAACTATATGAAAAGTTTGGGCTTCCCTGGTGGCTTAGTTGGTAAAGAATCCATCTGCAATGTCGGGGACCTGGATTCGTCCCTGGACTGGGAAGATCTCCTGGAGAAGGGAAAGGGTTCCCACTCTAGTATTCTGACCTGTAGAATTCCACTGATGGTATAGTCCATGGGGTCGCAAAGAATCAGACATGACTGAGCATATAAGCACATTACAGTATATAAAAAGTTTAGTTATGATAAGAAATAAACATTATTTACGTTTCCTCTAGTGTAAAAGCTCCCTGTCAAAGTTAATGATAACCTCATTTGGTTTGCTAAGTCACCTCAGTCGTGTCCGACTCTGTGCGATCCCATAGACGGCAGCCCACCAGGCTCCCCCGTCCCTGGGATTCTCCAGGCAAGAACACTGGAGTGGGTTGCCATTTCCTTCTCCAATGCATGAAAGTGAAAAGTGAAAGTGAAGTCGCTCAGTCGTGTCCGACCCTCAGAGACCCCATGGACTGCAGCCTTCCAGGCTCCTCCGTCCATGGGATTTTCCAGGCAAGAGTACTGGAGTGGGGTGCCATCGCCTTCTCTGTCATTTGGTTTACTAGGTTGTAAATACAACGCCCTTATCAACCTATATGTGGCAATTTTCAGCGTATTATTTAAATGAACAAAACTTTTGATACTCAAGTGTTTTATTTCATGAAATTTTTATTAATTAGTGCTGGTTCCTTTTCAAGGAAGACTTATAATTTTTTATTTGATATATTTTTCTAAAAATAGGGTCTTAATATTTCTTGGCATATATATATATATATATATATGCATATATATATATATTTTTTTTTCTGTTCAACTGTCATTGCATAGCCTAGCTGGCACAGCTGTCTCTGCACGGTGGTGTCCTGTGTTACACTGAGATCTTTTTCCAGCTTGGAGATCATGAAGTGTCCCACTCCTTATCCATTCCTACCTTCTTATTGTTGGTCACAAGTTGATTTAATAAATGGAGGTTGTGTTCTGTGTAAGAAAATGGGGCTTTTGTTAAAGATCTAAAGCAAAGAAGAAAAACTATCTTAGTTTTAGAGATAACATGATATGTATTGGAAATCTTAATTAACATATATAATTATTAGAATTAATATATAAACTTAGGTATATTTTATGTTGAGGGATACATTTAAAACTATAAATTTATATGTACTCTCACAAACAATTGAAAGTAAAGTTACTATATTATGATACCATTTCACCCAGAAATAGAAGTGAATTTAACAAGATATTCACAGTTTTTACATTGAAAGTTGCAATACATTGTTGAGAAAAGCTGGGCAAAATCTAAATAAATAAATGGAAAGATATATCATAATCACAAATCAGAAGGCTCAATATTATTAAGATGTCAGTTTTCCTGAAATTGGTTTAGAGATTCATTGTATTCTGAATCAAAATTTCAGATGGGCTTTTATAAGGAACTGATATACTAAGCCTAAATTTTATGTGGAATGCAAAGGAAATGGAAGAGATAAACAGCGTTTTACAAGGAACAAAGTTGGATGCATTTACTGCCTGATTTCAAGATATACCATAGAGCTATAGTCAACAAGACAATGTGATGTTGGCATGAGGGATGACAAATAAATCAACAAGACAGATTGGAGATACCATAAATAGACTAGCATTTACATGGTTATTTGATTTTTATCAGAAGCGCTGAAGCAATACACATATAAAATGACTGGGGTCACATTTTTATTTAAATTTCTCCTATTTGGAAAAATATTTAAAATTTGATAGTATCAAGTATTACAAGCAAATGATGAAATAATTTCTGTAATACCCTGATGACAGAGTGAATTAGTATAGGCAATTTGGAGAACAACTGGTATTATTGACAAAAAAAAAAAAAAAGTAGAACTTTCTGGCAAGATAGATTCTAAGCAGGGGACAGTGATTCCTTCTGAAGGTGAGGAAGTGAAAAGGTGCTTTTCATGTGTGAGGAAAATGTTCCACAGAGGCTTGCTTTATCTGTTCTATATAAGAGTAGAGGAGAAAGTATGCATATATTAGACTGTTTAAAATGTATGTATAGTATAGATAGGCTGGAAGTAAATGTTGAGTTATTTATTCTATTGAAATGTGTGTATATATTGATTTTTGGTAGTTTTTTTTTTTGTATTCTGTGTATTAATTATTACACCACCTACAAGATCTGCAATTGATGCAGTCAGTCCTCAAAAAGAATGCATTCCATCAGGCTCCAGACTTCTTGGTCCCGTCCCATTCCTCAGATGCAGGAGCTCTGCCCAAGCCTCGACTCTCCATACTTGGTTCTCAGGTCTCTCTCCCCATGTAAGCCTTCTCATCCTTTTACCAAAATGGGCTTACCTTAATCCGCCTGCTATCAGACATTCAATAACCTAGAATATCCCTGCATGAGTTTCTCTCTGCAGAAGGCTTGCTCTAGAGCCAGCAGTTATTCAAACACATGCAGCCTCTCCTTTCTGTTTATTCTGCACAACACCACCCAAAGAGTGGGGTCCTTTTAATCTCTCCATGATGGCTAATGTTCTATCATTCTGTGTGTGGGTATAGTCCTGTGATAACTCTAGTATGTTTTATCCAAACTTCACAGAAGCTACAGACAGGATCGCCATGCTTTTGGTAACCCGTTCTCCCTTGATTAAACACTGTGCTTTAGGCATCTGGTTGTCTCTTGGCTACACTGTTGCTGCTGGTTGCTTATTGTAAGCATTTGGACAGGGCTTTCCTGTGGATGTGATCCAGTTTGAGGTTTCATATAGACTGAAGTCTCTCTCCAGCTTTATCATCTCACACATGCACCTTTCTCCTTTATTTACAATCAGTAATTTTTACTACACAAAGGGTTTGTTGAGACTTTCTTAAATGCCATAATCAAATATTATGCCATCCTCATAATTAGACATTTTACAGTGGCCCTGTCCTCTAAGCCACATTGTCACCTGTCTTTATGCCTATGCTGTCAATATCATACTCTGCTCTTTGTGGCAGAATTGTCACTTTCCGTATATCAGAGATTCTGTAATGATTGCAAAGATGTCTCAGCTTCTGTAGCTGCAAATACTCAGTATTCACACTTCCACTATCTCTCTTTCAAGGTATTTTTATACATAAAACTATTTTTGCTAACAGAGACTGAACCCCTATGCAGTACATAAACAGAGTCACTATCTTTCTAATAATTTTCAAAAATGCCTGCCCCTATTATTCCAGGAATAACTTTTCCCTCTGTGTTCTCTTTGGCACTGCTCTGATTATTTTCTTTTGTCCTAAGTTCTGTTGTGGGTTGGAAAGGTTATCCAAGAACTGGTTATATTTTGGTTGGAAAACAAAAAAAAATCCACTTTTAGAAATGTCAGAGTTGGCACTATAGAATGAAATATTATTTGCCAGTGGTATTTGATACAGAATTAAGCATCCTTTGCTTGGCTTAAGCAACCAATGGTTTTACAATTTTACATGATTTGTTAGTTTAATATATTTTGTTAAGCAAATCACACCAATACCTTCTACTTAATGAAATTCTAACAGTCCTTTCATTTACAAGTTTGAGTTATAATCCTTGGAACTTTTCTTGATGCCCCTTTGGAATTAATTGATCTTTCCTCTGCATTCCCATGTTATTTTTATCTCAGTGAAACTACTTGCTTCTGTATAGGTGGAACTAATACTTTGTTGTCCATGTATTTTTTTTTTAATCTAATACACTTCCCAAATACAAGCTTCATTTATAACAGGAACTTTCATGTCATCTTGCTGAGAACATAGCATACTTATAATAGTTGATATTAAAAATATGTTTTGAAAACTCAAGTTTTACATGTTTAGAAGGATAAGTATACACTAAACTTCAGACATTTAAGTGTATAACTAGATTAATTTCAAAATTAAATTTGAGATAAGGAAAGATACCTGTAACACAGAAACCTCTCTTGGCCTTTCCTAGTCAGTAACATAATTATATATTAGATCTGTCTATTTTTTTAAACTTGGGTTAATGAGACAACAAAGTATTAATTTGTTTCTGGCTTCTTTCATTCAATATATCTGTCAAATTCATAACTATCTTTGTATATACTTGGGGTTCATTTAATTTACTGTACGAACATTCCACATTAAGGAGAAGAAAAAAGAAAGTGTCTCAATTTATAAGGCCCTAATAATTTTTAAACCTTCTACTGTTAGTGAACCTTTGATTTGTTTCAAGTGTTTGACTATTCTGTACATATATGTACTCAGGATAGCTGAATGCATGTCTAAGAATTGATAGTATAAATTGTGTGTTTAGTTGCTCAGTCATGTCCGACTGTGTGATCCCATGGACTGTAGCCCGCCAGGCTCCTGTGTCCATGATGATTCTCCAGGCAAGAATACTGGAGAGGGTTGCCATGCCCTCTTCCAGGATATCTTCCAAACCCAGGGACCAAACCCAGGCCTCCCACATTGCAGGCAGATTCTTTACAGTCTGAGGCACCAAGGAAGCCCAGAATAAGGTACGTAAGTGCATATGTTAAGCTTTGGAAGATTTTGAGTTTTCCAAAGGTTATTTAACCTCACTTACAGTATATGGGACTTTCTGATATCCACATTATCCTCAGCACTTGCCAGCACTAAAACAATTTTTTTTGTCTTTTGTATTTTAAACTATTCTCATAAATGTGTGTCAGTATCTCATTTTAAATGCCATTTTTTATTGTTGACTATTAATGTTGAACATATGAATATTGTGTCTTTGTATGTCATATTTGAGTATTCCTGAAATAATGCTCACTTATCAGCTATGTATATCACCTTTAAGAATTGTTGGGATTAATCTCCTGCTATCTAGTTTAGAATTGTTACATCCATATGTGTGAGAGAAATTGGACCTACCATTCTTCTTATGGGGCTGCCCGAGGGAGCTAGTGGTAAAGAACCCACCTGCCCATGCAGGAGACATAAGAGAAGTGGGTTCTATCCCTGGGTTGGGAAGATCCCACGGAAAAGGGCATGGAAACCCGCTCCAGTATTTCTGCCTGCAGAATGCCATGGACAGAGGAGCCTGGCCGACTACAGTTCATAGGGTCACACAGAGTCAGACACGACTGAAACGACTTAACACAGCAGAGTATACTTCTTATAATGTCCCTATTGGTTTAAAAATTATTAGGGCCTTATAAATTGAGACACTTTCTTTTTTCTTCTCCTTAATTATTTAATTAGGTACATTATTTTACTTATTTCCTTCTATAGTTTTTCATTCTTCATTAACCCTTTAGGATTATGTCAGAGAGTACTATATGCTGCCTTGATGTATTAGTGTCTATTTTAAATTAGTATTCTTATCACTTCCTGGACAATGTGAGGCCTACAAAATTTTTAATTATATTTTTTTCTTCCCCTTCACCCTTTCTGCTGTTATTTCCAAACCTTTTAATTCTATGTAAGTTTAAAAGCACAGACAACCTTCTTATTATTTGCAACAGTATACATTTAAGTTTTCACACATAGCTATCTTTTGCAATAGTTTAAATTCATTCCTGCATTTCCTTCCACATGGATTTTCTATTTGTCCGAAGACCATCCATTAGTGTTCCTTTTGGTAAGTTTTTCTGGTGATAATTTATATTCTATCATTTTTGTTTGATTGAAACACTGTATTTCTCTCCTATTTTTAAGATATTTTTCATTGGTTATAGAATTCCAAGTCAGCAGCCATTTCTTTCAAAGATCTAATTCAACTTTTATATTTCTAACAGTGTTAAAAAGTTGCCATCCATCATAAGATTACTCTGTTAGAGATAGTTTGTGTTTGTGTGTGTTTAATCCTGCTTTTAAGTTTTCACTTCATTTTCTGGTTTTAGTAGTTTTATTGTAATGAGACTATTTGTAGTTATTGGGGTCCATCAAACTTGAATTGGTGACCTGGGATCTCTCATCAGATACAGAAATATAAGTCACTATTTCTTCAAATATCACCTCTATGCCTTTTGCTGCTGAGATCACAACAGGATGTAAAGATTATGTACACTATTTCCCTTTAGCTTTTCCTTAGTCTTTTTGATTTCTTTTTGTCCTTGAATTTGTATATTTTTAAACTGATGAATATGAGTTGCCTAAGTGGAATCCCAATTGTTGGCATATCTGCTGATTTTGTTCCTAAATTCTAGACATTGCATATGAAAAAACTTGTGAAAGCTCTATGTGGTATTTTGCTTCAGTGCAGGGTTTTTAAATTTTTTTTTTTTTTTTTTTTTTAGGTAGGGAGATATAAAAGATCGTTTGATTCTGTCTTCTCCAATTTGGCAATTCAGGTGCAATTTGTTTTATGCTTAGTTTCTCTGTCTCTCTATCAGCTTAAAGTGAAGTCGCTCAGTCTGTCCGACTCTTTGCGACCCCATAGACTGTAGCCTACCAAGCTCCTCCCTCCATGGGATTCTCCAGGCAAGAGTACTGGAGTGGGTTGTCATTTTCCTTCTCCAGGGAATCTTCCTGATGCAGGGATCGAACCTGGGCCTCCCGCATTCCAGGCGGATGCTTTAACCTCTAAGCCACCAGGGAAGCAAGACCTGACGTTTATTGAAAGGAAACTGCAAACAGAAATTTTGGCTCACTTCTTTAAGGTTTCATTCCTTCTGAAATCCTGGTTCTTCAATTTCACCCTTTCTTGCCAATTCTGAAATCTAGCCTCTGTCTCCCCTACCTCGGGACACTCAGATGCCCCAAGATGCTACTTTATACTTGGTGTCTATCTGCAGACATGGATATTGGCAAATCCCTGCAGCTGCCACTTATTTTGAGTGGTCCTATACTAAAGAGGAGAGTTAAACACAAACCACTGTTATAGGCCACTCCTGGTACCGATTTTTTTTTTTTTTTAATGTACAAGGCAAGAATTTCAGAATACCAGAAGAGATACATCAGACATGCCTTTTAAGGTGAATTTTAAAGGAAGACTCAGGTCTGAGAGAATGAGATCTCTTGAGTGGGTACTGCATGAGACATCTTTTAGGGACTGTTCTCTCTTGTAATAGTTCCATGAACACAGCAAGGGAGAAATCCTAGGTACAAGTAACACTCAACTTATGAAAACTCAAATGTGTGAATTCCAGGAGTTATTTATACTTGGTTTTACTATTCCAAGTCAAAACACAACTTACCAATCAGAAGTCACTTTTACCATAAGCAGTTTGCCTAGTAACACAGGTGATAGTCCATCTTTATCAAATTTCTAGTAAAATATGAAAGTTTAACCCAAACTCAATCTCCCACAGAGAAAGAGAAAGAGATCTTGAAATCTTTTATTCATGTAAACTGGTGAGTGAGTGAGTGAAGTTGCTCAGTCGTGTCCGACTCTTTGTAATCCCATGGACTATAGCCGACCAGGCTCCTCCATCCATGGAATTTTCCAGGCAAGAGTCCTGGAGTGGGTTGCCATTTCCTTCTCCAGAGGATCTTCCCAACCTAGGGATCGAACCCAGGTCTCCCACATTGCAGGAGATGCTTTACCATCTGAACCACCAGGGAAGCCCATGTAAACTGGTATAAAACTAGAAATTGATTTGGGCTTTACTGCAGTGTGCCACCCTTTTCTATGGACATCAAAGTTTAATGTCATGATTGTTTTCAGTGTCTTCAAGCAGTTGGTTTACATATTTTATGCAACTGTTGATGTACTTAGCTAGGGTGTTAGTGTGATAGAATTTTTCTACTTCCTCCAGAGGTAGAAGTGAGTCAAAAACGTTAAAGTTGTATATACGTTAGCTTTTATTATTTCCTTTTTTGGCTTCAAAGAGATTTACAAAGGTCATGACCCTAGGAGCTGTAAGCTATTTATATTTAGTGGAAACTTTGAACAGATTGCAAATTGCAAAATAGTCTTGTGTATACATCTGAGGATATTTCAGTGGGAGTTGCAAGGGAAATGATGATACTCGAGCTTCTAAAGAGAAGAAAATTAACAGTGTACATCATTACTCTCTAGAGACCACTTTATGTAGAAAAAAAATAGCAAACTGTTATATATATGTTCTGTTAAATTCAAATTATTAGTGTTCTCTGTATCTGTGAAAAGATCATATCAGAAAATTAGAAAATCAGTCATTATAGCAAATTTGGTACAATTTTTCATATATTTTTATTTACCTCCAGGAAGAAACAGATAAGAAAAACTAAAGTAAGGGAGTAAAATATATAAATCACCTAAAAAGTCAATTTATAATATTTTAAGAATATCCAGAATCAAAGAGGTAGAAACATCTACTATAATTCTATGCTAAATCCATAAATTAGAAGTTGGTGGTAATTCAAGAACCGAAATTTGCCTTTCTTAGTCATCAAAGTATTACTTAAGAATTCAGCAGTGTTAACAGTTGCAGATTGCTCAGATTTTTCTTGGAAGAGATACTTATGGGACTTAAAATAGTTTATCTGAAAGTAACAGATTCTTACTAATTCCTTCTGTCATGAGAAACGATGCTCTATTATATAGAAATCTTTTAAAACTTTGGATGATGTGCATGATCCATACATAAGAAGTTTTAGTGTCAAAAATATAATAAAATGAACACATCAATTTTCACCTTAAACAATGAAGAGAGGATTAAGTAAAGTATGCATGTTTTGATTTTTACGTTAAAAATAACTTTTTTTGATGTGATTAAATGTTATTTTTCTATTGTGTAGTAATTAACATTGACATGATCTATATTTGTTGACTTCACTACACACTCACAGACACATATGTTTCTATCTACCTATCTACCTTTAAATTTACTCTCTGTTATATGTCATTTAAAAAATTCTACAGATCTCATCCCTTTGTGACAGGCTGTGACCAAGACTGGAAAAATAAAAAGATTCTGAACATCGTAACACTGTCTTTCTCTGGTGTTGTCACTTTTTGCTTTTCATTTATTTTATTTTTCAAGATGCTTTCTCTCTGTGACCTTATACATTCTAGTTTTATCTCATGACAGGGATACTCCTATTTACTCCAGAATGTAGTTGGCATCTGTACATGCTGGTTATGATAGATAATCTGGTATAATTATAATGTTTTAATGTATCAGCTAAATTTCAGTTTCTCTCATTTTTGTTCCTTAAGAGGCCACTAAATTATCTTAATTCAGAGTTTTACTAATTCAAATTCATTACCATATTCATTTTCTTCTTGTTTTATTTATTTCTGTTAACTCATTTTAAAAACCACTCTTTTTCTCTTTGACACAGCCTTATACACAACATCTCAGTCACTCTGCAGATAAAATCAAGTAAATGTAAAACACTATCAATAGTTACTAACAGTGAATGATTGAGAATGCGATAACTTTAGTGAACTCTAAATGGGATTTTATTTTTTTCTTCATGTGTGTGTATATATATATATATATGTATAATATATATTATTGAGGTATAGTTGAGTTACAATGCTTTAGATGCACAGCCAAGTGATTCAGTTATACATATACACAAGTATTGTTTTTCAGATTATTTTCTGTTATTCTAAGATACTGACTATACTTCCCTGTGCTATATAATAAGCCTTTATTGCTTGTTGCATATATATTCTTTAAATTTAGCATTCTAATTTTATGAAGTCAAACAAGTAGAATCAAAATGTCAAATTTTTTAGTTAGGCAAAAGTTAATGTTTTCTAAAATATATATATTATGCATAATGTTATATGCAAAAGCTTTTTTCCTATGCTTGATTAAAGCTTAAGAAAGAACATCAAAACAGAAAAAGAGATGGAGAAATTGGAAAACATAAACCAAATGAAATGTGAGTGTTAAATATGAAAGAGAAAGTGAAGCAAACTAGACAAAAGTAAAAGATCATCATATAGTTGTTTTTAAACATGGTTGCTCATTAGAAATATATCTGGAGATTTGAAGGAAAAAAAACAAGCAATATGTGGGCATTTGTATTTTTCAGAGAATTTTCCAAGGTAATTCTATATGCATCTGGATTTTAAAAAGCGGTTGCAGTTTTTTCTATGAATGGTAGTTTTGTTGTTATAGAATTATATTATTTTTCTGTTGAGCAATCATGATACAGTGGTATTGTGAATAATAATTACAGAATCACAATAGTAAAATATGTTTATAAGTTTTCACACTCAATATCAAGACAAAAAGTAAAAGATAATTACAATTGCAAGCCATCATAGGAACATGATTAATCTAACAATATAAAATAATTATATACGATTTGGGGGGCTCAAGCAGAGTGATGAGCCACATGTTTTCATCTGTGTAGCGACTCTATGGCTTTTGGTCAGTGCATTTAATCCATTTACATTTAAGGTAATCATCGATATGTATGATCCTATTACCATTTCCTTAATTTGGGAGAGTTTATTTCCAGTAGATTTTTCCCTTCTCTTGTGTTTCCTGCCTAGAGAAGTTCCTTTACCATATGTTGTAAAGCTGGTTTAGTGGTACTGAATTCTCTTACCTTTTGCTTCTTTGGAAAACTTTTGATTTCTCCATCAAATCTGAATGAGAGTCTTGCTGGGTAGAGTATTCTTGGTTGTAGGTTCTTTCTTTTTATTACTTTAAATATATTGTGCTATTCCCTTCTGTCTTGTAGAGTTTCTATTGAGAAATGGACTGATAACATGATGGAAATTCCTTTGCATGTTATTCGTCATTTTTCCTTTGTTGCTTTTAATGTTTTATCTTTGTCTTTAATTTTTGTCAGTTTGATTACTATGTCACTCAGTATGTTTCTCGTTGGGCTTATCCTGCCTGGGACTCTGTGCTTCCTGGTCTTAGCTGACTGTTCCCTTTTTCATATTAGGGAAGTTTCCAGCTATTATCTCTTCAAATATTTTCTTAGGTCCTTTCTTTCTCTTTTCTTCTGGTACCCCTATAATGCAAAGGTTGCTGAATTTAACCTTGTCCCAGAGGTCTCTTGGGTTGTCTTCATTTTTTTCATTCTTTTTTCTACATTCTGTTCTGTGGCAGTGATTTCCACCATTCTGTCCTCCATGTCACTTATCCATTTTTCTGCCTGTTAGTTTCCTATTGATTCCTTCTAGTGTATTGTTCATCTATGTTTGTTTGTTCTTTAGTTCTTCTAGGTCTCTGTTAAGCCTTTCTTGCATCCTTTCTGTTCTGTTTTTGAGATCCTGGATCATCTTCACTATCAATATTCTGAATTCTTTTTCTGAAACATTGCCTATCTTCATTTCATTTAGTATTTTTTCTGGAGTTTTATTTTGTCCCTTCATCTGGGACATGATTTTCTGCTTTTTCATGCTAATAACTTTCTGTAATTTTTGTTTTGCTTTTTTCTTGCTGCTTCTGTCTGCCCTCTAGTGTATGAGGCTATGAGGCTTCTGTAAGCTTCCTGATGGGAAGGACAAGTGGGGAAAACTGAGTCTTGCTCTGGTGGGCAGGGCCTTGCTCAGTAAAGCTTAGTCCAATTATCTACTGTTGGGTGGGCTTGCACCCCCTTCCTGTTAGTTATTTGGTCTCAGGCAAGCTAGCCTCAGGGTCTAGGGGCTTTATGGTAGGGTTAACTGAGACCTCTAAGAGGACTTATCTGAAGGGGGACCTTCCATGACTGCTGCTGCCAGTGCCCTGATCCTTGTGGTGAGCCCCTGCTGACTCACTCCTCCACATGAGAACTTCCAAAAAAAGCAAGTATTTTTGGTTCAGTCTCCTGTGGGGTCACTGCTGCTTTCCCCTGGATCTTAGTGCATGCAAGATGTTGTGCCCTCCAAGAGTAGGGTCTGTTTCCCCCAGTCCTGTACGTCTGATAATCAAATGCTGCTGATATTCAAGGTTGGATTCCCTGGCTGGGAAGTCTGACATGGGGTTCAGAACCTTCACAACAGTGGAAGAACTACTTTAATATTATTGTTATCCAGTTTGTGCGTCACCCACCCAGTGAGTATGTGACTTTATTTTATTGTGCTTGTGCCCCTTCTACCATCCTGTTGTGGCTTCTTGTGTTTGGATGCAGGGTATGTTTTTTTTTGTGGGTTCTAGCGTCCTCCCATTGATGGCTGTTCCACAGCTAGCTGGGATTTGGTGCTCTAGCAGACGGAGATGAGTGCATGTCCTTCATCTTGAAATGGAAGTCCTCAAAACAGGATTTTAAATTGCTTCAGAAATTATTGTCATGATGTCATGTGTGTCATTTTAAAACTGAGTTATATCTATACAAAGCATAAATTGAATTAATAGATAATTCTTGATACATATTAATATTTGTGTATCATTTTATAACAGGGGGAAAAAACCTCTTACCATAATGTTGCTTTAAATGTTTAATGTGAAGGACAAGCTCAGTTATAGTGACTTTATCATGATGTTTGTAAAAAATTTTAAGTTTCTCCTAGAAAAATAGTATTAGAGAAACTTGAAAAATAGAATGTCTCACTATGCTTTACCTATGAGAAAAGATTCCTCACATACACCGTAAGATATTTTTCCTTTAAACAATTAATATTCAGATTATTTCATTTCAGTGACCAAATGGATGACATATTTGGATTTTTTCTTGGATGCATGACACTTTTTACCTCAAATTTAGCTCCCACATTTATCATCATATTTTCACTTCCAAATAACTGGGCATAGAAAATGCATAGGATATTCCCATTTTTCATTTTAGGAGACAAAAGCATTGAACTTAATTAACTTGTCTGAGGAGAAAAAGCAGGAGTGGGTACAATTTGCTTCTTTCCAGAATACAAAGGGACAAGTTAATTTCTGTGTTATGTTCTGTTTAACCCTTCTTTCAGCATATATGTATAATTTGGTAATCAATAAACCTGCCAAGTATATCAGAGTATGCAATAAAAGGTTGTGTTCATATTTCAAGCATTATAGTTGAAGATTTCCAAGCTCTTGTAATATATTACCATCTATAAAGGTGTTTTGCTTGGCCTATTTTAAATGGTAAACAAAAGCAGCCCAGTAGTCTTATTTGAAGCCTGCAGTAGTTTTCTGCATTAGAGAACCACTTATAATTATGACAGACCATGAATGTAATAGCTATTAAAATAGAGTTTTTAAAGTTAGGGTTGAGGCTAGCATTCCCAGGTTAAATGTCTAATTACATGTCACTTTCAATTAAACAGTGATTATGTGTGTCTCTGTGTGTGTCCCATTTATATATTTGAGGCATACTATACTAAAAAAAAATGGATATGATCCCTGAGTTGGGAAGATCCCATAGAGAAGGTAATAGCTCTCCACTCTATTATTCTTGTCTGGAGAATCCCATGGACACAGAGGAGTCTTGTCGGCTACAGTCCATAGAGTATCAAAGGGTTGGAGATACCTGCACACACATGCACATACTAAAAAACATTTATACTTCATATGATATTAACATTTAGCTAGATACCCTATATTTTTATCTTCTAAATCCAGCAACCCTAATAGCAGTGCATGACAGACTTTGCAGATACTATTTGTAGGAAGTCCTCTGCCTATACTGAGAAAGTCCAGATAGTTTCTTTCTTTCTTAATCACTAAAGCCTCCTAGAGTTAATTGATAAAGAGATAGAGATATGCCTAACTATGTAAGACTTAATTATATAATGCATATATTTCAATATATTGAATTAAAATATCAAATTACCCATTAAGCATTTTAGTATGGACTCCATTTAGTTAATTTTGGGAAACCTGAATTATTAATGCAAAATTTTTATTTCTTATATTTGGTCTCTGTAATTTGGATTTCTTTTTATTAAACACAAATTTAAATACTACAAAAATATCTGCAGGTATAAAGAATATTCAATATTTTTTTCAATTCTTTTCAATTGGCCTTGTAGAAGCAAATACAAAATGCATAATGATAGTGAGACAAACATGAAAGGGCAAATATTTTTTAAGACTATCAGTGCCTTGTAGTTTGGGAATATTTCATAGATGACAGAAGAACATCTATTCTTTCCTTATTGTGGTAAGATATGCTTAACAATATTTACTGTATTAACCATTTTTAAATGTATAAATCAGTGGTATTAAATAACTTTATATTGTACAATCATCACTACCATTCATCTGCAGAACTCTCTTCATGTTGCAAACCCAAGGCTCTATCTATGGAATGATAACTTCCCAAGACACTCTGTCCCTAGGCCCTAGCAACCATCATTTAACTTTTATTTTTGCTTTCATTTTTTTAATCTTCCCCTGGCCTGGCTCCTGGTAACCACCATTTCTGTTACCATGAGTTTAGTGGTTTTTTTATTTTTTAGAATCCACTTGTATGTGAGATCATGTAGTATTTATCTTGTGAGTCTGGTTTGTTTCACTTCAGGTTCATTCATGTTGTCACAAATGGCAGAATTTTCACATTTAAAGGCTGAATAATATTCCACTGCAGCAAACATCCTAAATGTCCATTGACAGTTGAGTGGGAAAAAATGTGACATACGTGTGTGTGTGTGTGTGTGTGTGTTTATGTGTGTATACACAGGCATATACATGTATATCTATTAATATATATCTGTTATTTAGAGAGGGTAGGAGAAAGTGGTTATAGAGAAACTCAGATTGCATTTTAAATACTAAAAAACAAAAGCCACATTTTTTATGTGTATAATACTAAAAATATGCTTATTTTTATCACCCAAATACTCTGAATTTTTTACATGGATTCATTTTCTGTATACTCATGAAGAAAAGTGAAGTGAAGTTGCTCAGTCGTGTCCGACTCTTTGTGACCCCGTGGACCGTAGCCTACCAGGCTCCTACCTCCATGGGATTTTCCAGGCAAGAGTACTGTACTGGGTTGCCGTTTCCTTCTCCAAGAAGAAAAACATGTTCATAAATAAAAATCTTCTGATTTTATAAGCAAAACATAGTAATAATTAAAGAGGAAACAAGATATTCACATTTTTCATGTTTCTGTCACAGTATTTCTGAAAGTCTTGCTTACTTTTGTCCCAGAATAATTTGTGGGCATGAAATATGTATTGGTAAGCTTCTTAACATAATAGATATAGAAAAATGGCATTAGGCACTTTATAATACTGAGTAAATTTGTTATAGCTACACACAATCTGTTCTTTTTTATATCCTGTGTTTCTTTTGCTGAAACCAATATAAGATCTAGTATCTTATATATAAGGAATATCAATATGACCTTCTCCTCTGATTTGCCTCCACAAAGCCAAGTACTTACTGCATTAATATTCAAGTCTGGTATGTTTTAGTGAATTTTTCAATTCATATCGTTATTTTGTTCATACCTACACTCTTGAAATGGTCTTGACAGATAAGGCTAAGAAAGACAAAAGAATAGATTTGTTTATGGAGAGATTATTTTAAGCCTGCTGGAAGCAGCAGAGGAGTCTCAGGGGAGGAAATCAGAAGCGGAGAGGCAATCTGTGTCTCTCTCATCTTCTAGCAGTTCCTAGAGGTTATACATAAGAAGATTAGGAAGCAAAACAGAATTACAATTGAAAAGCTTTCTAATGAAAACAAATTTACCATGTTTGATTGCTTATACTTGTCATCACTTTTCAACAACACCACAATATTGAGAGATGATTCAATAGAACAAAATTATTTCCTATGTAAACAATTTGTTTGGGACAGTTTGGGTTGTGAAACACAATTGATATTTCCCTCAGTTTTAAATGACAATTTTAGTGCCCAGACCTAATTTTAAAATGAATGGGCAATAATGAAGACGTTCATTGTTCCTACTAAATGGAGACTGTTGTTAGATACTTATATGTTTTATATGAATATTTGACATAAATATGCATTGCTTAACCTTATATATGGTAAGCACTAAGGACTTTTTTCTGTATATTTATATTATAGACTGCATAATAATATGTTTTCCTTAATATTGATTATTTTAACTTCATAATACAAAGAAGTATGTGAGCAATCAGTAACGGTATTTAACAGTGAATACAAATGTCTAATACTTTTAGGTGGAGGGTGGACTCAGAGATATACTGTTTAATTTATTGTGCTAAATTCTAGTTGATGACTTTTCTGATTCCCTAACTTGGTGCCTTCTTCCCCTCGCTCCCAGGTCGTTTAGACCTTCACTTCCTAAGCTCCTCCTACATTTGGGTGAGGCCACTTCTCTGTAATGCTTTCCCCACAATATTCAAGTATTTATATTTCCCTGACTAAAAACAGCTGATACATTAGTGTTTGGTGGTTTAGTTCTGTTGTAGTGTGGAGACTGGCATAATTAGTAACTTAAAGCAACATGTGATTGAGAGTAAAATTTAATGATCTTTTATAAAATATAATATTAGGAATAGTCAGTGACATTTTGAATAGTCAAGGAAGGCCAAAAGAAGAAAGGGATATTTTAGGTGTGTCTCACTCATGCTCAATTGTGTCTGGTTTTTTTGTGACCTCATGGACTGCAGTCCACCAGGCTCTGCCCCTGGGATTTTCCCAGCAAGAATGCTGGCGTCGGTTGCCATTTGTTCCTCCAGGGTTCAGACCCATATCTCCCGCTTGTCCTGTGTTGCAGGCAGATTCTTTACTACTGGGCCACCAGGGAAGCCCAGTTGGGTATTTAATGGTAAATAGAGGGTAGAGGGATAGAGTCCAAATAGGGCATTATTACATATATTAAATTATATACAGAGTCAGGGAATTATGAAATTTGGCAGGCCATGAACGTGGCACATAACAATTGGAGGAGTAGGAACATGATTAAGTAACTGCCTGGCTTTAAGTGAAATTCTTTGAGTGTGGTCACTGCAGTTGCATTTAAGGAAAGTTTCAACACTTTGTCATGTCATGAAAGTTACTTAAATCTTCCAAAAAAGTTTCTGCTCTGTAAAATGAAAGAAGCATGATTTTTTTTCATGTGATTTTTGAAAGATTAAATAACATGATAGTTTCAAAGAGTTTAGCACAGTATCCAGGCTGCAACCAGTAGTTGTTGCTAATATCACTTTTATACATTATGCATTCTGTTCATCATAGGAGTCAACTTGAGACAGTAAGAAATCCTTAATTCATGTATCAGTTTGAGATAGTAAGAAATCCTGAATTTGTGTATCTGATTTTGGATTATGTTCACACAGTGACACTAATTTTTAAAATTCTAAATTCAGTTATTCAGTCACTCATGTCCATTGAGTTGGTCATCCAACCGTCTCATCGTCTGTCATCCCCTTCTCTTCTTGCGCTCAATCTTTCCCAGCATCAAGGTCTTTTCCAATGAGTTGGATCTTCACATCAGGTGGTGAAAGTTTTGAAGCTTCAGATTCAGCATCAGCCCTTCCAATGAATATTCAGGATTGACTGGTTTGATCTCCTTGCTGTTCAAGGAACTCTTAAAAGAGTCCTCCAGCACTACAGTTTGAAAGCATCAATTCAGTAAACGATTTATTAAGCACTGAATACCAGTCGATATAACAAATAACATTTACCTGAGTTGAATTTCTTTTTAATAGAGTGTGTATACTCAACTACATTTTAACAAAACCACTGTTTTATTTATTTATTTTTTATTTTACTTTATTTTACTTTACAATACTGTATTGGTTTTGCCATACATCAACATGGATCCACCATAGGTGTACACATATTCCCAATCCTGAACCCCCCTCCCACCTCCCTCCCCATACCATATCTCTGGGTCATCCCAGTGCACCAGCCCCAAGTATCCTGTATCCTGCATTGAACCTAGATTGGTGATTCATTTCTTATATGACATTATACGTGTTTCAATGCCATTCTCCCAAATCATCCCACCCTCCCCCTCTCCCACAGAGTCCAAAAGACTGTTCTGTACATCTGTGTCTCTTTCGCTGTCTCGCATACAGGGTTATCTTTACCATCTTTCTAGATTCCATATGTGTGTTAGTATACTGTATTGGTGTTTTTCTTTCTGGCTTACTTCAATCTGTATAATTGGCTCCAGTTTCACCCACCTCATTAGAACTGATTCAAATGTATTATTTTTAATGGCTAATACTCCATTGTGTATATGTACCCCAGCTTTCTTATCCATTCATCTGCTGATGGACATCTAGCTTGCTTCCATATGCTAGCTATTATAAACAGTGCTGCGATGAACATTGTGGTACATGTGTCTCTTTCAATTCTGATTTCCTTGGTGTGTATGCCCAGCAGTGGGATTGCTGGGTCATAAGGCAGTTCTATTTCCAGTTTTTTAAGGAATCTCCACACTGTTCTCCATAGTGGCTATACTAGTTTGCATTCCCACCAACAGTGTAAGAGGATTCCCTTTTCTCCACACCCCCTCCAGCATTTATTGCTTGTAGACTTTTGGATCGCAGCCATTCTGACTGGTGTGAAATGGTACCTCATTGTGGTTTTGATTTGCATTTCTCTGATAACGAGTGATGTCGAGCATCTTTTCATGTGTTTGCTAGCCATCTGTATGTCTTCTTTGGAGAAATGTCTATTTAGTTCTTTGGCCCACTTTTTGATTTGGTCATTTATTTTTCTGGAATTGAGCTGCAGGAGTTGCTTGTATATTTTTGAGATTAGTTGTTTGTCAGTTGCTTCATTTGCTATTATTTTATCCCATTCCGAAGGCTGTCTTTTCACCTTGCTTATAGTTTCCTTTGTTGTACAGAAGCTTTTAATTTTAATCAGATCCCATTTGCTTATTTTTGCTTTTATTTCCATTATTCTGGGAGGTGGGTCATAGAGGAACCTGCTGTGATTTATGTCAGAGAGTGAAGCTTTAAAGTCAAGTCTCACAAACTTCAAATTTATATATTTTTTATTTTTAGAAAATGACAAACACATATGATGCATGGAAATAGACCCACATGGGTATTCGTTTTCCTGGTCTCCTGTATTTTTCACTCATTTTTCCCCCTTTTGACATCAACTTCTCAGCAAGATGGTTGCAGTAGCTATGAGGTCTGTGTAAACTCTGTACAATGCAACAATCTCCATATACAGATTCATATCCATAAGCAGAATTTGAAGGTAACTACTGTGTCACAGCATGTGAAACATTCTTTTACAGCACAGTGATACACATCAATCTCTTTTTAAATAGCCAACAATAATCACTTAAAACAGCATGCGGTCATTCTCTGAAATTCTCTTTGGACAGAAAAGTACCTTGATTTCTACTAACCTACACATCCTCATTACAGTCTAGTATTGTAGGTTATGCATCAACACACTTAATTTCTTTTTTGATTTTTAAAACAGGTAACCAAGGTGTAATTTACTAATGATTCCTGAATGCCTTCTTTATTTATGGTTTGGGGCTATTTGCATGGAAGTCATTTAGCAAATTAATGTAGATGAAAAGCAATAATTTTACAGATGTTTGTTGCAATCATGCTGTCATCCCATACTTACTATGCTAATCTATTGACATCTACTCATTAGAGACGAGCTCTACTTACTTCATGACATTAGTATTTTATAACCTGGGGTGTTTTGAAGTAGGATGACAGTCAAATTTTTAACCACCTCATTCAGGGTGTATTTTTAAAGGGTAAATGCATTTTATCCTTTATATCTTTAAAGCTATTTCTTCCCAAGCCAGGATTACAGTTTTCAAGTAACTTTTTGCATACTGCCCTATAAAGATTAGATTTTTATATTAATTCTATGTCTCAAGAGGCAGAAACTTAACTAGCATCAGAAAATGGTCTGTCTGTTGACTGAAAGAAAAATCCTCAAAGTTTTCAACAGTTAAACCAGGTAAAGGTCAAATATGTAATGCGACCCAGAATGGATTATGATAAAGATTGAATATCACCAGGAGCTCTCTGTCCTTTGTTGGAATTTCTCTAAGTCAGATTTATTTCCCATGGGGTTTTGATATTGCTAAAGCTGTGGCAAGGAACTGAACATTCTTGGAATGTGATTCACTCGGTTCAGTTCAGTTCAGTCGCTCAGCCATGTCTGACTCTGCAACCCCATGAATCGCAGCATGCCAGGCTTCCCTGTTCATCACTAACTCCCGGAGTTCACTGAGACTCACGTCCATCGAGTCAGTGATGCCATCTAGCCATCTCATCCTCTGTCATCCCCTTGTCCTCCTGCCCCCAATCCCTCCAAGCATTAGAGTCTTTTCCAATGAGTCAACTCTTTGCATGAGGTGGCCAAAGTATTGGAGTTTCAGGTTTAGCATCAGTCCTTCCAGTGAACACCCGAGACTGGTCTCCTTTAGAATGGACTGGTTGGATCTCCTTGCATTCCAAGGGATTCTCAGCAGTCTTCTCCAACACCACAGTTCTAAAGCATCAATTCTTTTGTGCTCAGCTTTCTTCACAGTTCAAATCTCACATCCATACATGACTACTGGAAAAACCATAGCCTTGACTAGACGGACCTTTGTTGGCAAAGTAATGTCTCTGCTTTTGAATATGCTATCTAGGTTAGTCATAACTTTCCTTCCAAGGAGTAAGTGTCTTTTAATTTCATGGCTGCAGCCACCATCTGCAGTGATTTTGGAGCCCCCAAAAATAAAGTCTGACACTATTTCCATTGTTTCCCCATCTATTTCCCATGAAGTGATGGGACCAGATGCCATGATCTTAGTCTTCTGAATGTTGAGCTTTAAGCCAACTTTTTCACTCTCCTCTTTCACTTTCTTCAAGAGGCTTTTTAGTTCCTCTTCACTTTCTACCATAAGGGTGGTGTCATCTGCCTTTCTGAGGTTATTGATATTTCTCCCTGAAATCTTGATTCAAGCTTGTGCTTCTTCCAGCCCAGCATTTCTCATGATGTACTCTGCATAGAAGTTAAATAAACAGGGTAACAATATACAGCCTTGACGTACTCCTTTTCTTATTTGGAACCAGTCTGTTGTTCCATGTCCAGTCCTAACTGTTGCTTCCTGACCTGCATATAGGTTTCTCAAGAGGCAAGTCAGGTGGTCTGATATTCCCATCTCTTTCAGAATTTTCCACAGTTTATTGTGATCCACACAGTCAAAGGCTTTGGCATAGTCAATAAAGCAGAAGTAGATGTTTTTTGTGGAATTCTCTTGCTTTTTCGATGATCCAGTGGATGTTGGCAATTTGATCTCTGGTTCCTCTGCCTTTTCTAAAACCAACTTGAACATCCAGAATTTCACAGTTCATGTATTGCTGAAGCCTGGCTTGGAGAATTTTGAGCATTACTTTGTTAATGTGTGAGATGAGTGCAATTGTGTGGTAGTGTGAGCATTCTTTGGCATTGCCTTTCTTTGGAATTGGAATGAAAACTGACCTTTGCCAGTCCTGCGGCCACTGCTGAGTTTTCCAAACCCCAAGCTAAATCTAATGCAAACTGTTGGAACAATCAAATGGGACAAGGGAACAAGATGATATAAAATCTGGAGCTCACACTGGAGCACTGAGAATTTGGTGTGAGTGTAGGTGAGGCACACTTCCCTGAAAAGCTGTGCTGCCAAGAATGCATGGAACTCAATAAATATGGGAGACTATTAATACTTGAATGGAGATGATTTTCATATTCATGTGATGTTTGAGACATAAATATCTCAGAATGTTGCAGTATTTTTATTTTCAAAATTAGCTTTCTGATTTTAAAACTAAGGCATGACAAATATTATTAAATGCGTTGTCAGTGTATTTTCTTTCAGGCATTATCATATATATTCCAAATTCATTTGTATTCCAAACACACACATAGACCTTCATGTACTAATATAATTTTAATAATGAATAGTTGTGTTCAAAACAGTACCCCTTCAGTGCTTTAAATAGGCACTTAAATTAATCTAATTGCTTAAAATATGATCCCACTCATCATTCCCAAATTCAAAAGGAACATAAGGTGTTGAATACCCCTCCTTTTATTTAACTTATATGCAGAGCACATCATGAGAAACGCTGGACTGGAAGAAACACAAGATGGAATCAAGATTGCCGGGAGAAATATCAATAACCTCCGATATGCAGATGACACCACCTTATGGCAGAAAGTGAAGAGGAACTAAAGAGCCTCTTGATTAAAGTGAAAGAGGAGAGTGGAAAAGTTGGCTTAAAGCTCAACATTCAGAAAACTAAGATCATGGCATCTGGTCCCATCACTTCATGGGAAATAGATGGGGAAACAATGGAAATAGTGTCAGACTTTATTTTTGGGGGCTCCAAAATCACTGCAGATGGTGACTGCAGCCATGACATTAAAAGACACTTACTCCTTGGAAGAAAAGTTATGACCAACCTAGATAGCATATTCAAAAGCAGAGACATTACTTTGCCGACTAAGGTCCATCTAGTCAAGGCTATGGTTTTTCCAGTAGTCATGTATGGATGTGAGATTTGAACTGTGAAGAAAGCTGAGCACCAAAGAATTGATGCTTTAGAACTGTGGTGTTGGAGAAGACTGCTGAGAATCCCTTGTACTGCAAGGAGATCCAACCAGTCCATTCTGAAGGAGATCAGCCCTGGGATTTCTTTAGAAGGAATGATGCTAAAGCTGAAACTCCAATACTTTGGCCACCTCATGCGAAGAGTTGACTCATTGGAAAAGACTCTGATGCTGGGAGGGATTGGGGGCAGGAGGAGAAGGGGACGACAGAGGATGAGATAGCTGGATGGCATCACTTACACGATGGACGTGAATCTGAGTGAACTCCAGGAGTTGGTGATGAACAGGGAGGCCTGGTGTGCTGCGATTCATAGGGTCGCAAAGAATCGGACACGACTGAGTAACTGAACTGAACTGAACTGAACTGAACTCTTATAATTTGCTGTGTCTTCTTCTCATCAGCATAGGAGATTGTCCTACATTACCTTGTTTAATAAAAGTGAAAAACATTAATTACCATAAATAAATCTTATGTATTCTAACATCCCTCTATTTATATTTAATTAAATGGATTTACCTTTACATTCTTAAATTTATCACATTGAGTTTGCCTACTTGGGGTTATATAAGTCAATATAAGGGAAGATGATGAAGATGATGAATTTAGGAATCAGGCAAATTGATAAGAATAAAATTTTAATTTTTAAGTTAGGCGAAAATAAATCCCTACATGGATCCTTTTGAACATTTGAGTATCATCTTTTGCTTAATATTTGTTTATTCCTTTCTTTTCCAACAGCTACTGTGGACAAATTCCTATAGTAATATAAATATATGGTAATCCGTCTCTCCACTCTATTTTTCTTTTTTCTAACTGAATTTCCTGAAACTGCTGTTTGCAAGTTACTTTATCTCAACCCTGGAGAGTTTATGAGTTCTAAATTGAGTTTAATGTAAAACTCAAAACTCAACTAGCTTGACTTTATAGCTAGCTAAGCCTGACTTTGCAAACTTACATATCTTCCATACTCTCTAACTACTTAACCACAATTTCAGGCCCCCAAACCTTGTTTTTCTCCAAATGTGCTATGCACAGTATTGATTTTATAGATGTGGTGGTGCCCATTGGTTAAAATTTGGGATCTTGTGCTAGACAGTCCAAAGTTCAAGCCAGACTTGGGGACATCTGTGAAAATGTCACCAATATATTTGACATCTCTATGCATTTTTCTTATCTGCAGTAAAAATGTAAATAGAAAAAGCATCTGCTTAATAAAGTTGGATAGATTAAATAGAAGAACCAGGAAAAATGTTGGTTCAGTGCTGGCCACAGCACTGAATACCTTTCCTCCTCCATTTCCCCTTTGCTTTTCCCTTCTATTCACCATTACATGTCTGCTGAGCTCTGCTGGAAACAATACTGTGGAATGAATTCGAACCTCTCTGAATTTATCATACAAAATCTGAGTTTGGTGCTCCACACTCCATTATCTTTCCCTGTTATTTTTGGTACATTCACTACACCTTCCCTGAAATAGCAATTACACATTTCCTCCTCTATTCTCAAAAATATATGCATTCCTTCTGACTCTCTCACTCGTAGTAATTCACCTTGTTTTCATAATGCACTGAGGAAACAGAACTTTCTAAATATCATGTCTCCAAATCTGGATGAATAAGCAAGCAGGCAAAAGCCACATCTACATATGCAATCTTTACTTGTAGGGGAGAAAATTTATTTCAGTAAATGCCTCACCTATTCTCTGGATCCTGCTTACCATCGCCAAACTCAAAGGGAACAGAAGGTGTTGAATATCCCTCCTTTTTCTCTATATCTGCGTTAGAAATGCTTTGTCTTCTCATCAGCATAGGAGGTCATCCTACTTTTTTCTGATTTAATAAAAGTGAAAAACATTAATTCTGATAAATAAATCTTATGTATTCTAAGTTCCCTATTAATATCGACTTAAATTTCCCTTTCAGAACAATGCTAGAATATTTCTCCACAATTCTTGCATGAATTAATACTTTTTAAGCTTCTCCTCAAACATTCTGATCTGGCCTCTGCCTATACTGTCTACTGAAATCGTTCTTATTAGGTTGATTAATAATGACAACATTTCTGCTTGTATAGGCAGTTATTGGCCTTATCTTAATGTCAGTAGCAATTAATATAGAAGAAGACTTCCACCCTGAAGTAACTGCTTTCTGTAATATTGTAGTTTCCTAGGTTTCACCTTCTCTTTCATTCCAACTCAGCCTTCTTTTTGGACTTTTCTATAGCATTTCATAGATTTCACCCTTTTGAGATATAACCTACTTTGTTTGTTAGCAGCTAGTTATGGTTGTAAGAATCATAAAATAATGATAGTTTTATGCCAAAGGTATTTCCACACCCCTACACACAATTGCTAATTAACATACTTTAATAATAATGTGTATTTGTAGAAAGAAAAAATACTAAAGGCTAAAATTACTAAAAACATATAGGAATAGGTTAAATATATTTTAAGGACCTATATTATACATATTGGAAGTTATTTACAGAAAAGTTACATTTAAAATACATAATATCCCATCCTTCCTGATTTGATTATTTAAAAAATGTCATTACTTTGTATTAAAATTAAACTGCATCTAATCATTCAGAGCAGTATATTTTAATGCATATCCATTTAAATTTCAGTTCAATTCAGTCACTCAGTCATGTCTGACTCTTTGTAATCCCATGGACTGCAGCATGCCTGGCTTCCCTGTCCATCACCAACTCCCAGAGCTTGCTCAAATTCATGTCCAACGAGTTGGGGATGCCATCCAACCATCTCATGTATATGAAATGAGAAGAATTTACAGCCATACACATAGTGGCCATTAGATTCCATATGTCTCAGTATTTAGTGTAATTTTGTGTTTGGTAACAAAAGCAACCCATTTGCAGTGTAACTCTAACTCACTGTATGTGTGCTCAGTAGTGCCTGACTCCTTGTGATCCCCTGGGCTGTAGCCCACCAGCTCCTCTATTTTGGGATTCTCCAAGGCAAGAATTGGAGAAGGAAATGGCAACCCACTCCAGTGTTCTTGCCTGGAGAATCCCAGGGACAGGGGAGCCTGGTAGGCTACAGTCTATGGGGTCGTACAGAGTCGGACATGACTGAAGCGACTTAGCAGCAGCAGCAAGGCAGGAATACTACAGTGGATTTCTATTTCCTCCTACAGGGAATCTTCCTGAATCTTTATCTATTAATAGCTTCAAATTCTTCAAATTATACCTTGTGTTAAGGTAGAGATTGGTTAGTCAGAGGGTTTTTCTCAGTTCCTGATCCACTTTCTGATGAAGTTCTCCCTGGTGTGTAGCTCTGAGCCCTTGATGCAGTATTTCACTGTTACTTTTAGCCTGGTTGAGAGTGAGGATGTAGGGGAGTGCTCTGTTTTCTGCTTAAGCCTCAGTCTTGGGTCAGTACTGTATCCTTTTGTCTTGGAAATGTGTCTCTTTCCTTGATCCTACTCTTAATGCACTGTAGTTTTGGGTCCAACACATATTTCTACCTTTTTTCCCCCCCTTGTTCATTTTCTGTAACTACCATTGTTTATTGTTGCACTAAGGTGACCATTTATGTAGCCCTACCACTCTCTTCTGAATTTTAAGCCTTTTACTCAATTGGAAAGTTATGAGAGAAGGATCCTAGTGGGGCTTTATGCCTTTCTCACAGTCTAACCCTCAGGACTGCACCAAAATGATGCTTGCTTAGAATTTTCAAAAAAAATTTTTTGTGAATTTAAGAGATCCTTGTAGAAACATCTTCAGATGAGTCCTGCTTCCAACATCACCAATATTTGAACCCACCAAGGAGTTCCAAACGATCAGCAGCCCACACCTAACTTACACTAATTTATTAAAATTCTAGCTCAGTTTTTCTTACCAACGTTTCAGACATCTAGAAAGCAAATTTGTTCTTCCTGTTTTTCTTCACTGAACCTTCTGAAACAGTATTATTAGAGGTAGCAGTGATATTTTTGTCAGTAACCGTGTTGACGATGGCTACAGATTTTTAGGGAAATATTAGCTACAGTAAAATTCCTGATAGTAACTTCATAAATAATGACAAAGTTGTAAATATTTTATGTATTTTTATTTGATACCTAATCAACATACAAATTATATTAGTTTAAGGTATATAATATGATGATTCAACATGTATCTATATTGTAAAATGATCATCACAATATGTGTAATTAACATCCATCACCACATGGTTATAGATTTTTTTTCTTATGCTGATAACTTTCAGGATTTAGTCTTTTAACCTTCAGATATACAGTGCAGCATTATTAACTATAGTCTTCATGCTATATATACATTGCATCCATAAGATTACTTATTTTATAACTTTTACCTTTTTACTACCTACACCATTTGACCCTTTCAACACTCCTGTTGTTTTTTTCCTTCTTCTTTTTTTGAGAGGAAAAAAAGTGCTTGATTATTTCCCAAAGTCAACTGAAAGAACTATGTCCAGAGAGGGTCACTGTAGATGGTGCCATAAATAGCTAACTGGTGGTCTTTCCCCAATTCTCATGTTGCTTTTCTGCTTAGTCCTTGGAGTAGCTTGCTGTTCTCTGATCTTGTCTAAATAAATAAGAAAAATACAATTGGAAGGAAATTTCAGACAGCTGGGAGTGGCAGAAAGGGAGGAGTTGAAGCAGACAGCATTCATTTTATTTGGAAGGCAAAAATGCCTGAGTGTCTTCTGGGTCATGTAAGTAACTAAGGGAGCTGATTGCATGGCAGAATAACCCCACAGAAAGTGTTTATATAGCACACTCTCTCAGCCTCATTTCCAGATTAGCAGATAGCGTGACCAGTACTTCTCAGTTTTCCCAAGAATGAACGCTTCCCAGGTTGTGTGACTTACAGTGCTAAAACCGAAAAAGCCCCCAGCAAAGCAAGCTGACTGGGCTGGTGGTAGCACCCAATCAGTTATTAGCTGGAGAAATTCTGATCAACACAGGGGAAACTGAAGTCAGTAAAAAGAAACCTGTAGGGAGAAAACAGCGGGTCATAATTTATTTCTACTTCAGGTCCAGTGAACCGAACTAAGGGATGAAAAACCTTGTAATCAGATAGAAGATGAAGTATTTAAACTAATCTGAAATATTAAATATACATAAGTAACAGGGAAATTGTAGAATATGCCCAAACAATAAGAAAGCAGAAAAGAGTGATTTGAGAGGCCATGTTTAAAGACAATTACTGCTAATTTGCAACTCATCATTACATTGTTGTTCAGTCACTCAGTAGTCTCCAACTCTGTGACGTCATGGACTGCAGCCTGTCAGGCTTCCCTATCCTTCACTATCTCCCAGAGTTTGCTCAAAATCATGTCCATTGATTTGGTGATTCCATGCAACCAACCATCCTCTGTTGTCCCCTGCTCCTCCTGCCCTCAATCTTTCCAAGCCTTAGGGTCCTTTACAATGAGTCAGCTCTTTGCATCAAGTGGCCACAAAATTGGAACTTCAGCATCTGTCCTTCCAATGATTATTCAGGATTTATTTTCTTTAGAAATGACAGGTTTGATCTCCTTGTTTTCCATAGGACTCTCAGGAGTCTTCTCCAGCACTACCAGTCAAAAACCAATTCTTTGGCACTCAGCCTTCTTTATGATCCAACTCTCACATGAATACATGGCTACTGGAAAAACCATAGCTTTGACTATGCAGACCTTTATTGGCAAAGTGATGTCTGTGCTGCTGTCTAGGTTTGTCATAGCTTTTCTTCCAAGAGCAAGTATCTTTTAATTTCATGACTGCTGTCACCATCCACAGTGATTTTGGAGCCTAAGAAAATAGTCTGTCACTGTTGCCGTTTTTTCCCCATCTATTTGCCATGAAGTGTTGGGACTAGATGCCATGATCTTAGCTTTTTGAATGTTAAGTGTTAAGCCAGATTTTTCACTCTTCTCTTTCATCTTCATTAAGAGGCTCTTTAGTTCCTCTTCACTTTCTGCCATTAGGAAGGTATCATCTGCGTATCTGAGGTTATTGATATTTCTCCCTGCTGTCTTGATTCTAGCTTGAGCTTCATCCAGCCAGGCATTTCACATGATGTACTCTGTGTATGTTAAATAAGCAGAGTGACAGTATACAGCCTTGATGTACTCTTTTCCTAATTTTAAACCAGTTTGTTGTTCCATGTCCAGTTCTAACTGTTGCTTCTTGACTTACATATAGGTTTTCCAGGAGGCAGGTAAGATGGTCTGGTATTCCCATCTCTTTAAGAATTTTCCAGAGTTTTTTGTGATCCACACATTTAAAATCCATTTATTTTTATTAAAAAAATTTTTTTAAGATGAATCTGCTGTGGGCACAGGACCTTAAGTTCAAATTTAGTAATTATTGGTTTATTTAATCAATTAAGCCACCTTATAAATTAGAAAGTTTTTTTTTGTTGTTGTTGGAAATTGTCTTAATTCAATTTCTAGTTCCCAGTAACAAATGATTTTGCATCTGTGACAACCTTCAGACAAATCTCCCTTAGCAGGACAACAGTTTTCTTCTTAAGACAACAGAGAAGCATCAACCAAGCAGTGAAGTGATCATGGGAAAAAAAAAGTCATGTTTTCAATAGAAATTTGGATCAGTAATATGCCCAGGAAATACAGAAGAAGAAGATGAGAGTGACTTATTTATAAACACAAGTATTACTCTTGAAAGTCTTAGAAATATTGTTCATCATCACTGAAAGAAGATGAATGTTCTGAATATGCATGTGGAAGAAATGAGCTTTTTAAGAATGTCATTGGTTGTCACTGATTCCTCAGCATACAGGTACATATTATATTTGTGGCAACAAAATAATCAGAAGGAACTGTAAACTAAGCCAGAGAAAAGGGAGCCATCTCAGAATAGATTGCTGGGGACAGTGATCCAGACTTGATTTACTATTGCTTTCACATCCGTCTGGGCTTCCCTTGTAGCTCAGTTGGTAAAGAATCTGCCCACAGTTCAGGAGACCCGGGTTTGATCCCTGGGTTGCAAAGATCCCCTAGAGAAGGAAATGACAACCCACTCCAGTATCCTTGCCTGGAAAATCTCATGGACACAGGAGCCTGGTGGGCTACAGTCCATGGGGTCTCAAAGAGTCGGGCACGACTGAGGGACTAACACTCATATCAGTTTACTCTTAAACCAGCACTCAGTGTAGAAGAGATACAAAACATGAATGTAGATTTGTGGATGCACAGTCTCACTGATGATGCCCCATTTCCTCATAATGGTACACGAGTATTCCGACAGTCAGGACATAGTTCGCAGGACATGAGAAACTCCAGGTTGGAGAGGCTAAGGAACCAAAACTCTGGATGTTACAGCATTTTATAACAGAAGGAGAGTCATGTTGGTGCCTAAGAATGAAACTGCTAATAAGAAAGGGAGGTGCTCAGAGCCTCACAGTCACACATTTCTGTATTTCGGTAATCTGTTTCACACCCAACTATTGGATTTGTTGTCCAGGCATGTTAATAATAATCACAGTCAAAAATAAAGTTCAGGAATATATGGTATTCTAGAAGTCAAGAAAAATATTCTCAAGAAAAAGACATGATTGAATCTCCCAAGGAATATGGAGATAAACATCTGACCATTTGTGCTAGTAAAGTGGAGGAACCTTTTGAATTCACAGTATTTTTATCACTTGATAGAAAAATATCTTTCATTAAGAAACTAGCATGCATGCATTTACACACAAAGTTTAAAGCTATTGAGATGAATTTACTTTTGAAAGGAATTAGGTAGTAGAAGGCAAAGATGAAATAATTTGGATACAATTATAATTTCTAAAATTTTTGAAAATAGTTGATTTGTTAAATGTAACTTTTAGCCATCAATTGTTAAATGTAAAACCAACACAAGGATATGGAATATAAAATATTAAAATAAAAAAAACCTTCATTTTGGAAATAAAATACAAATTTTCAGCTAAAAAGCATAAACAATAAATGTAATATTGGATATTTAGTTGGAACTAACACAGAAAGAGCAAATTTCTCTGTAGTATGGGCCCTAAGAACAGATCGATCAATGCATAACTGAGCCACTAATTATGATACATTTGTGACAGAATAAAATGAACATTTTAATTGCATATCTGTAATTTGTTTTAATGAGTCAAACAAATATTTTAATTAAACAAACTTAAGTAACATGATGAAACTGAACTCAATAAGTTAATTAAAAAAATAAATGTGATAAAATTAAAGTGCTTGTATTAAATTAGAAAATGTCCAAAGGAAATATATGGCTTTGTAGTTACAAAGTAAAATTGGTGTTTTAATGCCATTATGGCCCTTTTAGCAACCATGAGACTTTAAAGAAAAACAAATAAAGTCTTATAAAATCCAAATGAACAACAGCTATAAGATGCTCTTTAAATTATACAAAGTAGTTATAACATCTCTTATACAGTGTAAGACATTTATACAAATTTGTGATCAAATTTTCAAAGAAGGTAAGCTTTTCCATCATTTTTTTCACTGATGTATCCCAGATATCTATAACAGGTACTGTACCTGGCACCTAATAGAGATGCTTAATAAATATGAGTAAATTTTTAAAAGCATGTTTCAGATAATAAAAATGAAATAAATGTCTACATTTCTTATAATGCTTAGTTTGTTGGTCTGCATGTTCAGAATTTTAGAGTAGATTATACTAAATAAAAGTATTTTTAGGAATAATGCTCCAAAAATTAAATATATTCAATTTATTACCTCAAAATCTTTGAAGGTTTATAATTCAGTCATTTTAGCAATTGAATAAACTGCCCCCAAAAGGAAGAATGAACTTTTCAGGAAAGCCATCTTCAGTAATCTTCATTAGTGCTGTATCACTATAAATATATTATACATATATTTTTCTTTGAGTTCATGTTTAAAAAAGAGTCAATATTCTATTTATATCTGCTTTCAGTATATCAATTTAAAATATTTACTCAAGCCATTTTGGGGGTAGGGAAATGGCAATTCTAGGGAAAACAGTTTAACATCCTGAGCTGAAATTGAACCATGAATAATCTTTAAATCAAATACATTAACATATAGCTATTTTCATCTTGCTTATGTGTCATCACATGTGCACTGAAATATAATCTAGAGCTCAAATGAATACTCTAGGGGAAAAAAATAATAATACTACTTTTCTGTCTAAGGGAACAGTTTATATCCAGATAAAAGTTTTTTGTCCCATTCAACATCACTGTTAAACACTGAAAATAGTTACTTCTAAACAGTGCCTCCAGCTTTACATGAGAATTGTTGCATGAATTTGAAACTACATAGCTCTGTCCTGGAAAACTTCCCCCAGGTTTCTCTGTTTGTCAGATATAAAAGTAAACATTCAATGTTTATTGAGCAGGATTTATGAAGCTGTCAGAGAATTGACACATGGCAATAAAACGTATTGAGGCTGGAGTCTAGATAATCTGCAGCTGAATGAATTACACTAATTCTGGTGCTTGCATATTCATGCTATGGAAATAATTCTTGTAACAGATTTCTTCATTGTCCGCAGGTGCCACAGCATGACTAGAAGTAGAGTTAATTGCACTCCAGGACGTGTGGGAATTCACACCTACATAAAGTTGGCTTGTTTTCTTGAAGATTATTCTAGATTTGTGTAAGGAAGCCAAAACACCCATAATTAAATTATCAAAACTGTAAACACTTAACTTTTGAGAAGATATTTTTTAAAAAGCAGAAATTTCTCACTATTGTGTTGATATCAAAATTTTATCTGAATCTACTTTCTAATTAATATGTACACTTATGTTCTGAATTAAATTGATATATTGAAAGCAGATATAAATGGAATATCTATCCAAAAATACATCAAAATCAATTATAATCTAGTCTTCTCCATTAATTCCTTCCAACGTGAGTGAATCTAGCCACTGCTAGCTCCAACTGTGAGAGAGCCACACAAACACTGGCTTTCTCATGGATTTATGGTCGTTAGTTTCTTTCAGGGCTCAATCTGAATGTATGGGAACATTTATTGAGGGTTTTTCTCATTGTCTTCTTTCAGATCTCGGTTGGTGTTTTGCACAATGTTTCTTGGATTTCAATTCCCTACCACATAACCTTTTGTGAGCATATGCAGGATAATTTAAGATTTATTCATTCGACTCAGGGTGGGTGGGGGGGAAACAAAACTATAAACTATACATTATAAAACTGAATGGGGACAGAGAAATACAGTCTTTTACTGGTCCCTTGGTGCTCCATCATTAACTACACTGTGTCTCACTGTGGTTCTTTTTCCAAAGCAAAGATTTAGTCTCACAAGCCCACTGATTATCCCATTTTTAGACAAGGACATTTATCAGTCCCTAACTTGGTAGAAAGTACAGTGAGAAGGGGGTTGTAAAGGAGGGACATGAATGCATCTGCACCCGTTCATGCTCGGAGAAGATTCCCCTTCTTTCCCCTTGTATACTACCTGGGGCTATGAAGGTTAGAAGGAGAGAGTTTTGAGACACAGAAGTGAGGATTTTGTGCTAGTTCTGCTAAAATGGACTGTTACCTGAAAGCCCCATGAGAAAGTGATTAAACTCACAGACTTAAATTTTCTGAACTCATAACTTAAGACAATTAGCACAACTAAACTTAAATTGTCTACCTGATGGACTCTGGTGGTCATTTCTAGGGAAAGGAAGAAAAAAAAAAAAATAGCCCCTACTCTAGTCACTGTGGTGTTTTAGTTACTAAGTTGTGTCCAACTCCTGTGACGCCATGGGCTGTAGCTGGCCAGGCTCCTCTGTCCATAGGATTTCCCAGACAAGAATACTGGAGTGGGTTGCCATTTCCTTCTCCAAGGGATTTTCCTGACCCAGGAAGTGAACCCAGGTCTCCTGCACTGGAGGCAGATTATTTACTGACTAAGCTACGAGGGAATAACTCTAGTCATCAACTCATGTTAGAACAGTGAAAACAGTGGACCCAGGGAATGCTTTCAAAGATGCCAGCTAACTTCTAGCATAAGATTTGATAGGAATATTTTAACAGCAGTTGGTTTTGAAAAAAAAAAAAAAACTCAAGAGATAACCAGAACTTCATTCACAATGAAAATGTGTATAAGGAAGAAACAGCTAACCAACAAAAGAAATTTGAAGTACAATAATCATGTTGAATTTAAATTTTAGATTAAAAGATTTACTTCATAAGAAACAAGAAAATTTCATAAAAACTCTTCCTTGAAAAATACTGTTCCAATGAACTCTGAAGCACTAAAGCATAGCTAGATTAAAAATAAAAGAGCACCAATATCATTTGGGGAGGTCTTTGTAAAGATTCTACCATTTAGAACACTACAGTTTACTGAGAGAATAAAAGTATGAAGATAAAAACACAATATACTTAAACCCTAATGGAGTTCATATATAACATAAACAAAGACTTGCATTAGTATGAAAGAACCCAGATGATTAAAATAATTTTCAAAATATTTCTTAAATGACATAAAATAGTGTTTAGGAAGAAAGGCTTTAAATATCAAAACAAAACGTTAAAACTCTACATGGCAAATAAAACACAAAATATACTTGAAAATATTTATAACAAATGTATTGCACAAAAAATAATTCTTAAATATAAGAATAAATTTAAATATGTGTCTAATCTACATCTAAACTGGTGTCTCCTTATTGCCAAATTCAAACTGAAATTGAAGAAAGTAGGGAAAACCACTAGATCATTCAGGTATGACCTAAATCAAATCCCTTACGATTATACAGTGGAAATGACAAATAGATTCAAAGGATTAGATCTGATAGACAGAGTGCCTAAAGAACTATTGACAGAGGTTCGTGACATTGTACAAGAGGCAGTGATCAAGACCATCGTGAAGAAAAAGAAATGCAAAAAGGAAAATGGTTGTCTGAGGAGGCCTTACAAATATTGAGAAAAGAAGAGAAGCTAAAGGCAAAGGAGAAAAGGAAAGATATACCCATTTGAATATAGAGTTCCAAAGAATATCAAGAAGAGATAAGAAAGCCTTCCTCAGTGCAATGCAAAGCCTTCCTCAGATCAATGTAAAAAAATAGAGGAAAACAATAGCATGGGAAAGACTAGAAATCTCTTCAAGAAAATTAGAGATATCAAGGGAATATTTCATGCAAAGATGGACACAATAAAGGACAGAAACAGCATGGACCTAACAGAAGCAGAAGCTATTAAGAAGAGGTGGCACGAATACACAGAAGAAATATATAAAAAAGATCTTCACAACCCAGAAAATCACGATGGTGTGATCACTCACCTAGAGCCAGATACCCTGGAATGCAAAGTCAAGTGGGCCTTAGAAAGCATCACCATGAACGAAGCTAGTGAAGGTGATGAAATTCCAGTTGATCTATTTCAAATCCTAAAAGATGATACTGCAAAAGTGGTGCACTCAAAATGCCAGAAAATGTGGAAAACTCAGCAGTAGCCAGAGGACTGGAAAAGGTTAGTTTTCATTCCAATCCTAAAGAAAGGCAACGCCAAAGAATGCTTAAACAACTGCACAAGTGCACTCATCTCACCTGCTAGTAAAGTAACACTCAAAATGCTCCAAACCAAGCTTCAGCAGTACGTGAACTGTGAAATTCTAGATGTTCCAGCTGGATTTAGAAAAGGCAGAGGAAGCAAAGATCAAATTGCCAACATCCACTGGATTATTGAAAAGCAAGAGAGTTTCAGAAAAAACATCTATTTCTGCTTTATTGACTGTGCCAAAGCCTTTGACTGTGTGGATCACAATAATCTGCGGAAAATTCTGAAAGAGATGGGAATACCAGGCCATGTGACCTGCCTCCAAAAAAACCTGTATGCAAGTCAAGAAGCAACATTTAGAACCAGACATGTACCAGCAGTCTGATTCCAAATTGGGAAAGGAGTATATCAAGGCTGTATACTGTCACGCTGCTTATTTAACTTATATACAGAGTACATCATGTGAAGTGCCAGCCTGGATCAAGCACCAGCTGGAATCAAAATTGCTGTGAGAAATATCAGTTAACTCAGATACGCAGATGACACGACCCTTATGGCAGAAAGCAAAGAAGGACTAAAAAGCCTCTTGATGAAAGTGAAAGATGAGAGTAAAAAAGTTGGCTTAAAACTCAACATTCAGGAAACTAATATCATGGCATCGAGTTCCATCACTTCATGGCAAATAGACGGGCAACAGTGAAAACAGTGGTAGACTTGGGGGCTCCAAAATCACTGCAGATGATTGCAGCCATGAAATTAAGATGCTTGCTCCTTGGAAGAAAAGTTATGACCTACCTAGACAGCATATTAAAAAGCAGAGTCATTACTTTGCCAACAAAGATCCATCTAGTCAAGGCTATGGTTTCTCCAGTAGTCATGCATGTATGTGAGAGTTGGACTATAAAGAAAGCTGAGCGGTGAAAAATAGGTGCTTTTGAACTGTGTTGTTGGGAGTCCTTTGGACTGCCAGGACATTCAACCTGTCAATCCTAAAACAAATTAGTCCTGAAAATTCATTGTAAGGACTGATGCTGAATCTGAACTCCAATAGTTTGGCCACCTGATGCGAAGAACTGACTTACTTGAAAAGACCTTGATGCTGGGAAAGATTTCAGGTAGGAGAAGAAGGGGATGACAAAGGATGAGATGGTTGGATGGCATCCACCAACTTGATAGACATAAGTTTGAGTAAGTTCTGGGAGCTGGTGTTGCACGAGGCCTGGTTTGCTACAGTCCACGGGGCTAGAAAGAGTCAGACACGACCGAGCGACTGAAATGAACTGAAATGTGTGTTATAAAATAAACAATTCAGAGACTCATTCCAAGACACGTTATAATTAAAATGTCAAAAGCCAAAGACTAGGAGGAATACATTCAAAGTAATTAATGCAGGACAAAAACGAGTAGCATGATATACTCAAAGTGCTAAAAAGGAAAAAGGAAAACAAAAAGCCTACCAGCCCAGAATACTTTACCTAGGATAGTAATCATTCAGAATTGAAGAAGAGATGAAGCGTTTTCCAGATAATCAAAAATTTAAGGAGTTCATCACCATTAAACTAGCCTTAGAAGAAATGTCATTTTCTTGCATTTGTCAGTGCCAAATAAGAAAAAAAAAAGTCTTCATTTCTATGTATATATCTGTAGATTATGTAAGTGTACATAAAGCTCTTATTTCTGGAAAATAAAATGAGAAAAGAGACACTACTTGTTGCAAGATAGAATATAATGGTATATTATTTCCAAATATTTTTAAATTCTTTATGCTTTTTAAATATAACTTAAAAATTAAAAGAATGCATATTGTATAATCTTTATCTAGTGACTCAATATTGAATTTCTCTAATATATACTAGTTTTTGATTTGTTATATGATCTTCAAACAACTACTATGTACATATTAAGACTGCCAATTTTAAACTCATTTTCCTGAAAACCTTATAGTAGCTTTCTTTAGAAAGGGAAAGGACAAATACTTCTATTTCCAGTCTAGTATGTCCTTTTATCACACAACATAACCTGAAGCATAAAGCATAAATAAGTGTGGATACATTTCAAATCTATAATTTAAGAATAAAGTAACAGGAAAATAGATATGGATATCACAGAAATGGAGGTATATTGCAGTTTTTCTCTACTTCAAGATTTGGATTTATTAACAGAAAATCCATTAGTAAAGTATAAGGCATGATCCTCCCTTCTTCATTTGACAAATGAAGAAAGTGCTTATCAAGAGTACACAGACATTCGATGTTTCATTCCCAGTGCTTTCATATGCAGTACCTATTCCTTAATTAAACCAGGTATCTCTCTTAGCAAACCTTATTCTAAATAAACTTCATAGGATTTCAAAACATCAATCAGTAAAACACATTTACACTTGCCTCTAAGTCTTTGAAGAGGCCTGCGAAACAAAGAGGATTTCAAAATTTGCTGTTTGCCAGGGAGATGAGGATTTTTATGAAATAATCAGTGACATATAAAATGATATTCAACAGTGAGTAAAAGTTCTGATTTATTTTTGTAGGATATATCATCATATTGCATGCTTTCTACTATATCAATGTATAAATCCTATTGTTTCATATTTTATGTACCTACTTTTCAGAATACTTATTTATAGTCGTAAATTATGTAGATAGTGGCTCCTAATTGGTTATATTTCAAGCCATAGTTTGTGGACTGTAAGGATTGTATACTTTTTAGTTGTGAACACTGATTTTCTCTGATCTGTATCTAGAAATAGATAGTGTATGTAACATCAATGAACCAAAATTATTTAATAACTGAATTTACAATCCCCAAAATAATAATAATAAGAAGGAAAGGAATATTATAGTGGTTGCTGTTACACATTGATGGGTTTCCCCTTCAGGACATGAGCATTTACTCCCTCAACTGACTGCTTACAAAGTGGTCCTTCCTCAGTAATCTCCAGAGAAATTAATAGTTGATTTTGAGGTAAAGAGAACAGTCCCCATTTCACATTTTAGGGCACCTCTAAATGTAACCAGTGGAATTGATTATCTGATACCCACATACATATGTCTGATTTCAATACTGGTTACACACTTGATAGTAAATTAATGCAGTTTTTACTTTAAACAACCAAATTTGTTTTATTTTTAATTTTTAGAAATTTAATCATGTATTTACCATTTCTGCTACTGTTCATTTCTTTTATTTTTCTTTTTAATTTTTTATTGGAGGATAATTGTTGACAATTCTGTGATGATTTCTGTCATATATCAACATGAATCAGCTATCAGTCCCCTCCCTCTTCAACCTCCCTCCCATCTCCCACCCCATCCCACCCCTCTAGGTGCACAGAGCACTGGGTTGAGCTCCCTGTGTCTATCTGGTGTGTCCTTTTTATTTTATTGAAGAACTTTCAATAATATTTCTTTCAATGCAGACTTACTGACAGTTCATTTTTTCAACATGTTTTGAATAAACATGTTTATTTTGGGCTTCATTTTATTGTAACTTTATTAAATTTAATTAACATGTAATAAACTGCGCATGTTTAAGTTGCATGATTTGACCAATTTTGACATTCATATAGAGACATGAAGCCATCATCACAATCAATATAGTGAACACATGTATCACCTCGCCCAAAGTTTCCTTGTGCTTTTTCAATGCCTGTGTGGTTCTCAAATAATCTCCTAATTATTTCTTACTACATTTTAGCTTGTATTTTCTAGAATTTTACATAGATAGAACTATATACATGGGTCCTATTGTTTGCTTGGTTTATTTTACTCAGTATGATTTTTAGATTTATTTGTACTGTTATCAGTAGTCTGTTCCTTTATATTGCTAACTAGCATTTAATTGTATAGATATTCCACAGTTTGTAACTTTTCCAGCTGTTAATGATTGAGTTGCTTCAGTTTTGAGTACACATAAAAATCTGTGTTTGTGTGTGTGTGTGTGAGGTGCGTGTGTGTGAGGTGTGTATGAGTGTGCATGTGTATATTTAGAGTTCTAAGTTGACAGGTTTCCTAGAGTACTTTTAAAAGATGACAAGCCAGTTCCTCCTGGCTTTTATCATGGTAAGAATTCAGTCTTGCTTACTTTGTTCTCTTGAATTGAATGAAATTCAAATACCTTAGTACCTAGATATGCATCTTAGATTTTATCAGAGACTCGTGAGAACTCCTGTGTAGATACCTGAAAATCTTCCTTTGGGTAAATCCCTCTTTGATTTTCTGGTGCACAGGTCTAGATATCCCAGTCTCTGTGAATTCTAGGTTGTCCTCTAAGCTCAGTGAGCCTACTGTACCTTATACGGAGCCACCTCCTGTGTTTAGGGCCTGTGGGTGTAAAGCAGGAAGATCTTAGACCATCTTAAGGAAAAGCTTAAGAGATGCCTTTTGTTGCATTTCTCTCGGAGGTTACAGCCCTGACTGCCTGTTATCCAATGTCTTGAAAACATCTAATGTACATCCCTCTGATTACTAATGTGGTTGAATATACAGTTTGCCCTCCAACAATGTGGGTTAAGGTGCCATCCCCCATGAAGTCCAAAATTTGAGTATAATTTTATAGTGACTCCAGGTCCATAGTTGTACATCCACAGACTCAGCTGACCTCAGACCATGTAGTACTTACTTATTGAAAAAAATATGCATAAAAATTGACCCACATAGTTCAAACCCATATTGTTCAAAGGTCGATTGTATTTTCATATAAAGAATTTCACATAAATATTTGATAAGATGGGAGATCCAGTGTGTAGCATGGTAACATAATACTGTATCCTATTTTTGAAGTTGCTAAGAGAGCAGATCTTAAACATTCTAATTAAAAAGCCCTTTTTTGGTTGTTCTATTTTGTATAATATCTATTATTTCTCTTTGATTGTGTTTTGTCACTAAATTTATGTAAGACTCTTCTTAATATTTGGATAAAAACCCTTTGCTTTTTACATGTGTAACAGACACTTCTCATACTTTGAATGTCTTTTTTTTTTTCCAAAGACAAATGTTATTTTTAATTCTCTTGACTGTATCTTCAAAATATATTTAGTAACTGACGACTTCTTACCAGTATCATTGGTAGGACCTGGTACAAGCCATCTGTATAATTTCGGTACTACTATGTTTTCCTGGCTACCACCTTTGAACCTATAGAAAGCCCATCTCTTTTGATTTCCTGGGGTCTGTTTTGGTTGTTTATTGCTAATTTTCAAGTATTTCCATTTTGCTCTTAAAATTTCCCCTGTTTGGATATTAATTCACATGGCCATTCCACCAATGGTTGATTCTCTAGCAAGCAGCCAGAATCATATTCTAATAGTTGCTAGTATGTAAACTTAAAACTCATTTTAAACTTAGATTGTATAACTTTGCTGTACTGTGTTATTGACTTTAATCATTTGTTGATTCTTTGAGGTTTTCTACATAGGCAATCGGAACATTTGTAAACAATGAAAACTATATACCTCTAATCTCAATCCCTACCATCTTTATCTTCTTCTTGTACCAAATAAAACCTTATTTAATAAAATTGGTTCTGGAGTGAAACTGGATAGACTAAAACTTCAGTGAAATTAAAGCATTCAATTACAGTATAAGTCCTCTTGAAGGTCTTCCTAGGTGAGTGCAGTATATGGTTGGAGTGAAGTCTTGGATAAGGGTGTGATTGTTGGTGATATAGCAAAGAGCGTGTCCAGGAGTAGTAAATGGCTGTTACATTTGATTTTAGGATTGATGGACCTAATTCCTCAAGGATTAGGTCTGCTGAGTCAGGTTTATAAGTGGGTGGCCAGAGCCAAATTTTGCTGACAGCTGAGTAACTGAACCCTCACCAGGCCTCCTTTGCTCTCTCTGTCCCCACATAGACTACAGGCTCTTCTCCCTAATGAAGGAATATCACAGTATGCTCTGTTGACTTGTTACCTTGATAAGACACCACACTTTCTAGAATATACACTCCATGGAGTGAATAAAAGAATTTATAGTATCTGGTTCTATATCAAGTTATTATTATTTGTTTCATATTTGTGAGTGTTTCACTTGCTGAAATGTAACTCTCTGAAGGATACATATTCATGCTTATGTATTTTCTTTACCCTAAATGCATTTCTCAACACTACATCATTCTATTTTGCTTAAATTAACTTTGAAACCTTCCTCCAGGAAGTTTCTTTTTCTTCTGGAGGAAAATTATGCTTTTTTTTGCTTAGTTTTTTTTTTTTTAATAATTCAGAGCTTCCCTAGAATATGTTTTAACTGCTAGTTAATCACATGCAAGGAAAATGTTAAATGAACAAGTGATTGATGTAGTTTGTGTACATTGAGTCTGAATTATGTGAACTTTGAAAACCCACTTTCTAATTCATTATTAGAATATGTTGATTAAAGTTAATGCATTTTTTAGTTGATCACAAGGATACTGACAAAAATGTAACTTTCAATTATATACAAAGTTCTAAACGCTGGACAATAATCTCAGCCACACACTCTACTTTCATTTATTCTATTTTTCTAGGTACCTTTTTATCTATCTACCTTTTTTTTTTTTTTTTTTTGGTGATACAGAGGACAGAAACCCACTGAAATGGTACTAAGTAGATAGAGCAATCCTTACCTAGTCCTTTGGTTTAGCTGTTAACTCTGAAGGAGAGGAGAGACAAACAGGCAATTCTGGGGTGTCTTGGGCAGTGATGTTCAACAGCACTAAGCCCCTTTCTCAATCTCTCTCTGTGTCTCTGTCTCCCCTTCTCCTCTGTCTCCTGTTAATCCTTTCTTCTGCTTAGCTTTTTCTCATTTATTAAATACGTGTTTTCATCACATGGCTATTAACATTTTTAAATTAAGGTTCTCTTAAAGTTGACGTCCACAATAGAAAGCCAAGAAAAGGGACATAAATGACATACCTTGGATTAAACTTTTGAACTCTTTAGCTAAGTGGCTAACATTTTGTTACCACATTCTTATCAGACTGGAATAGAAAATAAATTCTTATCAGACTTGGAATGGAAAATAAATAGTCCTCCAAGCTCGTTCAAGTGCTGTTCAGACCTGGAGAACAGGTACTTGCTACCTATAAATTTCCCTGTTTTCATCACATGTATATGTGGATTTTTGCATATTAACATATCATGAAAATTTTGGGTTTGGATATTCAAAACATATATGTATAATATATGTATAGTATATACACACATATATACTATATACACACATATACACATATGTGTATATATGTATACTATACTTTTGTGTAGATATATCCGCCAAAGTGGATACAATGCTTGGTTGTTGATATGCCTGGTGATGGAAGTAAAACTCCAACAGTCCTGGAATGTTAGGTTCATGTATCAAGGAAAACTGGACATGATCAAGATGAGATGGTAAGAATAAACATCGACATCCTAGGAATCAACAAACTAAAATGGATGGGAATGGGAAAATTTAATTTAGATGACCATTATATGTACTACTTGGGGCGAGAATCCCATAGAAGAAATGAAGTAGCCCTCATAATCAACAAGAGTCCAAAACACAGTACTTGGGTGCAGCCTCAAAAATGACAGCCTGATTTTGGTTCATTTCCAAGGGAAGTCATTCAACATCACAGTAATCCTAGTCTATGCCCCTACCACCGATGCCACAGAAGCTAAAGTTGATCAGTCCTGTGAAGGTCCAGAAGACCTCCTAGAACTAACACCTTAAAAAGATGTTTTATTCATCATCAAGAATTGGAATGCAAAAGTAGAAAGTAAAAATATACCTGGAGTAACAGGCAAGTTTGGCCTTGGAGAACAAAATGAAGCTGGGCAAAGGCTGACTGAATTCCGCCTAGAGTGTGTACCAGTCATAGCAAATACTCTTTTTCAACAACACAAGAGACAGCTTTACTCATGGACATCACCAAATACCAAAATTAAATTGATCACATTCTTTGCAGCCAAAGATGGAGAATCTATATACAGTCAGCAAAAACAAGACCTGGGGCTGACTTGGCTCAGATCATCAACTTCTTATAGCAAAATTCAGGCTTAAACTTAAGAAAACCAGGAAAAACATTAGGCCAGCCAGGTATGACTTAAATCCCATATGAATTTGCAGTAGAAGTAACAAATAAATTCCAAGGACTAGATCTAGATAACAGTGTGCTTGAAGAACTATGGAGAGAGGTCCATAAGCTTGTACAGGAGGCAGCATCCCAAAGAGAAGAGAAAAGCAGGAAGGCAAAGTGGTTATCTGAGGAGGCTTTAAAAAGAGCAGAAGAGCAGAGAGAAGAGAGAAGAAAAGGAGAGAGGGAAAGGCATGTCAAATTGTATGCAGAGTTTCAAAGAATAGCTAGAAGGGGCAAGAAGGCCTTCTTCAATGAATGGTGTTTAATAATAGAAGAAAACAACAAAGACTAGAGATCTCTTCAGGAAAATTGGAAACATCAAGGGAGTATTCTGCTGTAAGATGGGCACAATAAAGGATAAAAATGATAGAGACCTAGTGGATGCTGAAAGGAGAAGGCAATGGCACCCCATTCCAGTACTGTTGCCTGGAAAATCCCATGGATGGAGGAGCCTGGTAGGCTGCAGTCCATGGGGTCGCGAAGAGTCGGACACGACTGAGAGACTTGACTTTCACTTTTCAGTTTCATGTATTGGAGAAGGAAATGGCAACCCACTCCAGTGTTCTTGCCTGGAGAATCCCATGGACGGGGAATCCTGGTGGGCTGCTGTCTGTGGGGTCGCACAGAGTTGGACACCACCGAAGCGACTTAGCAGCAGCAGCAGCAGCAGCAGCAGCAGCAGCAGCAGCAGCAGATGCTGAAGAGATCAAAAAGGGATGGAAAGAATACATGAAGAACTGTATTGAAAAGATCTTAATGAACCGGATTACTATGATAGTGTTGTTAGTCACCCAGAGCCAGACATTCTGGAGTGCAAAGTCAAGTGGGCCTTGAGACACACTGCTGTTAATAAAGCTAGTGGATGCAATGAAATTCCAGCAGAACTATTTAAATCCCTGAAAGAGGATGCCATCAAGGTTTTGCATTCTTTATGTCAGCAAATCTGGATGACCCAGCAGTGGCCACAGGACTGAAAAAGTTCAATCCTAATCCTGAAAACCAAGAAGGTTAGTACCAAAGAATGTGTTAACCATTGGATAGTTGCACTCATCTCCCATGCTAGTAAAGTCATACTTAAAATCTTGCATGGTAGGCTTCAGTATTATGAGAACCAAGGACTTCCAGATACCCAAGCTGGATTTAGAAAAGGAAGAGGAACTAGAGATCAAATCATCAACATTCACTGGATTGTAGAGAACAAGGGAATTTCAGAAAAAACATCGATCCCTGTTCCATTGACTACACTAAAGCTTTGACTCTGAACATCATGACAAACTTTGGAAAGCTCTTAGAGAGATGCAAATACCAGACCATCTTACCAGTCTCCTGAGAATCCTGTGTAGGTCAGGAAGCAACAACCAGAACCCTGTACAGAACAACTGATTGGTTCAAGATCAAGAAAGGAGTATGACAGTGCTGTCTGCTATCACTGTTTAATCTTTACGCTGAGCACATCATGAGAAATATCAGGCTGGATGAGTTACAAGGCAGAATCAAGATAGCTGAGAGAAACATCAACAGTCTCAGATACGCGAATGATACCACCTTAATGTCAGAAAGTGAAGCAGAACAAAAGAGCCTCTTGATGAGGGTGAAGGAGGAAAGTGAAAGAGCTGGCTTAAGACTAAATATTAGAAAAACTAAGATCATGGCATCCAGCCCCATTACTGCATGGCAAATAGAAGGGGGAAAGGTGGAAACAGTGACAGATTTCCTTTCTTGAGCCCCAAAATCACTGCAGATGGTGACTACAGCCATGAAATCAAGAGACAGTTGCTTCTTGCCAGGAAAGTGATGACAAACCTAGGCAGTATTTTGAAAAGCAGAGACATTACTCTGATGGCAAATGTCCATATAATCAAGGCTATGATCTTCCCAGTGGTCATGTTTGGTTGTGAGAGGTGGACTGTACAGAAGGCAGAATGCCAAAGAATTGATATGTTCAAGGTGTGGTGCTGGAGAAGACTCCTGAAAGTCCCCTGGACAGCAAGATCAAACCAGTCAATCTTAAGGGATATCAACCCTGAATGTTCACTGGAAGGACTGGTGCTGAAGCTGAAGCTCCAGTATTTTGGTCATCTGATGCAAATAGACAACTCATAGGAAAAGTCCCTGGTGCTAGGAAAGATTGAGAGCAGGAGAAGAGGGCATTAGAGGATGAGATGGCTGGATGGCATCACTGATGCAATGAACATGGACTTCGGCAAACTCCTGGAGATAGTGAAGGACAGGGAGGCCTGGGGTGCTGCAATCCATGGTGGTGCAAAGAGTCAGACACAAGTGGGAGACTGAGCAACAACAACAATATCTATCTATCTTGTTGATTTTCCAACCTTCACCACATACTCCAGCCTTGTGTTGAAACTGAGCTATAAACCTCCCCGATATTTATTGGCAGCATTTTGTTTTTAAAAGAGAAAATATATACCTTCTTGTTGAGAAATCTTACCATATTTGAGGAGAAATGAAGTAAGAACATTTATTTTTAGGTCTAGAATAAATCACAAACTCTGAATTCTTTTTATAAGTTGGTTTGAAATATTTAACTTTTCTCATGTAAGTGAAATGTTTCTTTGGGTAACCCAAAGCAAATCTAATTTTATGGTCCAATTCACTTAATTCCAAACAGCAAATATTTTTAACCACCTATTTGTTGAACATATAGTACAGATTGTGGAAAGATGTATAAAAGAGTTCATTGTTTCTAATTTTCCAAATGAATGAAATCGCCCTTAAAAGAAATGGTACAAAATTTACTGCAGTTTACCACAAAAAGGAGTTTGGTGTGAAAAGCAAGTTTGTATCATGCCTGGCTTATTTTGTTCTGTAGACACATCTTTAGCTTCCTTCTTCAAAATAAACACTAAAGAGCATAAATAATGACTGGAAGTTAACCAATGAGGTCAAATTATTCTTGGTAAATAGTATTTCTTCTTACTTATAATCCATGGCCATAGGGTTTTAAATTTTGTGTAGTATGTAGCCTAAATGACATTAACATTATGTATATTGTGTATAGAATAAATATGCACAGCTTTTTTGTTGTTGTTTACTACCTATTTAAATTTTAGTACCCATGTGATCAACATTAAGAACTTGAGAAAGAGATTATGGAGGGAGTAAATATTATTACATTAATAAAACTCCTGAGAAAAGGAAAGCGCTGGATAATCAACAAGGTGAGACAAAGGCTAGAAATAAATAACCATTATCTGACAAAATGGAAAACTCAGTCATCAAGAAGGAACTATTACCGATGGAATAGTTACAGGAACATCTAATCTTATTCTCACTGCAAGTCTATGTAATTATAATCATATCACTGAGTATAAATTGATGAGTCAAATGGTTGAGTTATTTTCCATACTTAACACAGATAACAAATTATTAAAGAAAGGAAAACAAACGAACAACTAACTTGGTTTTAAAGTCTGTATTTTCCCCTCTCAATCATGCCACATGCTTCAAATATGAAAGTTAAGGAAACCACAGTGTAAGAATGTTGTCAAAAACTCACTCTAGTTAGAGTTTGTATGATTTGAGAGAGGCAAACAGTGTGTGTGGGTCATGTCCTGTGATGCTCTAGTCATAGTACGAGATGAATAATTAAAATAATATGTTTAATTTCTTTTAAAACAATATGCTTAAAAGGATAATTGAAATAATATTAAATATCCAGTCATAAACCACATGAAAAAGAATATATATTTCTGTATGTGTATAACTGAGTCACATTGCTGTGCAGTAGAACTTAACGCAACACTGAAGATCAGCTATACTTCAATAAAATTTTTAGAAATTAAAAAAAGAAAGAATTCAACTGATGAAATTAATGAATGAAATAAAAGATGCCTTGATATTTCAATTTTAGAATACAGCTTATATTACTATAAGAAAGAACTTTCATTTAATTTATTGTTATTTAACACTTGGTTTCTTCAGTATTCTCTTCTAGGTACAGATGAAGGAAAATGACAAAAGTGGGAAGAAAAAGGGTTGTTTAGGGAAATGATGGGAGTAAATATGCTTGTTCCTCATTTTCCTTGGTATCCTTCAAGAGTATGGCATATGCCAAATGATAGTGACTTCAATATTAAAATGTTTATTTCTTCACCATTAAGTAGAATACTTCTCACCAATAAAAAGAGATAATCGTCCTGACTCATGCACAGCATTGATGCATCTCAAAAATGTGTTAAACAAAAGAAATCAGAGGTAGTCCAGAGGCTATTTTTTGTCCTTATAGAAACCAAACACATTTGCTTCAAAGTTCATTTTTGTTAATTAAAATCTTTCATAGATAATTTCTTTTTGAGACTTAGACCATATGTTACTGCATTTTTTATATAAATATTTATTGAGGTACTGTGCTTTGTGTTGGGAACTAGTTTGAATAATGGAAAGTTCCTTGATATCAAAGGGCTCATAGTGTATTTACAGAGACAGGTAAAGTTAGAAATTTCAATGGAATAAAAACAGAAGACAGTTTAAGACCTTAATAAATATTGTCAATTTTATAATTAAAGATACAAAATAGTCTACCTCCATACCCATGTGTTCTGCATCTGTGGATGTGGATTTAGCCAATCATGGACTAAAAATATTTGGGGAAAAAAGCATTCTAGAAAGTTCTAAAGAGCTAATCTTGAATTTGCCTTCTACTAGCAACTATTTACATTTGCATTCTATTAACAACAGTTTATATAGTGTTTCCATTGTATTATATGTTATAAATATCTGTAATAACTAATCAAGAGTTGGAGAAGCTCTATACAGTCAGCAAAAACAAGACCGGGAGCTAACTGTGACTCAGATCATGAACTCCTTATTGCCAAATTCAGACTTAAATTAAGGAAAGTAGGGAAAACCACTAGACCATTCAGGTATGACCTAAATCAAATCCCTTACGATTATAGAGTGGGAGTGAGAAATAGATTTAAGGGATTACAACTGATAGAGTGCCTGAAGAACTATGGATGGAGGTTTGTGATATTGTACAGGAGGCAGGGATCAAGACCATCCCCAAGAAAAAGAAATGCGAAAAGCCCAAATGGCTGTCTGAGACCTTACTAATAGTTGTGAAAAGAAGAGAAATGAAAAGTAAAGGAGAAAAGGAAAGATATATCCATTTGAATGTAGAGTTCCAAAGAATAGCAAGGAGAGATAAGAAAGTCTTCTTCAGTGATCAGTGCAAAGAAATAGAGGAAAACAATAGAATGGGAAAGACTAGAGATCTCTTCAAGAAAATTAGAGATACCAAGGGAACATTTCATGTAAAGATGGGCACTATAAAGGACAGAAACGGTGTGGACCTAACAGAAGCAGAAGATATTAAGAAGAGGTGGCAAGAATACACAGAAGAACTGTACAAAAAAGAGCTTCATGACCCACGATGGTGTGATCACTCACCTAGAGCAGACATCCTGGAATGCTAAATCAATTGGGCCTTAGGGAACATTACTACGAATAAAGCTAGTGGAGGTGATGAAATTCCAGTTGAGCTATTTCAAATCCTAAAAGATGACGCTGTGAAAGTGCTGCACTCAATATACCAGCAAATATGGAAAACTCAGCAGTGGCCACAGGACTGGAAAAGGTCGGTTTTCATTCCAATTCCAAAGAAAGCCAATGCCAAAGAATGCTCAAACTACTGTACATTTGCAATCATCTCACCTGCTAGTAAAGTGATGCTCAAAATTCTCCAAGTCAAACTTCAATAGTATGTGAATTGTGAAATTCCAGATGTTCAAGCTGGTTTTAGAAAAGGCAGAGGAATCAGAGATCAAATTGCCAACATCTGTTGGATCATTGAAAAGCAAGTGTGTTCCAGAATAAAACATCTATTTCTGCTTTATTGACTATGCCAAAGCCTTTGATTGTGTGGATCACAACAAACTATGGAAAATTCTTCAAGAGATGGGAATACCAGACTTGCCTCCTGAGAAATCTGTATGCAGGTCAAAAAGCAACAGTTAAAACTGGACATGGAACAACAGACTGGTTCCAAATCTGGAAAGAAGTACGTCAAGACTGTATATTGTCACCCTGCTTATTTAACTTCTATGCAGAGTACATCATGAGAAATGCTGGACTGAATGAAGCACAGGCTGGAATCAAGATTGCCAGAAGAAATATCAATAACCTCAGATACGCAGATAACACCACTTTTATGGGAGGAAGTGTGGAAGAACTAAAGAGCCTCTTGATTAAAGTGACTGAGGAGAGTGAAAAAGTTAGCTTAAGACTCAACATTCAGAAAACTATGATCATGGCATCTGGTCCCATTACTTCATGGGAAATAGATGGGGAAACAGTGGAAACAGTGACAGACTTTATTTTATGGGCTCCAAAATCACTGCAGATGGTGACTGTAGCCATGAAATTAAAACATGCTTACTCCTTTGAAGAAAAGTCATGACCAATCTAAACATCATATTAAAAATCAAAGACTTTATTTTGCCAACAAAAGTCCGTCTAGTGAAAGCTAAGAATTTTCTAGTAGTCATGTGTAGATGTGAGAGTTGTGCTATAAAGAAAGCTGAGTGCCAAAGAACTGATGCTTTTGAACTGTGGTCTTAGAAAATTCTTGAGAGTCCCTTGGACTGCTAGGAGTTCCAACCAGTCCATCCTAAAGGAAATCAGTCCTGAATATTCATTGGAAAGACTGATACTGAAGCTGAAACTTCAATACTTTGGCCACCTGATGGGAAGAGCTGGCTCATTTGAAAAGACCCTGATGCTGGGAAAGATTGAAGGCAGGAGGAGAAGGGGAGTACAGAGAATGAGATGGTAGGACGGCTACACTCTACACTGACTCAATGGACATTAGTTTGAGTCAACTCCAGGAGCTGGTGATGGGAAGCAAGGTCTGGTGTGCTGCAGTCCATGGGGTTGCAAAGAGTCAAACATGACTGAGTGACTGATCCGAACTGTAGTAATCTAGAGATGGTTTAAAGTATGTTCATGGTTTTATGTAAATACCACACCATATTTTATAAGGGACTTGAGTACCTATAGATTTTGGTATTTATAGGGGTCCTAGAACCTCTCCCCTTTGGATATAAAGAGACTTACTGTGTTTCACTGAAGAAGAATATCTAATACAGACATAAGTGAAAGATTGTGCTTCTCAGTACAAATGAAAAAGCTAAATACCATGATTTTGAAGGTTGTTAACCAAAATAACTGGTGCTGCATATAAAAATGTTGAATGAACTTAATTTCCAATAATAAACTATATAGAAGAAAAGTATTATCATTTAACAATTTTAGACAAAAATAACTTTTTTTTTTTTACAATCTGTTCAATACTAAACGATGAGATCAGTTTCAGAATTCACGTAGAAAACTGAATACTGCAATGGGAGATACTCTGCTTTTGAATCACTTCCTAGAGTTGTTCATGTAATGATACAATTGTGTCACCACTGTGTGCATTTCCAATGGCCCTGCTTATACCAACTATCTCAAGGACTGCTTTCAATTTTGTACAACTGCCATGATCAGCAGAAAATGTCAGAGTGAATCAGTGGGTATCCATTTTTGTTTATAAGAAAACAATTAAGTAACTGATGTGGAAGACCCATCAAATTTACTATAGTTCCATACTAGGCCTGTTCCACCCTGTAAGTCTTCATTGGCATTTACACACATTTTTTTTTTTAATTTTACATTTGATTCTTACTAAGCAAGTATTGTAAAATCAGAACTGTAAACATACATTATGTGTGCTGTGTGCTAAGTCACTTCAGTCATGTCCTACTTTTTGTGACCCCATGGACTGTAGCCTGCCAGGCTCCTCTCCTTGGGATTCTCCAGGCAAGAATACTGGAGTGGGTTACCATGCCCTCCTGCAGGATACCTTCCGGACCTAGGAATCTCCTGGATTGACACGAGTGTTCTGTACCACTAGGGCCACTTGGGGGAAGCCCCGACATACATTATAAGCACACCAAAATAAGATGAAATATTCCTTTCCCTTATTTCAGATACTTCTAAGAAAGGATGATCTTAATAATTTTTAACTGTATTTTCCCAAACCTATCTGTCCCAAAGCCTTCTAATCCCATGTTCTAACTGTCAGCAAATCCTATTGGCTTCATCTTCAAAATTTATTACAAATATGACTGCAGCTCATCATCTACACCTCTGCTATGCTTATTCAAGCCATCATTACCTCTCATCTGGGCTGTGTAATGAGGCTTTTACTGAGTTTCTCATTTTCTGTCTTTCCCTCCTACAGTCTCTTCTCCACAGAGTAGACACTGATTCTTTCAAATTGTAAATCAAAGGCTCTTATTCCTCTGCTTAAAATTATCGAATAGCTTCTTATCTCTTCCAGAAAAAAATTCAGAGGTCCTAAGTGACTTGAACCCCTGCTACCTCACTGGCATTATTCATAACCACAGTCGCATTTAGTTCCTTCTGACAGCTCTGTGTCACTCTGACCTTTTGCTCCATGACCATGCCAAGTTAATGCTATCCAGGCCCTTCCTGTGCCTGCTATGTCTCTTGATGGGAAGCTTTCCAACTGGTATCCAGACAGTGCACTACCTACCCTTACTCAAATCTTTGCTCTAATTTCATTTTTCAGATTATTTCCCTCCTATATTTTATTTGATCACTACTGTTACAGCCTAAAACACTGTATATTTATTTATTTTTCAATCCTCTTCCTTTAACTATAAGAGGAAAGAAAAAAAAAACCCTCTGTGAGAATTAAACTTTTTTTTTTTTTCTTCTGTCTATAGCTGCTTCTCCAACACCAAAAAGAAAGCCTGGCGTATACAAGGCATTCAGTAATCACTTTGTGAATGATTGACTGGATTAAATAATTAAATAGTGTATCGCTATATTTGTTCAGAACTAAGAGCTATTTATTAGTATATATTAGCTATCCATTCAGTTCAGTTCAGTAGCTCAATCGTGTCCAACTGTTTGCGATCTCATGAATCGCACCATGCCAGGCCCCCTTGTCCATCACCAACTCCTGGAGTTCACTCAAACTCATGTCCATCGAGTCGGTGATGCCATCCAGCCATCTCATCTTCTGTTGTCCCCTTCTCCTCCTGCCCCCAATCCCTCCCAGCATCAGTCTTTTCCAAAGAGTCAACTCTTCGCATGAGGTGGCCAAAGTATTGAAGTTTCAGCTTCAGCATCAGTCCTTTCAATGGACGCCTAGGACTGGTCTCCTTCAGAATGGACTGGTTAGATCTTTCTGCAGTCCAAGGGACTCTCAAGAGTCTTCTCCAACACCACACTTCAAAAGCATCAATTCTTCAGCGCTCAGCCTTCTTCACAGTCCAACTCTCACATCCATACATGACCACTGGAAAAACCATAGCCTTGACCTGATGGACCTTTGTTGGCAAATTAATGTCTCTGCTTTTGAATATGCTATCTAGGTTGGTCATAACTTTCCTTCCAAGGAGTAAGCGTCTTTTAATTTCATGGCTGCAGTCACCATCTGCAGTGATTTTGGAGCCCCCCAAAATAAAATCTGACACTGTTTCCACTGTTTTCCCATCTATTTCCCATGAAGTGATGGGCCAGATGCTATGATCTTAGTTTTCTGAATGTTGAACTTTAAGCCAACTTTTTCACTCTCCTCTTTCACTTTCATCAAGAGGCTTTTTAGTTCCTCTTCACTTTCTGCCATGAGGGTGGTGTCATCTGCATATCTGAAGTTATTGAGATTTCTCCCGGCAATCTTGATTCCAGCTTGTGCTTTCTCCAACTATCCATTAACATGTATTTAATGTATGCAGTACATGCTCATAGTTTTCCCAAGCTGATAAGTGACGAAAGTTTACCTGTTAGTAGGAAAGGGCCCACATTGTGAAAGAATTAACAGACAGAGAAGAAAGAATTGTATTACCTCTAGGTTGCATGTTTTTGTGACGGTTCCATAAACCAAGTCTAAACAGGACAATTGTATCTATTAGTAAGGAAAAGTTAAAATAAAGCTTGAAATTTTAAGTTAAATAGAATTTCACTTAATATTAATCAGTCATCTGTAGAAAATAGCTAAATATTTTGTTGGACGTTTGTGAGTTAAAAATAATATAGCCAATAAAAAGGTGTGCATGAGTATTCTGAGAAAATAACAATTAATATCAGATTCTGAGTTCACGTTTCAAGTTTTCCTTTATGCCAGTGTGTTCTTGGTAAGGTTACTTAAATCCTTAAACCTCAGTTAAATCACATTAAATCAAGTAAGATATGATTTCATTACTATCTATTTCTTAGTGTTATAGTAAATAAGATATGGTATATGGTCTTGTTAATCATACTGGGTTGTTATATAAATCTTAGTTATTATTATTAGTGACAAATTATATTGATAAACACCCTGTTGTGACTCATTCACATTTTTGTATTAGTCAGAGAACCCAGGATCCACTCAGATAACAATGCAGAATTTATTATTATTTATTCTTATCTAATATTGGAGATTTTTGTATTAACAATTGTGTCTCAAGATCCCTTTTTTCAAGGATCTTGCAGAATTCATTAAAATTCAGTAACAGACACAAGTGACATTTTAACTTACTTATATTTTTTTAAAGGAGCCAGATTTACGTAACTATAAGTATTTTCTTTGTTATTGAGAAAGCACTTTGAAAAAGCAGTGGATTGCTTATCATAGATGTCTAATTACTTTGTTAGATTGTCTGCAATTTCCTACACTTACATAAATATGCCCATTGCTAAAGTTAATATATCCCAGTAGTTTGTCACTGTTCACAGAGCCAGCAGCAGTATTATTAGGCACATTAACACATCAACTTCTAAGTTACAGTAGGTCACCCAACATTAATAAGTGTTTAAAGTCCAGTGGTCATGTATGGATGTGAGAGCTGGACTATAAAGAAAGCTGAGCACATAATTGATGCTTTTGAACTCTGGTGTTGGAGAAAACTCTTGAGAGTCCCTTGGACTGCAAGGAGATCCAACCAGTCCATCCTAAAGGAGATCAGTCATGAGCGTTCTTTGGAAGGAATGATGTTGAAGCTGAAACTCCAATACTTTGGCCATCTCATGTGAAAAGCTGACTCATTTGAAAAGACCCTGATGCTTGGAAAGATTGAGGGCAGGAGAAGAAGGGGACGACAGAGGATAAGATGGTTGGATGGCATCAACGACTCAATGGACTTGGGTTTGGGTGGACTCCAGCAGTTGATGATGGACAGGGAGGCTTGGCATGCTGTGGTTCATGAGGTCGCAAAGAGTCAGACATGACTAAGTGACTGAACTGAACTGAAAAGTGTAGGGAAGAATAGGAATTTACTTGTCTCCCTCACATAGTTAGAATAACTGAAGTTATGAATGACAGATACTGTATTTTCAGTGCAAATGCTCATCTACTATTCTTTGTATATCATTTTCATGTTCGGTATATGATAAAATCAAGTTTTGTTTTAAATGTGCTAAATTCTCTAAATACTACATAAAAACTGTGGCTATATTTTAGCTTTATAAAAGTATTTGCTTTTTAAAAATACTGCCTAATAGTTTCAAAAATTCATTGCCACAAATATTTAAATAAGAAAATTTGAATTTATGTTACAAAATAGACTTTTCTATAATTATCAAAATTTTATTGGAAGTTCATTAGATTATTTCTTATTTCCTATACAAAAGTATAGATTGCATTCTGATAAACACGTGAATTATTTTCCTTTACTGATATGCTTTATATTTTCATATGTTTTCATTTTCCAATTAATGTCCCTTAATTTTCGCTTGAGCAACTCCATTCAGGATTTCTTGTAAGGCAGGTCTAGTGGTAATAAACACCCTTAGTTTTTGTTTGTCTGAGAAAATCTTTATCTTGTCTTCATTTCTGAAGGACAACTTCATTGGATTAAGTGTTCTTGATTAACTGTTTTGTTTTTTGTTTTTTCTGCACCTTGAATGTAGCATTCCAATCTCTCTGGGTCTTTAAAGTTTCTGCTGAGAAATCGGATACATTTATGATGATTTGGTGATGGCTCAGTGATAAAGAATCTGGTTGCGAATACAGGAGATACAGGAGACGGTTTCGATCCCTTGGGGGAGGAAATGGCAACCCACACCAATATTCTTGACTGGAAAGTCTCAATGACAGAGGAATCTGGCGGGCTACAGTCCATGGAATTGCAAGGAATCGGACACATCTGAGCATGCACACAGACATGTTAGTGACAGCCTTGTTTTGCTGTTTTTGAGATTCTCTCTTTGCCTTTGATTTTTGAAGATTTTAACATAATATGTCTTGGAGAATATTTCCTTGAGTTGAATTTGTATGGAGACCTGTGAACTTCATGAACTTGAGTGTCCAAATCTCCCCCATATATTTAGAAAGTTATCAGTTATTGTTTATTTAAAAAAAAATCTTTCTTCCTATTTCTTCTCTTCTCCCTCCGGGACTCTGGTAACTTGTAGATTATTTTTCTTAGTTATGTCTTAGTTATTCCTATAGCTTTGCTCATTCCTTTCACTTGTATTTATTTTAGCTGTTATTACTGGAAAATTGCAAATAGTACATCTCTGTGTACACTAATTCTTCTGATTAGTCTAGCCGGCTATTAAATCATCTATTGAATTCTGTAGTGCCTACATCTTATTATACAGCTCTAAGTTTTTGTTTGGTTCTATTTTCCACCATTTCCATTTATGTTGAACTTTTTGTATTTTCTAGTAGTATTTTCCTGATTTTGTTAGATTATGTATATCTGTATAGCTCTCTTAATTATTTAAAATAACTGTTTTGAATTTTTTGTCAAAAAATTTATATATAATTTTTTCTTTGGAAACAGTGTTCCTGTGGTGGTGTCATGCTTTTCTGATCCCTGTTACCTTGCACGTGTGTCTGCACATGTGAAGAAGCAGTCACCTCTCTCAGACATTATGAATTGACTTTGGTAAAGAAAAACCTCAATCTGTGGGTGAAATCACACTGGCATCTTCTGTGATGCTATTTATAGTGGTGCAGAGTGCTAATATGGGGATTCGTGGTGGCTCTGGTTCTGGAGAAAAGTGGTATCCCACTATCTTAGGCTGAATCCATAGCATTGACAGCTGTGTGGTCCTGGAAAATGCTGCAGGTATCCTGTAGCCACTGGGGTCCATGCCAATAGTCAAAGTCTCTGCAGCTTCCAGGGTGCCCAGGGTTTGCCCTGGCCGTTGCTTCTAGGTGACACCTATAGCTCTTACCGCCAAGTGTGTGCACATCACTGACTCTAGCCACCATTTCTGCCTGCTCTGTTCTCTAGCTTAGCTTCTGGACCTGAATGCCCAGCTGACAATTCAATAACACTCACAGTTACTCCAGACGTTCTGTGCCACTCACAAGATACCATACTGTTGTCGATGTTATAGACCACAGTGACATGAGACATTGAGACCTCCTGCAGTCCAAATTCTCCCCTGCTGTGATCCCACCACAAGGGATCAGAGCAAGGAAGACCAGTGGTGGGATTTGGCTCAGGAGAGTGCAGGTACACATCTACAAGGGCTAGCAGTAAGTAAGCTCAGAAGTGCAAGCCCATGACATGGGTCAGGGCTGGAGATAGACTAGCCAGCAGGTTTGGGGGCCTTGGCTGGTTGCATGCACTCCCATGGCTATAGGCTCTTGCCACTGCAAAGCACACGGTAGTAGAGGTCAGTGACAGGAGCCAGACAAATGGCAGGAAATGCATAGCTGTAGAGGCTATTCCCCAGTGCATGTGCAGCAGTGTGTGTCAGCTGCTGGGGTCTAGAACGGGATCTTTCACTTGTGCAGTCACAGAGGCTGGGGCTGCCTGCCAGTGTAGATCCTGGCCTTCCGAATGAGATGAGAGGAGAATGTGAGGAGGAACTGCAGTTCAGGACTGCAGGTGGTTAGTGTCTGCAGACACAGAGTTTTAATGGGGAAAATCTCGGTGTTGACTGCATTGGCGGTTGGTTTCTTAGGCAATGAGAGCAGGCCATTGGGAACTGCAGTTGTTCCTGCAGGTCACGGACACTAGTTGATCCTATCCTTCTTTCCTTCCTTCTTATGTCCTGCTTATTATGTCTCATCTTTGTCTTTCTGGGTAAAGCAAAATTGAAACAGTTGCTTTCTGCACTTCCCCCCAAAGCTACAAATGCTAGTTGCTCACCCTATACTCACTTGGCTTGCTCAGAAAAGCCATGGAGTTTCCTCTTGGTTAGGGCCATGGAGTTTCCTCTTGGCATTGAACAGTGCCTGCCTGGGGAATGATGCAGACAAAATGAAACTGTTCTTCTTTCCCTGTTAGTGAAATTATTCTAAGCTTTTTTTTGTTGCACCATGTGACTAAAGTTTCTTAAAGGGATTCCTGAACTCTCCTACAGCTATTTTTGCTCACACATAGCTAATTGTTGATCTTTCTGCAGGGATGCAGACGGGGATCTTCTACCTTTGGTGATATTCTTTAAAAATGATGAAAATTAATGGAAATATGGCTGGGGATTCCAATTATTTGCATTTAATTTAATATTTAATACAAAATATTTCTCATTTAGAATACTACAATTTAAAATATTTTATAAACATTCTTACTCAAACTTCAAAAGCACATAAGGAGGAAAAAAACTCAGCATAAGAAAAAGCATAATTCTGTACTTTAGAGCCTCTAAAATCTACATTAAACTAGATAAAGAATTTAAAGTTTTCCTACTTCATAATCATTATGAAATCTCATCATTGTTTGAATCCTAAGTAGATAGCAGCCAGCCATTTTGTAGCATATGGGATTGCTTTGCAAGTCCATATGCTTTATAACAGTTGGTGTTCAAATGAAAATGTGTGAAGTCAAATAAAATGTGGCCCAGACAACAAAACCTAATTACCAGCAGCATCAAACGGCGGGCTTTCTTTCAAACTACCTATATAACTATTTTTGGTGCTTTATAAATAATTCTTTGGTAAAAATAATTTGTAACAAATCCATAGATAATATTAATACAACCTTTTTTGAAAAAAATGAAATTAAATATGACAAATATAGTTTTAACTGATAAAGATAATGGTTTCCTTATGATCTGAAAACTACATAAAATCCAAAAGCAACAAGATAAATAGAAAAAACTACATCATGTATAAGTCTAGGAGATAACTGTATTGTAGATGCATGTATGTATTTACGTGTACATTTATGTATCTTTGCAATTATATGTGTAGTTCAGGACTGCAGGAAGACATTTAGAGGGAATATTCATGGCAAAATATATAAAATAAGGCAAACAAAAAATGTTATTTTTTGAAATTAAGTAGCAGAATCTGAAATTAAAACCTAATATTACCTTCTGGAAACATGAAAACATATATGCAGTCTTTGTTGTTGTTTAGTTGCTAAGTTGTGTCCAACTCTTTGTGAACCCGTGGAGTATAGAAACCAGGCTCCTTTGTCCATGGAATTTCTCAGGTAAGAATACTAGAGTAGGTTGTCATTTCCTTCTCCTCGGGATCTTCCTGACTGAGGAATCAAAACCGTGTCTGCTACATTGGCTGGCAGATTCTTTACAGCTGAGCCACCAGGGAAGCCCCCAGATGTGGTCTGGATGGTCATACTTCCTGAACTGGATTTTGGTATTCATTCTTGAGAAGCAGGAAAGGCAGCGTTATAAATGAAATATTATAAATAAACAAAACAAACATGTTTGGAAGAAGCTTGCAGCTCCATAAAGTGAAAATGAAGAGACTTTCTACATTGTGACTTTGTAAGTAATATTTGCTGACCATAAAGACAGAAAACTTAAAAGAGCTCATACTGAAGAAGAATAAATCCTTTCATTTTGAAATTATCTTTATTTCTGTTCAGACATGAATATCCAGAAAATAATTTGTTCAGAAAGCATTAATAACCTTGCAATAAAATAGGAGTTAGCTGAGGATCAATATACATGTATTACAAGATAAAAGAGGAGAAAGATTTATGGCAGTTGAAGTGGCAGTGGCACAGAGGACATGAGAATTGTGACTTTGTAAATAGCCATCAACTTATAATTATTGAAATAATCTCATGTATAAAATAAGATTGTAAAGATTAAAAAATTAAATGAGTGTGTGTGTTTGTATGTGTGTACATGTGATAGGGAGACAGTTATGTGATGGCAGAAATGGAAAAAAAAAAAGATGCTTACAAAGAATGATAGCAAAGTTGAAAGCATTACAAAGAGACTGTTGAAAACACAGTAATGTCCTTGCAGGTCAATGTTGAAGGAAAAAGCAAAAGAAAGTAAACGAAGAATTGCTGCTGTTAAAAAGTATAAGAAGTGAATTTTGGTGTGTGTTCTTCAGTTATTTGGAAAACATTTTTTCTGTATAAATATTTGGTATTTCTGTGGGAAGATTGCAACTAAATATTTCCCTGTACCCAGTCTGTAAAAGAAAGATTAACACAATTCTGTTGCTCTGCATTGCTAGTCATTCATTACTTATCCATGTATTGTTATTACCACTGTTTTATTTAAAGATACAGTGAATGATGGTTTATGGAGCCATATCAATTCTGACCTTCATTGGTACAGTTGCATGGTGTTGTTTCTAATTATTGATGAAAATTAATTTCCTCTGAAATTGTGTATTAGTCGCTCAGTCATGTCTGACTATTGTGACTCCATGGACTGAAGCCTACTAGGCTCCCTGTCCATAGAGTTCTTTTGGAAAAATCTAATGAAATTGATAATTACTTAGAAAGTAGCTAAAAACTTTAATCAGAATTTTGATAATTTAAGGTTGGTTTATTTCCCTGGGTTCTTTTCTCGTAACAAAGATTTGGAAGGATGGACTAATTACAGCTCAAATAGTCAGGATTTCTTGGGTCTTTTCTCATATAGCAGAGATTTGAAACAGCAGACTAGGTATAGCTCAAGGAGGCAAAACTTTTATTAAATACCTAGTGGATAGTACACTCCCGATACATGGGAGTAGGCCGACCCTAAAGGAATGACCATGAGCAGGCTTAGCTTCCGTTTTTTATACTTCCTGTCTTTTCCTCTAGGTTCTGTCCTTTGGAAAATATGTACCTATGTACCTGCCACCAATTAGAAAACGAAGTGTAAATGGGGGTATGATCAAGACCAGTCAGGGAAGCAGGTGTGTCTGGGGACATGCAGAATAGGGCTTTTACATATTCATCTAGGTGGGCATGGACTGAGATTTTTGATTAACAGTTGAAAGTTCTATAACAACAGGCACTATTGTGTATGTCTTTCCCATAATTAGGTCTGTTATAATCAGATGTATGTATGTATAGCATATTTATGAATCCTTAATGGGTTCTTGGGCTTCCCTGGTGACTCAGACGGTAAAGGACCTGCCTGCATTGTGGGAGACCTGGGTTCGATCCCTGGGTTGGGAAGATCCCCTGGAGGAGGACATGGCAACCCACTCCAGTATTCTTGCCTGAAGAATCTCCATGAACAGAGGAGCCTGGCGGGCTATAATCCATGGGGTTGCAAAGGGTCGGGCATGACTGAGTGACTAAGCACACAATGGGTTCTTGGCTGCCTAAGGTTATTTGATTAAACAGCTATGCGTCAAGGGCCCCTGTGCCAAAGCTGGAAAAGTCCTTGTGGTTTATTTCTATCCACCGTGTGCCTCAGTTGCATGCTCAGAAATTTGAAAAGTCTCTGTGGTTATTTTTGTAACATATTTGTGAGCTCTCTTGAGCCACATTGGGGCATGTCTGGGGTAGAGTTTAGATATCATCCTGAACCGTTTTCATTCAGGCCACCCCTTGTTCATATCTAACTTTCTACCTAACAATATGAAAAGCAAAAAATAAAAGGGATATTGAAACTGCACCTAAAAATAAGTACCTTGACACAGAGAATCAAATAATGGAAAAATAAGAGAAAAAATTATCAAAATTTAATGAGTTTTGGGACTTTTTTGGGCTTCCCTGGTGGCTCAAATGGTAAAGAATCTGCTTGCAATGTGGGGTACATTCAATCCCTGGGTTGGGAAGATACCCTGGAGGAGAAAGGCTACCCACTTCAGCCTGGAGTGGGTATTCCAGCCTGGAGAATTCCATGGACTGAACAGTCCTTGGGATCACAAAATATTGGGCACGACTAAGTATTCTTGTCTGGAGAATAGTGGGCTATAATTCCTGGTGGCAGAGAAGGCAATGGCACCCCACTCCAATACTCTTCCCTGGAAAATCCCATGGACGGAGGAGCCTGGAAGGCTGCAGTCCACGGGTCGCTAAGAGTCGGACACGACTGAGCGACTTCACTTTCACTCTTTGCTTTCATGTATTGGAGAAGGAAATGGCAACTCACTCCAGTGTTCTTGCCTGGAGAATCCCAGGGGTGGAGGAGCCTGATGGGCTGCCATCTATGGGGTCGCACAGAGTCGGACACGACTGAAGCGACTTAGCAGCAGCAGCAGCAATCCCTGGTGGGCTATAGTCGTGGGGTTGCAAAGACTCAGACATGACTGAGCAACTAACACAGGACTTTCTTGGTGGCCCAGTGGTTAAGATTCCATACTTCTACTGCAGGAGGCATGGTTTTGATCCCTGGCCACGAAACTATGATCCGATATGCTGCATAAGAAAGTCAAAAAAACTAAGAACTGAATATTAAATCTTGAGTTTTAAGTTTTCCATTGTATCACAGGAAAAATTTATATCAAACCTTCAAAACATATGCATCTCATTTTAACATACACACAAGCAAAAAAGTTAGAGAAATTATAAAAATTTTAAAAATCTATCAGGTATATAAATTCTCCATATTAATATATATTGCTTTCAATGAAATAAAGTGCAATGAACATTAGATCCAATGTAAATATTAAACTTCCTATAATTTCACAATGGAAGATATACATTTTCATGTACCCATGAAACATGACATAATATTGATCATTATCTAGACTACAAAAGAAATCTTTATAAATTACAGAGAATGCTTAAAAATTACAGATAATATTCTTAGGTCATAATGGTATATGAAATTAATCTAGGAAGAAAAAAAAAAAACTAGAAGTTGAAAAGCTTGACACCTAGAAATTAAATATGTTAACACACAGAAAAGTATACATTCTAAATTACAAGATAAACTCAAAACTTAGATCACATAATATATAAGAAGAAAAGGTAAACTCTATAACCAGAACCTAATAGTCACACTAAAGGAAAATTTCATAGCTTGAATAAATAGTGTTAAACAAGACAGACTTAGAAAAGACGTGTTAACTTATTTCCTAAAGAAATAAAAAATGAATATAAAATCTCTGGAAAGTAGGGGGAAAAGTTAATTGACATTTAAACATAAAGACTAAAACTGAAATCAAAATGGTTAATACACTGAGCTGTTATTTTCGTGAGGGTGAGTGAAGGCAGGAATCTAATGTTCAAAAACAACAAGAAAAGTTATGAAACCACAGGAAAAGAAATGACAGAGTAGATATAATCACTGTTAGAGAGGAACTTGGAGAAATCATAAAATAATTCTTAATGAAATGCATACAGGTAAAGGATCTGTATAATGTAGGTAATGTTAATATATAAATTATAAAGCAGCTACATTGAAGACTGAGAAAATTACCAAAGTGGACCAGGCCCAAACATTTTTATCATGCAGATAACCTTAAAAAAAAGGAAAAGTATAATACCATTTTAACTAGGTTTGAGGAAGGATATTTCTAAATTTTGTAAAAGAGTCTTTGTGTCACTTCATTTTTATTTAATAGCTATTGGAATTTTATTTATAATTATAATTATATTATATTAGTATAATTATTAATTAAAGTATAAATATACATTATAAATTATTATAATTATTATAAAATTGTATTAAATTATAATGGTTAATATTACATATAGTATAAGAATAGGGATTATGCTGATACAGAAATGTTAACTTTTAAGAATACAGAAATTATTTCTATTTTATTAATTATTAACACATTACATAAAAGTATAGCATCTGGTTTAATAGGTCCTGTTATTTCAATGTGATAGTGACTTAACCATAGATGGAAACATCTGTAACATCTAATTTCTTATGAAAATATCTGCAATATCTATAAGTGAGTAAGTTACAGTTATGGCTAATACTATTAGTATTTGTTGCCTACATTCATGATCAAATGTAATAACTATATTTTCAGTTCATTCGGTTCAGTTCATTTCAGTCGCTCAGTCGTGTCTAACTTTTTGATACCCCATGAATCACAGCACACCAGGCCTCCCTGTGCATCACCAACTCCCAGAATTCACTCAAACTTATGTGCATCCAGTCGGTGATGCCATCCAGCCATCTCATACTCTGTCGTCCCCTTCTCCTCCTGCCCCTAATCCCTCCCAGCATCAGGGTCTTTTGCAATGAGTTAACTCTTCACAAGAGGTGGCCAAAGTATTGGCGTTTCAGCTTTAGCATCAGCCATTTCAATGAACACCCAGGGCGGGTCTCTTTCAGAATCGACTGGTTGGATATACTTGCAGTCCAAGGGACTCACCAGCCAGCACCACAGTTCAAAAGCATCAATTCTTCGGCGCTCAGCTTTCTTCACATTTCAACTTTCATATCCATACATGACCGCTGGAAAAGCTATAGCCTTGACTAGACGGACCTTAGTCAGCAAAGTAATGTCTCTGCTTTTGAATATGCTATCTAGGTTGGTCATAACTTTTCTTCCAAGGAGTAAGCGTCTTTTAATTTCATGGCTGCAATCACCATCTGCAGTGATTTCGAAGCCCCCAAAAATAAAGTCTGACACTGTTTCCACTGTTTCTCCATCTATTTCCCATGAAGTGATGGGACTGGAAGCCATGATCTTAGTTTTCTGAATGTTGAGCTTTAGGCTAACTTTTTCACTCTCCTCTTTCACTTTCATCAAGAGGCTTTTTAGTTCCTCTTCACTTTCTGCCATGAGGGTGGTGTCATCTGCCTTTCTGAGGTTATTCATGTTTCTCTCGGCAATCTTGATTCCAACTTGTGTTTCTTCCAGCCCAGCGTTTCTCATGATGTACTCTGCATAGAAGTTAAATAAGCAGGGTGACATTATACAGCCTTGACATACTCCTTTTCCTATTTGGAACCAGTCTGTTGTTCTTAAGTTATTACAAATATAGTTGTGATTTTCCCTAATAAAGAAAATGGACTCTCTGATATCTCTATGTAAACTATTTTAATCACAAAAATAGAACATGAGTATTACTCAGCCATTAAAAAGAATTCATTTGAATCAGTTCTGATGAGATGGATGAAACTGGAGCCAATTATACAGAGTGAAGTAAGCCAGAAAGAAAAACACTAATACAGTATACTAACACATATATATGGAATTTAGAAAGATGGCAATGACGACCCTGTATGCAAGACAAGAAAAAAGACACAGATGTGTATAACGGACTTTTGGACTCAGAGGGAGAGGGAGAGGGTGGGATGATTTGGGAGAATGGCATTCTAACGTATACTATCGTAAGAATTGAATCGCCAGTCTATGTCTGACGCAGGATACAGCATGCTTGGGGCTGATGCATGGGGATGACGCAGAGAGATGTTATGGGGAGGGAGGTGGGAGGGGGGTTCATGTTTGGGAACGCATGTAAGAATTAAAGATTTTAAAATTAAAAAATAAAATAAAATAAAATATTTAAGATTTTAGCTTTATAGTTATGCCTAAAGATAATATGGAGGGCACAAAAGAATGTTACAGTTTTAGAACATCAATGATAAATCTAAATTTTCATTTCCTAATCTCGTTAGAGACGTTGTTTGTGTACTGATGTGGAAAGTTTGCTATAAATTGCAGAATATTGTGTAAAATGTGCCACATTATATGTAAAACATTGTGTAAAATGTGCCACAATGTATGTAAAACAATGATATGAACATACAAATTCATGTTTATAATATGAATCATACATGTTCATATGAATATATGGTTCATGTAAATATACCCACGTATATATAAACATACATGTGTATATGAGTTGCAGTGAAAGTAGATACACAGGGAGGAAGAAGGGAACTTAGATTCTTGGGGTGTTAAAAGATAAATAGAAGAATATCAAAATTTTAAAGATTTTATTGGAGTATATATTGATATGAATCTGGCAACAGTGAGTCAAAAGTGTCTAGGAGTACTCCTCCAACATGGACTGGAAAAGAGATATTTATACAAGTGAAGCAAGGAAATTATTTGATTGACTGAGGCTTAAGTTTGTGCCTTTTTGGGAAACCCTAGTTGGTTGTTCTTAAGTTTTGTTTCTTAAATGTCTTGGATTCTAGTGGATTGAATCTGGCCTAGATTTTTGTTTGCATAGGAGTCACTTTAAAAGCCTCACGGCCTCTTTGTTTATTTTATTTAACAGAAGAACCAAAGTAAGCAAGATTTGCCTTCACAGTGTACCTTGCTTACCTTTGTACATTGTAAAATATTTTTTTCTTAACTCTTTAAAAGCCAGTAGAACAAAAAAATGAAATAAAACATCAATGAAAACATAGGAACTATTCTATGTTTAAGACAAGAATTGTCTTAATTATTGGAAACTATGAAGCAAATAATTTAGATATAAATGTATTTTTGTTTATTTAATTTTTATTTTCTTTGGCCACACCACATGGTATGCATGAACTTAGTTCCCAAACTAGAAGTCAAACCCACACCACCTGTAATGGAAACATAATGTCTTAACCACTGGACCACAAGTGTATTGAGTATTAAGTCACTTCAGTCATGTCTGACTCTGCGATCCTATGGGCTTTAGCCTACCAGGCTCCTCTGCGGGATTCTCCAGGCAACAATACTGGAGTGGATTGCCATGCCCTCCTCCAGGGCATCTTCAGTGATCCAGATATCAAACCCATGTCTCTTACATCTCCTGTATTGGCAGGCAGGTTCTTTACCATTAGTACACCTGGGACAACCAGGGAAGTCCCTAAATGTACTTTAAAAAATGCTTGAATACTCTCTTTCCATGTGCTCAAGCTTGTATAGCTAGGCTATCAATATAAGTCAAAAGCAAATAGATATATCAGGGCATGTAGAAGGGACGTATTTGAAATGGATAGGTTTCCTAAGAATTTTTAAAGTTTCCATCAACTATATATTTGACAGTCCAATGATAGCAGAGAGTGTGGCCTGGAGATATGTAAATATATCCACGTGACATTTTCTGCAAGCCTACAATAGATTTCAGGCTGACAGTATTAGGCAGCTGGACTTGTCAATAGCTTTCTGACAAAAATAAAACATGGCAAAGTACATATTCTTCTGCATCTGTTCTGTCAAAGTCCAGTGTGTCACACTGCAGAGGAAAGATGCTGCCTGACTTTGGATTATGCTCATATGCAAGAGTTTACAGATGTCTGCATATAGTATTACAGTGAAAAACAAATTGAAACATTTTAATTTTTTCTGCTTAATAGTAGAATATTAACTGCTCCAACATGATCCAGGTTTCATTGAACATCCTATTATTCTCTTTCAATGGAAAACTATGCCAAAATGTTCATTAGCATCCTTTACATTAGGCAGCAGACTAGTCCATATATATATGATTCTGTATCCCAATTGTATACTAGATAGTGTTAAGCTATTTCAGAAATTACCGAAACTCTAAGCATCAGTAATATCCTCTCTAAAATAGGGACACTTATATGTATTTGATGCTGTGGTAATGAGACAAATAATATAATATATATAATTCTACATAATAGAGTGACAGACATATTGTGAGCTTTCAAGTAATGAGCTATATAGGTAAAAAAAAAAATGTAGTCCATCCTTTCACTGGCTGAATTAAATTATTCTTTCATCACGTATTAACTGCCATTGTCCAGTTGGTTATCCATTGGTTATTTATTATCTGACTCAGTTTACTTTCCTGTGTTACCCAAGAGCTTATACATCTGGGAACTGTTTAAAGAATTAGAAATTTGCACACACACATACACATACACACACACAGTTATTAAAGTAAGTTCTGATAAATAGTAAGTGCTCACTAAATGCTATCATTATAACTCAAAGCACAATATTACATTCGTAATTCATGTTTCCATTCTATGTATATTTTTTTCCACTATACATATATTTGGTTCAAAATTCTCACTTTTTAGTTACACAATGAGTACTCAAATAAGTTTAAAGAGTTTCTAATTATTGCCAACATTTTAGAATTTAAAATACTTTTAATTATTTCTAAAATTTAAGAACAAAGTTAATAAATTTAAGACCAAGTAAAGACAAAAGGTTTACCTGGTGGCTCAGATGGTAAAGAATCTGCCTGCAATGTGGGAGACCCAGGTTTGATTCTGGGTCAGGAAGATCTCCTGGAGAAAGAACTGGCAACCCACTCCAGTATTCTTACCTGGAGAATCCCATGGGCAGATGAGCCTGGTGGGTACAGTCATTGGGGCTGCAAAGAGTCAGACAGGACTGAGTGACTAACACACACAAGACAAAAGAATAGTAGAGACTTGTAGAAATTAGAAAAGTAATTTCTCAAGGAAAGCTTACAGTTTATATTATCAATATTGTTATTATACAAAATATTTACTGATAAATTCAAGTAAAAGAATATGCTTATTATTTCATTTTCATGAAGGGAAATGAAATGGTGTTGTTCGGTCTCTCAGTTGTGTCCAACTCTTTGCGACCCCATGGACTGCAGCATGTCAGGCTTCCCTGTCCTTCACTATCTCCCAGAGCTGGCTCAAACTCATGTGCATTGAGTCGGTGATGCCATCCAACCAACTTCTCCTCTGTCTTCCCCTTTTCCTCCTGCCTTCAATCTTTCCCAGCATCAGGTTCTTTTTAAATGAGTCAGCTCTTCACATCAGGTGGCCAAAGTATTAGAGCTTCAGCTTCAGCATCAGTCCTTCCAATGACTATTCAGGATAGATTTTCCTTTAGGATTGACTGGTTTGATCCTCTTGCCATCCAAGGGACTTGCAAGAGTCTTCTCTAACACTACAGTTCAGAAGCATTAATCCTTTGGTACTCAGCCTTCTTTATGGTCCAACTCTCATATCCATACATGACTACTGGAAAAACCAGAGCTTTGACTAGATGGGCCTTTGTTGGCAAAGTAATTTGTCTCTGCTTTTTAGTATGCTGTCTAGGTTTGTCATAGCTTTTCTTCCAAAGAGGAAGCATCTTTTAATTTTATGTCTGCAGTCACCATCTGCTGTGATTTTGGAGTCCAGGAATATAAAATCTGTCACTGTTTCCATTGTTTCCCCATCTATTTGCCATGAAGTGATGGGACCAGGTGATGATCTTTTTTTGTTTTTTTGAATGTTGAGTTTTAAGCCAGTTTTTTCACTCTGCTTTTTCACCTTCATCGAGAGGCTCTTTAGTTCTCCTTCTGGCTTTCTGCCATAAGGGTGGTCACCTGCACATCTGATGTTATTGATATTTCTCCTGGCAGTCTTGATTCCAGCTTTTGCTTCATCCAGACCCACATTTTGCTTTTTGCCCTCTGCGTATAATTTGAATAAGCAGGGTGACAATGTACGGCCTTGATGTAGTCCTTTCCCGATTTGGAACCAGTCCGTTGTTCTATGTTTGGCTCTACTGTTGCTTCTGACCATTGAAAGTGATATAATCCTACTTCTATAACCAAAATTATGAATATATATTGGTTTCTTCATATTGCTGTTTTTTTTTAAAATTAGAACATATTTGATGTACAATGTGTTAGTTTCTGCTTTACAGAAAAATGGTTATGCATTACAAAGTCGGTCATGCATACACAGATATCCACTCCTTTTTAGATTCTTTCCCTGTATAGGTCATTACAGAATGTTGAATAGAGTTCCTGTGCTCTTCAGTAGGTTCTTATTAGTTATATATTCTATATGTAGTAGTGTGTATATGTCAACCTATTCTCCCAATTTATCCATCCCCTCTCCTCTTTCCACACTGGAAACCACAAGTTTGTTCTCTACATCTGTGACTCAATGCCTGCTTTAGATTCATTTGTAATCTGTAATAGATTTGTACCATTTCTTTATATTCCACATACAAGCAATATCATATGATATGTCTTTCCATGTCTGATTTACTTGTCTCAGTATATAATCTGCAAGTATTGAGACTGGTTCAACAGGGTTTCTAAAAGCATGATTCGGCTGGAGAATGAGAAACAAGACACAAGAATTCAGTGAAAAGTGAGGATCTGGGGACCAACACTGCTCCAAGGTGAAGGTGCCAAAACTGAATCCAAGCCAGCTTTAGTATACTTTCATCTGTGAATGAAAGAATATGCAGGGAGTTAAGCAATAACTCATGTGGCCTTCAGGGTCAAAGAACAGAGAGGTCATTAACCATTGAATAACTAAGAAACAGTAATCAATAACAAATCAGTAACTAAGACCAATATTTTTATCTATAGATTTTCCACCGGATATCTAAAACGTGTGACTCTGAGACGCCAGTTGAGAAACAGTCTGGGGTTAGTTTTGCAACCTCAAGATCATATCTTGTTTTCAATACTATGAACTGTTTCCTCTGGACTTGTTCCAAGAGTCTCATCCCTTATAGCATCCAGTTTATCAAATTTCTTTTGTGGCTCTTGCCGAGGCTTGCTTTTCTTTTATTCTTCTTGTCTCCTACATGCAAGTCTATCCATGTCACTGCAAACAGCATTGGTTCATTCTTTTTAACGGATGAACAATATTATATTGTATTTATTATGTACCACATCTGCTGTATGCATACCTCCAATGATGGACATTTCATTGCTTCCAAGTTCTTGCTATTGTACACAGTACTGTGATGAACATTGGGGTACATGTATCCTTTTAAGTTAGGGTTTTTCAAGTTATGGATGATTGCTCAGAAGTAGGATTGCTGGATCATGTGGTGCTCTATTTTTTTTTTTTTTTTATGGAATCTCCATACTGTTCTGCGTAGCGGCTATACTAATTTACATTCCCACCAACAGTGTAGCAGGAATCCTTCTTCTTTGCACCTTCTCTAGGATATTTTGATTATAATTTTTTGATGGTGGCAATTCTAATTGGTGTGAGGTGATACCTCACTGTAGTTTAGATATGGATTTCTCTAATAATTAGTGATGCTGAGAATCTTTTCTTGTGCCTCTTAGCAATCTGTATGCCATCTTTGGAGAAATGTCTGTTTAGATATGCCACCCATTTTTTTATTATTTTCTTTATTGAGCTGAATGAGTTATTTGCATATTTTGGAGATTAATCTCCTGTTGCTTGCTTTGGTTGCAAATATTTTGTCCAGTTCTGTGAGTTTTCTTTTTGTCTTATTGGCAGAACAAGCCAAAGTGGAACAACTAGTTTGTAATATTGATATACGAACTTTTTGAGCAAATAGCGCTGTCTGTACTAGCCAGACTGAAGACGATTTAATTGTACAGGAAATAAAATAAAGGTCTTCTGCTGCTGCTGCTGCTAAGTCGCTTCAGTCTTGTCCAACTCTGTGCGACCTCATAGATGTCAGCCCACCAGGCTCCTCCGTCCCTGGGATTCTCCAGGCAAGAATACTGGAGTGGGTTGCCATTTCCTTCTCCAATGCATGAAAGTGAAAGTGAAGTTGCTCAGTCGTGTCCAACTCCTAGGGACCCCATGGACTGCAGCCTACCAGGTTCCTCCGTCCATGGGATTTTCCAAGCAAGAGTACTGGAGTGGGTTGCCATTGCCTTCTCCCAAAATGAAGGTCTACTCTGTTTTAAATATCCCTTTTGGCTCAGCTGGTAAAGTATCTGCCTGCAATGCAAGAGACTTGGGTTCGATCTCTGTGTTGGGAAGATCCCCTGAAGAAGGGAAAGGCTACCTATTCCAGTATTCTGGCCTGGAGAATCCCATGGACTGTATAGTCCATGGGGTCAAAAAGAGTCGGACACAACTGAGCTACTTTCACTTCACTTCACTCTGTTTGAGCAGGAGACCTGCTGCTGAACTATGCTTTCCTTCAGGAATGGCCTAATCCCCAACACCCAATAGTGATAGATAGGTAGATTATAAAAAGTTTGTAATATGAGAATTTCAGAACAAACTGATTAAATAAAATGTGGTGTATGTTTAAACATTGAATATCAGAGGTGGCTTAAAATGAGACATCTTTGTAAGAAAAGACATAAAAATTTACTTAAATTTTTCAATAAAAAATTAAGATGCCAGATTTCGGTGCTAAATATAATTTCTTGCTTTCTTATGCAACTTGCTCCTAAAAATATATTGCATAGCAAATTTCAAATGACATGAATCTGTAACTCTTGATTAATGATTAGTGAATAAATAATAATGAACTACAGCACACTCAAAAATTGCATGAGTAGATTTCTTACTTTTGAAATCTGTTTCGCTTCATTCTTTTTAATCTGTATGCATAGAGCATCAAACTGTGAGCCTATAGTATATTATATAAACATTTCATCTATTAAAAAAACAGTGATTTAAACCCAAAAGACTTCTTAATAAATCAAACGAGTTAAAAGTTCATTTTTAGTATTTGAATGAGGCCAACTTGACTAAATTTCATCTTTTATTTCTTTCCCCCAACAAACAATTACTCTCATGGGTTTAGAAGAGTAAGCTTAAATAGAAAGATTGCTACACAGCCATTAGAATTTTATGCCACTAATGATATTTTTATGCCAGGGATATGACCTCATCCCCATGTAGGTACCAAATTGTTCAGTCTAAATTGAAATTTTTTTTTTTTTTTAGTTCTGCAGACTTTTATTTATTTATTATTATTTTTTTAAGATACAATTAATGTTCATTTGCTGTTGTATCTTTTTTTTTTTTTAATTTTAAAATCTTATTTTGAAAAATCTTGAAAGGCCCAGGATTATGGGGCCGTCTTCCTTCTTTCATCTAGTTCTGTGTGTGTGCTTAGTTGCTCAGTCATGTCCGACTCTTGCAACGCCATAGACTGTATGTAACCTGCCAGGCTCCTCTATCCATGGGATTCTCCAGGCAAGAATACTGAACTGGGTTGCTGTTTCTTTCTCCAGGGGATCTTACCGACTCAGTAGTGGAACCCAGGTCTTCTGCATTGCGGGCAGGTTCTTTACCGACTGCGCTACAAGGGAGGCCCTTCATCTAGTTAATGAACACCCTACTCATTGTGCTGGCCTACTTGTTTCCCCTATCATTGCCCCACAGCTGTACTAATGTCCAGCCTTGTTTAAGTAAATGCAGGAACAAACTGGAATTCCAGATAATCAAGGAGAAACCATGTATGTCCCTTCATAAGATTCTTTTACAAGTGATCTTCATACTCCTTTTATCCCGCTGTTTTCATACAGAACAGCATGGGAAACTTAGAAGGCATGCCTTGAAATGGCAGAACCATGGAATGCAGGGAACTCGGTGCTCAAATGACTGCTTCTTGGAGAGAGAGTCACAGACACGGAACACAGATTTGGGACTTCACTTGAGTAATAAACTTTCATCATTTCTAATTGATTATATGTTTTGAGGCTTGTTTGTTACAGTTGCCATGTTGAACTAAACCATCACTAACTGGGAATTATACAAATCATGTGATAGAATTTCGTTCTTTGGTTTCATTCCTTACCAACTGGCATGCAATCACAAATTAATAGCAATATTGAAGCTGAAAGTTGGTTAATGATTAGAGTCTCAACTGAAATCAATTACCTTCAGAATTTTCTTTGTTAATCTACAACTACGAGGAGTTAACATTTTCTATAAAGTTTTGTTATGCTGTGAGTTTAGGGACAAGTTTTAATATGCCATTGCTTTTGATGAGATGGATGAAACTGGAGCCGATTATACAGAGTGAAGTAAGCCAGAAAGAAAAACACCAATACAGTATACTAATACATATATATGGAATTTAGGAAGATGGCAATGACGACCCTGTATGCAAGACAGGGAAAGAGACACAGATGTGTATAATGGACTTTTGGACTCAGAGGGAGAGGGAGAGGGTGGGATGATTTGGGAGAATGACATTCTAACATGTATACTATCATGTAAGAATTGAATCGCCAGTCTATGTCTGATGCAGGATACAGCATGCTTGGAGCTGATGCATGGGGATGACCCAGAGAGATGTTATGGGGAGGGAGGTGGGAGGGGGGTTCATGTTTGGGAACGCATCTAAGAATTAAAGATTTTAAAATTAAAAAAAAAAAAAAAGAAAAGTACTATTTCAAAGAAGTTCAGGGATAAAGTTAGATATCATGGTGGGGGGGTCAGTTGTAATATTTTAAATGATTAAAATGGCAAGAAGTGTTTTTAGCTTCATTTAGAATTTCAGAAATCTTATGTACTAGCTTAAAGATGTAATCATTTTTAATAAACAAGTCTGTTCTTTCTTTCATCTTTTCTAGCAGAACCTCTAAGTTTTTAATGTATCTCCCTTATCAAATTCAGACCATGTGATTCAGGATGAGTAGAAAACATACCTTATTACAGAGAAAAACATTTGCAAACAGTATGCTTAACAATAACAGCTAATTAGTTTTATTTTTAAAGAGCAGTTCATATAGGCATGGCATACTCCTTTTGTAGCAACTTGAGAGTAGGTATCATTACTGTCACTAAACTAATTGTCCAAGCTGAGCTGCAGACTGAGTTTCCCATTGAGGTAGTGTTACACTAGGTCTTTCAACTTTGCAGTGAACTGGCTTTTCAGAATAAGGTGGTTACTCTTCACCATAATTTACTTATTTATTTGGGTGATTGTGGTCATACTTCTAGACCTGAGGATACTTTTACACAGTAATTGATGTCGACACCAAATAACTTTTGTTTATTTCATCCATATCTATCAAGATGTATTAGAAGATAAAACTTCTAAAAATAAATATTTCATAATTCACTGAAAATAGCAATATGAAGCTTTATGGGAATGTAAATGACATTTTATTAAAATTCTATATTTTCAAAAAAAAACAAACATTAATGAGAAAGATGGCAAAATTTTATAGTGTTTCAAATCTTTTTAGTACCTAGTTTAGTAGAATACAGCAGGATTCTCCAAGCTGTTTCTGTGTTCAGTCTGTTGAAGTACATTGTTCTGTGTAAAAAGAAAACCTGGCCTCATTCTGATATGAATTTAGTAAAGGGAGACACATTTATTTTCAGATACCTGTGATATTCTTCTTGGCTACTACACTATAACTTGATAAATAATATTTCCTTAAAATGTTAGTTGCAAAATGAAATCTGAAATGATATCTGTGATAATGTTATAATTTGTTATGTTATAATCCATTCGCCTGTTTTGCACTTTGAAATGTTCTTTTCCTAATGCATGATTTTGTAACATTGTACTTTTGTTGGTTAGAAAATATTAGTTCTGGCAGTTTGAGTCAAAGTTGATATTGTTTATGATAAAGTTTATGGTTTATGATAAAAGTATAACATCGATTAACATTACCATCAGTTTTGTCAGTATAGTCTTTAAGTATCCAGAGCTCTTAAATTAATTGTAACAGTTTTTCAAAATTTTTCAATTCAAATTTTATCATAGGCAAAGCATACTATTATTTGTTTCTCTTAAAGTAACCATCCATTTGGAAGACAATGATTGTATAATAACTAATTATGAATATTAAGCATTTTTTTTCTGTCAGTAATTTTTCATGTAAAAATAATATTTCATGAGAAAGACGCTAATTCTTTTCCCAACTAAAGTGATCACAATAGTACTTTTCCCCCAAACATCATGGCATTTTGGCATGCAGCAGAAGTGCTTTAGGCAAACTTCTCATTTTATCAAACTGAATATTTTAATGTGTGTCCAGTTTTACATCTGCAAAAATCTCCTGACTCCTGGATATATAATGGAATACTACCCAACCATAGAAAAGAATGAAACTGCCATTTGTAATGATGTGAACAGACTTAATGAGTATTTTTCTTAGTGAAATGTTAGACACAGAAATACATACTCTATTACCACCCACCACTTATATGTGGAAAATTTTTTAAAAAGTAAGCAGATGTATATACATATGCATATATATATATATATATATATATATATATATAAGAGAAACAAACAAGACTCACAGATGTAGAGATCAAACTAGTGGTTAACAATGATGAGAGAGAAAGAGGGTGGGTGAGAGCAGAGTAGTGGATTAATAGACACAATCTACTATGTATAAGATAAATAAGCAGTAAGGAATATTATACAGCAGAGAGAAATATAGTCATTATTTTGTAACAATTTTAAATAGATTGTAATTGATAAAAATATTGAATTTTGTACACTTTAAAATGGTATAATATTGTAAATCAACTGTACTTCATTAAAATACTTTCACAGAATGTAAAAAAAGAATGAATATTTATATCACAATCAATAAAATAAGTGTACCATTTATATGCTATCAAAATCTTTGTCCTAAGATCTAAAACATCCTGAGAAAACTGGTTAGCAATATAAAGAAGCAGATAGACTCATATTTCATACTTGGTTCATAAATATGTAGTCTAGGCAAAAATAAATATAACTATACACTAGAAAACAAATTAAATTTTAATGTCATAAAGAAATGAGAGAACATTTATAGTGTTGTGATGCTAAAGTTTGAAGGTTCAAATTCTAGAAGCCATTAAATTAAATATTAATACACTGGTCTATATTTTTAAAAATAAAATTCTGTTTTAGAGAAAAAGAGCCAGTGCCAACTTAAAAAAATAAATATTTCAAAATGCTGTCAGTAAAAATGTATTTAACTGCCTTTTAGGCAATGATGATAAACTATTTAGTATTTTATTATTAACATTTATTAAATGCCTCTACTCTGCCAATCTTTATTCTAAGTAGGTTGAATATGTTAATTCATTTAATTTTTTAAAGGAGAAAAGTGAGACACAAAGGTTAGTTCTTATTTCCAAGATCCTAAAAGATTGTTTAGAGATTAGTAGAAATAATTTGAGATTGAATTCTTCTATGATAACTTTAAAGAATATTGTGTGTACATACATATATGCATCATGTATATATATGTGTATACACACACATTATATATATGTAAAGATTCTTATCTGAAGCACTCTTTGAAATGACTAGTTTAAAAAATAAAGCATAAATAGCAGTTAACCAGAAATGTATGAGCAATTGTTGGAACCATTATAGTAAGAGAAATATAACAGAATGGCAGGTAACTGAAATTTTTCATGTAGTCAGCACATTTCAAAAGAGCCAATAGCATTTATTTTGACCCTAAACATGTGGCCTAGAAGGAAACTGTTATGGTTATTTTGAGGATCATAAAATGGGTCAGCCTTTTAGAAGGCAGCTGGTAATTATAGTCAGCATATTTGTAAATGTATATTCCTTTCTCTAGAAATCTTATATCTACAAATGTTCCCTACTTATAGAGAGATGGATAGTAAATGTAAGATTCTTTGAAGTTGGATGGAGTTTGAGTCAAGAGTAGATAAATGTGTTTATTTTTGATAAAAAGAGGTCAAGTCATTTCTTTGAGCCCAAGGGGAAAAAAGAAGAGTAGGTATAGGTATTGACAGTGATAAGTTGTGCATCTGACACAGCTAAGACATCTTTGTTCTGGGAAAGCCTTTTCTCTTTGATTTTTTAGAAATTGAGTATAATAGTATGAAAATTCTTCACTGAGAATAATGTCATAATCTACATTTAACATCAGGGTCTAAATGTGTGCATTCACATATTTTGTGCCTATTTTGCATAGTCTTAGATACGAGCTATGAAAAAAATAATGCAAATATGTTAGTAGTGCTATTACCCAAAAGGTTATCACTTTTGCAAAAATCTCTTGCACCCAATGTTCATTGAACCAAGATAAGAAAACTCCAGTTATAGTAACTACTTAGGCCTACAATCTTCAGGGAGTGATTCTGTGTTATACCTGAATGAAGGGTTAGAGACAAAGCCATTTGTCTCCACTGCCCTCTTGGATAAAAAGAAGACACTAATATTCACTGTGTTATTCATCTTCACCCATGAAGATTCTTCAAGAATGCTTGCCAGCAGTGAGGAATGTTATATAGAATATAACCATTTTCTATAAAGTACTACTTCAGGGCCGTAGCAATCATCACTAAATGATGTTCAAGTCTTCCAACTGTAGTGAGGTACAGAATCATTAGGTATGTTTTATGAAAGAATTGAAGCTGGTTATCTTTCTGTAAAACTCTAAACATAATCTTTTCATTCTTTAGCAAGTTTAATTTGGGGTTCAACAAGTATACAACAATAGCTGGATATTTCACATATAGACCATTCCATATCTCTGTTATTGGAGAACTTGGTATTATATTGCTTCCCTGGTGGCTCAGAGGGTAAAGCATCTACCTGCAATGCAGGAGACCCAGGTTCGATCCCTGGGTCAGGAAGATCCCCTGGAGGTGGAAATGGCAACCCATTCCAGTATTCTTGCCTGGAGAATCCCATGGACAGAGGAGCCTGGTAGGCTACAGTTCACGGGGTCACAAAGAGTCAGGCACGACTGAGCGACTCCTCTTTCTTTCTTCCTTTCTTTCTTTCTTTATGTTTTGTTGTTGGACAACTTTTGTCACTTAATTGCCATTAAGTAAATTTAACAAATTTTGCAGTTTCGTTTGTCATATTAAAGCATGCTTTATATTGTTTCTGAGACATCTATAAAATATAACTAAAGCAAATAAAGTATTCTTATTTTTCTTTGTTATTTCTGAATTTCATCTCAGATTTCATGGAATGTTGAATTACCAAGGGACTAAAAAAAATAATTTTTGTAGCCATAGATTTATGCAGGTGTACCATTTTCTACTTTCTCTCCAGACATCCAGCTCCTTAATGTTAATACACCAATGAGATAATATAAATTATGTAACATTTATATTATGTTATCTGATTATACACCTAACCTAGAGTATCCTTGTCTTGAGAGTGTATGTTAAGATTCTCTCCTCCTTTATTCTATTCAGATTATCTCACGTTTCCCCAGATCACACTTTCAACCATGACTATCTTTACTTCTATCCCCCATACTTTGCTTTTCTAAGATTACATATTTTGTTTATCTTGGGGAGAAAACAAAGGTATAAATCCTATATAAAAAAATTTTTTAGGCAATAGTTGCTAATATCATAACAATTATGTTTGAATCACCAGTTGTCTCTCCGTTTATTATTTCCTTATGAAGAGATATATAACAAATAATATATATTAAACTGGAATCTAGAAATTAAATCTTTATAATTTGCTAAAACAAGAGCACTCCATAGACACAAACATATCTAAAGTAATAAATGTGTAGTGTAATATGCAAACATAATATTAATTGCTGCTTATATTCGCATCATTGTAACTCAACTGTATTCAAAACATTGCAATAAGATAACTAGAAATTAAACTAGTACTTTTTTATCTTTAGCAATTTTTACATCAGAAATAATTATCTTATGTTTTCTGGTTAATGTTTCTTTTTTTTCTTTTCTCTTATCTCTTACATTGATTTTTTTTTCTTTTGAATATTCTTGTTTATTCATACCACATCATGCAAATGGACATGTGAGTTGCTGTCTCTGCTACAGAGAGCATAAACAGACAGCATGCTACAACTAATAGATACTGTCTTAATCATTGTGACCCTCTTCCCCCAACCCTTATTCTAACCAGGTAGCATTCAGATGTGTGATCTTTCCAATTTATAATTAACCAATATTTATTTCCACAAAATTTCATCACTACACTTTTTTAGTAATATTCTTACTCATATAAATGTGTCTTGAGTTTTAAGGTAGATAACTCATATTGATTTTAATTTATTGGAGTATGTACAAGTTGTTCCAAGTTGAAATGACCTGCAGCTATAGTTTTATGTTATATTAAATATTTGCTCCCATTTACTTAAGAATTCAGGAAGAACTGTGGCCTATGAATTCAGTCTTTGAAGAGAAGGGCTCTGCCTGCCTAGATTAAAAGAGTCTTTTAGCTTTGAGTGATGATTAGTAACAAATAATAAGGAAGGAAACTATGACTAATTTAGAGAATACAGGGTTTATAAGCATTGCATAATATTAATATACTGTTGATTTAAAAACTTCAGAACATATAAAGTACAGTGTAACTCCAAAGGTAAATGAACAATGAATTAGAATTCATAGTATTATTCTAGGAAATAAATCAAAGGTATATAAGGGAATCATTTTTATTAAAATTCCAATAAATTTGAAGCCCTCAAGATTTCTGCATAGTGTTTTTGTAGGGAGGGATAAGTGCTTGATTTCTTTCTGTTGATTGAGCAGTTGCATTCCTCATAAATGCCTTATGATCTTTTGATAACTGTCATATAAAAGATGCTTTCGTTAATCACATATTTCATTATTTGAATTGCTCATTATTGCATGTATATAGCTGACTCTTCATGATCATATGTTTATATTTAATTATCTCCTAAGCACTCTTCCTTACTTGATAAGATTTTTTTCAAAATTAACAAATACATCAACATACGGAAAAGTTTCTTAATGTTAAACAGATTCTGAAAGGATAATTCATACATTGAGTGTTTTCTTCCAGCATCAGCTAGATTCATTTTCATATTTTACCTCTTTGGTGATGCACTAAGTTCCCTGTTAATATGCCATTGTTTTTATTGTCTGATTCTCTAGGTGTACCAATTACTGGAAATTGTGTAACAAGTCCAAAAATTTTTACAATAAAATGTCGTTTCAACTAATCCTGGCGTATGCACCAACAGTGTTAAGTTCTAATGCCCTGAAACTTAAGTAGACCCCTGTCCAGAAGCTCTTAGATACACTTCATCTTTCCATTCTTTGTATGTAATAGAAACTTGTCGGAAAAGATTCTGTTTCTAGTTCTTGAGTGTGTTAGTCGCTCAGTCATATCCGACTCTTTGCAACTCCTGGATTATAGCCGGCTAGGCTTCTCTGTCCATGGGATTCTCCAGGCAAGAATACTGGAGTGGGTTGCCATTTCCTTCTCCAAGGGATCTTCCTGACCCAGGGATCAAACTGGGTCTCCTGCATTGCAGGCAGATTCTTTACTGTCTGAGCTACAGGGAAGTCTAGTTCTTGAACTGGATAAGAAAAAAAGGTGCTTGTTTTATTATACCTTTGGTCTTGTGTAACTGTGTTAGCATTCTATTCTTGCAATAAAATGCTACAGAATTTAACATCTTAAAAATATTTTTTATCTCCTTTTCTGTAGGTCAGAAGTCTAGTACATGTCTCATTATGCTAAAATCAAGATATTAGTAGGGTTTTTGTTTGCTTTTTGGTTTTTATTTTTGAATGCTTTGAAATTGAACCCAATCCCAAACCCGTTCAGATTGGTAGCATCTGCTCCTTGTGGTTGTAGCTCTGAGGTCCCTGTCTCCTTGGTAAATGTCAGCTGGGGGCACTCCTAGTTCCCTGAGGCCTCTGCCTGTTCTTTACAAATTGTCTCCTTCATCTAAGGACCCATTATGGTGTGCAGAGCTCTCATACTTTGAATCACTGATTTTGCCTTCTGTGCATCTCACTAACTTCTACCACACCTCTCTGTTTTTGAAGGGTCATATAACTAGTTTGGTACACCCTTGGAAATACAGTATAACCCTCTTATTATAAAATTATAGTTTTAGTGATATCTTAAAAACTTCTCTTATTTCCTGGAAGATCTTATTATTTTTAAATTCAAGTACAGGAAAGCAAATGGGAGAAAACTTGCTTTTATAACTGCAAGTCTTTTATAACATAGTTTTGAAGTTTTTACTTTTTAAAAGTACACTATATGAAATACTGCAAACTTTGTTGTTCAGCAGTGGCAGAATGTTAAATCTGACTGCATCAGTTAAAAGTCAAGCTTCTTCCTACCCTTATTTATCTTACATAGATGTTACAGACCCAAAATATGTGTTTAAAACAAGAATAGAAAGTATAGAAGCAATAAAATTGCTAAGAGATTTGGTGTAATGAGAACAGATAGAGGAAGAGAAAAAGGAAAAAATGAGTTTCTTTTTAATATAGGAAAAAATCACTACAGTAGGAAATTAATCAAATTGAGATAGTGGCAAATGGATGATTGTTAATTCATATTTCGATAATCTAATGAATAATTGTTGATTTTTGATTTATTCTTAGTAAATTTTCCCTGTTTCACTGTTGATTCATTCAGTCAGCCATCATATGCTATGTGTTATGGTTACAATGTGCCAGATACAGTGATAGGGTTTGAGGAAAAGATGAGAAAAAAAGACAATCTCCCCATGAATGTGGAGCATGCATTCTAGCCTGGGACTGTCTATTAGGAGATCTTTAGAGATAGCAATAGAAATTTAGGGGGAAAAAGTATTTTATTTACCTAAAGTTATTCACATGGTGAAGACTGCAGAATAGTAAAGCGATAGCACTGTGGCTAAAATCTTGAGGTGAATACCCATGAGAAAGGGACCCTGTAGAAAACAAGGGAAATATAGATATGTAAGAAGAAATCAGGGATGGTATTGTAGGAGCTAAGTGTGGAAGACGTTTTACAAAGGAGAAGTGAGCTTCAAATTTAATACATGAAGATATTTTAAAACTAAAATATTGGAAACTGAAGTCGCTCAGTCGTGTCCGACTCTTTGCGACCCCAGGGACTGTAGCCTATCAAGCTCCTCTGTCCATGGGATTCTCCAGGCAAGAGTGCTGGAGTGGATTGCCATTTCCTTCTCCAGGGGATCTTCCCGACCCAGGAATCGAACTCGGGTCTCCTGCATTGCAGGTAGACGCTTTTACTGTCTGAGCCACCAGGGAAGCCTCAAATATTCGAAAGGTTATAGTTATAGTTAAATGGATGATCCCATATACTTTTGGTTGTGTAGCCTCTTTGAAAGGCAATCTGCTGATATTTGTTACTAAAAATTTCAATTATCTTTTATAAGTCTATAATTCTATTTTTAGAATGTGTCCTGGTGAAATGTTTATGTTGTGTTGTTATTTAATCGCCAAGTTGTGGTTGACTCTTCTGAGACTTCCATGAACTGTAGCCCACCAAGCTAATCTGTCCATGGGATTTCTCAGATAAGAATACTGGAGTGGGTTGACATTTTCATCTCCAAGGGATTTTCCTGGCCCAGGGAGCGAACCACATCTCTTGCACTGGCAGGCAGATTCTTTACCATTGAGTCATCAGGGAAATGCTCGTGAATGGGGATAAATTCTTGTACAAAAATGATTCTTCATGTATTTTTTGTGATAGTTATTATTCAATGTAAATGCTTACCCAGCAAAAAGAGAATATAAAAATTAACACTATCCAGTAAAACTTTATATGGTAGTGGGTATATTCTATATCTGCTATTGAAATACATAAAGATACTAAGCAGCAGTATTTCTAATGTAAGAAGGTTAAATTATGATTTGAAAAATATATATTATTCTGTGATTTATTGATATAAACTTTAAGCGCAGAATAATGCACAGATTGCAATGATATTATGTGAAGTACATTTCTGTATGTATAAATGTGCATACATGTAAAGTTTAAAAATATATGTTTTATAAGTTACCTGGACTTTGTATTCGGAGAAGGCAATGGCAACCCTCTCCAGTACTCTTGCCTGGAAAATCCCATGGACAGAGTAGCCTGGAAGGCTGCAGTCCATGGGGTCGCTGAGGGTCGGACTGATCGACTTCACTTTCACTTTTCATTTTCCTGCATTGGAGAAGGAAATGGCAACCCACTCCAGTGTTCTTGCCTGGAGAATCCCAGGGATGGGGAGCCTGGTGGGCTGCCGTCTATGAGGTCTTACAGAGTCGGACACGACTGAAGTGAATTAACAGGACTTTGTATTAAAGTAATTTATGGATAAAAGCATCCATTAGTAAAGATTTCATGTCATTAGTTCAGATTTTAAAAATATAACAAAATAACACTTTAGAATAAAGTTGATATAGCTTTATAATATTCTCAATTAGAATAATCATGATTTAAAGTTATAATTATTTTTATGCCAACCTTTACTACTTTTAAGAATAATAATGCAAAAATGCTATTCTTTACTTACAACAACTTTATTAGAGTTTATACTTTTCTATTGCTATGAGAGTAGATCTTAAAAGTTCTCGCAACCAAAATGAAATTATATTAAATAATTATGTGAGATCATGAGGTACTAGCTAATCCTAAGTTGGTCATCATACTGCAATGAATGTGCATCAAATCAACACATTGTACATCTTAGACTTCCACAGTGTTGTATGTCAATTATATCTCAATGTAATTAAGAAAAAATATTATTCCATATCTAGGAAAAGATAATTTATACTCTCCCTCCTTCCTGTGTGAGTCTTGTTTTAGTTCATTTTGAAGTAATCACTTCATGTGGTTTCATATTGCCATATCAAATTCAGACCATTCAAAGCCAATTCACATTTCTTCCAGATGACATGGTAATCCTGTAATAAAATTTGGTGTAAGTCCACTGGATGAATTATCAGAATCTTTACTCCTAAATGATTCATGATTTCAGAATATTTTTCTTTTTTTTTTTTTCTGACTAATCAGTCATTAGATAAAAAAGTAATAATATTTTAATCATATTCCTGAGTAGCTGAGTTATATTGTCTGATTAAATAGCATTTTTCATGAAAATCCTTATAGTCACATAATTTACTGAAATTATTGTTATGTTTATTGGACATAGATTTGATTAAATATATGGAACAACTTTTAAGCAGAAAGTTAAAAATAAAGAAAATTTTGAGCATCATTTGTCATTTTGAAGGTTCTAATCATATGCCTTTTACTCAGATCTTACCCTAAGCCTGTTAAGGACTTAAAAAATCTAGGTTATATTACTGAATATTACATATTATTAAATATATTGTTTTGTAAATATCCCAAAGTACTCTTTACAAGTAAGTCAGAGCTATCAAGTTGTACCTAATTCATCCAAAGTTGTTATATTTTCTGTTAAAATTTGGAAATATTGTTTTAACTAATTGTGCAGATGTACAAAATTCCCTAAATTCTTAATAGAAAAATAAATGTTTATGCTGTTGATGCAAATATGCAAATAAAAATAGAAAATACTCTCCTGAATATATTTTACTAGATTTTAAATTTACAGCTAAAATTAAGGGAGAAATTAGTTTTTAAAATTTTTATAGTTCCATAACAAAAATATAAAACAACAAAAATTTCTCCTCAAACCTAATTTTAAAATAACTGTATTTTTGATTATACAAGGAAAATGTAAAAATTTAAGCATATTTATGTTTTCTTAATAAGCTTGAAATATTATCACTAGTTTTATAATGACAACATGAAATATTTATTATATTGGTTTGATTCATAAGAGACATATAAAATGTGTGTGTATATATATATGCATATATATGAGTGATATCCAATATACATTTATATATTTTCTTTCTATAAGCGTACAGAGGAATATTAGTTTATGGAGATTATCATTTTAATTTTTAGAAAAAGTTAATCACAATGAGCTTAATAAGAAGAAATAATAAATGTATTAAATGCCATACAATATAGTTTTTATTCCCTTATTTACATAGAAATATATAAAACCACTCTTAATTCTCTAACATCTAATCTTCTATACCAATCCTAATGTACACTTACTTCTTCCTCAAAGACAAAGCTCCAAGAAGGATGCTAAATAAGCGATAGTACTTTGTAATTCTTTATCTAAAGTATTTTACTTTATGGTAAATCTTTTGACTGACTGCTTCTCTAGATCCTACAGACAAACACAGGCGGTAGGTACTTATCACTTATTTAAACAACGTAACCATGACTAAGGAGAAGGCAATGGCACCCCACTCCAGTATTCTTGCCTGGAAAATCTCATGGGTGGAGGAACCTGGTAGGCTGCAGTCCATGGGGTCGCGAAGAGTCGGACAGGACTGAGCAACTTCCCTTTCATTTTTCATTTTCATGCATTGGAGGAGGAAATGGCAACCCACTCCAGTGTTCTTGCCTAGAGAATCCCAGGGACGGGGGAGCCTGGTGGGCTGCCGTCTCTGGGGTTGCAGAATCGGACACGACTGAAGCGACTTGGCAGCAGAAGCAGCACCCATTACTAAAATATGTAAAAAAGAAACCTAGTTAAAATTGAAAGTAAGAATAAAACTGTCTTTATCTATAACTTATATTTGTATGTATACAGTCCTAAAAAAAGAATAAAGTAAGATCTGAGCACACAGAGACACATTATGTTTGAATAATATCCCAAACATATACATAAACACACACATACACTGTCTCTCAGTATATCAGTTTTAAACCCACATTCAAATGTATGGAAATGTTTTTGTTCTCATTGTTTGTTTTTGTCCTGTTTGGTTTTTCAGTTTTAGCTGAAGATGAAGAGTTGGCCTGGCATAAAAAATACTGTGAAGCTAAAAAAAACACAGATAAGGCTGGAAATGGTGGGCTATATTTTATCCTTAATTGGCCCTTTGTCCTGGATGTGAGGTTCCATTGTTAGGCATGGGAAAGGCCCAACATCATAAGATCTCTGTCCCAGAGATACTGTGATATATGCAGCTTGAACAGAAAACAGGTTTCTGGTGCTGCATTGTTCAGTCTTCTATTTCTTATATCTCAAATAGACTTTGATAAAATTATTCTTAGACTTACATCATGATCAAAAACTATTGACAACTAGAATTTATGCAAAGAATGAATATTATCCATTCTTCATTATCTTATTTATCTAAATTTTTATTTACTAGCACTATGTTAATATTTGGAAGCCTCTTTCTTGTTCTTGTTCTCACTCCCTTCCCATATATGTGTAATTTCCATAAATGTATCGTTTGACCTGTTATTCTCCCTAGTGGAAGTGTGAAAGTGTTAGTCGCTCAGTTGTGCCTGACTCTTAGGGACTGATCAGCCTGCAGCTTACCAGGCTCCTCTGTCCATGTTATTTTCCAGGCAAGAATACTGGAGTGGTTTGCCATTTCCTTCTCCAGGGGATCTTCCCAACCCAGGGATCAAACCTGGGTCTCACTCACCACAGGCAGATTCTTTACTGACTGAACTACTGGGGAAGCCCCGATATTCCTATTTTGGACATTTGGAAAATGAAAGTACAGATTCCATTTGATTAGTAAAATAGATTAATCTTTAGCTCTTTTCAGTAATCTCAACAATTTCTTCATTACTTAACTGTGTTCATCCTGTTGCTTAGCTAGACTGAGAGGTCCTTGAGGACTTTATTTTCCGGTCTGACACCTAGGTACTCCTCTATTCAATAGTGTAGCTGTGTTTATTTGCAGCAGAGCAGCAGGCATCCCCAGAGAGAGAGAGTAGGAGCTGTTAGATCTCTTAGCATCCAGGTCCGTAACAGTCACAGCATCATTTTCACATTTCACATTTTATGAACTGTTGGATTTATTGGAAATAAGAACGTATGTAACAGTGATTTAAAGTGCTGATACTGAAATCAGACAAAAGTTTGTTCCTCAGTTTTGTTTGGCTAGTTGAGTGATTTCTAAAATCTCTAAGACTCATTTCCCTCTTATTAAATGAGACTTCCAAATGGTTCATTTTAAAGGAATGTGAATTGGTTTATCAATAGTAGTTCATAGCAAATAAAATCTTTCTCTAGGATTTTATTTTAAAAGACCCAAAATTAGCCAACGCTATTCAACAATTCATTTGGCAGTTTAAAACTTCCCCCCCCCAATCAATTGATCTAAATTGAATAACCATTTCCTGTATGTTCCAGTCCTCTTTAAAAGATGAGCACCATGGTCATTTCTTTGCATTCCCATCATCCATTATTACATATCATAATGAAACGGTTCAGTTCAGTTCAGTCGTTCAGTCGAGTCCGGCTCTTTGTGACCCCATGAATTGCAGCATGTCAGGCCCCCCGTCCATCACCAACTCCTGGAGTTCACCCAAACTCATGTCCATTGAGTGGGTGATGCCATACAGCCATCTCATCCTCTGTCATCCCCTTCTCCTTCTGGCCCCAAATCGTCCCAGCATCAGAATCTTTTCCAATGAATCAACTCTTCACATGAGGTGGACAAAGGAGTTTCAGGAGTATTGGAGTATTGGAGTTTCAGCTTTAGCATCAATCTTTCCAAAGAACACCCAGGACTGATCTTTAGAATTGGCCTGGTTGGATCTCTTTGCAGTCCAAGGGACTCTCAAGAGTCTTCTCCAACAACACAGCTCAAAAGCATCAACTCTTTGGTGCTCAGCTTTCTTCACAGTCTAACTCTCACATCCATACATGACTACTGGAGAAACAATATCCTTGACTAGACAGAACTTTGTGGGCAAAGTAATGCCTCTGCTTTTTAATTTGCTATTTGGGTTGGTCATAACTTTCCTTGCAAGGAGTAAGTATCTTTTAACTTCATGGCTGCAATCAACATCTGCCGTGATTTTGGAGCCCCAAAAAATAAAGTCTGACACTGTTTCCACTGTTTCCCCATCTATTTCCCATGAAGTGATGGGAACTGATGCCATGATCTTCGTTTTCTGAATGTTGAGCTTTAAGCCAACTTTTTCCCTCTCCTCTTTCACTTTCATCAAGAGGTTTTTTAGTTCCTCTTCACTTTCTGCCATAAGAGTGGTTCATCTGCCTATCTGAGGTTATTGATATTTCCCCCTGAAATCTTGATTCCAGCTTGTGCTTCTTCTAGCCCAGCGTTTCTCATGATGTACTCTGCATAGAAGTTAAATAAGCAGGGTGACAATATACAGCCTTGATGTACTCCTTTTGCTATTTGGAACCAGTCTGTTGTTCCATGTCCAGTTCTAACTGTTGCTTCCTGACCTGCATACAGATTTCTCAAGAGGCAGGTCAGGTGGTCTGATATTCCCATCTCTTTCAGAATTTTCCACAGTTTATTGTGGTCCACACAGTCAAAGGCTTTGCATAGTCAATAAAGCAGAACTAGATGTTTTTCTGGAACTCCCTTGCTTTTTTGGTGATCGAACAGATGTTGGCAATTTGATCTCTGGTTCCTCTGCCTTTCTAAAAACAACTTGAACATCGGGAATTTCATGGTTCACATATTGCTGAAGCTTGGCTTGGAGAATATTGAGCATTACTTTACTAGCATGTGAGATGAGTGCGATTGTGTGGTAGTTTGAGCATTCTTTGGCATTGCCTTTCTTTGGGATTGGTATGAAAACTGACCTTTTCCAGTCCTGTGGCCACTGCTGACTTTTCCACATTTGCTGGCATATTGAGTGCAGCACTTTCATAGCATCATCTTTCAGGATTTGAAATAGCTGAACTGGAATTCCATCATCTCCACTAGCTTTGTTTGTAGTGATGCTTTCTAAGGCCCACTTGACTTCACATTCCAGAATGTCTGGCTCTAGGTGAGTGATCACACCATTGTGATTATCTTGGTCGTGAAGATCTTTTTTGTACAGTTCTTCTGTGTATTCTTGCCACCTCTTTTTAGTATCTTCTGCTTCTGTTAGGTCCATACCATTTCTGTCTTTTGTCGAGCCCATCTTTGCATGAAATGTTCCCTTGGTATCTCTAATTTTCTTGAAGAGATCTCTAGTCTTCCCCATTCTGTTGTTTTCTCTATTTCTTTGCATTGAACGCTGGGGAAGGCTTTCTTATCTCTCCTTGCTGTTCTTTGGAACTATGCATTCAGATGCTTATATCTTTCCTTTTCTCACTTGCTTTTTGCTTTTCTTCTTTTCACAGCTATTTTTAAGGCCTCCCTGGACAGCCATTTTGCTTTTTTGGATTTCTTCTCCATGGGGATGGTCTTGATCCCTGTCTCCTGTACAATGTCACGAACCTCTGTCCATAGTTCATGAGGCACTCTATCTATCAGATCTGGGCCCTTAAATCTATTTCTCACTTCCACTGTATAAGGACTTTGATTTAGGTCATACCTGAATGGTGTAGTGGTTTTCCCTACTTTCTTCAATTTAGATCTGAACTTGGCAATAAGGTGTTCATAATCTGAGCCACAGTCAGCTTCCGGTCTTGTTTTAGCTGACTGTACAGAGTTTCTCCATATTTGGCTGCAAAGAATATAATCAATTTGATTTTGGTGTTGACCATCTGGTGATGTCCATGTGTAGAGTCTTCTGTGGTGTTGTTGGAAAAGGGTGTTTGCTATGACCAGTATGTTCTCTTGGCAAAACTCTATTAGCCTTTGCCCTGCTACATTCCGTATTCCAAGGCCAAATTTGCCTGTTACTCTAGGTGTTTCTTGACTTCCTACTTTTGCATTCCAGTCCTCTATAATGAAAAGGACATCTTTTTTGGGTGTTAGTTCTAAAAGGTCTTTTAGGTCTTCATAGAACCGTTCAACTTCAGCTTCTTCAGTGCTACTGGTTGGGGCATAGACTTGGATTACCGTGATATTGAATGGTTTGTTGGAATCGAACAGTGATCATTCTGTCATTTTGAGATTGCATCCAAGTACTGCATTTCAGACTCTTTTGTTGACCATGATGGCTACTCCATTTCTTCTAATGGATTCCTGCCTGCAGTAATAGATATAATGGTCATCTGAGTTAAATTCACCCATTCCAGTTCATTTTAGTTTGCTGACTCCTAGAATGTCGACGTTCACTCTTGCCATCTCCTGTTTGGCTACTTCCAATTTGCCTTGATTCATGGACATAGCATTCCAGGTTCCTATGCAGTATTGCTCTGTACAGCATCAGACCTTGCTTCTATCACCAGTCACATTCACAACTGGGTATTGTTTTTGCTTTGGCTCCATCCCTACATTCTTTCTGGAGTTATTTCTCCACTGATCTCCAGTAGCATAATGGGCACCTACTAACCTGGGGAGTTCTTCTTTCAGTATCCTATCATTTTGCCTTTTCATACTGTTCATGGGGTTCTCAAGGCAAGAATACTGAAATGGTTCAGTTCAGTTCAGTTCAGTCGCTCAGTCATGTCTGACTGTTTGCAACCCCATGAATCACAGCATGCCAGGCCTCCCTGTCCATCACCAACTCCCGGAGTTCACTCAGACTCACACACATTGAGTCAGTGATGCCATCCAGCCATCTCATCCTCTGCCGTCCCCTTCTCCTCCTGCCCCCAATCCCTCCCAGCATCAGAGTCTTTTCCAGTGAGTCAACTCTTCTCATGAGGTGGCCAAAGTATTGGAGTTTCAGCTTTAGCATCATTCCTTCCAAAGAAATCCCAGGGCTGGTCTCCTTCAGAATGGACTGGTTGGATCTCCTTGTAGTCCAAGGGACTCTCCAGAGTCTTCTCCAACACCACAGTTCAAAAGCATCAATACTTTGGCGCTCAGTCTTCTTCACAGTCAACTCTCACATCCATATATGACCACTGAAAAAACCATATCCTTGACTAGATGGACCTTTGTTGGCAAAGTAATATCTCTGCTTTTGAATATGCTATCTAGGTTGGTCATAATTTTTCTTCCAAGGAGTAAGTGTCTTTTAATTTCATGGCTTCAGTCACCATCTGAAGTGATTTTGGAGCCCTTAAAAATAAAGTCTGACACTGTTTCCCCTGTTTCCCCATCTATTTCCCATGAAGTGATGGGACCAGATGCCATGATCTTCGTTTTCTGAATGTTGAGCTTTAAGCCAACTTTTTCACTCTCCTCTTTCCTTTCATCAAGAGGCTTTTTAGTTCCTCTTCATTTTCTGCCAGGGCTACCTAAACTATCATTGCTATAATTCATAAGAATTTAAATAATCTATAACTAACATGTTATTTTATCCTGTGTGATTGAACTGAAAAGTCATACTAAATATCATTTATTTAGCTCTCTGGATATTTTCAACATTGGTTTATTCTGAGACAGAGAATCAATCCTAGAGGGCACATGTAGTACTATGTTTAATTCAGTTATGTGGGTGATCATTGGTCAAGGTGCTTCAGCTAGAGAGGGAGATAAGGCCATGCTGCTAACGTTCTATTCCTTTAACTGTTTCCGAATGCATTTACTAAGAATCTGCAACCATGGTACAATGATCAAAATCATTAATTAGACATTGATGCAGTGATTTTATCAACTTAGTTATATATGTTCAAATTTCGTTAATTTCTCCATTAATGTAATGTTGTTAGCTCTTTTCACCCCACCCAGTGCTGGTTCCAGTTCAGGTCTACATTTGTTTGCTGTATTTCTTTAGTCTTCTTTATTTTATAAGAACTCATTGTTTGTTTGTTTGTTTGTTTATTTTATTTTTCATGGGCTTGACTTTTTTTTTTTTTAATTACAGACCAGTTATTTTGTAGACTGTCCTTCAGTTTGGTTTCGATTTACACTTGCTAATGATTCCATTTAAATGATACATTTTAGACAGCAGTGTCACAGAAGTGATGCTATGTCCTTCTCAGTGACTGGTAAGGGGGCACGTGCTGTCAGCTTGTCCCATTACTGATGATGTTAACTTTGATGTTTTGCCTAAGGTGATATTACCAGGTTCATCCACTGTAAAATTTCTAGTTTCTCCTCATTATAAAAAAGTACTTTAGGGGGAACTACTTTGAGACTATATAAATATCCTGCTCCTCATTAAACTTTTACCCATGAGGTTAGGTTCCACTCATGATTTTGTCTTATTCAATTATTATGATAGTTTCTAAGTGGTGTTATTTTTAACTCTATTATTCCTTCTTTATATCAGTCTCTGTGTAAATTATTTTCTGCTGGTCTAGAACAACTCAGTGCTTGTCTCCAGGTATGCCTGGAAGTTTCATATTGACTCTTGGCTAAGAGAAGATTGAGAGTGCTAACTAGTGATTTATGGGTGCTATTTAAAGTTTGAAACGTTCCTGGAGTCACCAGGCTGCTGTGCATTTTGATCACTTCTACATGGTGTAACATGCTACAGAGCGTGTCTTGACTGTGTAACTATACTCCGATGTAAAAGATCCCACTGGGAACATTTGGGAAGCTCTTCTAGGGAAGCTCTTCTAAAACCAAGATGTCTCAGACAGGCCATGAGGTTTATATTCCAGAGATGAAATACATCATATGTGCATAATTCTGGGGAACTGTGTCTGGAAGTCTCTCAGTCTATTGATTCTTATCTGCACATTCTTTCTATGTCCTTTGACTTTATAAAGACTTTTGTGAATATGCTGTCTGAAGTCCTGTGGGTCCTTTTGACTATCTGCTCATAAGAAATCATTATGGTAAGCGAGATCTTGTACTATATGCTAAACAAGATCTTTTCCTTTTCTCTCATTAATTTCTGTCAGTATGCATTTATGGATTCTTGATTTTTTTTCATAAAATTGTTGCAATTACAATTATTATTTCTTCTGATGCTCCAATTTTCTAAGCTTTAACTCTCAAGAGGTCCTTCAAGGTGAGTTCTTTGTCTTGTTGACATGCTATCATTTTATGTGCAATTTCCTGCTTTATTTCTTTTGTATGGTAGCAGGGTGTCCATATTTATGTGTGTATGAGTATATGCATGTGCATACACACAAATAGTGAATGTAAAACTTTGTGTATGTGTATACATAGGTTTTTAACATCATAATGCAGCATGAAATAATCCATTCTAATCTTCCTGCTAGTATTCTAACTTTCTATTTTATCTCTCTTTTCTAAATTAATTAATATTTCACACGTTTCCCCACCTGACTGTACAATAGTTACCAGGACATCATTTATTACAAAGTTAATTTATGCCCTAGGGATGTGTAAGCTAATTCTCATAATAAATCTATTCATCTCTCTATCAGTCATCTACTGATACCTCATTGGCTCTGTTTTTTAGAGAATGCTAACTAATAGGAACATTAAATAATAATTGTAATGTCCTTTTAGAGTTTATTTTTGGTATTTGGAAGAGGCATTGTGTCAACTCTGGTATTTTTATTATTATTATTATTTTTTTTTTTTTGCCATCTTTTCCGATCAAACTTGAAACTTTCCACTTTGGCTCTTGCTCCTTTTACCAGTTAATATGGAGACAGATGTCTTTTCTTTTCTTGTACCATTTTCTTGCCCAGCCACGATGACTTTCAAAGCTTAAGCCCAAGAATCATGTCCACTTTTAATTTGTCCTCCCATGTCCAGTCCTCTGAAAAACCAAATTTAGTTTTAGAAATTTCACAGTTTAAGGTGAAATTTCTCTTTCTGGCAGTGATTTTAGGTCAATCCTCTGATATAAATAAATGTAGATAAGTAATATTTATTCAGAAGAATATATAGCAGTAAATTTATATATGGCTTAAAACAAAGATGAAATGTGTTGTTGAAATCTCACCATCTCACTATGTTTCTTATATGTTTGTTGACCTCATTGGTGAAAATAGAAGACTCAACCTAGCTTGTATGAGAACATTTGCAAAAAAAAAGGAATTTTTGTTTTTGTCTATAGGTATCTCAGTGAATGTGCTCTCATGGACAATGGATTATTACCACATAATCTAAAAAAGCCCCAAAACATAGTTTCTGAGAACAGATGTAGCACTCTTAACCAGTAAATATATTTAATGTGTTGGAATAAGGGGCAAAAAATTAAATTAGTGAAACATCAGCTTGAACTCTTTCTTAGAAAAAAGTTCCAATGTGTTTTTATTGAGGCTGCCTCTAGCACTTTTCCAAAATGCACATTAAAATGCATAGAGCAGAAATATGTTTTGTGAAATTAGTTCCCCCTCTCCAAATTTTCTGTTTTTGTTAGGACAACTGTGACATTAAATGTGTTAAATGTGACATCAAATTCTTTGTCTTGAAAAATTATTCATTTTTATTTCTCATCTGAACTATTCTTCTGCCTCATCTATCCACGTGTTCAAATATAGAACTCAAATGTTGAGAGCAGTGACTTGTACATTCACAAACTCTGTCTATGTGTAAATGTATACATAAGCATTTAACCTTTAAATATATTGATAATCATTCAGCAAGTCAAAGGCATAGATGTCACCAGTTTTAATGCACACACTGATTTGTTCTTGGATTTTATCACTTACAACCATTAAGAATTGAAAGGATAATTTATCTTGAAGGTTGAAACATGTGTCTTTTAACTAAGTGTTATCAGGGGACAAAAAAGGAACCATAAACAGACGGATTAGTTCTCTCTGCACTAAATCTAAAGGGTACCTAGCTGCACTGCATGTTCTGTTTTGGTTTTGCCCCTAGTTCAAGGTCACAAATGAAAAAAGTAATTCTTTAAAAGCCTCGTATCTTAGGAAGGCGAATTTTATTATGACTATGATATCTTTATATTGCATTTTCTTTATTTATGCAGAAAATTATATTAACCTTATATTAAGTTTATTGATGTTCCCAATAATATTCAATAAACTAAAGCAAATGCGTAATGCTAGGGTAGAATAAAGAGCAAAAGGAAATAACAATTATTGAGCACAAAAATAGTAGATGTTATTTACTTTAAGCTAGCTCATATAATATTTAGATTGCTCCTATAAGTTGAATAATGTATGGCAATTTTCAGTTCAGTTCAGTTCAGTTGTTCATTTGTATCCAACTCTTTGCAACCTCATGGACTATATAGCACATTAGGCTTCCCAGTCCATCATCAACACCCAACGTTTGCTCAGACTCATGTCTGTCAAGTCGGTGATGCCATCCAACCATCTCATCCTCTGTCATGCCCTTCTCCTCCTGCCTTCAATCTTTTGTTTTTCCAATGAGTCAGTTCTTTGCATCAGGTGTCCAAATAATTAGAGTTTCAGCTTCAGCATCAGTCCTTCCAATGAATATTCAGGACTGATTTCCTTTAGGATGGACTGGTTGAATCTCCTTGCAGTTCAAGGGACTCTCAGGAGTCTTCTTCAACACCACAGTTCAAAAGCATCAATTCTTCAGCCCTCAGCTTTCTTTATAGTCCAACTCTCACATCCATACATGACCACTGGAAAAACCATAGCCTTGACTAGACAGATCTTTGTTGGCAAAGTAATGTCTCTACTAATTTGCTGTCTAGGTTGGTCATAGCTTTGCTTCCAAGGTGCAAGCGTCTTTTAATTTCATGGCTGCAGTCCCCATCTGCAGTGATTTTTGGAGCCCCAAAAAATAGTCTGCCACTGTTTCCATTGTTTCCCTATCTATTTGCTATGAAGTGAAGGGGCCAGAGAAGGCAATGGCACCCCACTCCAGTACTCTTGCCTGGAAAATCTCATGGATGGAGGAGCCTGGTAGGCTGCAGTCCATGGGGTCGCTAAGAGTCACGACTGAGCAACTTCACTTTCACTTTTCACTTTCCTGCATTGGAGAAGGAAATGGCAACCCACTCCAGTGGTCTTGCCTGGAGAATCCCAGGGACGAGGGAGCCTGGTGGGCTGCCGTCTATGGAGTTGTACAGAGTCAGACATGACTGAAGTGACTTAGCAGCAGTAGCAGCAGAAGGGGCCAGATGCTATGATCTTAGTTTCCTGAATGTTGAGTTTTTAGGTAACTTTTCAACTCTCCTCTTTTACTTTCATTAAGAGGCTCTTTAGTTCTTCACTTTGTGCCATTAGGGTGGTGTCATCTGCATATCTGAGGTTATTGATATTTTAAAGGTGAAGAAATGGATATTATGTCCTTTATATTACTTATACAAAGTCATCATTTCTCTGTTAAGTAGAATGGCCTAGATTAAATGCCAAATTTATATGATGTTTTCTATAACTTAATATCTAGTATAAAATTTAAAAATGTATACAAAATTTATACACAATCCAGGTCTTTATAAAAATGTAGTCATGTAGTATAAAGTATTCTGAGTATGCCCTTGGCAAAGGATAGATACATAGATTGACAGAACAACAAAAAAAAAGAATCAAAAATAGACCCATGCTATATGGCCACTGTATTTTGATAAGAGGTAAAGGGAATTCAATGAATAAAGAATATCCTTTAAACAGTTAATGATGGGGAATTGCAGTTCCGTAAGCTAATAATGGGCCTCCCTGGTGGCTCAGGGATAAAGAATCCACCTGCAATGCAGGTGTCACAGGATACATGAGTTCTATCCCTGGCTTGGGAAGATCCCTTTGAGGACAGCATGGCAACTCATTCCAGTATTCTTGCCTGGAGAATCCCATGAATAGAGGGAACGTGGTGCATTACAGTCCATAGTGTCTAAAAGAGTCAAATACAACTGAAGCAACTTAGCATGCACTCACACAAGCTAACAGTTGAACTCAACCTAAATCTTACACATTATACTATAAGTCAAAGTGGATTATAAACCCACTATTGGTTAATATTTACATACTTACTGGTTTACAGTTTCCTCCCTTACTGGAAGGAAAAAAAATAAGAAAAAAAATCTTTGTGAAATGGTATTAGACAATGAATTCTTAAATGTGACAGGAAGCAGCAGACTGGGAGAGAATATTTGCAAATCACACATCTGACAAAAGAATTTTAACTGGAATATATAAAAAGCTCTCAATACTCAACAGAAATAACTCTAATTAGTAAAAATGAGTACAAGACTTGAGCAGAAAACACTTCATCAGATAAAATATATGAAAGTTTAAAAAGGAAATAAAAGTTGCTCAACATTATTAGTGAGGAGGGAAATGAAAATTAATAACATAACGAGAGCCATTGTAGGATCTTCTAGGGTGGCTAAAATAAAAATTATTAATAATATCAAATGATAACAAGGATGCAGAACAACTGAAATTTGCATGTCTTGCCCTTGGTTAAAGAAAATGATACAGCTTCTCTGAAAACATTTGGAAGATTCTGATAAAGATAGACACATAATTACCTATATGGCCTGTAATCACATTTCTGTGTATTAACCTACAGAAATTTGTCTTTACACAAATCCTATACATAAGTATTCACATACATCATAATTAAAAAAAAATAGAAACAACCTTAATATTCTTATTCTTCAACATGAATATGTCTCAGAAACATTATACAAGTGAGATAAGCCTGTGTCAATGTTCATATATTCTTTGAATTAATTTGTATAATATTCTCAAGAAGATAACATTTGTAATGACAAAGAGAGGGCAAAAGTTTCCAGGGACTGATGATAGGAAGATGGTATGACTTGGAAAAGGAATCACAAGGCAATGTTTTGAAGAAATGGGTCTGTTCTGTACCCAAAGTGCTATGTGATTACATGTATCTATACATGTGTTAAAATTTATAGAACTGTAAATGAAAATGTATTATAACAGAGCCTATTTCAGCCCTTAGGAAAAAAATCAATAATAGTGTCCATGGTTTCAAGGTTACAAGTTATAAAGCCTTGAGGGCACAAACCTATGAAACCAAGTAAGTATATAAATATTAACCAATTCTACTTTTGTTAATTTTTAATCTCTCAGTTCAGTTCAGTTCAGTTCAGTGGCTCAGTCATGTCCGACTCTTTGCGACCCCATGAATCGCAGCATGCCAGGCCTCCCTGTCCATCACCATCTCCCGGAGTTCACTCAGACTCACGTCCATCGAGTCCGTGATGCCATCCAGCCATCTCACCCTCTATCGTCCCCTTCTCCTGCCCTCAATCCCTCCCAGCATCAGAGTCTTTTCCAATGAGTCAACTCTTCACATGAGGTGGCCATAGTACTGGAGTTTCAGCTTCAGCATCATTCCTTCCAAAGAAATTCCAGGGCTCATCTCCTTCAGAATGGACTGGTTGGATCTCCTTGCAGTCCAAGGGACTCTCAAGAGTCTTCCCCAATACCACAGTTCAAAAGCATCAATTCTTCGGCACTCAGCTTTCTTCACAGTCTAACTCTCACATCCAAACATGACCACAGGAAAAACCACATCCTTGACTAGACAGACCTTTGTTGGCAAAGTAATGTATCTGCTTTTCAATATGCTATCTAGGTTGGTCATAATTTTCCTTCCAAGGAGTTTTTAATCTTTAGGTGATAAAAATAAATAATATTGCAAGTTTGCTCTAATGAGTTTGATTTTCCCATGAGACACTGTTGAGATTCAGTCTTCTTTTTTTGCCATGCCACATGCCTTATGAGATCTTAGTTCCCTGACCAGGGGTTGAACTCTGGCCCATGGAACTAAAAGTGCTGAGCCCTAACCATTAGGCTGCCAGGAAATTTGATATTCAGTCTTTTTACACTTACTAGTTATTTATGTTTCATAGATAATGCATAGATACATAAATTTATTGTTATTTTTCAAGGGAGTTTAGTTTAGTTTTGAAAATAATGTAAAATATACTGTTAGTTTTAAAATAAGTTCAACGTCATAATAAAATCAGTTTTGGGGACAATAAAAACATAATATATTGTTATAACTTCTTAGCATCCAATTTCACTTACAAGTGAATCCTAATTTGGACAGCTTATTGTTTGTTTAATCCATGTTTATAAAGATGTTAGTAGTAATTTCATTTTCTAACTATCATGCAGGGCTTTAATTCCTCGCATGTGTGGCTGCTCAGTGGCCCAGTTGTGTCCAACTCTGTATGACCTCTTGGGCTGCCAGACTCCTCTGTTCATGGGATTCTCCAGGCAAGAATGCTGGAGTTGGTTGCCATTTCTTCCTCTTTTCAACCCAGGAATCAAACCCAATGCATTAGCAGGCTGATTCTTTACCACTGCACCACCTGGGAAGCCCTTAATTCCCTCCATCTAGTTAAAATTCTCTCTTCACTTGGTTGACATCCAACTCTATTTCCTATTGTCCTTTCAGTTTTCTTTACTCTGATTCCCTGTAGATCATGTGTTTATGCCCTGTTGACAATGATATGTTGTTGCCTAATACTTTTTCATTCTTATGGTTTTTTTTTATTAATAAGTTAAAAGATTTTTTTCAGAGCAATAAAAATGATTTACTTCTTTTATGTAGAGGTATAGCATGGATCCTGCATATTGTTATAGTTTACACAATATTTGATGAACTTATTATCCTACCAGTAATTGATGAATCATCAAAGTTAACTTTACATCCCTTGGCATGCCACTTAGTAAATTAGAAAAAAAGAAGTTGTAGAGAAATGATTCTGAACTGATGTGTGTATCTCTTCCAAAATAGGTTATGATATTTAAAAGAAACAGATGAGCTTAGAAAGTTAAGCTGCTTGAGAGCTGACAGCTGCCCTGTCCTATTATAGAGAGATTTCCTTGGCTTGCTAGAATAAGCCCCGAGAGTCAGTGGACTGACTTGCTCTTGTCACACAGTGATTGAACAAGCCCTGAGTTAGAAGACATGTGTCAAATTACAAGGGGATTCACACAGCGCCCATGTGCCAAGTTTTCCATCATAGCATGACAAAACACCATGAGAGTTAATGAGGAATGGACCATTTCTTTACAAGTGTTTGATGCAAACAAAGAATAGAGTTTTGGGTCAGGAGAAAAGACTTGTAACTTCATATGTAGATAAGAAACCCCATGTATTCAGAAGGTTTATGCATTCTATGAAGATAAATTAATAGCTGTGTCCACTAAAATTTTTAGTCTCATTGCTGGTTGTAAATCTGTACCATCCATTAGTAAGCAACTGACTTAATAGTAGAGTTTACTGAGGAGAGGGAGGAAAGGTCTCCAGATGTTTGAGAGCATCTTTTAAATATACACATTTATTGAAATGCAGTGTTACTTCTTTTAAGAGTTTAAGTCCTTGATAGTGGTACTCACTAGTACCTTGCAGCATAGCATGGAGAGTAAATAAAAAAAAAAATTACTGAGTGAATGTTAATAATATGAAGCATGATTTCCAGGAGCAATTTACTATTGCTCTTCATATCAAAGTAGTAAACACGTCCTGAACTATCTGCCATTCCAAGATAGGTCTTTAAAGGTAGAGAACTATGAACTATCTGCCATTCCAAGATAGGTCTTTAAAGGTAAAGAACTATCCGGGATTAGGCAGAGTTTATAATGTAACAGTTTGGTGTTGCTAAATTCAGGGCTTTGAAGGCAGACTTGAAATGTTAAGAGAAACAAGCTATTTTGTTGGTTTACAGTTGTATTTTCCAGGTCCAACCATTTCCTGGAGCAAGGAGTTACTGTTGACCTGTAATCAGATTATTCAGTACAAAGACATGTTTTCGTAACCATGCCTGTTCACAGGATAGGAAAATGTATTTGCTTCCAGTATTGGTTTGGGTAGGGACAAGGAGTTATGTTGGTTTCAGTTTTCATTATTACTTTGTGTTGTTGCTTCTTATTCTTTACTCAGCACTCATTTTTTGAATCTCTATTACACTTGTATTCTCTTACCCATTCTTTTGCATCTAACTTTTTTTCTTCTATGACTCATTCTGTGTTCTGAAAGGATTTCTTGAGCTAATGCTCTCAATCAGTAAATTTATTTTCTACAGAGTTCAATCTGTTCTCTGGTGTGTCTATATTATTTTTTAAACCCTATGATCATATTTTGTCTTATATTTTTCATATAATAATGTAATATTTCCTGATCTCAGATATTCTATCACTTTATATGACAGGATTGTTTAGTTAAGGAGCCAAACTGTACACATTGTGTTATGTTAAGACTGTCTTCCTAAAATAATGATGCTGATATGAAATCACATCTGTGTGTGTAATGACATAATAAAGTTTAGGTTTTATGAAAATGTTCCACTTAAAGTGCATTAATACTTGCACTGATTTTTTAGAAATAATAGAATTATAAAATTAACTTTAATTATATTATCTCTATTCAAATGAAGATTTAAAGATCACTTTTTTTTTCCCCCAGTGAAGACATTTATGTTTCCCCAGGTACAAAACTGAAAAAAAGAATGAACAGGATGCTAAAAAAATAGATAATTTCTCTCAAATGATTTATAGGAAAAATGATGGTAATTTGAGAATACTTTGATATATATATAAACATAAATATTATATTTAACAAAATATTATGCAAATACTTAAATATTTTATTAAATAATATAAACGGTGTCTTATAAAACTAATGATTAAATTTCAAATTGTTTAAAATGTATTTTTCCAACATAGCTGCTCTGAATTTTTTAATATACTCTTATTTAAGTGCTGAGGGTGGAAATATATATGTATATATATTGTTCAATCTAGCCCCATTGCATTTCCATTGCTTTGCACTGTACTTTTTTTCAGCTTTATTTTGTCCCAGTAGAGCATTTCATTTTATAGCAGGTGAAACCTGTGTCACTATTTCTTTCTTCCTCTGAAGCTGACTAGTTTTGTAATGCAGCATATTCTACTCACACTAAGAGGAAGCATCTAAATTGTTCTGCTTCTAGGGAAAGCAAACAAGACCTGCTGATTGAACATATTCAATTGTTTGTAAATGCAGAACAAAGATGATGATATCCTGAATTATAACATAATATTCTCAGAATTATCAGATCACATGTACAACTTCATTCAGTTAGAAATTTTCCAACCATAAGCTGGAATGTTTTCCTATTGTGAAATATACAACATCTGGAATCTAATTTAAAACATCACTGGGCTTGTAAGGAAGCAGGGGGAAATGACTTAAAATGTGGAGAATAAAATCAATTGATACTAACTCAGAACTGAACATTGATATAAGCATCTGAACTCTATTTAGTGGAACTTATTCAAATACAAAAAGGGCAAGAATCTGGGGCAAAAGAAATGAAAAAGTAATTTACTTAGCTTAGGAAAGTTTTTTTTTTCTTTTTTTTTTTTTTAATGTAGAGGATAAAAGGAACATCCATTGAGACATACTGAGTACCAGCTCATCAAATAAAAGTACACCAGAGATTCCCAAGGAAGAATATAAAACATGAAGTCAGACACCTGGAATCCAGTTTTTTAATATTAGAAAACTCTTTACAGAAAGATATGGGATGAGTAAAATCACAATCTGGAACCCCCAAAGAGACAATTATTTAACCCTCATCTTTTCAGCAATCCAAAGAATGGCTTGAGGAATAGTGGGTCAATGATGTGCCTAATCTTGAAAGATGATGCTGTGAAAGTACTGCACCCAATATGCCAGCAAATTTGGAAAATCTGCAGTGGCCACAGGACTGGAAAAGGTCAGTTTTCATTCAAATCCCAAAGAAAGGCAATGCCAAAGAATGCTCTAACTACCACACAATTGCACTTATCTCACACTCTAGAAAAGTAATGCTCAAAGTTCTCCAAGCCAGGCTTCAGCAATACGTGAACCATGAACTTCCAAATGTTCAAGCTGGTTTTAAAAAAGGCAGGGGAACCAGAGATCAAATTGCCAACATCTGCTGGATCATTGAAAAAGCAAGAGAGTTCCAGAAAAACATCTATATCTGCTTTATTGACTTTGCCAAAGCCTTTGACTGTGTGGATCACAATAAACTGTGGAAAATTTTGAAAGAGATGGGAGTACCAGACCACCTGAACTGCCTCTTGAGAAATCTGTATGCAGGTCAGGAAGCAACAGTTAGAACTAAACATGGAACAGACTGGTTCCAAATAGGAAAAGGCGTTAAGTCAAGGCTGTATATTGTTACCCTGCTTATTTTAACATCTATGGAGAGCACATCATGAGAAATGCTGGGCTGGAGGAAGCACAAGCTGGAATCAAGATTGCTGGGAGAAATGTCAATAACCTCAGATATGCAGATGACACCACCCTTATGGCAGAAAGTGAAGAACTAAAGAGCCTCTTGATGAAAGCGAAAGAGGAGAGTGAAAAAGTTGGCTTAAAGCTCAACATTCAGAAAACTAAGATCATGGCATCTGGTCCCATTACTTCATGGCAAATAGATGGGAAAACAGTGGAAACATTGGCTGAATTTATTCTTCTGGGCTCCAAAATCACTGCAGATGGTGATTGCAGCCATGAAATTAAAAGACACTCCTTGGAAGGAAAGTTATGACCTACCTAGACAGCATATTAAAAAGCAGAGACATTACTTTGCCAACAAAGGTCCATCTAGTCAAGGCTATGGTTTTTCCAGTGGTCATGTATGGATGTGAGAGTTGGACTATAAAGAAAGCTGAGCACCAAAGGATTGATGCTTTTGAACTGTGGTGTTTGAAAAGACTCTTGAGAGTCCCTTGGATTGCAAGGAGATCCAACCAGGCCATCCTAAAGGAGATCAGTCCTGGGTGTTCATTGGAAGGACTGATGCTGAAGCTGAAACTCCAATACTTTGGCCATCTGATGCGAAGAGCTGACTCATTTGAAAACACCCTGATGCTGAGAAAGATTGAGCGCAAGAGGAGAAGGGGATGACAGAGGATGAGATGGTTGGATTGCATCACCAACTCGATGGACATAGGTTTGGGTGGAATCCGGGAGCTGGTGATGGACAGGGAGGCCTGGCATGCTGTGGTTCATGGGGTCGCAAAGAGTCGGACACAATGGAGCAAATGAAGTGAAGTGATGTACCCTAAATAGAATTAAATATAAGCCCAAAGCTATGAGTTTGAACAGAAGGGAACTACAAAGAAAGTTGTGTCAACACCAAGCCCTAAGTAATCATCAGACATGACTAGAGTGTGCTATACATTTACAAAGATAAAAAAAAGTCAAACAAGTAAAATTGTGGCTTCATAATCAGGAAATTATTGAAATTTTTGCTTTCAAAGGTGAATTTTATGCTTAGTGAATAATATTAGCATTTTTATTCCTTAAATGTAAATACAATTTTGATCTGATGCGAGTTTAGAAATGTCTATATAATAATGAATTTTAAACTTCTCTTTAATAAATTTCAAAATAGGAAATATAATGTATTCAATAGAAAAATAAATCAAGCATACAGTTTGAGAAGATAGAATACAAAATAGGAAACAAAGGGCCTTTAAATATATGAAAAGACCCTCAACCTGGCTACAAATCAGAGAAATAAAAATTATATCACTTAATCACCTCATGGGAAATAGATGGAAAAACAGTGGAAACAGTGTCAGACTTCATTTTGGGGGGCTCCAAAATCACTGCAGATGATGACTGCAGCCATGAAATTAAAAGACGCTTACTCCTTGGAAGAAAAGTTATAACCAACCTAGATAGCATATTCAAAAGCAGAGACATTACTTTGCTGACTAAGGTCCGTCTAGTCAAGGCTATGGTTTTTCATGTGGTCATTTATGGATGTGAAAGTCAGACTGTGAAGAAAGCTGAGCGCTGAAGAATTGATGCTTTTGAACTGTGGTGTTGGAGAAGACTCTTGAGGGTCCCTTGGACTGCAAGGAGATCCAACCAGTCCATTTTGAAGGAGATCAGCCCTGGGTGTTCTTTGGAAGGAATGATGCTAAAGCTGAAACTCCAGTACTTTGGCCACCTCGTGTGAAGACTTGACTCCTTGGAAAAGTCTCTGATGCTGGGAGGGATTGGGATGGAGCAGAAGGGGACGACAGAGGATGAGATGGCTGGATGGCATCACTGACTCAATAGACGTGAGTCTGAGTGAACTCCAGGAGTTGGTGATGGACAGGGAGGCCTGGCGTGCTGTGATTCTTGGGGTCGCAAACAGTCAGACACAACTGAGCGACTGAACTGAACTAAATTGAAACATCATATTGTAGACTTAACACTTTCTAGAATTTGAAGAAAAAACAACTTTCGTACACAATAAAAGGTATATAAATTGATATAGCCATCCTGGAAGCAATTTGGAAGTACTGGAATGTGCTATGCATATAACCTCTGGACCAACTATGCCACTCTACAGCACCTTTGATTTATAATGCAAGTAATTTATCACATAGGTCTATCAAGCTTATTATTATCATCACTCTAGTGTTTTATGTAATGTAATATAATTTGAAATGAAGTACATTTAGCATGACAACTCACAATGTAAATAAGTAATAAACTGAAAAAATTTAAAAGTAAAATATTGAGGAAATTAATAGGCATATTGACAGAATACAGTTTTGCATTTTCCAAAGATATACACATGCTTATATAAAAGCAAAAGCAGTGATTAGACACACATAAATTAGATACACTAAAACTAGGTACCTAACGTGTTGAGGCAGGAAAAAATTAAGCATGAGCAATGAAGGGAACAAATTTGAAAGAAAATAAATTTTAAAATGAAACAAAATAAAGGAGTCTTATAAACACAAGTGATAGCAGGATGCCATGGATTAGAAACTAAGATTGGTTTAACCTGGGTTGTATCAGATCATTGTTGAAGCATCTGAAAAAGACACAGTATGAATCTCAAGTGTTTTTCATATAGACAGCATGAATATTGGAAGTGTTTATAGTTTTCAAGTATTTTTCAGATAGACAGCATGAATATTAGAAGTGGATATAGTTTATGCAGCTGAGGCATGAAGTTTTCAAGCAGCCAACTAAAATTTTTGCAGATGTCTAAGAAGCTTCTACCTTAATTTGAAAACCTTGGAAGAGGAAATAAAGATTTTTCATCTGGGAATTGAAGTGATCTAATTTCTATTGTAAAAGATCAATCTGATAATGTGAACAGATTAGTGTGGCAATCGTAGAGGTCAAGATACTAGAATAGGGTTTGTTTTGATAACTTTTAAAAATAAGATAAAGGCTTCAATACATATGAGAGCAGGAGTGAAAAAGTCACAAATTTAAAAGAGACATATTTCACAGAGAGAGTAATGACATTTTGAGTTCTCAGAGATGCTATGGTGGAAAAAATTGAATAAGAAAAAATAAAAACATAAATGAGGTATGATTATGGAGTGCATTTTCAGAGTTTCTTAGGATTGAGTCAGTTTTGAGGATGAAGTTAGACATATGCTATGAACTGAATTGTATCCACACACCCCCAACCAGAAAATTATACATTGAAGCCCTGAGCAGTGTTATGGTTTTGGAGATGGGGCCTTGGGGAGCTAATTTGGGTTAGATGAGGTTTATAAGGGAATCTTTTATGATGAGATTAGTGCCTTTGTGGGAATAAAGACAGAGCTCTCTCTCTCTCTACCATATAAGGACATAGCAAAGAGACACTCTAAAAGTAGGAAGACTTTTGTTACCAGACACCAAATTGGCTGGCACCTTAATCTTGATTCCATATTCTAGCTCGTAGAGCTGTGAGAAGTTGTTTCTTAAACCACCCAATCTATGGCGTTATGGCAGTGGAAGCAGACTCAGCAGACGAAGTCCAAGCTCTTTGGAAGAAAAGCTATGACAAACATAGACAGCATATTCAAAAGCAGAGACATCACGTTGCCAACAAAGGTCCATATAATCAAAGCTATGGCTTTTCCAATAGTCGTGGATGGATGTGAGAGCTGGACCATAAAGAAGGCTGAGTACTGAAGAACTGATGCTTTTGAACTGTGGTTTTGGCAAAGACTCTTGAGAATCCTTTGGACAGCAAGGAGATCAAATCCATTATTCCTAAAGGAAATCAACCTTGAAAATTCATTGGAAGAACTGTTGTTGAAGCTGAAGCTCCAATACTTTGGGATGTAAAGAGCTGACTCATTGGAAAAGTCCCTGACACTGAGAGAGATTGAAAGCAGGAGGAGAAGGGGGTGACAGAGGATGAGGATGAGATGGTTAGATGGCATCACTGACTCAATGGATACGACTTTGAGTGTATGTGTGTATATGTATATATATAACAATAGGTAAATACACACTCAAATATAAGGCATCGTTGTATGTATGTTATTTATATCTAAAACATATCAATTACTTGAGGTTAAAATGTGCTTAATACATGTGTAAATCTATTTTGAAATAATAGGAATCAAGAAAACGAGAATGCTTAATACTTACTGATTTTCCTTTCCTGTTTTCTCTATTTTTAAGTAATCATAGCTTCAAAAGTTACAGAATCTTGTACCTTTGGTCTCATTTTTCCTAAACAACTTGAACGTTTTCCTGTCATCTCAACACTTAGAATTTTACCTCTTGCCATTATATTTTATACACTTCCAGAAATTTGCTAGAGCAGCAGGTCTCTTATGCTGTACTCCAGTTTTCACAAGTAGTCTATTATATTCAATAAGCATGGAAGTTGAGAAGACTGAATGTTCACAGAGAAGTTGGTGGTGATTTAGTTGGTTAGTCATCTCTGACACTTGCGACCCCATGGACTGTAGCCCGTCAGGTCCTCTGTCCATGGGATTCTCTAGGCAAGAATACTAGAGCGGGTTGCCATTCAGGGTGGGTCATGGTGGAGAGGTCTGACAGAATGTGGTCCACTGGAGAAGGGAATGGCAAACCATTTCAGTACTCCTGCCTTGAGAACCCCATGAACAGTATGAAAAGGCAAAATGATAGGATACTGAAAGAGGAACTCCCCAGGTCATTAGGTGCCCAATATGCTACTGGAGGTCAATGGAGAAATAACTCCAGAAAGAATGAAGGGATGGAGCCAAAGCAAAAACAAAACCCAGTTGTGGATGTGACTGGTGATAGAAGCAAGATCTGATGTTGTAAAGAGCAATATTGTATAGGAACCTGGAATGTCAGGTCCATAAATCAAGGCAAATTGGAAGTGGTCTAACAAGAGATGGCAAGAGTGAACGTCGTCATTCTAGCAATCAGCGAACTAAAATGGACTGGAATGGGTGAATTTAGCTCAGATGACCATTATATCTACTACTGCAGGCAGGAATCCCTCAGAAGAAATGGAGTAGCCATCATGGTCAACAAAAGAGTCCAAAATGCAGTACTTGGATGCAATCTCAAAAACGACAGAATAATCTGTGTTCGTCTCCAAGGCAAACCATTCAATATCACAGTTATCCAAGTCTATGCCTCAACCAGTAACGCTGAAGAAGCTGAAGTTGAACAGTTCTATGAAGACTTAAAAGACCTTTTAGAACTAACACCCAAAAAAGATGTCCTTTTCATTCTAGGGGACTGGAATGCAAAAGTAGGAAGTCAAGAAACACCTGGAGGAACAGGCAAATTTGGCCTTGGAATGCAGAATGAAGCAGGGCAAAGGCTAATAGAGTTTTGCCAAGAGAATGCACTGGTCATAGCAAACACTCTCTTCCAACAACACAAGAGAAGACTCTACACATGGACATCACCAGATGGTCAACACCAAAACAGACTGATTATATTCTTTGCAGCCAAAGATGGAGAAGCTCTATACAGTCAACAAAAACAAGACCAGGAGCTGACTGTGGCTCAGATCATGAACTCCTTATTGCCAAATTCAGACTTAAACTGAAGAAAGTAGGGAAAACCGCTAGACCATTCAGGTATGACCTAAATCAAATCCCTTATGATTATACAGTGGAAGTGAGAAATAGATTTAAGGGCCTAGATCTGATAGATAGAGTGCCTGATGAACTATGGAAAGAGGTTCGTGACATTGTACAGCAGACAGGGATCAAGGTCATCCCCATGGAAAAGAAATGCAAAAAAGCAAAATGGCTGTCTGGGGAGGCCTTACTAATAGCTGAGAAAAGAAGAGAAGCAAAAAGCAAAGGAGAGAAGGAAAGATATAAGCATCTGAATGCAGAGTTCCAAAGAATAGCAAGAAGAGATAAGAAAGCCTTCTTCAGCAATCAATGCAAAGAAATAGAGGAAAACTTAATGTTATTGAAGTATAATTTAGGTGCAAATGATAATTGCCTAATTGCAGGACTTTTTAAATTGTGACCCATAAAATCATAGATAAAATAAAAATTAAACTATCTAAGCTTTGGGGTTATATGCTATGTAGCAATAAATGAGATATTATTCAATGTGGAATACCTTAGAAATCTGAATGAACCTCTCACTTGTCTTTTTTTTTTAATTTTTTTTTAATTTTTTAAATTTTAAAATCTTTAATTCTTACATGCATTCCCAAACATGAACCCCCCTCCCACTCCCCTCCCCATAACATCTCTCCGGGTCATCCCCATGCATCAGCCCCAAGCATGCTGTATCCTGCGTCAGACATAGACTGGCGATTCAATTCTTACATGATAGTATACATGTTAGAATGCCATTCTCCCAAATCATCCCACCCTCTCCCTCTCCCTCTGAGTCCAAAAGTCCGTTATACACATCTGTGTCTTTTTTCTGTCTTGCATACAGGGTCGTCATTGCCATCTTCCTAAATTCCATATATATGTGTTAGTATACTGTATTGGTGTTTTTCTTTCTGGCTTACTTCACTCTGTATAATCGGCTCCAGTTTCATCCATCTCATCAGAACTGATTCAAATGAATTCTTTTTAATGGCTGAGTAATACTCCATTGTGTATATGTACCTCAGCTTTCTTATCCATTCATCTGCTGATGGACATCTAGGTTGTTTCCATGTCCTGGCTATTATAAACAGTGCTGCGATGAACATTGGGGTACATGTGTCTCTTTCAATTCTGGTTTCCTTGGTGTGTATGCCCAGCAGTGGGATTGCTGGGTCATAAGGTAGTTCTATTTGCAATTTTTAAAGGAATCTCCACACTGTTCTCCATAGTGGCTGTACTAGTTTGCATTCCCACCAACAGTGTAGGAGGGTTCCCTTTTCTCCACACCCTCTCCAGCATTTATTGCTTGCAGATTTTTGGATCGCAGCCATTCTGACTGGTGTGAAGTGGTACCTCATTGTGGTTTTGATTTGCATTTCTCTAATAATGAGTGATGTTGAGCATCTTTTCATGTGTTTGTTAGCCATCTGTATGTCTTCTTTGGAGAAATGTCTATTTAGTTCTTTGGCCCATTTTTTGATTGGGTCGTTTATTTTTCTGGAATTGAGCTGCAGAAGTTGCTTGTATATTTTTGAGATTAGTAGTTTGTCAGTTTCTTCAGTTGCTATTATTTTCTCCCATTCAGAAGGCTGTCTTTTCACCTTGCTTATATTTTCCTTTGTTGTGCAGAAGCTTTTAATTTTAATTAGATCCCATTTGTTTATTTTTGCTTTTATTTCCAGAATTCTGGGAGGTGGATCATAGAGGATCCTGCTGTGATTTATGTCTGAGAGTGTTTTGCCTATGTTCTCCTCTAGGAGTTTTATAGTTTCTGATCTTACATTTAGATCTTTAATCCATTTTGAGTTTATTTTTGTGTGCGGTGTTAGAAAGTGATCTAGTTTCATTCTTTTACAAGTGGTTGACCAGTTTTCCCAGCACCACTTGTTAAAGAGATTGTCTTTACTCCATTGTATATTCTTGCCTCCTTTGTCAAAGATAAGGTGTCCATATGTGTGTGGATTTATCTCTGGGCTTTCTATTTTGTTCCATTGATCTATATGTCTGTCTTTGTGCCAGTACCATACTGTCTTGATGACTGTGGCTTTGTAGTAGAGCCTGAAGTCAGGCAAGTTGATTCCTCCAGTTCCATTCTTCTTTCTCAAAATTGCTTTGGCTATTCGAGGTTTTTTGTATTTCCATACAAATCTTGAAATTATTTGTTCTAGTTCTGTGAAAAATGTGGCTGGTAGCTTGATAATGAGAAAGTAGAAAAAGAAATTAAGGAAACAATTCCATTCACCATTGCAACAAAAAGAATAAAATACTTAGGAATATATCTACCTAAAGAAACTAAAGACCTATATATAGAAAACTATAAAACACTGATGAAAGAAATCAAAGAGGACACTAATAGATGGAGAAATATACCATGTTCATGGATCGGAAGAATCAATATAGTGAAAATGACTATACTACCCAAAGCAATTTACAAATTCAATGCAATCCCTATCTCACTTGTCTTAAAGAAGGCCCTAATTAGACACACACGTAGTAGTGATAAAAGGAACAACAGAGATATCAACTGTGATATCTTATTTAATATTGAGGTAAATGATCTGGAAAAAATAGCTACTTATTGGTAGATAAGAAATGGGAACACGTTTTTCATAACTGCTGTCCTGGTATTTTTGAGTAGTCTAAAATAGCTCTATATTTGGATAGTTTAAGTATCCATAGAATAATAATTAATATTTTTATATTTTATGAACTATTTATATTTTCTTTCTTTTAGAAAACCAACAGCTATTTAACTTTATCTAATTCTCAAACTCATTCACAACACTTATTTCAAATCTGCCTTATAAAATTACTATATTAAATGCTGAGGACTAAGTATGAAGATATCATAGCCTTGAGATATGAGGAGTTGTTTAATATAGAAGAAATTTAAATCTTATATTGTGAATAAAATATGCTTAGGTACATGAGTACATTTATTGTTGCCAAATAAAGGAAAAAATTGGTTCATAAAACAAATTTATTCAGGCTACCAATGGTGTGTGAGGTGGGTTGTGAAGTGTGAATTGTACGTTAAGAAATAGAGGTGGATGGTTATAGCTTTTCAAAAGGAGAATATGTTAAACAAAGGTGTAAAAACAATATGTATACTCCGGGGATGGTGAGCACATTCACATGCCAGGATATCTTATTTGTTGATAGATGTTGAAAAGTGAGATTGAGAAGAAGTATGGGCGCTGGAAGAAAATAATGGACATGTAGTTTGGGCCACATAGCAAAGTATCTTTGATACTGTACTGAAGGGCCAAGAAGGCAGTGTCAGAGGTTAATTATGACCAAGTGACTTCTTAAGAATATGAAAAAAAAAAAAAACTTTCATTACTGAACTACCAGCAATAGCACATTAACTTAAACTTTGATTGCGTTTTCTTAAGAACTATTACTGCACTTTTACACTTATCTTAGACTTTTCAAAATAGATTGATTCTAATTGTGAGTATAAAATTCTGATAAAGCATTTCGTTATGTGATAATGCTTTTTATCATTTTGGAAAACCAGTAACTTTTGACTCAGGAGCATCACTCAGTAGCAAATCTAGTTGGCACAAATAAATAAATAAGCACCTAAACAGGTAGACGTGACACAGTTGCAAATTACATAATCTCTTCTAGGAAATATTCATGTATCTGAGCCTTTATTTTTCTTTATAAATGGTCATTCTATGCCCAATAGTTTTATGCCAGAAACTTTACTCTTCTTCAGAGCACAGTTTCCTTTTTACAGCAAATAACCTTCTTCTAGTGACTTGGAAAATAACCTTATGCCTTGATATAGCTAGTCAGTCAGTCTTTTTAAGGCAGATTCTTGATATGTGCTTGACCCTTTGCTATGAAGAGAAAAAAGTTTCATGATTTATCCCTTTTTTAATTAAAAAGCATGCAAAATGTAGCTCGAAGTCAATGTAGGAAGTCAAAGATTGCCTTTCCCACACTAGGTATATTAGCCAAAGATTATCCTAACACAACTGGAAAGCTCTGAGATTTAGAACTAAAATTGTAATCAGTCATTTTATAGAGAATGCATTTTTTTTTGACCACTCATGTACATAAATTAAAAAAAGATAGTTTGGGCAAATTTAACTAATTCCATTCTCCAACTCCTAGAAGCACATATTTATATAGTATAACCTTATTTTTTAAGTCTAGTGTTCTAGAGAGTTAATATTTTTAAGAAATGGTTAATTCTCAGTGTAATGGACTGAAGGCAAATGAAGAAATGAAAATGTCTAACCCAAGAGATTTATTGGCATCAATAAACAGAGAAAATAAAGGAAATATCCCGTTTCACAGTATAAGAACATAATCATTAACTGCAGGTATTTAACAAAGAAATATTTGATTGGTTTCCTTAGTTTAGGAAATAAATTTGAGTTTAAAAGTCAGTTGACCCTCTATCTACAAAAGAGGATAACGGATTCAGTCTTTTGGATACAGAGCAGCAGATAAAATATATCTTGGAAGCACGTACAGTCTGTGGATCTATCTTTGTCTTATTGAATCAGATATTTCTAAATGAGTCAATGGGAAAATGTGCTTTAAAATATTATGTGATATTGCTAATTTAATTTAAAAACAGATATATAGATAATCCCATCTCTCTTCCTGTTCAAATAGCAATGTGGATGGCTGTTAACATGGAAAGATACTGCAGCTAAAATGCAGCTGTGTTGCTTCCTTTCCTTTATTTCCTAACAGTTAGATAGATACAATATGTCTAGCTAAAGCAGTCTTCTTACACCTCTGATGCCTGTGAATATTTTTAAGAACTCTTGAAAATATATAGCAGCGATTTCTAGTGAGCAGATTTAGTGAGGGGGACAGGGAGTGGGGCAAGTCAAACATCCCAGGAATGCTCATAACCAGAGCAGCCCTTTGTACATAGGGAGATAAACAAGCTCAACACACCATGGTTTACTCAGAGTTCATTTACATATATATTAAATATATATATATAACAGCTTGGGAGATAATCACATTTTTCAGTATTTATATTTTAGAATCAATGGCAACATCACTTGCCGTATATGCATCAGGGCAAAACAGCTAATTAGGAGGAGTATTCTCAAATTAGTTTTATTTCACTGACTAGCTCCAGGATAATTGGAATACTCATGATAAATCGGGAGTATTTATTATGGGAAACATCTAACGTTGAAACACCAAAAAGCCAGAAATAAGCAGAGAAAAAGGAGTGATAGTTCTGTGACCTGCATTTTTATTGTGGCACAAGCTTATCTTCCTAAATCAAACACAGATCATTTAATACTTTAGGCGAAAGAACCAGAATTTTATTTTGCCTCCAAATTCCAAACGCCCCAGAAGTAAACTCCTTATGGTGGATGAATCTGTTATATGGTGATTAAAAATGTGGGTGCTCGAGTTAAATCCTCTGTACACCAATATTAACCCTCTTGGCTTACTAGAGGCATGGTGTCATGCAAGCATTTTCCTTCTCAATGCCTCAGTTTCTTCATTTGTAAAATTAAGATATCAGCAGTACCTATTGAAAATTAAATGAGCAAGCTTCTCTAAAAGATTCGTAATTGACATAGCACATAAGTACACAACTAATGTGATCTACTACTAGTGTTATGGTATAATATGCATTCTATTTTAATGTTTATATTAACGTTGAATTTATTTATGGTTCCTTGGAATTGTGGTGATATAGTCAATTTTTAAAAAATCACTTTACATACTCTTTTACTAACAGCAAACATGTATGCATTTCTTTCATAAACATAGTTATGCTACTAAGTTTTTGTATTTATTAGAGCTGTCTCTTTCTGTATGCTCACGTTGTAATTGTCACAAACAATACATATAATTACCATGTAAGACATCAATGCAGTATAACAAAGTCCCATTTTATTTAGACAAGAATCCTTCATTATGTTTTTGAGCAGAAATATAATTATATAGATTTTTAATAGTGTATAAAATTGGAGGAGTAGGTTTTAGTCCAGATCTCAGTGAGAAATTAATTCATTCTACAAGAGTCACTTAAAACAGCTTTGTTCATATTTAGGAAACAGATTTCAGTAGATACCACAGAGGACAAAGAACACTTTTATTAAAGAGAGTCATAGAGTTGTAAAATAATGCACAGGCAGTTTCTACTATGTAGGTAAGGTAAATAAGGCTTTTTGTGCAGATGCTTCTAGAGGAGGAAACCATCCACAGCAATGCTATAATAAATATCTGATTGTTGACCTCCAAGAAAGATGGGAATGTGAAGGAACAGGCTCATTAGAATATTTTATATACTCTTAAGACATAAGAAAGCCACAATTTCACACAATAAACTGAATAATAGTTGATAAATAACATTGATACTTCTACAGTTCACAGGGAATCCAGGAACATAACACAGAATAACATACAGTGTGTATTTTATAATACAATAAAGCATATAGAAAATAGGAAGACGTTCTGAAGGATCTTCTTTAAGGTCCAGTTTAAAGGCTGAGGAGTGGGCTAACCATGGAAAAACTAGAGCAGACCTTCTCAAAGACTGTAAGATGTGTTTAGGAACTAGGTTGCTGTCCACTGTTTTCTTTACATTTCAGCAAATTCCTTTTTATGGATGCTGTCTAGAAATGATGCTTAGGAATAAAGCAATGTATATATCAACAATCGTATAATACCCAGTATTAACAACATCAGTTCAGTTCAGTTGCTCCGTTGTTTCCGACTCTTTGTGACCCCATGGACTGCAGCACACCAGGCTTCCCTGTCCCTCACCATCTCCCAGAGCTTGCTCATACTCATGCCCATCGAGTCGGTGATGCCATCCAACCATCTCATTCTCTGTTGTCCCTTTTCCCTCCAGCCTTCAGTCTTTCCTAGCATCAGGGTCTTTTCCAGTGAATCAGCTTTTCTCATCAGGTGGTCAAAGTATTGGAGCTTTAGTACCAGTTCTTCCAATGAATATTCAAGGTTGATTTCCTTTAGGGATTGACTGATTTGATCTCCTTGCTATCCAAGGGACTCAAGATTTTTCTCCAGAACCACAGGTCAAAAACATCAATTTTTCAGTGCTCAACCGCCTTTATGATCCAGCTCTCATATCCATACATGAATACTGGAAAAAAACATAGCTTTGACTATATGGACTTTTGTTGGCAAAATAATGTCTGGATTTTAATACACTAGCAGGCATGCTAGGTTTGTTATAGCTTTTCTTCCAAGGAGTATACATCGTTTAATTTTGTGACTGTGGTCACTGTCTGTAGTGATTCAGGAGCCCAAGAAAATAAAATCTGTCACTGTTTACACTTTTTCTCCATCTATTTGCCATTATGGGACCAGATGCCATGATCTAAGTTTTCTGAACATTGAGTTTTAAGCCTGCTTTTTCACTCTCGACTCTTTTACCCTCATGAAGAGGCTCTTTTGCAAACAAAATGTGCCGAGTGTTTTGGGGCAGCCAGAATAGTTATCAGGATCAAAGAGACCAGGCTGTGACCTCTCTGAGATCCCAGCAGGAAATGCCAGCAGGAATTTGAATTCTACTTGGGTGTATGTATGAGAGGAAGGGATTCATCTTAATTTTATAAAGGTTTGTATGATAAAAAGAGCTGATAAGTAATTGATGAATTTACAAATATAGGTTTCTTCATATGTTTAAGGCAATCACTAGAATAAGAAAAAGAGACCCATATACAACTATTATCATATTATTGTTGTAGACATTGTTGTATCATTGTTGGTGCAATTTTTAGCATAATATCAAACAACTGCTTCACTTCTTTCTATTTGTGACCCACATTCATTTGAACTCTGTAAATTCCTTTCCTCATGTGTGTGTGGGCTTAGTTGCTCAGTCATATATCCGACTCTGTGCGACCCCATCGACTCTAGCCTGCCAGGCTCCTCTGTCCATGGGGATTCTTCAGGCAAAGGATACTGGAATGGTTTGCCATGCCCTCATCCAGGGGATCTTCCCAATCCAGGGAACCTAGATTTCCCACGTTACAGGCAGATTCTTTACCATCTGAGCCACTAAGGTAGCCCTCCTTTTCTCATATTCATAGCTAACTACAACATGTTTTCAAATTTCATCTTAGTTTAGGTAACCTGTTATGAATGCAGGTGTTATTATAGAATAAGAATAAAATCGATTTAGATGTAAGGGTATTGATGTATTAATTTGAAAAATATTTTCATCTTATTAGTTTAGAGTCGCTTGACATAATACTCGTGGAGAAACTCTCTAGAGTCCTTCTCATATTAAAAACAAAACCCTTATTCATTTAATTCATACACAATTTAAGCTTGAATACACCTCTCTAAAAGAACTATGTAGTTTATTTCTTAAATTTATTTTTTTAATTTCCTAATATATTTAAGGGCTTCCCAGGAGGCTTGGATCATAAAGTGTCTGCCTGCAATACAGGAGACCCGGGTTTGATCCCTGGGTTGGGAAGATCCCCTGGAGAAGGAAATGGCAATCCATTCCAGTACTCTTGCCTGGAAACTTCCATGGATGGAGGAGCCTGCTACAACCCATAGAGGAAAACAACAGAATGGGAAAAACTAGAGATCTCTTCAAGAAAATTAGAGATACCAAGGGAACATTTCATGCAAAGATGGGCTTGATAAAGTACAGAAATGGTATCGACCTAACAAAAGCAGAAGATTAAGAAGAGGTGGCAAGAATACATAGAAGAACTGTACAAAAAAGATCTTCATGACCAAGATAATCATGATGGTGTGATCACTCACCTAGAGCCAGACATCCTGGAATGTGAAGTCAAGTGGGCCTTAGGAAGCATCACTATGAACAAAGCTAGTGGAGGTGATGGAATTCCAGTTGAGCTATTTCAAATCCTGAAAGATGATGCTGTGAGAGTGAACTCAATATGCCAGCAAATTTGGAAAACTCATCATTGGCCACAGGACTGGAAAAGGTCGGTTTTCATTCCAATCCCAAAGAAAGGCAATGCCAAAGAATTCTCTAACTACTGCACTCATCTCACATGCTAGTAAAGTAATGCTCAAAATTCTCCAAGCCAAGCTTTAGCAATACATCAACCGTGAACTCCCAGATGTTCAAGCTGGTTTTAGAAAAGGCAGAGGAACCAGAAATAAAATTGCCAACATCCACTGGATCATTAAAAAAGTAAGAGAGTTCTAGAAAAACATCTATTTCTGCTTTATTGACTATGCCAAAGCCTTTGACTGTGTGGATCACAATAAATTGTGGTAAATTTTGAAAGGGATGGGAGTAACAGACCACTTGCCCTTCCTCTTGAGAAACCTATATGCAGGTCAGGAAGCAACAGTTAGAACTGGACATGGAACAACAGACTAGTTCCAAATAGGAAAAGGAGTATGTCAAGACTGCATATTGTCACCCTGCCTATTTAACTTATATGCGGAGTACATCATGAGAAATGCTGGGCTGGAAGAAGCACAAGCTGGAATCAAGATTGCCGAGAGAAATATCAGTCACCTCAGATATGCAGATGACATCACCCTTATGGCAGAAAGTGAAGAGGAACTAAAAAGCCTCTTGAGGAAAGTGAAAGAGGAGAGTGAAAAAGTTGGCTTGGGGCTCAGCATTAAGAAAACGAAGATAATGGCATCTGGTCCCATCACTTCATGGGAAATAGATGCGGAAACAAAGGAAACAGTGTCAGACTTTATTTTGGGAGCTCCAAAATCACTGCAGATGGTGATTGCAGCCATGAAATTAAAAGATGCTTACTCCTTGGAAGAAATGTTATGACCAACCTAGACAGCATATTGAAAAGCAGAGACGTTACTTTGCCAATAAAGGTCTGTCTAGTGAAGGCTATGGTTTTTCCAGTGGTCACGGATGGATGTGAGAGTTGGCCGAAGAATTGATGCTTCTGAACTGTGGTGTTAGAGATGACTCTTGAGAGTCCTTTGAAGTACAAGGAGATCCAACCAGTCCATCCTAAACGAGATCAGTCCTGTGTATTCTTTGGAAGGGCTGATGCTAAAGCTGAAATTCCAGTACTATGGCCACCTCATGCGAAGAGTTGACTCATTGGAAAAGATTCTGATGCTGGGAGGGAATGGGGGCGGGAGGAGAAGGGGATGATAGAGGGTGAGATGGCTGGATGGCATCACCGACTCCATAGACGTGAGTTTGAGTGAACTCTGGGAGTTGGTGATGGACAGGGAGGCCTGGCATGCTGCAATTCATGGGGTCGCAAAGAGTCGGACGTGACTGAGTGACTGAATTGAACTGAACTGTATCCAAAATGCTATGCCTCCTATCACAACTGGCTTCAGGAAATTGTAATAAAATTACACAGAAATTTCTAAGATAATATGCTAGAATGAGAAATAGACATAAGAACTATCAAAACTAAAGCTCCTGTTTATTGTTATGTGTTGGCAATAACTCTAGTGGGTCCAAAAACAATAACAACAAGTAAAATAGGTGAAAAGCTGTTAAAGCCAGGACACAGATACATAAGTAGAATGTTTTTCATATTGTATCTACATTGAATGCGTTTGGGAATTTTCTATAGAGTGTCAGGCTCTGCTTAAATATATATTTTTAAAGTTGAGCCTATTATAATTTTAATCATATTAAATTTATCTACACTTAAGGAGATAGATAATACATTCACATTTTTTATTGAAGTTAGAGATAAAAGATATATGTTCATTTCCTGATGTATCTTTTAAAATGCATTCATTAATTATTTTCTTATTTTTGATATATAAATCAAAAAAAAGCTCAAATAAAGTTGTTTCAGTTGCACAGAAATTAGTCAAATCTGTGACTTTTTTTCATTTTTATTATGAGTTGGAGTATATTTTGCACCTAATTATTCCCTTGTAGCTCAGTCAGTAAAGTCTCTGCATGCAGTGCAGAAGACCCGGGTTCAATCCCTGGGTTGGGAAGATCCCCTGGAGATGGAAGTAGCAACCCATTCCAGTATCCTTGCCCAGAAAATCTCATGGACAGAGAAGCCTGGCGGGCTGCAGTCCATGGGGTCCCAAAGAGTCAGACACGACTGAGCGACTAACACATAACACACAATGATTTAATGTAAAGAAAGGTCCAGAATGTGATGGCATATAACTATAAAGTTTGAAGGAATTTTTCTGAAATCTTTTACTTTTGAATAAAAAAAGCGTTGTTTTGTTCTGAATCGTCCTCAGTATAGATAGTTTCTCAGTCCCAAACTTCAAAACATTCCAAAATGGATAAAAATTGACCAGCATTAAATTTTATATACATACATGTATATATACATATATGTGTTAAAATTTAGCAACAAACTTCTGAAATATGGTATACAGGTATGGGCTGTTTATCATTGCTTCCTTTTTTATGTTTTATACACACAAACACATTTTTCACAGATAAGAAATTACTTTAATGCAAGTAAAGAAAAATAGGAGTACATGTATACTGCCTAAATGCAGAGTATTTAACAGTGCTCTCCAGTGGGATAGAGAATTATGACAAGTATCCATTAACATCAATAAAAATTCTGCAATCTTTATTGTGGGATCATTTCATCAAGTGTGCATGTGTGACTATTTATAAAGTTGTACATTTTAAACACTCATATTTTATTATAATCAAGCATATCTCAATAAATCTGTTTTTAGCAAAAAACACATGAAATAATTTCTAAATATGAAGTTTAACCCAGTTTTCCAGTTATTAATTTGTCAGTCCAGTGGGGATAAGTTCTGGGAAATTTTTTTCATGACATATGGATTAGCAAAAATTTGGCAGATAAGAGTGACTGCAGACACATATTTTTTAAGGCAACAGTTTATTGATTTTTAAGATGATAAAAAATTTAGCTAATTGGTGTCAGCAAGTTACTATGATTATGATTAGAACATTCAGTTTTAATTCATTTATATAGTTTACTGGGTCTAAGCTGAGCAAACAATATAACTGATTCATACATTCATGTGTAGATTCATATTTACATCATTTATTGAGGATCTGTTATGTCCTAAATAGTATTCTTTGTACCAGAAAAAATGTTCTAAACCAGATGATAGCACTTTTCCTCTGAGTGCTTATAAAGTAGGAGACTACTTCTTAACAGGCATTCTCCAAAAGTTGGCCATCAAGTTGATATCAACATTGATGTTGGAAAAGCAAAAACTTTCTTAACCATGTTCAAACAAAAGGAAGCCCAAATAGCAAGAATGGACAGCATGGACCTAGGGACAGTGAGCCGTATAATGAGATGTCCAGAGAAATAGTAGAAGAGTGAGAAAGTATTTGAAACAAGAGGGGATATGGTTTAGAAATTTGTTTGAATCACTAATGTTTCCTGCTCTGTGTCAAAGTACATGGATTTTAAAACCATGAATTTAAATGTATACAGTAAGGAGAGCATTTACCAGAAATTGTTCTATTGTTCCATACACCTTTATGGAGTTAATGCCAGTCAAATTCATTTATTACATGCAATTAGCTTTCCTTCTATCACCCAGTAGATAAAGTATAGAGACTAAGAGTGTGAAGCCAGGGGGCCAGCCTGTAGCCATCATTTACTAGCCAAATGACTGTGAGCAGGTCACTCAGCATCTGCAATAATAATCATTGTTTACACCTAGAAATGTTGAAAGAATAAATTAGTTAATATTTGTAAAGGGCTTAGTACAAATACAAACCAAGCACCACTGAGTACTATTATTAACAGTTACCACTGTCACTGAATTTATTCTCTTCTTTGGGATAAAAATGGTGATCTGTTATAAAATCCAATTAAATCTTTATTATTTCATTGAGACATTTCAAGAAAACTTCTTTTATTGTGAAGAAACACAGAAATTGAAACTAAGCTCACTTTTTTTTAATGAAAGGAGACTTCTCAGGGAAATATGGCAAACATGATGTTCATTTTCTCATTGCAGTATGTATAATTTAGTAATATAAAAGGATACTATTTTGATTTGCGTAAGAAAAAGCAAGCATATTTTAAAAGCTAATTATATTTCTTTTCCATATTAAAATAAAAATCATAAATTCAGTAAATATTATATTTGACAAAATATTGATCAAGGGTCACCAAGGATTATTCTATGTCTTAATCTTCTACTTGGAGTTCTTTCTATAGAATCCCTGACTTTCTATATGGTAAAAGTTAGTATAATTTTTATTATGCATCTGCTTTATACATAGTAAATGATATACTAGTATCTCAATCCTAGTCAACTGATTTTTTTTTTTTGACCAAAGACATCTTTCTTTTAGAAGTCAGCTAAATTAATTGGACAACTGTAGCAATTCACATTTCTATTTGTTTTGTTTGATTTATTCATTTCAATTCAAATACTACTTATGTTGAAGTTGACATTTTCAGAAGTAGTCACATTTCAGTAAGTGAAATCTGCTTAATGACAAACAATTTTTGATCCTATATTTAAGTACTAAATGCTTTTTGGTAAAGAGGGAAATAGCAAAGTTATAATTTAACTATTAGAGATATAATGTACAAGTGGAAAATTAAAATCAGAGCTCTATATTTCAACATTTTCCTTTTAATTTTATTCTACAGTTTATTGGTCTTGTTTAAAGCATATATCATAACCAAATTAGATCATTTTCAACTTGACAGTTTTGCATTTTTAGAAAAACTTTTGCTTTGTAAGCAATTTTAAGATATATGTTTAATCTGAAAAATATTTACATAATATAAATGAATATTTTATAGTTTGTGTGAAACTTGAAACTTAAAAATTCCATTAATAAGCTTTTATAAATAATGTCCTATTGTACTACACAGAAATCTATATTCAATATCATGTTAAAAAAAAAACAAATGGAGAGTAATATGAAAAGAATATATAACATATACATATCACTTTGTATACCAGAAACTAACACAACATTGTACATCAGCTATATTCCAATAATTATTTTTAAAGTTTTTTTGCAAGTGTTAGTTGAGGTATAATTTATGTGACATTAAACACAGAGAGCTTCCCAGGTGGCACTAGTGGTAAAGAACCTGCCTGCCAGTGCATGAGCCACAAGAGACACAGGTTACGTCCCTGGGTCAGGAGGATCCCCTGGAGGAGGACATGGCAAGCTACTCCAGGATTCTTGCCTGGAGAATCCCCATGGACAGAGGAGCCTGGCAGCCTACAGTGCATGGGGTCACAAAGAGCTAGACATAGCTAAAGAGACTTAGCATGCAAACACACAGAATTTTCACTTTTCTGAGATGCGGTAACTCTATAGACCATGTACCTATCAACCAAAACAAGAAATAGAACGTATTCATCACCCAGAATGTTCCAGCAATGGACTGACTGTGCTTCTAACAGTCTAGGCCTTCCTCCCCTACTTCCATACAATGGCAATTCTTTATCTCAACATAATATTTTTTTGAAATTAATTTATCTTGTAATCTATGTTAGTTACAATTTTTATTGCTGAGTAGGATTCCATTAAATGAATGTATCATAATTCATTTTTTCATTCACATGTTAATGAGATTTTGAGTTGTTAGTTTGGGCCTTTTATAAATTGGCTATTAAGAACATTCCTGTACAAGACTTTGTGGAGACATTCATTGTAATTTCCCTTTCTAAAATACCTAGGAGTGGAATTGCTAAACCTTATTGTAAGTTTACAGTTAATGTTATAGAAACCAGCTAAACAGTTCTTCAAAGTTTACACTGCTGCCAACAACGTACAAGTTCCATTTTCTCATCCTTGTCAGCACATATTGTTGTCAATTTTTAAAATTTATCAACATTATTTTTTACAAAATAACAGAATAATTTAAATTGCCTAAAAGTTAACCAATATTTGGTAGAATCGAAAAATACATCATTCACAGGTTTAAAACATATTGTTAATAAAATTATTCTAATTATTAACCCTCATATTTTAAATATCTTTTGCTTCGTTCTAGTCATCTCTCCTCCCTTTCAACAGTATATTAACACATATATATGGAATTTAGAAAGATGGTAATGATGACCCTATTTGCAAGACAGCAAAAGAGACACAGATGTAAAGAAAAGACTGTTGGACTCTGTGGGAGAAGGAGAGGGTGGGATGATTTGAGAGAATAGCACTGAAACATGTATATTATCCTATGTGAAATAGATCGCCAGTCCAGGTTCGATGCATGAGACAGGGTGCTCAGGGCTGGTGCACTGGGATGACCTTGAGGGCTGGGTTGGGGAGAGAGGTGGAACGGAGGGTCAGGATGGGGAACACATGTACACCCATGGCTGATTCATGTGAATGTATGGCAAAAACCACCACAATATTGTAAAGTAATTAGCTTCCAATTAAAATTTTAAAAAAATGAAAAGGATTGATAAAAAAAGTTTTATTTGCTAGAGGCAATCATGTTCATGTTGAATTGAAATTTGGAAATTTTCACAATGTCTTTTCTATCAAACATATTTTCCATTAGAGTATCTATCAAGTCTATTAAGAAATATTATATCAGTGAATACGTGTAATAATTAGCTTTAAAATAGCTACAGTGCATTCATGATAGCATTGCATACGTATTTCATAAGAAATTATGGTGAAATCTGTATCTTAATTATTTTGTATAATTATATTATTTTGGAAATGTTAAAATTAAATTTTTAGAAGTGAAATTATTCAACTGAATGCTTATGGTTCTTTACACATTTGCATTGTCATGTATTCTTCCTTATTATTATAGGATCAGATTTGCTTAAATAATACTTGAAATACATTGTATGTGGTATCTATTTGAACCCATTTCAATGATTTCATCACTGTAATATATTCAGTAGGAGAAAGAAACATCATGTATAGTTCTCTGTGTCAGAAAAGGGAAAAATATAAAATGTAATGGAATAGGAGTAAAATTTCTCATAATTATTTTAAAGGTGATCTTTTGTGTTCAGGACATAATAATTAGTCAATTTAAAGCTAACCAAAAATTTGGATAAGACATCCAAAAGTCACTTTGGTGATTTTAAGAATAACATATCTCCAGAATATTCTTTCATCTATTTCATTATTCTTCAGTTTTAAGTTTGAATTAATCCTGGCAGTGCTCCACACTGCAAAATTGTTTACCTCTCACAGACATACAGTTTAGTTACATCTTTCTTCTCCATTAGATTTCTAAACTACATTTATATTTAATCTTCTTAAGCTGTATACCTTAAATAAATCTTTCTGCTTTACTAATGCAAAGTTATATTTATCTTCTCTAAATATGTAAAACATAGATTTCTGTCAACCCATATTAATGTCTTATATTATTAACTGTAAATATATTTATATTCACCTTGTTTCTCTAAATTCTTTTTAATTATCTGCATGTCTTTTAGTAGTGAGCACAGAACCTTGTATGTGTGAGTAAAAGCACATTCATACTCTTAAGAAAATATAGAGCAATTTAGCCTACTTTTGTATGAAAAGATGAGAGATAAAAATTTCTAGAGAGAAATGTACTTTAGCCATAGTTTCAGGCATATCTGTATGCAGAAAATAAAGGATAAGCAGAAAGAGATAGCTTTAAAAATCCAGATGAAGAGTGGATGAAGTTTAGAAAATTGTAAGAAGAAACCTGAAGGATTGACCAGTTCTAACAGGTAGAATTTTACTCAAGGAAGAGCTCTCTGCCAGTCAGAAATATTAAAAGTATGGAATGCACTACCTCATGTTACCAAAAAATTGAATTCCACCAGCCAGGGATCACTGATTATTTTTACTGGGAACAATTAAGAAAAAAATTCATAAATTGAACTATAAGTACTAATACAAGATTTCTAATTTAGCTTTATTACGCTTAAGAAATTTCCTAATTCTTCTGAAGGCAAAAATCAAGTCAAACTACTTTGCATCTCTTATAGTTCAGAATATACTGATTTATAACTTGAATAGTTATGTGAATGACTTCTGAATATTGTTTAGCCATCTCAGAACTTTAGTAGATAATTGTTTTACGTCAGACACTATCTTGCAGGGCCTCCCAGGTGGCATCAGTAGTAAAGAATCCTCCTACCAAAGCAGGAGACACAAGAAAATCAGGTTTGATCCCTGGGTTGCAAAGATCCTCTGGTGCAGGAAATGGAAACCCACTCCAGTATTTTTGCCTGGAAAATTTCATGCACAGAAGATTCTAGTGGGCAACAGGCCATGGGGTTGCAAAGAGTCAGACATGACTGAGCATACACACATACCATCTGTGTTCTAGGTACATGCTGCTGCTGCAGCTGCTGCTAAGTCGCTTCAGTCGTGTCCGACTCTGTGTGACCCCATAGACGGAAGCCCACCAGCCTCCCCCGTCCCTGGGATTCTCCAGGCAAGAATACTGGAGTGTGTTGCCATTTCCTTCTCCAGTGCATGAAAGTGAAAAGTGAAAGTGAAGTCGCTCAGTCGTGTCCGACTCTTAGCGATCCCATGGACTGCAGCCTACCAGCTCCTCCGTCCATGGGATTTTCCAGGCAAGAGTACTGGGTACATAAATATGAATAAAACCCCCATGACACTAAAATGATGATTCTGCTTCCCTGCCTTTTCCTATTTACAATAGAGAAAACGTTTATATAAATATATTTCACATATACCCCAACCCTGATAATTCAGAAGTGTTTGGATATTAATTTAGAACAATCTTATATAATGGATTCTGCTGTCAGTCCTCCTGGGAGGATTTAGGTCCTTTGGATTAAAAAATAGTTTTTTATTTCCTCATAAATTAATAACAAAAAAAAAAAGTTTTCCTCTCTTCAGAGTTCTGCTAACCATGATTTAATGTACAAGGAGAGCTCTCTTATCCTCTTCTGCTTTATGATCTAAGTACTTTAGAACATTTCTTTTGTTATGACTTATTAACCCAGGCAAAGTAGTCTACTTTGTGTCTGTCATTCTTATGGATTTCAGGACAGGACTGTATCTAGCTAGTTATACCTAATCAAGGTATTAGGTATTTAGTATTCATCCCTTCTCTCTCTCACTCCCTACAAATAGGTAGTGGAGTGAATCCCTCTCTTATATGGCAGAAACTAATGGGACTGTTCAATAAACATATGTTCAATGTGTTCCATCCAAGTTAATGTACTCTGTTTTCATCAAGTCCTTGTTATCAGTGACTAGATATCTGACATTCAAATGTTTTTGTGAAAACACTTCAGTCATTATATGAGTGCACTTTTGTGCACAGTGTTAAGTCTCTCTGTTACACACATGTAAACAAATAACCATTTTTTAATGCAAATATGCAATTGTAAACTTAGTTTTGACCATCTTTACCCTTAGAAACTACTAGAATTTCAATTATGCAGCATTCATTAATTGCCCACTCTTTTGTCTATTTCAACTTACTTTTGTCAATACTAGCTAACTTAGAAATGTTAAAGCCTCTCCTTACAAAATGCTTTAATAAATAATATGTCTACTAGGTCATTCATACCCTCTCTGCAAATTCTTTCTTTTCCTCTACTTCACTCTCTTCTGTGAGACAATATAGCATAGAGGCTAAAAGTTCAGACTCCTGAATGAGACTACACATATGATCAAACCTCAGATTCAACTTCTTACTACTTGTGTTTTTGCCATTAAAATGTAGGAGGACAACAGAAGACAGGTGTATGTCATAAGTGGATGAATGGACAAGTGGATAGAATAAATGAAGAGAAATTCACGTGGGCCTTGAGGAAAATGAATTAGTATTAGTTTTCCATTAGAATATTTCATTGGAGAATTATTATAGCTTATTTCATATTCTGTTGTGTAGATAATTAAATTATTAAGGAAAACCAGTGACATTTCTGCATCAATCTGAAATTTAATCAGTGTTTTGTTTACTTTTTGAGAAAGAAATATTCCTGCTTAATTGAAATTAAAATTCTAGACCTAAACATTTGAAATTTAAAAATGTTTTTAAACCTATGCTAAAAATATAATAATTTTCACTTTATTTTTTGAACTACAGATTGAACCTTTTACTTTATATTCTGAATATGAAGTTCTGTATGGCTGCTGTTAATTTAGGCTGGTTACCTTGGAAACAAGAGCTCTTTCTTTTTAACCCATCACTAGTGTCATCCACTTCTATATAACAAAGGAAAAAAATTAAGATGAGGTTTTTAAAAGGCATACTATATATTTTTTTTAATTTTTCATTTGGAAGAAGAATTCAAGAGTAAAATATTTGATAGCACAAAAAATATTAATAACAAATATAGCAAAATTCATTTTTATTCTCTTTGAGGACACCAGTGGTACAGATAGTTTTCTCAGTACTTACACTTCAGATCTCTGAAAAACAATAACTGATTCTTATAAAAGGTGTATGTCTGGTATGCTATCTCCATTCAACACAAAATCAAATATGCACATTAGTACGAATTGAAGAGTATGTTCCATGTGTACTTTACTAAATAGAACTGAACTTCAGTAGAGATAAAGTTCTTATGATTCAATTACCAAATAATTACTTTTACCTATTAATAGTTAATAGACTAAAGAAAAATTTATAATTATTACCTTTCATATTTAAAGTACTAATTTTGTCAAAGTAAAACAAAAGTTTCTAGTGGTTACTTAAAGTTTTGGCCTATTTTAAAAGCTATGTAATTTAACTTTGTCATGCATTTTTAGGAGTAATGCTAACTATAAATTAATTAATAAAGTTATAAACAATTATGGTTAGCATATGTAAGCCAGATATATTATATATTATTCTAGGGAGCTAGCAGTCATTCATAAAGTTACTTCTATTGTGAAATGAATTCTGATTTGCAGCTCAAATTGAAGGAATTAATTTCATTTTTCCTCAACAAAGATGCAAGGGAGAAAAAATTTGCAGCTATAATACCTAAATACTTACACAGAGGTAGAAATGATGAGAAAATGCAAATCTCAAAATATTTTTTTATTTCTCTTAATATTTCTTATTTGACCCACTGGTTATTCAGGAGCATATATTTTTAATCTTACATATTTGTGAATTTTCCAGAATTCTTCTCGATTTCCGATTTCCTACCATTGTGGTCATAAAAGATGTTTGACATACTACCAGGGAATGTTTCAAGTGTGCTTGCAAAAGAATATGGACTTCTAGATGAAATATCCTATATATGTCTATTGGGTCCATCTGTTCTAATGTGTAGTTTAAATCCAAAGCAATCTTAAAAAGATAACAAAGCTGAAAGCACCATATCTCCTGATTTGAAATTATATGCAAAGCTTTTGTAATCAAAGCAGTATGATTTTGGCATAAAAACAAGCACATAGGTCAATGGAACATATTAGACAGCACAGACATAAACCCAAGAATATGTAGTATATTAATTCTTGACAGAGGAGCTGAAAATATACAGTGGGGAAATAGTCATCTCTTTGATAAATGGTATTGGCAATATTGGACAGACACATGCAAAAAAAAGATGGGATTGGACATCTTTCTTACCCTATACACAAAAAGAAACTCAGAATGGATTAAAATTTGAATATAAAACTTGAAAACATAAAGCACCTAGGAAAAAATAGTAGTGGGGAGACTCTTTGCTGTTTTTCTATGAAATGATATTTTGGATTTGGCACCAAAAGAAAAGGCACCAAAGCCAAAGTAAGCGAGTTGGAAATACATAAAACTGAAAAGTTTCTGCACAGAAAAATGTCACTAATAAAATGAAAAGGCAACATTGGAATGGGAGAAGATATTGGCAACCACATATCCAACAAGGTGTTAATATCAAAACTATACAAGGAACTTGCACAACTCAATAGAAAAATTACAAGTAATCTAATTTTCAAATAGACCAAGTACTTAAATACCCTTCTTTTCCCCCAAGAAAACATAAATAGCCAACAGGTACACACAAAGTTGCTCAGTGTCATTAATCATTAAGGTATGCAAATCAAAGCCCCTATGAGGTAGCACCTCGCAACTGTTAGTATATCTTTTATCAAAAAGGCAAGAAACAGTAAGTTCTGACCAAGGAATGGAGAAAAGGGAACCTTTGTGTTTGACATAATATCAAACTTATATGTGTACATATACATATATATATATATACACACATATTTATGTATGTATATAATTACCTATTACTCAGCCTAAAAAAGGTAAAAATACTATCATATTTAACTATATGAATTATTATGAAAGGTATTATATTAAGTAAAATAAGCCAGGAAGAAAGAGGAAGACAGATATTGCATGATGTTATTTATGGGTGAAATCTAAAAAAATAAAGGAAAGTCACTTATAGGTCATACAAAAGTGGTATCCCGGAGCTGGGAGCTGAGGTGGGGGGATAGGTAGAGATCAGTTAAAGAGAACAAAATACCTGATCATACTCTACTAATATGGTAATATTCATCTGGAACATAATCCATTAAAATAATCCAAAGATACAAAAAAAACAGAAACACAAATCCTTTATAACACAATGTGTTTATAAGTCAATGTCTGCTAAGTCGAGGGAACTTCTGGGCTAAATTGAAGCAAAACCTATAAAATAGATCTTTATTAATACTTATGTTGATATTGATATATCTTTAAGTTAAGATACACATAACATAGATATACAAAAAAAATTCCATGGTTAACAAAGAAATGTCAATCACACAAAACACAACAATGAGAATTACTATTAGTTTGTTGTACTAATAATTCTTAAGGTTTCTTCTGGACATAAATAAAGACGGAGAGTGAGACAGAGAAGAGAATGGACTGTTAAAGTCTTTCTGCAATGAGAAAAACAGATAAATATCCTCACTAAAATCTATGGGATTAAAGAGATGAACTGGTGCAACAAATAAAATCTGTTCTGAATGCTGATATAAAATTAGAAACCCAGCATTGACCTTTGGTAGACAAATTATGGAATGTGAACAAACACTGGAGAGCTAGGATGAAAAATAAACCGATATGAGTCAGGGATTTAGATATTGAAATTATCAGGTGTAGAATATAAAATGACCAGGGGTATGAGGCTTAAAAAAAAAACACCAATTCAGTATACTAACACATATATATGGAATTTAGAAAGATGGTAATGATAACCCTCTATGCGAGACAGCAAAAGAAACACAGATGTATAGAACGGACCTTTGGACTCTGTGGGAGAGGGAGAGGGTGGGATGATTTGGGTGAATGGCATTGAAACATGTATACTATCAGGTAAGAAACGAATCGCCACTCTATGTTCGATACAGGATATAGGATGCTTGGGGCTGGTGCACGGGGATGATCCAGAGAGATGATATGGGGTGGGAGGTGGGAGGGTGGTTCAGGATTGGGAACTCATGTACACCCGTGTCTGATTCATGTCAGTGTATGGCAAAACCAATACAGTATTGTAAAGCAAAATAAAGTAAAAATAAAAATTAAAAAGTAAATAAATAAAATACAGAATAAGAAAAATTGTCTGGAAAGGTCAGTATAAAAATGTATAGAAGAAAAATAAATGATCTGTGAAATTATCAAAATGTACAACTCAGTGAATGATTTCACTGACAGATGAAACACCTCTGAAGACATAATTAAAAATACCTACTGAGCAGGATAAACTCAGATATGCAGATGACACCACCCTTATGGCAGAAAGTGAAGAGGAACTAAACAGCCTCTTGATGAAAGTGAAAGAGGAGAGTGAAATGGTTGGCTTAAAACAACTTTCAGAAGACTAAGGTGGCATCTGGTCCCATGACTCCATGGCAAATAGATGGAGAAACAACAGAAACAGTGACAGACTTTATTTTCTTGGGCTCCAAAATAACTGCAAATGGTGACTGCAGCGATGAAATTAAAAGATGCTTGCTCCTTGGAAGAAAAGCTATACCAACCTAAACAGCATATTAAAAAGCAAAGACATTACTTTGCCAACAAAGGTCCGTCTAGTCAAAGTTATTGTTTTTCCAGTAGTTCATGTATGAATGAACTATAAAGAAAGCTGAGCACCGAAGAATTGATGTTTTTGAACTATGGTATTGGAGAAGACTCTTGAGTCCCTTGGACTGCAAGGAGATCCAACCAGTCCATCCTAAAGGAAATCAGACCCGAATATTCATTAGAAGAACTGATGATGAACTTGAAACTCCAGTACTTTGGACAGCTGATGCAAAGAACTGACTCATTGCAAAAGACCCTGATACTGGGAAAGATGAAGGCAGGAGGAGAAGGGGATACCCGAGGGTGAGATGTTTGGATGGCGTCACTGACTCAATGGGCATGAGTCTGAGCAAGCTCTGGGAGTTTGTGATGGACAGGGAAGCCTGGTGTGCTGCAGTCCATGCAGCTGCAAAGAGTCAGACACAACTGAGCGACTAAACTGAACTGAGCAGGAAGACAGACCTGAAGGTGCTACCAAGATGAGGACCAAAGACTCAAAAGTGGTAATACATACTAAAGAGATATAGAAGATATAATGAGGGTTTAAAACAAGAGCTATTTCTTTGGTCACAGTTCTAGAGGTCAGAAGTCTGAATCATGGTGTGGGCAGAGCCAGGATCTCTCCAAAGTGGAAATTCTTTGCATCTTCCACCTTATGGTGGTTCCTGGCATTCCTGGCCTCCCTTGGCTTATGACAGCATAACTCTCTACCACTGCCATTACATAGCCTTTTCCCTCTTGTCTCTGTATCCTCTCCTCTTCTAAGGATGCTAGTCATTGGTGTAGAATCCAGGAAAATTTCCTCTTGGGATCCTTAACCAGTTACATTGATAAAAACCTTTTTGCAAAGAAGAACACATAATGAGGTTCCAAGTAGACATGGATTTTGAGGAGACACTATTCAATCCACTGCAGAAACAACTAAAGAAAACATGTGAAAAAAAACTGGAAATATAAAATTGGATGTATTCACAAACTGAAATGCTCAATTTTTTTTGACCCCATAGAATTCATCCCACCAGGGTCCTCTGTCCATGGGATTTTCCAGGCAAGAATACTGGAGTGGTTTGCCATTTCCTTCTCCAGGGACTGCATCTTCCTGACTGAGGGACTGAACCTGGGTCTCCTGCACTGCAGGCAGATTCTTTACCAACTGAGCTACGAAGGAAGGTCCATATATTAGTAAAATTGAATCAACCAGAAATGCATGAGTAGTTACCTGATTCTGTGTGAAAAAGTTGTCTCTAATTATGCATACAACATGATTCCCATTTATATAAATTCAAAACAATAGACCAGTCTCTCTGTTTTGGTCATATACAAACACAGTAAATTATACTTTAATAAATGAAAGCAAATAATTATTAAAAATGGAGGATAGTGTCATTGTTACCATCTTTCTAAATTCCATATATATGCATTAATATACTGTATTGTGTTCTTCTTTCTGACTTGCTTCACTCTGTATAATACTTCACTCCAGTTTCATCCACCTCATTAGAACCAATTCAAATGCATTCTTTTTAATAGCTGAGTAATATTCCATTGTGAATATGTGCCACAGCTTTCTTATCCATTCCTCTACCAATGAACATTTATGTTGCTTCCTTGTCCCAGCTATCGTAAACAGTGCTGTTATGAACACTGAGGTACACATGTCTCTTTCAATTCTGGTTTCCTTAGTGTATATGCCCAGCAATGGGATTACTGTGTTGTATGGCAGTTCTATTTCCAGTTTTTTAAGGAATCTCCAAAATGTTCTCCATAGCGCCTGTGCTAGTTTGCATTCCCACCAACAGTGTAAGAGGTCTCCCTTTTCTCCACACCCTCTCCAGCATTTATTGTTTTTTTTTTCTTAAATATAAATTTATTACAATGGAGTATTACTCAGCCATTAGAAAGAATACATTTGAATCAGTTCTAATGAGGTGGACGAAACTGGAGCCTATTGTACAGAGTGAAGTAAGCCAGAAAGAAAAACACCAATACAGCATTTATTGTTTGTAGACTTTTTGATAGCAGACATTCTGACCGGTGTGAGATGGTATCTCATTGTGGTTTTGATTTGCATTTCTCTGATAATGAGTGATGTTGAGCATATTTTCATGTATTTGTTAGCCATCTGTATGACTTCTTTGGAGAAATGTCTGTTTAGTTCTTTGGCCCATTTTTTTATTGGGTGGTTTATTTTTCTGGAAATGAGCTGCATGAGCTGCTTGTATATTTTTGAGATTAATTATTTGTCAGTTGCTTCACTGGTGTTATTTTCTCACATTCTGAAGGCTTATAGTTTCCTTTGTTGTGCAAAACCTTGAGTAAACATAAAAACCATAATTTTTGCTTTCTATTGTGCATCTATCCCACAACCTTTATTTCTCCAGTTTTTGTAATATTGTTTGACTTGTAGATAAACTATAGAAGTGCAATTCAGTTTTAACAAGTGGTGCTGGGAAAACTGGTCAACCACTTGTAAAAGAATGAAACTAGATCACTTTCTAACACCACACACAAAAATAAACTCAAAATGGATTAAAGATCTAAATGTAAGACCAGAAACTATAAAACTCCTAGAGGAGAACGTAGGCAAAACACTCTCTGACATAAATCACAGCAGGATCCTCTATGATCCACCTCCCAGAATTCTGGAAATAAAAGCAAAAATAAACAAATGGGATCTAATTAAAATTAAAAGCTTCTGCACAACAAGGGAAAATATAAGCAAGGTGAATGGCATGTTAGAATGGCATTCTAACATGTATACCTTCATGTAAGAATTGAATCGCCAGTCTATGTCTGACGCAGGATACAGCATGCTTGGGGCTGGTGCATGGGGATGACCCACAGAGATGTTATGGGGAGGGAGGTGGGAGGGGGGTTCATGTTTGGGAATGCCTGTAAGAATTAAAGATTTTAAAATTAAAAAAAAAAAGAAGAAGTGCAATTCATTTCAGTTGTTCAGTCATGTCTGATTCTTTGAAACTTCATGGACTGGAGCACTCCAGGCTTCCCTGTCCATCACCAATTCCCTGAGCTTATTCAAACTCATGTCTATCGAGTCGGTGATGCCATCCAACCATCTCATCCTCTCTCATCCCTTTCTCCTCCCACTTTCAATTCTTCCCAGCACCAGGGTCTTTTACAATGAGTCAGTTCTTCACATCCGGTAATGAAAGTATTGGAATTTCAGCTTCAACATCAGTCCTTCTGATGAATATTCAAAACTGATTTCCTTTAGGATGGACTGGTTGGATCTCCTTGCAGTCCAAGGGACTCTCAAGAGTCCTCTCCAACACCACAGTTCAAAAACATCAATTCTTCGGTGCTCAACTTCCTTTATAGTCCAACTCTCACATCCATATGTGACCACTGGAAAAACCATAGCCTTGACTAGATGGACATTTGTTGACAAAGTGATGTCTCTATTTTTAATATGTTGTCTAGGTTGGTCATAACTGTTCTTCCAAGTAGTAAGTGTCTTTTAATTTCATGGTTACAGTCACCATTTGCAGTGATTTTGAAGCACAAACAAATAAAGTCTCTCACTGTTTCCATTATTTTCCCATCTATTTGCCATGAAGTAATAGGACCAGATGCCATGATCTTAGTTTTCTGAGTGCTGAGCTTTTAGCCAACTTTTTCACTCTCCTCTTTCACTTTGATAAAAAGGTTCTTTAGTTCTTTACGTTCTACCATAAGGGTAGTGTCATTTGTATATCTGGGGTTATTTATATTTCTCCCAGCAATCTTGATTTTATCTTGTGCTTCATCCAGCCTGGCATTTCACATGATGTACTCTGCATATAAGTTAAGTAAGCAGGGTGACAATATACACCCTTGATGTACTCCTTTCCCTAACTGGAACCAGTCTGTTGTTCAATATCCAGTTCTAACTGTTGCTCCTTGACCTGCATACATATTTCTCAGGAGGCAAGTCAGGTGGTCTTGTATTCCCATCTCTTTAAGAATTTTCCATAGTTTGTTGCGATCCACACAGTCAAAGGCATATCAGTACTCAATTGCTTTTTGATTAATGTTTAGTTGTGTTTGAAGGTTTTCTCCATCCAGTAGTTTTAAAGCTTTACCTTACTTTTGGCTTGCTCTCTGATAAACTGTATCTTTCTCTTTCCTCTCCCACTCTAAATAGGCATGCTTTAAAGTAGGAAGGAATAAAAGCCCCAAATGTAACTTCGTTGGAAGTTTCTAAACAGCCTTTCAGTTCATTGCTTGTTCTAGAAACTAGTAGATACAATGTCCATTATCATCTCATTCCTTCATTAAAGAAGTTTTAATTCCTGTAGTCAATGTTGTGAGGCTGCTCTACACACACACACACACACGCACACACACACACACACAAAGAGCACCATCTTGCTACACCCTTAAAGTCAATTATTGGTGGAAATATTCAATTCAAAAATAAATGAAATCCAGATCTTTGAAGAATTTCTGGTTTGACAAAAGTCAAAACTAAATTTTGAAGATTACAATTATCTATCCCCCCCCACCAATTCTATAGCTGCTGAGATGATGTGTAATGCTATTTGTATGGTGTATAAAACCCTGGATGTTTCATCTATATTATTTATTTTTCCCACTTGAATAAGAAAGAGTGATTTTACAACACATTATAGAATTTTGCAAAAGTAATGCAATTGAATGCTAAAAAGTACTTTTCCACTGGTATAGAAAGACACAGCTATCTCATTTTCCTGATCTTTAAAACAATAAAAGTGTTGTGTACCTATGAACCATGCCCATAGAAAATAGACCATACTGGCTAACTGGCTAAGGGAACAAGACTACCATTTCTGGATTGCAAGCCCACTTCATTCTGATTTACTAAAAGCTATCCTGCCTTCTGTTCACATTTACATCTCATTTTATAGAGTTGTACCCAAGTAAAATTATAGACACCTTTCCGTTGAAGATGTGGAAGTTCTATTCCTCACATGATTAAAAAAAGACACTCAGCTAGCTCTCAGAAAGCTCCCTGTAACTGTAAGCCTTCTGAGATTTTTCTCACACAATTCTTTCAACAGACCAAAGATGTTCATAAGATCAGTGTGAAGGGCAAATTAGATGGTGCATACTAACTACAGCAACAGTCCTGATTTACTGAAACTGTGCAAGCTATTTGAATATTAATATGCAATATTTCTTCAAAAATACTTATGTTTCTGATTTGCACAGTGTTTCAGAATTGCTCATATTCCATAAACTAGACTCTGTTTTCACTCAGAGTTCCCAGGTTAATGAGGGAAGATAGCTTGACTGACTTCATATGTATGTTTTCTTTATACAGCAACACACTTTTGATTTACTTTCACTTGATAGAGTAGAAAGTACCTTATGCTATTACCCTGAGTCTCTGTATCCTTCAAATATTATTCTGTTAATGATCCCCTTTTAGGAGAAGTTAATCATAAAAATAAAAGCCTTACCAATAATTACCTACCATCTTGTTTTCATAATGTACTTAAATATTTATACTTCTACTCCTCCATTAAACTAATCAAATGAGAAATACTGCTAAAGGAATTGCCTTATAAATAAGCCTGCCCAGAAAGATGATAATCTACTTTTCTATGCCTCTGTAATTTTCTAACCAAATAGGTTTTCATTGTGTTGCAAAATACTAGCAGATTACCAGTGACATGAAAAATGTGTCAGCACATACAAATGCAGGCTGATACTAATGACTATTATTCATTCTATTATTGACTCTCAAGGGATTCTATTTACAAAAAGCAATGCTTGACTCAAGGATAAATAATGCATTTCAAAAATACAAAGTACTTTTTACTCTTCCATTAACTCTAGTCTTTTATTAAGAAAAGCTAATTTTATTTAAAACAGTGATTATCTGCTTAGATTTGTGCATGCACTTAAAGAAAAGTTTGAACACATCAGTTAACTTGGATAAATATTCTATTGCTATTTTAGGATAGTAAAAATTAATGTTCTTATTAGAATCCCATTTACAGTCATCTTTTAGAGTCCACATCATCCTTGGAAATTCAAGGAAAAAGGAAAAGTAAATCTTTACCAAAATAAACCTTTTAAATGACATTAAGAATAATGAAAAATATGTTTAAAAACTTATTTTTGCTTTTTCCTCACAAGTCTTGCTTTTGAGGCTTTATTGAGAAGTAGACATTAGTACACATGATACATATACATATGTACATATATATATAAATGCATAGTATATGTATGTATATAATATTTTAAATGTAAATTTTTAGATGCTTTCTAAAACTATCTAATGCTCTTATGCTATTGGGTGTAAATATATTCAGAATTTACATTTTACAGGCAAACTACTTATCTGAGTTTTTCTTCCATTTATTTTGAAGTTAGTGTTGTAGGATGAGTTGAGATTACTACATAGTAAAATAAAAATCTATTTTGTGATTCAATTCACTTGAGGTAATATATTTTTTAATCAATATTGAATTTAAGATAAAAACTAGTCACTTAATGAATTTTCATAAAAGAGCAATAAATGTCATATTAGGGATGAACATCAATGAGTTTAACACTCAAGAAAGGAAACTGGAAATTTGTAGAGAAACTACTTAAAAACAGTCACTAATCATGTTCATTATTCATTTAATTTAAAATACCACATGCATATTTCTTATTTGGAAAAGAAATATGCTTTTCTAAAACTTGTATTTAATAAATGTGCTGGACCTTTCATCAGTACATAACCTGAACACACTGCATAAAAATATTTATGCTATGCAAATAACAGATTTATTTATTTGTTTATTAAAGATTATTATCAAAAACGGAAAGCATGTTTGTACAATTGATCCTTTTAGTTTATTTTATACAGAAAATATTTCTAAATTCCCAACCCTGCATTACCCCTCCGCATCCTCTCCAGTATTTCTTATTTGTGTTCTTTTTTTGATGATAGCCATTCTGACAGGTGTTAGTTGACATCTCCTTAGGTTTTGATTTGCATTTCCTTAATGCTTAGTAATGCTAAGCATCATCATGTGCATTTTGGCTATCTGCATGTCCTCTTTGTAAAAACATCTGTTCATGTTTTCTGCCTCTTTTTTAAAAATTAGATTATTTGCTTTTTCTTTTGGATGTTATTATATGAGCTGTTTATTTATTTGGGGCATTAACATCTTATCAGTCATATCACTTGCAAATACTTTTTCCCTTTCAGTAGGTTGCATTTTTGTTTTGTCAGTGGTTTCTTTTGGTGTGCAAAACTTTTAAATTTAATTAGGTCCCATTGGTTTATTTTCACCTTTTTGCTTTAAGATACAGATACAAAAAATACTGCTGCAGTTTTTGTCAAAGAGCATCCTGTATGTGTTTTCCTTTGGTTTTACTGTTTCTGATCTTCCACATAGGTCTTTGGGCTTCCCAGGTTGTGCTAGTGATAAAAAACCCATCTGATAAAGAACCCACCTGACAGTGCTGGATTTGTAAGAGACATGGGTTTGATCTTGGTTTGGGAAGATCCCCTGAGGGAGGGCATGGCAACCCACTCCAGTACTCTTGGCAGAAGAATCCTTTGGACAAAGGAGCCTGGCAGGCTAAAGTCCACAGAGTAACAAAGAGTTGGAAATGACTGAAGCAAATAGCATGCAGCAGGCACATTAGGTCTTTAATCCGCTTTGAGTTTGACAGACAGAGTGTCGGATGAACTATGGATGGAGGTTTCTGACATTGTACAGGAGACAGGGACCAATATCACCCTCAAGAAAAAGAAATTCAAAACAGCAACATGACTCTCTAAGGAGGCCTTACAAATAGCTGTGAAAAGAAGAGAAGCAAAAACAAAGGGGGAAAGGAACGATATACCCATTTGAATGTAGAGTTCCAAAAAATAGCAAGGAGACATAAGAAAGCTTTCCTCAGTGATCAATGCAAAGAAATAGAGGAAAACAATAAAATGGGAAAGAGTTGAGATCTCTTCAAGAAAATTAGAGATATCAAGGTAACATTTCATGCAAAGATGAGCAAAATAAAGGACAGAAACTGTACGGACCTAACAGAAGCAAAAGATATTAAGAAGAAGTAGCATGAATACACAGAAGAATTATATAAAAAAGATATTCATAACCCAGATAATCATGATGATGTGATCACTCACCTAGAGCCAGATCCTGGAATGTGAAGTCAAGTGGGCCTTAGGAAGCATCACTACAAACAAATCTAGTGGAGGTGATAGAATTCCAGTTGAGCTATTTCAAATCTTAAAAAATGATGCTGTGAAATGCTGTCCCCAATATGCCAACAAATTTGGAAAATGCAGTAGTGACCACAGGACTGAAAACGTCACTTTTCATTCCAATCCCAAAGAAAGGCAATGCCAAAGAATGCCCAAACTAATGCACAGTTGCACTCATCTCACCTGCTAGTAAAGTAATGCTCAAAATTCTCCAAGCCAGGCTTCAACAGTACATGAAAAGTGAACCTCCAGATGTTCAAGCTGGATTTAGAAAAGACAGAAGAACCAGAGATCAAATTGCCAACATCCATTGGATCATCAAAAAAGCAAAAGAGTTCCAGAAAAACACCTACTTCTGCTTTATTAACTATGCCAAAGCCTTTGACTGTGTGTATTGCAACATACTGTGGAAAATTATTCAAGAGATGGGAATACCAGAGCACCTGAACTACCTCTTGAGAAATCTGAATGCAAGTCTGGAAGCAATAGTTAGAACTGAACATGGAACAACAGACTGGTTCCAAATCTAGAAAGGAGTACATCAAGGCTGTATATTGTCACCCTGCTTATTTAACTTATATGCAGAATACATCATAAGAACGCTGAACTGGATGAATCACAAGATGGAATCAAGATTGCCGGGAGAAATTTTGATAACCTCAGATATGCAGATGACACCACCCTTATGGCAGAAAGAAAAGAAGAAGTAAAGAGCCCCTTGAAGAAAGTGAAAGAGGAGAGTGAAAAAGTTGGCTTAAAGCTCAACATTCAGAAAACTAAGATCAAAGGATCTGGTCCCATTGCTTCATGGGAAATAGATGGAAAAACAATGGAAACAGTGGCAGACTATATTGGGGCTCTAAAATAACTGCAGATGTTGACTGCAGCCATGAAATCAAAAGACATTTACTCCTTATAAGAAAAGTTATGACCAACCTAGACAGCATATTAAAAAGCAGAGACATTTCTTTGTCAACAAAGGTCCATCTAGTCAAGGCTATGGTTTTTCCAATAGTCATGTATGATGTGAGAGCTGGACTAGAGAGAGAGCTGAATGCTGAAGAATTGATGCTTTTGAACTGTGGTGTTGGAGGAGACTCTTGAGAGTCCTTTGGACTGCTTGGAGATCCAACCAGTTCATCCTAAAAGAAATCAGTTCTGAATATTCATTGGAAGAACTGATGCTGAAGCTGAAATTCCAATAGTTTGGCCACCTGATGTGAAGTACCAACTCATTGGAAAAGACCATGATGCTGAGAAAGATTGAAGGCGCGAGGAGATGGGGGCAATATAGGATGAGATGATTGGATGTCATCTCTGACTCAATGGACATGAGTTTAGTTAACTCTGGGATTTGGTGATGGACTGGGAGGCCTGACGTGGTACAGTCTGTAGGGTCGCAAAGAGTCAGAAATGACTGTGACTAAACTTAACTAAACTGAGTTTTGCTTTTGTATATTCTGAGACTATTCTGATTTATTTTGTTTTATTTTTTTATATGTAGCTTACCAGTTTTGCCAGCACAACTTACTGAAGAGACTGTCTTTTCTTCATTGTATATTATTTCTTCCTTTGTTGTAGATTAATTGATTATGTGTGTGGGTTTATTTCTAGGCTCTCTAGTCTGTTCCACTAATCTATGTGTCTGTGTTTGTGCCATTACCACTGTGCTTTGACTACTATAGCATTGTAGTATAATTTAATTAGGCTTAATACCTAATTTTCTAATTTGTAATTTAAATGAAAAATCTCGTTGTCTATCATCCTATTTATAATATTCAACTTTAGCTAAATAGTAAACAAAATTTATTTTTACCTAAAGAGTGAAAAGTTATTATAGAAAAGACAATATACAGCAATAAGTAATTCACATGAACTACAGAAGGTACTGCTGCTGCTGCTGCTGCTGCTGCTGCTGCTAAGTCGCGTCAGTCATGTCTGACTCTGTGCGATCCCATAGACGGAAGCCCACCAGGCTCCTCTGCCCCTGGGATTCTCCAGGCAAGAACACTGGAGTGGGTTGCCATTTTCTTCTCCAATGCATGAAAGTGAAAAGTGAAAGTGAAGTCGCTCAGTCGTGTCCGACTCTTAGTGACCCCTTGGACTGTAGCCTACCAGGCTCCTCCACCCATGCGATTTCCCAGGCAAGAGTACTGGAGTGGGGTGCCATTGCCTTCTCCACAGAAGGTACTGCTTTCCTGAAATTTTCACCTAGTAAATATATATCATTTTTAAAAATTTAGATAATTTCTATTTATTTGTTTCTGCATGACTGTTCTTTTCTGTCTAAATTACTGTTTTGATTTTCTTGCCTTTTTGGGATTCTTAGATGGTACAAGGGGTACCCTTCAATAAATTTTATATTCATAATTTTCTGTCTTTGAACAGACATCATTCAAGTAGAAACTACTAATGTTTTTAAGGTATAAAGTAGTAACAATGGCTATTAAATTGTGGGTTCATTTTAAGTATTCAGTTCAGTTCAGTTGCTCAGTCATGTCTGACTCTTTGCAACCTCATGAACCACAGCATGCCAGGTCTCCCTGTCCATCAGCAACTCTAGGAGTTCACCCAAACTCATGTCCATTGAGTCAATGATGCCATCCAACCATCTCATCCACTGTTGTCCCCTTCTCTTCCTGCCCTCAATCTTTCCCAGCATCAGGGTCTTTTCCAATGAGTCATCTCTTCACATCAGGTGGCCAAGTATTGGAATTTCAGCTTCAACATCAGTCCTTCCAATAAACATCCAGGACTGATTTCCTTTAGAATGGACTGGTTGGATCTCCTTGCAGTCCAAGGGACTCTCAAGAGTCTTCTCCAACACCACAGTTCAAAAGCATTAATTCTTCAGCACTCAGCTTTCTTCACAGTCCAACTCTCACATCCAAGCCTCTACTAGATGGACCTTTGTTTACAAAGTAATGTCTCTGCTTTTTAATATGCTATCTAGGTTGGTCATAACATTTCTTCAAAGGAGTAAACATCTTTTAATTTCATGGCTGTAGTCACCATCTGCAGTGATTTTGGAGCCCAGAAAAATAAACTCAGTCACTGTTTCCCCATCTATTTGCCATGATGTGATGGGACAGGATGCCATGATCTTCGTTTTCTGAATGTTGAGCTTTAAGCCAACTTTGTTACTCTCCTCTTTCACTTTCGTCAAGAGGTTTTTTAGTTCTTCTTCACTTTCTGCCATAAGGGTGGTGTCATCTGCATATCTGAGGTTGCTGCTATTTCTCACCGCAATCTTGATTCCAGCTTGCGTTTCTTCCAGCCCAGTGTTTCTCGTGATGTAATCTGCATAGAAGTTAAATTAGCAGGGTGACAATATACAGGCTTCATGTGCTCATTTTCCTATTTGGAACCAGTTTGTTATTCCATGTCCAGTTCTAACTGCTGCTTCCTGACCTGCACACAGGTTTCTCAAGAGGCAGGTCAGGTGGTCTGGTATTCCCATCTCTTTTAGAATTTTCCACAGTTTATTGTTATCCTTTTAAGCATTATAAATATTATAGACAGTGAGACGTTATAATCACCTTATCAATTACATTAAAATAGTTAACCTTAAAGTTCTTATGTTCATCTTAATAAGAACTTCCACAATATATATACAAAATTAACTAATCACTATTGAATGAATGTCAAGAGATCATTGATGTTATATTCAGACGAACTCTTAAATTATCATGAAATTAAAGTTAGTTATGATAAAAATTCCAGTTAAAAATGAAAAAAAAATATGATTCTTACCATATGCCATTAAATTGGCCATGCTAGTGTATTCACATCTATTCACATATGGTTGAAAAGCTGCATATAGTCGCTGTCATTCAGATGTCAAACACTGTATTTTTATAACCAAATTATTTCAATGGAAACTTAAACAGTTGTACTTTGGGCACTGGCTACTTTTTTGTTATTAAAAATTTTAGTGATTCTCCAGAGACACTACTCTCCTACCTAACTTTGATTATCCTACATAAAATCAGTACCTTTTAGTAGGAAAAGGATTATGCTACCAATTGGAAGCATGTATTTCCTTCACATATTTCCTTGTGAAGGAAATATGACAAAAGTGATAAGGGAAATAATCATTTTGTATTGAACTGTGGTGCTGGAGAATACTCGTGAGAGTCCCTTGGACTGCAAGGGGATCCAACCAGTCCATTCTAAAGGAGATCAGTCCTGGGTGTTCTGTGGAAGGAATGATGCTAAAGCTGAAACTCCAGTACTCTGGGCACCTCATGCACAGAGATGACTTATTGGAAAAGACTCTAATGCTGGGAGGGATTGGGGGTGGGAGGAGAAGGGGACAACAGAGGATGAGATGGCTGGATGGCATCACTGACTCGATGGACATGAGTTTGAGTGAACTCCAGGAGTTGGATAATGGACAGGGAGGCCTGGCATGCTTCAGTTCATGGGGTCGCAAAGAGTGGGACACGACTGAACCACTGAACTGAACTGATTAGTTCTTACTGAACTACTTGTAAATTATGCAGAGTATGAAGTGATTCACTGTCAGTAATAGATTGAGTTAAAAGACAAAGGTAATATATATAAACCATGTGAAAGTATTTCAGGATCACTGATTAAAATTTCAATATGGCTTCTTAATTGTGTGCGCAGTAAGAAATATAAAGAGAAATATCCCACCAAATGTATATGTTGATGTCCTGACCTCCAGATGACAGAAGGGCTAGTTAGGTAAAATGAGAGTGTAAGGGTGGGACCCTAATGTAGTATGAGTTGTTGGTCAGTCGGTCAGTCAGTTGGTCAGTCCTTTCAACTCTTGCAACCCCAAGGACTTCAGCACACCAGGCTTCCCTGTCCTTCACCTGTATGACTGGTGTCCTTCTAAGAAGAGAACACAAACAAAAACACAACAACAACAACAAAAACTAAGAGTGTATATAGCCAGCTAAGAAGACCATACAAGGACACAGAAGTAAGGCAGCCATCTGTAAGGCAGGAAGACAAGCTTCGATCAAAACCAATGTGCCAAGACCTTGATCTTGGACTCCCAGCTTTCCAAACTGTGAGAAGATGAATTTCTATAGTTTAAGTCACTCAGTCTGTGGCATTTTGTTATGGTGGCCTTACCAGACAAATATAGTAACTCCAAAGAGTATTTTCTGTGACTATGGAAGTTAAAAGTTGGCATTGTCTTTGTATGTCAATCTACATCAGTTGGAGGTATTCATTCATAGAACAAGCTGAATCAATGCCATATTTAATCACAGATGAATAACAGCTGTCAAGGACTCTCAAGAATATGTATTTATATACTGGGACACAAAATTAGTTGAAATCTAATATTCTATTTGCCTTTCAAAAGTCTGTAATGATCTTCACAGTATCACATAAATGAATTTTTATGCTGTCTTATACATTCAAATATTAAATAATAATCATAAAATAAAGAGAATTAGAGAACTGAATATAACACAGTTCATTCTGGTCAAGGGTGAAAGCTGAGTTGGGTGGTGACACACTGTTAACTTTAAGGAAGCTGGGTTGAACTACAAATTTCTTCTGAGTGATGAACTGTAAATACACACAGGAAAGATGGAAGGACTTTGTCCAGCAGAAATTTGCTCAAGTTAAGGTCCTTAAGTAAAACAAGGAAATTTTTAACTTTTTAAAGTATGTTACCAATTTTTTTGTGGCTATGTGTATAGACGTGAAAAATGCCTAGATGTAAGTGACATAAATCCAATCCAAATTAGCAATAAATGATTTATTTTAGATACAGTGGGGCAGTTGACATAACAGAAGAAAAGACTGAACACAGTGTATGGTAAGGGCAAGGATGCCAGCAAACCTCAGTTACCATGAAAACAAGTGCTCAAGTGCTTCCACAGTTCTCATTCCATGGTTCGTTATTCTAGCATGTCAATTTATTTTGTTTGGTTGCATAAGATTTCTCAGAAAATGATAGAAAACTAACAGCTCAAGAGTTTTTAATCTTAAAAAATAAGAAGGGACACACTTTTTTCCCGTCCCTTTAGAACAAACTTCAAAAATTTCAGGAAATCTTTGAATACTGAAACCTGTGATACTGAACTGATTTTGATCAATCTGTTTTAAAAATAGCTATATGGGAAGAGTAATGAGGAGAGAGGCTGTACATACGACAACCTCTAGAGGAGATTCAAGAGAAAAGCTTGTGATTAATTTTAATTAATTCTAACATGAGGAAATCAGAATGACCAAAAGGAAAATTGCTTCAGGATGACAAAATAACAAATAAAACTAAAAATAAGTGCTATATGTGTCATATAGTGATAATAAGGTATAAAAATCAAGTAAGGTGATTGTGAAAAGTAGTAGGCACCATCTGCTGTGCTTTGCATAGTATTATTATTGGTATTCAGGATTAGTGTGGTTTTTATTATTGGTTTCAACATTTAATTCCAGGAAGCCTAAGGAGTCCAAGAACAGTCATTTCTGGTATACTATAGAAATAGTGTTAGAGCAAGAAGACAGAGAAAAAGACTGTATCCATCAGCAGATAAATGTATTTCTTTATGTATTTTATTTGTATGTCTCTGTAAGATATAGATTCAAGAAAGAAGTTTAAGGATTTGTTGGAGGAGTCATGGGAATAGTGTAATTAAGAAAGAGAAGATTTTGTTTAAATTCTAAAACTATCTTTGGCCTGGCAGAGGAAGGTGAGGAATGATGAAAACTGTACTGATTTAGCGTAGAGGTAAATACCATATTCCAAATGCAGTCACAGCTCTTTTTTTTGCTCTTTGAAGATACTGCACTTTTTATAAACAGAAAATTTATGGCATCTCTGCTTTTTCATTATAATATTATTTTTTATGATGTTCTTTGATCAGTGATTTTTGTTATTACAATGGTAATTGTTTTAGGGTACCACACACTGCCCATATAAGACAGTGCATAAACTTAATACCTGTTATCTGTGTTCTGACTCTTCACCAGTGAGCTGTTCTCTTGTCTCTCTCCCTCTCCTTGGGCCTCTCTATTCCTTGAGACCTATTCCTTGAAATTAGACCACTTTATAACTCCAGAGTGGCCTCTAAGTGTTTTAAGTGAAAAGCAGAGTTACACATCTCTCTTTAAATCAAAAGCTAGAAATAATTGAGCTTACTTAGAAAGGTATGTCAAAAACCCATACAGGCCAAAGCTTGGTCTCTTGCAGCAAACCAGAATAATACATTGTGAAGGCAAGGGGAAAGTTAAGGAAGGAAATGAGAAGTGTTACTCCAGTGAACACACAAATAATAAGAAAGTGAAAAAACCTTACTGCTGATATGAAGAACATATAAGTGGTACGGATAGATCAGACCAGCCACAACATTCCAAAGGCAAAGCCTAAGTCTAGAGCAAATCTCTAACTCTTATCAATCCTATGAAAACTGAAATAGGTGAGGAAGCTGCAAAAAAAAAGCTTGAAGCTATTAGGGGGTAGTTCATTCAGTATAAGGAAAGAAGCCATCTCTATAACATAAAAGTGCAAAGTCAAGTAGCAAGTACTGATGTAGAATCTGCAGCAAGTTACCCAGAAGATCTGGCTATGATAATATCTAAAGATGGCTACACTGAACGACAGATTTTCAGTGTAGATAAAAGAGCCTTCTTTTGAAATAAGATGTCATTGAGGACTTTCATAGCTAGAAAAGAAATGTCAGTGCCTGGGTTCACAATTCAAAGGACAGGCTTGCAGTCCTGTAAGAAGCTAATATAGCTGGTGATTTTAAATGGAAGCCAAGGTTCATTTACCACTGTGAAAATTGTAAGGTCTCAAAAAATTATGCTAAATCTACTCCCCCTGAACTCTGTAAATGGAACAAGGCCAGGATGACAAAACATCTGTTTACAACACAGTTTATTGAATATTTTAAGCCCCTTGTTGAGACCAACTGCTCAGGGGGAAAAAAAAAACAAAAAAAAACCTCTTTTCAAAATGTTACTGTTCATTGACTACATACCTGGTCATCCAGGAGCTCTGATGGTGATGTGCAACAAAATTCAAGTTGTTTTCATGCCTCTAATATAGCATCCATTCTGCAGCCCATGGATCAAGTAGTCATTTTGACTTTCAAGTTTTATTTTTTAAGATGGCAATGACGACCCTTTATGCAAGACAGGAAAAAAGACACAGATGTGTGTAACGGACTTTTGGACTCAGAGGGAGAGGGAGAGGGTGGGATGATTTGGGAGAATGGCATTCTAACATGTATACTATCATGTAAGAATTGAATCACCAGTCTATGTCTGACGCAGGTTACAGCATGCTTGGGGGTGGTGCATGGGGATGACCCACAGAGATGTTATGGGGAGGGAGGTGGGAGGGGGGTTCATGTTTGGGAATGCATGTAAGAATTAAAGATTTTAAAATTAAAAAAATAAATAAATAAACAAATTAAAAAAAAGAATATAAACATTTACCTTAATAAAGTCCCACTGTTAAAAAAAAAAAAAGAAATGAAATTTCATAAGTCCATAGCTGTTATCAACAGTAATTCCTCTGATGGATCTGGGAAAAGCAAAATGAAGAACATTCATGATTCATTGAAAGAGGTCAAAATATCAACATTTACAAGAGTGTGGAAGAAGTTGATTTCAAGTCTTAGAAGACTTTGAAGTGTTCAGGTCTTCTACCAAGGCAATAACTTCAGATAAGGAGAAAATAGCAAAAAGTAGTAGATTTCAAAGTGGAGCCTGAAGCTGTGAGTGAATTGTTGCCATCTTGTTGAAAAACATAAACAGATGAGGAGTTGCTTCTTATGCATGGACAAAGAAATTGGTTTCTTGAGATGGAGTCCACCCCAGGTGAAGGTGCTGTGATTATTGATATTACAATAAAGGATTTAAAATATTACAAGAACTTTTAGATAAAGCAGCAGTAGGATTTAAGGTTTGACTCCTCTTTTGAAGAAGTTCTACCAAGTATAAAGATGAATGCCACAGAGAATTTGTTCCTGAAAGGAAGAACCAATCAAGGTGACAAATTTCATTGTTATGTTAAGAAATCCACCCCAATCTTCAGCAATCACCACCTTGATTAATCAGCAACCATCAACATGAAGGCAAGGCCCTCCACCAGCAAAAAGATTATAATTCACTGAAAGCTCAGATAACGGCTACCATTTTTTTAGCAATAAATTATTTTTAATGAAGATATGTACACTTTTAAGACAAATGCTTTCACATTTAATAGACTACAGTGTAATTTATATATGCACTGATAAACAAAAAAATTGTATGGCTTGATTTATTATGATATTCACTTTACTGGGATGGTCTGAAACCAAACCTGCTATCTCTCCAAGATATGCCTGTAGTTGATACATTTCTACATAAATGCAACAATGATGATCTTAAGGAGGTAACAGATCAAGACCAATTAAGCAAGTAGAAAAGACATTCTTTTGTGAATTGTGGTATAGGAAGAAACAGGCAACACCTGGGGGACAGTGGATTGGAAATGAAATATAAAATTATGTCCACATTTTGGGCATTGATGAGTATGAATATCAAGAGAAAAGAGTAGGTTATGATGAAAGTAAGTTGTCTCAAAACATAAAGGATAGCTTTTAGGTGGTGACAGATTCTAATCTGTAGCTCATAGAAAATGTGAAAGCTGAAATAAGAGTCTTTAGGAAATGCTGAAGACTGAAGAGTAGGAAGGATTGCCTAGAAGTAATGAAACCCTGAGAAACAGTAGTATTTAGAATAGACAATGGGAGGAAAACCTCCAAGGAGTTGAGAATATAAGACCAAGGAGCTGGATGATGATCCAAAGGTAAATCAAAGACAAGAGAGTCTGAAGTGAAAGAATCAAATATTGGAGACATATGAATAAGATAGAACTTCCCTGTGGCTCAGATGGTTAAGGATCCGCCTGCAAGGCAGGAGACCTGGGTTCAATCCCTGGGTTGGGAAGATCCCCTGGAGAAGGAAATGGCTACTCACTCCAGTATACTTGCCTGGAGAATTCCATGGAAAGAAGACCCCAGGAGGCTACAGTCCCTGGGGCCATAAAGATTTGGACATGACTGAGTGACTAACACTTTAACTTTTCTTTTTCATGAAAAAGATGAATTTTTTTTTAAGCTGATTACTTTTGTCAGTAAACATCTTATTAAGCGGCTTAAAGATTCATTTTGGAAGTTATAGTGCAAGCTGCATTTCAGTTGTGTAAAATAAATGAAAAAAAGACAGAAAGGATGAAAACTAATATAACTCTTTCTAAAAATTTAATGATAAACAATGAAGAGATCTTTTAATATTCAGTTGACCTGTCAAATGAAGTGAACATTATATTACAATGAATAAAATTCAACAAATACTTGTATCTGTAAGGAATGGCTAAACTAGCCTGTGGCAATAAAATGTCTACAAATCTCAGTTTAAAAACTACAGGGAATCTCTTATTCAAAGTGCATATACTTTGTAGAGATGCAGACTGAAACTCTGTCTCAACACAAGCTTCCATGATTGTTAATGCAGGGAAGGAGGGCAAATACTTAGCATAGGTTCTTAAGCTTCTACTTTACACTGGCATTGTACTGGTCAGATTAGATAGCATAGCTTTGCATTGCTTTTAAAGAAAACACAGAGATGGAGGGGAACCAGATATACTTGCTGCATAATGTCTAAAATTTATAAACACGTTTTCTATTTACTAAAACAGTCTTACTGTAGACCACTAGATGTTTCTCTGCTGATCCCTGACCTTCCTCTCCTATCACCCCAACCCCATTAAACCATAAAATTTTAAACAAAAGTCTCGATGATTCCAGATACATCTAAAACTGACTCCTAAACATGGGAGAACTATGAGATTTAGAGTGTGCCCCTCTAGGAAGAAAGGCCGTTTTCTTCTGATATAGACACCAGTACCCACTATACAGCAGAATTTGTTGTGACTCCAACAACGAAGATTAAAGCTGTGCTCTGAGCTAAATTAGGTTCATTATATTCTCCTGAATGATATATCTCAAGATTTAGATGAATTCAGATATTACTTTCGCCTATTAGACATGCACTAAGTGCACACCAGCCAGGTTTTAATTAATCTTTCTAAGCTGTTTTTAACAGCTGAAGGGTCCATAGACATCCCTAAGTTTGGTTTCATGTAATATGCAAATAATACATTAATAGTAGAGCTTTCAGTGAAACTGAACGTTACAGAAGCCTTGAATCTTAAAAGTGAGTGTGAATCAAAATTTAATGGCTTAATATTGGGCTAGAAAATAGGTTGATTTAGGGTCAAGGGAAAGGAGGTATTTGTAAATCAACTGAGTAGCATAGTAACATAGAAATGAAGTATAGGTTCATTCATAGCTACTCAAAAACATGCACTCTATCACCATGATTCAAGAGACAATTTCTTCAGAAGGATTTACATTATATAATGCAATTTATCTAAAGAATGGAACTTCATATTGTAGTGAAAATGATGACAAAACACCTAGCATTTGTATAATGATTTACACATTTCCATAGCTTTCAAATTCAAAATCTTGTGTGCACACGACAATAAATCACAAAAGCTTTAAACATTCTGTGCTTACACATGACTTTTTAAAAAATAAAACTGTATTTAGTGATAAAGAACTTTAAGATAATTGTTTGAAAGTATCCAAAATAAGCTGTAGTAAATAAACTATTATAAATTACAGTTAACTCAAGAACTACATTCAAGGAAAGATTTATTGTCACAGGCATACTCATTTTAAGAAACCGCAGAGTAAAATTACAGCTCAAAGCAAAGGTCAACTCCAGCACATCAGTTGAAAATAGATGGAGAAATGCAGTAAAGTTTGGCACCAGATCAATAGCCTTAGGGGCTGGACAGTTCTAGGAGAAATGTTCCTAGTAATCACAAGTTCTGAACATGAGTACATGCTGGTCTGTGTTTGGATCATAGTCCAGTGTATAGGAATGGACATAGAGTGCTCCTAAATACAATATAAATTGCATGTGCATTGATATGAGTATGAATTTAATGAGAACTCTTCATTAGTGTATTATAAAATCTTTCAGCAAGAAATAAGAAGGAGTATTTTTCCATTAAATTATGTGATTATTTTTATGACAGTATTTTATCTTTAAAACTGGATGACTCGATGGTCTAACCCTAACATCGTTAGTAAGAAATGGAAAACAGAATAATTTCACCAGGGACTTTCAGGCAAGCAATTCCTGCTTGCAGTTATTAGAAATACTGCCGAATACCTACTATGTGCCAAGCACTATTCTAGGAATTGGAGGCATGGGTTAAAAAGTAGTAGCAGTAAGAAAACTGACTCTTGGTGAAGCTGCAGTATTTTCTGCCTACTGCTCCCCAGTCATACCCTTCTCTGCTCCACCTCCTCACCCCTGCACATGCCACTCTGTCATTGTTGCATTTCCAGCTTTAAAATACCTGCTTCAGTTCAAGCATAACCTTCTCTTTTCTTACTCATCCTTATTCTGTAGTAATTGCACCTCTTTTCATATTTCTTTTTTTTATTTTCATCTGTCTTTTTCACCATCCCTTGTTTGCACTGGTTTTTGAGTTCCTCAGTGATGACTCAGTATGTATGTGTGTTGAATATGTGAAATATTTCATATTTGTGGATAGCCTATAAGGAGGAAAATATAAACTTGATATGCTATTAATAATAATTATGGTTGTTTATCAGTTTTTGCTTGATAATTTCTCAAGAGGAAAGAAAATGGATTGATCTATAACAAGAATAAAAAATAAATTTTATTTCACTTGCTTCTTTCAATAAATTGGTAATAAATTTTTGGAGTACTAATAAAAAAAATCAGAGCTGTAAAAGAAAAAGTCATTTTGTGGTTTCTTTCAATTACTCAGATAAGATAGTGATTTCTTACAAGAAAGTGCTATCAAAAGGAGCTGACTTGCCCCTCAAGAAGTCAAATCTCAGCAGTTTGGTTAAGATTATGATGTAGCCAAATCAAAAGCAAATAGTAGTCAAATATTGCACTCATACAGAAGAAGGCTTAAAAAACAATCTTAAAACTAAATCATCAATTTCATAATTAAGCAACAAAATGAAGCAGCTATTTTAGAATCCTTAACCAGAGAGTCAGAAAAGTAAAGAATAAAATCATAAAGACTGAGACATTACAATGTGTGTTTCTTGCAGGTCTCATGCTTAGCTTCCTGGGTGACAACTATCTACTTTTTAACAGCCTTCTTGATTAAAATTCTTGGGTGTGTATTAGTCTTTTAAGGATTCTTGTAGGGCTACCATTTCAAAGTTCATTGACGGGATGTCTTAAGTAGTGCATATTAATTTTCTCAGATCTGGAAACCAAAAGTCTGAGATCTAGGTGCTTGCAAAATTGGATTCTACTGAGGATTATGCAGGAAGGATCCTTCCAGACCTCTCTCCTTAGCTTGTAGATGGTTTTCTTCTCCTTGTGTCTTCATGTTGCTTTCCATTTGTTTGTGTCTGTATTCAAATTTTCTTATAAATACAACTGTCAAATTATGATCCACCTAACTACCTATTTTAACTTAATAGCTTTTATAAAGACTGTCTCCAAAGCAGTTTTGTTCCGAGGTACTGTGGGTTAGGACTTCAGCATATGAGTTGTTGGAGACACAGTTCATCCCACATTTTACCATCAGTTCAGTTCAGTCGCTCAGTTGTGTCCAACTCTTTGCGACCCCATAAATTGCAGCACTCCAGGCCTCCCTGTCCATCACCAACTCCCGGGGTTCACTCAGACTCATGTCCATCGAGTCCGTGATGCCATCCAGCCATGTCATCCTCGGCTGTCCCTTTCTCCTCCTGCCCCCAATCCCTCCCAGCATCAGAGTCTTTTCCAGTGGGTCAACTCTTCGCATGAAGTGGCCAAATGACTGGAGCTTCAGCTTTAACATCATTCCTTCCAAAGAAATCCCAGGGTTGATCTCCTTCAGAATGGACTGGCTGGATCTCCTTGCAGTCCAAGGGACTCTCAAGAGTCTTCTCCAACACCACAGTTCAAAAGCATCAATTCTTCAGCGCTTAGCCTTCTTCACAGTCCAACTTTCACATCCATACATGACCACAGGAAAAACCATAGCCTTGACTAGACGGACCTTAGTCGGCAAAGTAACGTCTCTGCTTTATTTGAATATACTATCTAGGTCGGTCATAACTTTTCTTCCAAGGAGTAAGCGTCTTTTAATTTCATGGCTGCAGTCACCATCTGCAGTGATTTTGGAGCCCAAAAAAATAAAGTCTGATACTGTTTCCTTTGCTTCCCCATCTATTTCCCATGAAGTGATGGGACTGGATGCCATGATCTTCGTTTTCTGAATGTTGAGCTTTAAGCCAACTTTTTCGCTCTCCTCTTTCACTTTCATCAAGAGGCTTTTTAGCTCCTCTTCACTTTCTGCCATAAGGGTGGTGTCATCTGCATATCTGAGGTTATTGATATTTCTCCCGGCAATCTTGATTCCAGCTTGTGTCTCTTCCAGCCCAGCGTTTCTCATGATGTACTCTGCATAGAACTTAAATAAGCAGGGTGACAATATACAGCCTTGACGTACTCCTTTTCCTATTTGGAACCAGTCTGTTGTTCCATGTCCAGTTCTAACTGTTGCTTCCTGACCTGCATACAGATTTCTCAAGAGGCAGGTCAGGTGGTCTGGTATTCCCATCTCTTTCAGAATTTTCCACAGTTTATTGTGATCCACACAGTCAAAGGCTTTGGCATAGTCAATAGAGCAGAAATAGATGTTTTTCTGGAACTCTCTTTGTCCTGTTCATATCCAAAGTAAGTTTACCCTATCCTGCAAGTCAACAAATTCTTATCTCATTCTATCAAGTCTTAGTTCAAAATCTCATCTGAATTATCACCTACATCAGGTATGCATAAGACTTGAGTTATGACTTGTCCTGAGTTGTGAAACTATGGAAGCAGACCACAAATTATATGCTTCAGAAATACCATAGTTGGACAGGCATAGGATAGACAATCCCATTCCAATAGAGTTAAATCAGAGAGAAGATAGGGATCACAGGTTCAGGCAAGTCTAAAGCATAACAGGGAAAGTATCCTACTAGTTTCTTTATACTTTATGGACAATTTTTAAAGCATTTTAAGGTTCAGCAAAATTGAGACAGAGATAGATTTCTCCTATACTTTCAGCTGCCCCACCTGCCACATAGCCTCTCTAATCACCAATACATTTCAGCCAGAATGGTACATTAGTTTCAATTTATAAGCCTATACAGACACAGCATATTCACTCAAATTTATTGTTTAATATGTTAAAGTCCATTCTTGGTGATGTATGTTCTATGGGTTTGGGCAGATCTATGATGACATGTGGCATTCCAGGTGGCATAGTGATAAAGAACCTGCCTGACAATGCAGGAGACATAAGAAACGAGAGTTCAGTCCTTGGGTGGGGAAGATCTCATGGAGGAGGGCATGGCAACTCACTCTAGTATTCTTGCATGAAGAATCCCATGGACAGAGGAGCCTGGCAGGCTGCAGTTCATAGTGTCACAAAGAGTAAGACACAGCTGAAGCGACTTAACACACATGCATAATGGCATGTATTCACCATTCAGTTCAGTTCAGTCGCTCAGTCATGTCCAACTCTTTGCAACCCATGAACTGCAGCACACCAGGCCTCCCTGTCCACCGAAAACTCCCGGAGATCACAGAAACTGACGGCTATCAAGTCGGCGATACCATCCAGCCATCTCATTCTCTGTCATCCCCTTCTCCTCCTGCCCCCGATCCCTCCCAGCATCAGAGTCTTTTCCAATCAGTCAACTCTTCGCATGAGGTGGCCAAAGTACTGGAGTTTCAGCTTTAGCATCATTCCTTCCAAAGAACACCCAGGACTGATCTCCTTTAGAATGGACTGGTTGGATCTCCTTGCAGTCCAAGGGACTCTCAAGAGTCTTCTCCAACACCACAGTTCAAAAGCATCAATTCTTTGGCACTCAGCTTTCTTCACAGTCCAACTCTCACATCCATACATGACTACTGGAAAAACCATAGCCTTCACTAGATGGACCTTTGTTGGCAAAGAAATGTCTCTGCTTTTTAATATGCTGTCTAGGTAGGTCATAACTTTCCTTACAGGGAATAAGTGTCTTTTAATTTCATGGCTGCAATCACCAAATGCAGTGATTTTGGAGCCCCCCCAAAAAATAAAGTCTGACACTGTTTCCACTGTTTCCCCATCTATTTGCCATGAAGTGATGAGACTAGATGCCATGATCTTAGTTTTCTGAATGTTGGGCTTTAAGCCAACTTTTTCACTCTCCTCTTTCACTTTCATCAAGAGGTTTTTTAGTTCCTCTTCACTGTCTGCCACAGGGTGGTGTCATCTGCCTATCTGAGGTTATTGATATTTCTCCCAGCAATCTTGATTCCAGCTTGTGTCTCTTCCAGCCCAGCATTTCTCATGATGTACTCTGCATAGAAGTTAAATATGCAGGGTGGCAATATACAGCCTTGACGTACTCCTTTTCCTATTTGACACCAGTCTGTTGTTCCATGTCAAGTTCTAACTGTTGCTTCCTGACCTGCATACAGGTTTCTCAAGAGGCAGGTCAGGTGGTCTGGTATTCCCATCCCTTTCAGAATTTTCCACAGTTTGTTGTGATCCACACAGTCAAAGGTTTTGGCATAGTCAATAAAGCAGAAATACATGTTTTTCTGGAAGTCTCTTGCTTTTTCAATGATCCAGTAGATGTTGGCAATTTGGTCTCTGGTTCCTCTGCCTTTTCTAAAATCAGCTTGAACATCTGGAAGTTCACGGTTTATGTATTGCTGAAGCCTGGCTTGGAGAATTGTGAGCATTACCTTACTAGCATGTGAGATGAGTGCCATTGTGCAGTAGTTTGAGCATTTTTGGCATTGCCTTTTTTGGGGATTGGAATGAAAACTGACCTTTTCCAATTCTGTGGCCACTGCTGAGTTTTCCAAATTTGCTGGTATATTGAGTGCAGCACTTTCACAGCATCATCTCTCAAGATTTGAAATAGCTTAACTGGCATTCCATCACCTCCACTACCTTTGTTCATAGTGACGCTTTCTAAAGCCCACTTGACTTCACATTCCAGGATGTCTGGCTCTAGGTGAGTGATCACACCATCGTGATTATCTTGGTTGTGAAGATCTTTTTTGTACAGTTCCTCTGTGTATTCTTGCCACTTCTTCTTAATATCTTCTGCTTCTGTTAAGTCCATACCATTTCTGTCCTTTATCGAGCCCATCTTTGCATGAAATGTTCCCTTGATATCTCTAATTTTCTGAAGAGATCGCTAGTCTTTCCCATTCTGTTGTTTTCTCTATTTGTTTGCATTGATTGCTGAGGAAGGCTTTCTTATCTCTTCTTGCTATTCTTTGGAACTCTGCATTCAGATGCTTATATCTTTTGTTTTCTCCTTTGCTTTTCGCTTCTCTTTTCGCAGCTCTTTGTAAGGCTTCCTCAAACATCATTTTGCTTTTTTTGCATTTCTTTTCCATGGGGATGATCTTGATCCCTGTCTCCTATACAATGTCATGAACCACCATCCATAGTTCATCAGGCACTCTATCAGATCTAGTCCCTTAAATCTTTTTCTCACTTCCACTGTATAATCATACACTATCATAAAGGTAGTTTTAGTGCCCTAAAAAATCCTTGTGCATCTCTAGTCATCCCTCTTCCCTAACCAGTCCAGGACAACCATTGATTTTTTTTCCCCTGTCTCCATGTTTCATCTCCTCCAAAATACATTATATTTGAAATCATACAGTACATGTAGCCTTTTCAGATTGATATTTTTCATTTATTATTATGCATTTAAGTTTCTTCCATGGCCTTTTTTGTCTTAATAGCTCATTTATTTTTAACACCAAATAGTATTCCATTGTTGGAATGTACCATGGTTTATTTACTCATTCATGTAATTTAACACATCTTGGTTTCCTCTAAGTTTTACCTATTATGAATAAGGTAATAGATACCTATTATCAAACTGCTTTTCATAGTGACATTACCATTTTGCATTCCCACCAACAATGAATAATAGTTCCTTTCCTCCGTACCCTTGCCAGTATTTAGTGTTGTCAGTGTTCCTGGTTTTGGCCATTCTAATAGGTATGTAGTGGTGTCTTATTTTTGTTTCAGTTTGTATTTCCTTCTGGACATGTGACATTGAACATCTTTTCATATGTTTGTCAACCATGTATTCTCTTTAGCGAGATCAGTGTTTAGGCCTTTGGTCCATTTTTAAATCGTGTTGTTTATTTTTTATTACTGAATTTTAGAGTTCTATGTATATTTTTATAACTTAAAAAAATCAGTTATATCCTTTACAAATATGTCCTCTCAGTCTGTGGTTTACCTCCTCATTTTCTTGACATTTTCTTTCGCAGAGCAGATATTTTTTAATTTTAATGAAGTCCAGCTTATCAATTATTTCTTTGATCTTTAGTCTAGAAACTCTCCCAAAAAGAAAGATAATGCCATCTTGAGGTTCATATGATTTGTCCTTTTTCTGTCAAGAATCACAGTCCTGTATTACTTTTGTTCAATTTTTGAATACAGTTATGTCACATATTTGATCAAGTATTTTTTTTTTAATGTTCAGTGAAAGCTTCACTCCATAAATTTTAGTCTATCTACTCTAGTCATCTAGAAAGAAAAGAATTTGAAATCACTGCCTTTGGCATGTCAGAAACCCCTCTCCAGCTTTCTCAGTTCTTCATCTTTGAAAACCTTTGTGCTTACTTGATTTTACTCCTTAGGTCTCCTGCATCATTGGTTTGAACATCTGCAGATGAAAAAGATGATATCGATCTTCCCAAGTAAAGACGATAGAGAAGCAAAATTAAATAGGGATAACATTTTTTGTTTGTTTGTTTTGTTTTTTAAGAACATTTTTTTTTCATATTTTTTCTCTCACAATTGAGCTAGAAACCTTTTGCCTAAGATTAACATTACTGGTCTTCTTATACAAACTGAAAGAATTCTCTACTCATTAATTTCTTTTAATTTTAATCCTGCTACCTCCCCTGATGTAGTTCTCTGTGAACTAGTGAAATGAGCCAACCATGCATTTTATTTCAGGATCCCATTAGGAACCTGAAACAAAACTGAGTTAATGAATGAGAAATTTGTTTTTTGAGACTGGGAGAGTGAAAAGACCTAGTGATTTTAATTATTAAACTATATTTGTGATTCAGTCAATCAGATGGAAGCATACTTTTCCCTTAGTAGTTCTCAAGATAGTCACAGTTACAGATTTTTATTTATCCTCAAAATAATAACAATTAATCAGTCATCAAAGAAACTTCATTCATGGCTGCAACAAGCTTTATGTTGCTATTCTACTATTTTTATTGTTATCCACATTTTAATTTTCTTCCCAAAGGAAAAAAAAACATTTCCCTTAAGGCTGAATTAACTGATACCAATCAATAAGGTGGTTTTATAGTTTTAAGTTTTAGAAGGATATTTCCCTTACATATTCCAAAGCAAGGACACTTTTTTTTGTGTGTGGTTGAATTTCATTGATATGTGAAAGGAAAACGTGTTTGACTTTGGTTCTCAGAAACAGATTTCAGACACTGCTTTTCTTAGGACACCTCTTTGTTACAAGTTTCTGTCTGCATGCTGTGCTTGTTCTTTTCAGTTAGCACCACCCACACCTCAAAAACATTCTCAGTTTTTCCATTCCTGTTTTGGGCCCCCGAGGCTTACCCCAAGGCATTGCAATTCTTCTTCTCCTGTGCCCGCGTTCACTAGTATGCTTCTGTGTTTAGCCGATAGGAGACACTGATAGCAGATGGAAAGGAGAGAAAGAGAGGTTGGAATAGCTCTCCTCTTTCTGTCTCTCTAGGCCACCTTTATGCAGTGGCTGAGTCTTTCTTGGAATCATTTTATTTTCTCTTGATCTCCACTCAATGGTTCCATCTCTCCCTGGATATCAAAAACATGAGTTCCCAAATTTATCTTTTTAGTTTTAAGGATGATAACAACACTTAGCTCTTTCTAATCTGGTTGCCTCAACATCCCTTATTGGGTGCCTTAAATTTTCTATGTCTGAAAGCTGTTCTTTTCTTATATTCTCTTTAATTATTTGCCTGAGTTCCTGTGTGTTATGGCACCATGACAGATACTTATGCATCATTCAAGAATCTGTTTTTAAAAGAGGTAGAAAGCAGAAGTCCATCTTTGGTAGACTTAGAGAAAGAACACTGTGGGAGGAGCCATGGTTATGTCCTTGAGTGTTTCTGAAGTTCTTCTAATCTCCTTTATGCTTTTTATTTGTTTTTAACTCAACCCATTTATTCATTTTTTAAGAGATCTACAGTAGCTCTGCCTTTCACCTTTATCATTTTTTTCAATTTTTTTTTTTTACTGTTTTGTTTTTATAGTTTGCGTCTCTTCATTCCCTAGGTTTCAGGCCAGATAATTGTCTCATGAAGACCTTTCTCGATACTTCTGTATAGAGAAACATCTACCCCTGTCATTTTCTACCACATTAACCTGTTCTGTTTCTTTTCTTTTCTTTTTTTTTTTGTCAAATATGTTTCCTTTCTTTTCTTTTTTTAATATAAATTTATTTATTTTAATTGGAGGGTAATTACTTTACAATATTGTATTGGTTTTGCTATACATCAACATGAATCTGCCATGGGTGTACACACGTCCCCCATCCTGAACCCCCCTCCCACCTCCCTCCCCATGCCATCCCTCTAATTTCCTCCCTTTCCTTTTATGTTTCCTTATTATCTTATGTTTCCTTATATTTTGAATGATGTTTCATTATCTTTTGAAGATGCATAGTTCATGAGAGTAGAGTCTTTCCTTTATGCTCTTCATGTTCTTATTGAACATTAAATCCATAGCATCTGAAATGTAGATCCTGACACATAATCATTATTCAGTGAGAACAATAATGCTTTGGAAAACTAGGAAATGAATATTTGAGAAAGACAGCTATGCTTGTATTTTGGGAAGAAACTCCTTAAGTATTATCTGCTTTAAGAGCATCATAAAACTATTAATATCTTTGTTGGTGACAGTGAGACTCATTTAAATGGCAAAGAAAACGAGGATCTTCAGGTTGAATCACATCTATGAAGACAAGAAAATCTACAATTGATGTTAACATACTAGTAGCATCATCTGTACTCACAATTTGGTGAGAAATGGAGGCATGAATTGCATACTCTTAATTTTGGCATCTAGTTTAAATTAAAAAATAGATTTACTTTAAGGCCCATTAATTTTATTCATGGATAATTTCTATCCATTCTTATTATGATATCCAAAAGTCATATACAGATTTTGGATTGCATTATTTAAGTGAATTTTCCTTATTATAATTCTGATAAAATACTTAAATTCCTTTTCTCAGGAGAAGTAACAAGTAGAATTAAAAAATGCCTCTTTATGCTGGGTACAGATCTTTAAAACAGAGATGAATTACTCTCTCTGCTATCAAGTCCCTGAGCTCTGTTTAAAATGATCAAATGTACTTATGATCACAGAAAATCTCCAATGAGGTTTTGTAGTCCATCAGTGCACAAAATCAGCATTTTTTCAATTAGCGTAAAAGACAGAGTGACTGCACAAATTTATCTAGTAAGAGGAAGATGACTGAATTAGTAAGAAAGCTGGTCTCTAGAGGGAGAAGCCAGCTTAGTGGATGAAATTAACTTCTTTTTTTCTATTTTCATATCACTGCATAGTGAATTGAATAAGCTAGTTAAGATATTGAAACCAAATCATACTAAAGGTATTTGTTTACTGAATTTTAAAACTGAAATGTACTTGAATAGCACTTTATTTCTTTCTCTCACATTGAATATGCTATGGTATGGGCTGTGCCTCCATATTCTATATTTAGTTCATTTGCTCAGTTGTGTCCAACTCTTTGTGACTTCATGAACTGCAGCATGCCAGGCCTCCCTGTCCATCACCAGCTCCCAGAGTTTACCCAAACTAATGTCCATTGAGTTGGCGATGCCATCCAACCAGAGGATGAGATCATCCTCTGTTGTCCCCTTTTCCTCCTGCCCCCGATCCCTCCCAGTATCAGGGTCTTTCCAAATGAGTCAGCTCTTTGCATCAGTTGGCCACAGTATTGGAGTTTCAGCTTCAACATCAGTCCTTCCAATGAACACCCAGGACTGATCTCTTTTAGGATGGACTGTTTGGATCTCCTTGCAGTCCAAGGGACTCTCAAGAGTCTTCTCCAACACCACAGTTCAAAAGCATCAATTCTTTGGCGCTCAGCTTTCTTTATAGTCCAATTCTCACATCCATACATGACTACTGGAAAAACCATAGCCTTGAATAGGTGGACCTTTGTTGACAAAGTAATGTCTCTGCTTTTTAATATGCTGTCTAGGTTGGTCATAACTTTCCTTCCAAGGAGTAAGCATCTTTTAATTTCATGGCTGCAATCACCATCTGCAGTGATTTTGGAGCCCAAAAATAGAAAGTTAAAAAGTAGAATTTAGTGGCAAAGTGCTAAGGGATTTGGAGGATTGTGTACCTGAGTTTGACATTGTCTATGTTCATTGCCAGGGCAACAGTTACACTGTTAATGCAATCCTGGTAGACTTACAAGAACAATTTAATAATTCCGTCTTAAATGTAATATCCAGGAGAATTTATAAGTGGTGCTAAAACTGAGACTTCTGTAATATGTCCATAACTTATATTTATACAAAAGTTTAGAGGACCACCATATTCCTGAATAGCTATCTTTTAGAAAACAACAACGGGAAGACAGTTTCTTTCTTTCTTTCTTTCTTTCTTTCTTTCTTTCTTTCTTTAAGTCAGTCTTTCTCCTTGTCCAAGTGATAAAATTCATAAGCAACTTTTTTTGAAATGCCCTTAACAGCCCTTAAAGTTTCACATTGAATGTCTACTTTTCTCCTATTTCCCTCCCACAGTACCCAGAAAAATTTCCCCTTCAGCTGTTTCTCACTATTTCCATATATATGCTCTTTGTATTTTAGTGCCACTGAAAAGTGAAAAATTGTTATTAGTTTTACCAATTCCTCTTTTTACTCTAGATTAGATCAGGGATACTCACATGTAAAGAGTATAGTAATCCAATACACAAAGTCTCAGCAGTAAACCATAGGCAGAGTACTGGTAAGAAGACCATCCAAGAAGTTTGGCAGCATACAATCATAAAGGTCTTTACAGAGGAGTTATCAATGAGATGAGGGGGAAACTGGAAAACATGGCACAAAATATGGATCATGAAATCATTAAAATAGAATGGAAACTAACTTGAGTGGCTAAGAATTAGCACTTGAGAGATGCTTTAGGAGTGATAGTGAACCAGTCATAACATCTAGATGTGGAATTAATGACATATTTGGTAGAAGAGGCTGGAGTAGGAAATAGCAACCCATTCGTGTATTTCTTGCCTGGAAATTCCCATGAATAGAAGGGCTTAGCCGGCTACAGACAATGGGGTCACAAAAAGTGGGACACCACTGAGTGACTAAATATTTGATAGAAGATGGGTTTCCCTGGTGGCTCAGACACTAAAGAATCTGCTTGATAGAAGAGGTAGATGATGAGATTAAGCTGGGGAGAACAAGGAGGGTGATACAATATTGATTCCTATCCATTCAAGCGAGTCTCTGAATTTCACCTGTTTTTCTAAGGGAGTCAATAAGGAAATGGAAACAGAATGAAGATGGGTATGCAATGCATTTGTGAGACTTCAGTTAGGAAAAACAACAACAACAACAACAAAACACACCCTAGCTACTTCAACAGAGAAAATTTAATATAAGAAATTCATTAAACACATATTGGATAACTTGAAAATAATAGGACAAAATGAAATAAGATAGCAATTAATGAGAAAATGGGTTTTGCCTTCAGAGACAGTGGAACACATTGGAGTTTTCAGAAACTACAGGCCAAGAGTGGGTCCCATATAATCTGAAAATCAGATACGTGAAAAGGGGTTGCCAGCTTCTAGTGGGTAACCCAGGAGGAGACTTACAGACAAGCACTCTGACCTCAGAGCAACTAATATTTCAGTTCGGTTCAGTCACTCTGTCGTGTCTGACTCTTTGCGACCTGTCCATCACCAGCTCCCGTAGTTCACTCAAACTTATGTCCATCAAGTCGGTGATGCCATCCATCCATCTCATCTTCTGTCGTCCCCTTCTCCTCCTGCCCCCAATCCCTTCCAGCATCAGAGTTTTTTCCAAGTCAACTCTTCACATGAGGTGGCCAAAGTATTGGAGTTTCAGCTTTAGCATCATTCCTTTCAAAGAAATCCCAGGGCTGATCTCCTTCAGAATGGATAGGTTGGATCTCCTTGCAGTCCAAGGAACTCTCAAGAGTCTTCTCCAACACCACAGTTCAAAAGCATCAGTTCTTCAGTGCTCAGCCTTCTTCACAGTTCAGCTCTCACATCCATACATGACCACTGGATAAACCATAGCCTTCACTAGACGGACATTTGTTGGCAAAGTAATATCTCTGCTTTTGAATATGCTATCTAGGTTGGTCACAACTTTTCTTCTAAGGAGTAAGCGTCTTTTAATTTCATGACTGCAATCACGATCTGCTGTGACTTTGGAGCCCAAAAATAAAGTCAGCCACTGTTTCCCCATCTATTTCCCATGAAGTGATGGGACCAGATGTCATGATCTTCGTTTTCTGAATGTTGAGCTTTAAGCCAACATTTTTACTCTCCTCTCTCACTAATATTTAGGAGCTGGAATAAGGGTCCCACAGACGCACATCTGAGGAGGACATGACACACATGTTGATGCGATACCACAAGTTTTCAGAGAAGAGCTCTTGAAGAGCTAGTGGTCAACCTGGTCCTGGCAACCCCCTGGGGGGTTAGGTAGGGAAGGGGTAGGTGATGAAGATGGTTTGCAAAGAGCAAGATTATACTATAAGTGGGAAACCATTGCTGCAGCCAAGGTGAAGCAACATGCATGGGATGACTTTGATAGGAACAACAGGCAAACTGAAATTAGCAAGTCCCCTCTTTCTCCATTGTGCCCCCTCAGTCACCCTCCAGTGCTTGTGCTGAAAAAGCATAAGAGGAATCCACATGATGAAGAACTATAGATTGTAGAATGTCCACTCCAGCATCAAAAAAATAAAATATAAAAGTATGGATTTAGAGCTGAGTCAGTGGATTTATAATCGGCATGAATATGACACATAATTTCAAACTCTAATTAGGACTGCTTACCCTGAGAAATGTCCTAGCTTTATGACTCAGTGTGTGAAAGAGATAGAGCAACATTTTACTTTATAACTGTAGAGAGAGCAAGCTAAGTAGTGATAATTAAGCGCTAAATAACCTAATAAAATAATGGACTTTGCTGTGAGCTACTTTATAAACCACCTTTAAAATCTGCTTTCCCTAAAAGGGATGCTGGCAAAGGCAAACACTAAAACCTAAGAAGTGATATTGATGGACTAGGGATGGTCATGCACTGGTGACTTCTCCTCCATCAACAGGCAGACTGTTCCCCTTCCTTGAATTTGAGCTGGCCTTAGTAATTTGACCAATCACATGCAGCAGCAGTGACTTTCCTGGACACTGGAAACAAGGACAGGAGACTCTTTCCAGTTTCGACCCAGGCCTTACTGTCTCAAGGATCTCTGAGCTATCAGATAAGAAGTCTGATTACAGCACTGGAGAGGTTTCTTGTAGGTGCTCTGCCAGAGCCCCAAACATGTAAAACCAAAAATGTGGCTCCTCCAGCAGTGGCATCTCTGTGATGTCTGTTGGCAGCATGTGGAATGCCTGAATTCATGACCCAGAAACTGATGAGACAGAATAAAATAATCGTTTTTAGTAAATTTGGGGATAGTTTATTATGCATCATTAGATGGTGCGACCGACATACATAAGATGAGAAACCTGCAGAATTTCTGTGAGAGTCGGTAAATCCACCTGCCAATGGAGAGACCCGGGTTTTATCCCTGGGTCCAGAAGATCCCCTGGAGAAGGGAATGGCTACCCACTCCAGTATTCTTGCCCGGAGAATTCCATGGACAGAGGAACTTGTCCTCTACAGTTCATGGAGTCACAAGGAGTCAGACACAACTGAGTGACTAACAATTTCACATTTTCACTTTCATGCAGCATAGTTTCCAGGTTCCCAGTTTACTCCAAAAGGCTTTTTTCCCCTTTATTATTCTTGAAAGGAGAACAAACAATAAAATGGGAAGAAATGATAGAAATAGAATGCAGTAGAATTCTTTTTCTACTGCAATTAAGTAAAATGCAGTAAATAAAACAAATACAAAGAAAAAATAACAGAAAAGAATATATTTTTTCTGTACTCTCAAGGGAGAATGGACTCAGAATCAAGAGGAAAATGTGAGGTATTAAAATGAAAAAATATTAGGAAAAATAAAATAAAAACTGAAAGAAATTGTCTAATTTTTTAAGACAGAATTAAAGGTTTCTGACTTATTATAGAGTAAAAACATTTGTGGAAGGCCAATATTTCTAGAATTACTGACTTCAAAATTGAGATAATGATTTTAAAAGAAAAAAATCTATACTGGCATCAGAAATCTGGAGCAAGGAAGGATGAGAGAGGCAAATATCACAAGGACGGGATGACTTAGGAGAAGGAAGTAATGATCGGCAGCTTTTTACCTAGAAATAATTGGTGATACAGAAATTGCAGTGTGAGAGATTTAATATAGGCCTAAAAGCTCTGAGTAAGTAGAGGAGGGATTTTTTTTTTTCCAGTCTTATATTCAAGGAAGATGGATTAAAATACAAGATCTCCCCAGAGAGGCTCCCTGATGAAACTTTAGGCTCTTAGGTGAAAGCCCTATAATATACCTAAAAGAAAGGAACAAAAAAGAGTCTTAAACTAAATGCAACCTGATTTCAACTCCTGATAGTCCCTGATTGGATTAAGATGATCAGTCTCCCACTTTCTCTGGCTAGCAGTGAAAAAAGAGTGAAACCTCTCTAGAAACAGATAATGCCATAATATTCAAAGTCATTAAACATATATCTCAGTTCAGCTAATGAATTATTTTGATGAGATTCATGTTTTGTTCTTATTTTGGCTTCAAAATGCTGTCTGTGGAGGGAAACATGAAAAAGTGGTCACCCGTGGTCCTTGTCTCATGATGATCATGTTTTCTTATAATTCTTTCCCCTCCTGGACCTGCAGCTTTCTTCAACCAAGAGAATAACCCAAAGGTTCTGGGATGTTTCTCCCTTGATTATATGTTCTGTTATTTAGCAGTATTTAATGCTCTGTCTTCTTTGCAGATTCTCTCTAATGACTAGTCTTACTGTTTTGAAGAAGTAAGGGTTTATGTGGCAAGGACCGGTGATGGAATATTACTCAACCATAAAAGAACAAGATTTTGTCATTTTGCAATAACGTGAGTAGACTTGGAGCATATTAAACTTAATGAAATAAGTTAGATAAAAATGATGCTGCACATTTTCACTTGTATATGGAATCTAAAAAATTATACGAGTGAATCAATATGATAAAATCAAAACAGACTCACAGATACAGAGAACAAACTAGTGGTTACTAGTGAGGAGAGGGGAAGGTGGGGAGGCAAGATAGGAGAAGGGATCAAGAGATAGGAGTAATCTAGGAAATTCTGTAGTAGTCTGGTTGTTAGGATTTTCACTGCTGAGGGCCCAGGTTCAATCCCCAGTTAGGGAACTAAGATCCCATAAGTTGTGTGTAATGGCCAAAAGAAAAAAAATGTAATGTACAATGGAGTATAATCTATAAAAAATATTGAATCACTATATTATACACCTAAACTTATATAACTTTATAAATCAGGTATACTTCAACAGGAAAATTAAAATTAAATTGAAATATGTAAATCAGTCAATGGATAACTTCTCCAAAAAAGAAGAAGTGAGAGCCTAGAATGAGAAGCCTTTCAACAGCACAGAAACTTGGAGGAGTACCCCAAGCTATAGAAGGAAGCTGAACCAACACCTTGATTAAAGCCTTGTCAGACCGTAAGAAGTAGGAAGTTAACTGCTCAGACTAAACAAACAGTATCAAAAGAGAAAAGCTTCAACTCCCTAGATATTAAGCAGTACTTTCAAGGAAGTTTTATTCTAAACTACAGACCTGAAAATGTAGCTTCAAAATTATAATAAAAGTAGAATAAAATTATAATATAATAAAATGCATATTATGCTTCCCTTGTGGCTCAGCTGGTAAAGAATCTGCCTGCAATGGGGGAGACCTGGGTTCAATCCCTGGATTGGGAAAATCCCCTGGAGAAGGGAATGTATGGCTATCCATTCCAATATTCTGGGCTGGAGAATTCCATAGACTGTATATACTATGGAGTCACAAAGAGTGGACATGATGGAGTGACTTTCACTTCACTTCACTTCACAGAATATCATGAACTCACTCATTTGATTCCCATCCCAGGTTAAATTTACAATTTCCTTAAACTTTCAGCCAAGAAAAGAAAATATTCATGATTGGCTTGGGACTTATTGATTAATATATTATCTAAAAATATAAGTATACCGAGGAGAATATCTGTTTAACAAGTTTTCATATGTAATTCTTCAAATATAAATAATCACTATATATTTACAGAAATCATTATATTTCCATTAGTGACATCCTTTAAAAATGACTATGTCTATTTGTCAGGCTTATTTTATTTCTGATGGTTGCTAATTTCCTAAAATATTGCTTTTATTACAGCATGCAAAAATATGTAGTTTCTAGCAGAAGTGATTTTACTAGGATTTTAAATCTGTTCTGAAGTGACAAGATTATTTAAATTAATGAAGAAACTAGATAAATTAAAAGCTTTGTTTGGTAGATTATGCCATCAACTGATTTCAATATCAAAATTAAACATAGAATAATGGATAATCTAAGATTATAGATGTTGGTGTCTTATTTCTAATGTCAATCCTGAAATATATTTTCCAACATGAAATATTTCAAGATTTTCAACCAACATGTTTTGATGATTACCCCTTAGATAACTATGCTAACACTTTGCCACAGTAAGGTTATCACCATCCATGTTGGTCAAATCCAGAAAGAAAATGAGAAAAAGTTGGAAAAATTATTAGAAAGATATTAATAAATATCTTCTTGCTTTTCTCCTTGATCATCACCTGAGATATGTTGAAGAACATGTTATGAGCTGCCAGTGACTGGAATTTTAAGAGTGCTTTAGAGTCAGTAATTATGGATCATGGAAAAAAACAAGAGAGTTCCAGAAAAACATCTATTTCTGCTTTATTGACTATGCCAAAGCCTTTGACTGTGTGGATCACAATAAAGTGTGGAAAATTCTGAAAGAGATGGGAATATCAGACCACCTGACCTGCCTCTTGAGAAATCTGTATGCAGGTCAGGAAGCAACAGTTAGAACTGGACATGGAACAACAGACTGGTTCCAAGTAGGAAAAGGAGTACGTCAAGGCTATATATTGTCACCCTGCCTATTTAACTTCTATGCAGAGTACATCATGAGAAACGCTAGACTGGAAGAAACACAAGCTGGAATCAAGATTGCCAGGAGAAATATCAATGACCTCAGATATGCAGATGACACCACCCTTATGGCAGAAAGTGAAGAGGAACTAAAAAGCCTCTTGATGAAAGTGAAAGAGGAGAGCGAAAAAGTTGGCTTAAAGCTCAACATTCAGAAAACGAAGATCATGGCATCTGGTCCCATCGCTTCATGGGAAATAGATGCGGAAACAAAGGAAACAGTGTCAGACTTTATTTTTTTGGGCTCCAAAATCACTGCAGATGGTGATTGCTGCCATGAAATTAAAAGATGCTTACTCCTTGGAAGAAAAGTTATGACCAACCTAGATAGCATATTGAAAAGCAGAGACATTACTTTGCCAACAAAGGTCCATCTAGTCAAGGCTATGGTTTTTCCTGTGGTCATGTATGGATGTGAGAGTTGGACTGTGAAGAAGGCTGAGCGCCAAAGAACTGATGCTTTTGAACTGTGATGTTGGACAAGACTCTTGAGAGTCCCTTGGACTGCAAGGAGATCCAACCAGTCCATTCTGAAGGAGATCAGCCCTGGGATTTCTTTGGAAGGAATGATGTTAAAGCTGAAACTCCAGTACTTTGGCCCCCTCATGCGAAGAGTTGGCTCATTGGAAAAGACTTTGATGCTGGGAGGGATTGGGGGCAGGAGGAGAAGGGGACGACAGAGGATGAGATGGCTGGATGGCATCACTGACTTGATGAATGTGAATCTGAGTGAACTCCAGGAGTTGGTGATGGACAGGGAGGCCTGGCGTGCTACAATTCATGGGGTCACAAAGAATCGAACACGACTGAGTGACTGAACTCAAGTGAACTGAATTATCATCTCAGCAACAGTTTCCAATTTTTATAATTTATACATTTATGTCTAAATTCAGAAACAGCACGTTTTGAAGGAAAAAATATTTTTGTGGAGTCAATATGTAAATGTCAAAGTTAGCCAAATTAATAAACTTCTGTATATTAATGTGAAAGTGTTAGTTGTTCAGTCGTATCTAACTCTTTATGACCCCATGGACTGTAGCCTGCCAGGCTCCTCTGTCTTTGGAATTCTCCAAGAAAGAATACTGGAGTTGTTGCCCATCCCTTCTCCAGGGAATCTTTCTGACCCAGAGACTGAACCCTAGTCTCCTAAATTGCAGGCAGATTCTTTACCATCTGAGCCACCAATATATGAACTAAATCTAATTTTTCTTAATTACTTTTTGTGTGATTAGATGATATAGTTAATTATATTATGAAAATGATAAAGGAAAAACAATGGGTTTCAGAAAAAACAGACAAGAGAGAGCATCCATGGAAATATTTGGCAATATCCCTTGAGAGATTAGTAGATTTTTCTAGAAGACCTACCTGCTGAGCTGGGATAACAGTGACACATTGTGAGGCAAAAATTAAAAGTGAGGAAAACGGTTAGTTACCAGAGTGGTCATAACAAATGGGAATTTCAAGCAGAACAGTTGAGACCAAGGTCTGGGTCATGGTCATGAGTTAAGAATTTAGTTTGTCAACTGCCAAAATAGTTGAAGTAATTACCTACTAGCATCAAGGCAAACTTGGAAACTTTTGGATGTCTTTCTTTCTTTTTTTTTTTTTTAACTTCAATAATATACATTTTTCTGGTATTCCATTAAAGAAGTTTGTAGGAACTCAATCTGACTATTGTAGAGAAATTTATTTAACTTAGTAAGAAAGTTATTATTGAAGAAGGTGAGTGAAGAAGCCTGAAGTACAATTCTCTGGGATCCCTCTCTCAAACTATGACACAGAACAAAAAAACAGCTCAAAGAGAATATAGTATCTCATGCACTTCACACACTTCTTAACATGGTAGTGAAATATAGGATTGGCCAAAAAGTTTGTCGAATTTTTCTGTACCATCTATGGACAAACCTGAACAAAACTTTGACCAACCCAATGCTTACAGTATTCATTTTACAACACTTCAAAAATCCATTACTACATGGATGACATTGTTCAATATAGGTTAGATTGCTTCTAAGCCATTGCAGATATATGACCATTTTTGTTCTGAATGGCTGTTTAAATTAATTGGCAAGACATAAGAAACCAGTTTTCAAGATCAAAAATTTTTACGTAATAAGTCTTTGTAGTATAATTAAAGATATTCTGTAGAGCACAAAACCAAAACAGATAAAACAGAAAGTTATACTCCTGAAAATGCTATTTATAGATATTAGACGATCTGATAGTTTGTGACATGTAGGCAGAGTTCATAAGATACATGAAATTCAGAGAGTAAATCAGAAACATAACTCATTAAAGATAGAATAAATGGAACATAGGTTTAAAAAGATAGAGTGAACAAGAATGTTGCTTACAGATGGAAAGGATTGAAAAAGATGTCATTGTAAGGGACATATTTTATTAATTCCAGATTAGTATTAATAGCTATATCATCCTTAAATTTCACTTCCTTCTACTGGTAACAACTGGTTACAGTCTCATTCTGGTCCCATTCATGTTATTGCCTCAGACATAAACCACCATCACCACCAGAAACAGATTTTTTTTTAAAGGGACTACATCAGGTTGTCTCGGGAGATACAACTGTCTCTCAAGGAGTAGTTGGCCTTGAGTCACTCTGATGGAGCAAGTATATGTTTGCTGTCTGTGTCTCATCTTGTATGCATATGATCAAAAGGGAAATCTGATATGGCAAAGAGAGAGAAAGAGGGAGAATATAAGAAGATTGGTTAATACAGAATTAAGGTAGAGTGTTCTTTCTACCCCATGTTCACCATGTCGTAAGTGTTAGCCAATCACTTATCTTTCCCTTTGTTTCTTGCCTTATTTTATATAATGTAATAGGCCATATGATCTCTGTATCTTAATTTAATCTTGACCCCCAGCTCTGGGATAACGTGCTTGGCAATGTCCTTGGAGGCTACCACAACATCAAGGTAACTTTCCAAATGACATTTCAGTTGTCCACCAGAGTAAAAGGAACTCTAATTAATAGGAATACCATTTTCATCTTCTAGACTTTTGAAACAGCCTCCTTCAAATATTCAATATCTGCTTACCAAAGAAAATTAAAAATAAAATTGCCATTTGGGTAGGGAACCTTATAGGTATACTGATATATTTATGGACAATTAGGCAGTTTTTCTTAAAATGTCACAGGAAATAAGAATTGTCACTTGTATAAATATTTTGGAAGAAATATTTATTAGAAACCATTATTAGTATATTCTGCATGGTCATGATAGGTAGCTCTCTCTATTTTTTTATTGGAATAATACTGCCTTTCTGAATATCGAACATAATTCATGCCAGTCACCATGGCATATTATAATTAGGCACAGTTAGTTTTTTAAAAAATAATTGACATAAAGCATGTTTCTATTTTGACAATATTTTATTAAAAGTAGACATTTGATGAGAAAAAGATAGTTTTATATTTCCCATGAATCCAGCTTTATCTTTCAATGTAATCAAGATTTAAGAAAACTGAAATACTGTGTAATATTTTGATATGAATATAGATTTATATAATTTATGCTGACTTTTCTTAGGCAATAATAAAATCAATAATAACCTTCAAAACTGGATATAAAAATAACCCCTGACTTCATCATAAAATTATGATTAAGTGGTTGAGCTCATGAGCTACAAAAAGAAACATGTTATCTATCACATAATGTTTGGAGAAATCTCAGTTGATTTTTAAACTGTAATTTTAAAAAGGTATGTTACTTCAGAGACAACCAAGAACTTCAGAATGGCATGTGAAAAAATCTAAAAATATTTATTTCCATTAAAATAAAATGGAATAATAATTGGTCATATCATATATGAACTCTGCTTAATGATTTGTTATTGGTGAAAGCTATTTCTTTAAAATAGTAAAACTCAAACAAAATGTTCATGTGTGTGTGTGTGTGTATTCATATGTGCACATATACTATGAGCTACTCTGTTTAATGTAGAGGACGGATGACTCACCCAGATGCCCCCTTCATTTCTGTTATTCTTCCAAATACTTCCTACATTACTTCTGCTCAATGTGTCAAAGAGACATTTGATACTGTCCATGATGTGTCTTTGAAAATTATAAAATTCTGAACAAAATTGTTCAGTGTATTAAGGGCTGCTGTTGGTAAGATATGTAGAGCCCATGGACAGTGTATTTTCAAAATTGGGCTGAGCTGCTTTCTCTTGAAAGTTACACTTAGATGAGGGATTTTCAAAATATCCAGAGCAATCTGTGTTAAATTGTAATTTTCTGTCACCTCACAGTATGAAGAGATAAATGTGAGCAGATATAGAGCTGAGCATCAGAGCACTGATGCTCTTAGGAGAAAGAACAGGCTGAGGAAGGAGGGAACAGCTTGATTTCCTGAGTGGATGGATTGCATGCTTGAGGATGAATCGCTGGTTCCTTCTACTTCTCTTGCTCATGAAGGTCAGGTCTGAAGCACCACAGATGAGACCGGATATTTTCATCTGTCTACGGCTATGAAGAGTAGGGATAGCACACTTATGAGGAGGAGATATGTTACAGTTCCATGCATGGTAGGAACTTTGTACCTAAATAAGCCTTAGTCCAAAATGACAGCTTTACATAACACATTGCTTTACTTCATAGAACAGTTGTTTCTCAGAGTAAAACACCCTCTTGAAGGTGCTGGGCCATAATGGGTCACAGTATCTGCTACCCCAAAGTTACCTCTCATTCTTAATCCTAGGTGATCAGATCACATCCAGAGAGGAAGGAGTTAAAGCCTCAAAAAAAAAAAAATAAGAAGAAAAAATGAATAAAAACACTAACAGAAAATGGTGTGGTCATGTTCTTTATCTGGAATAATAAGCATACTTATTCTAATTTAGCATTACTCAATAAATAAAATAAAATACTTGGAATAGTTTGCAATCAACTAGCCATTCCCCTCACCACACCCCCAAGTAAAAAGAAAAACCCCAAAAGAAGAATCTGATAGAAAGCGCTATACCAGACTAAGGAAGAATATAATCAGGGAAAAAGTCACCCTTCTTCTAAAATACTTTGGATTATTGTCCTTATATGTGTATTAAAGGAGGAACAAAGAAAGCAATTCTACCTAGAAAAGAAAGATTTACTTCACATATATAAGCTATGAATTATTATTATCTCACTTTACAGAAGAAAATACAAATATAGAAATTCAATTTTTAACTTTTAATGGATTTCCATTTTATTAAACATATAGGTAATTCATTGGTTATTTTTAAGTTATTATGTATATTCCCACAAAGTTGATCAGGAGACCCATAATTTGTTAGTTTATATGTAGCATCATATACAAACATAAGTATAATCTTATGAGATTAGTTAATATATAATCATTGATAAAAATGACAGCAATGAAAATTCAAATGTATTATAGCAGGAGTGGATTCTCATTTGCAGTTTAACTTTTATTTTAAAATAGAAAAAAAAATCATGACAAATTATTTTGTTAGAATTTTATAACCATAGTAATACTCATAGAAAGGAGACTCATGCAAAAGTGTCTCTCTGTTATGGCAGCAAGAAAACAAAATTAAATGACCAATAAATTATGACAAATAAAAATTTGATCTGTGGTCAATATTTTTAATAATGTTATTTAATTTAAACAAAAATATAAAGTTACAGTTTAACAAAATCAAAATATATATAGCAGACCCATAAGATATGCATCAGAATTTGATTTTTTTTCAATAGAATCTTTACACCATACATTGTATATTTTTTAGATAATCATAAAGTGTTGCATTCCCTTTGACAAAAAACATTTTTAGTCATAGTTTTTGGAAAGAAAGCCTTCTTTTATATTTTTATATGTATTTCACTCGTGTAAAACAACCGTAAACCATAATACAGAACCTGAAAAAGAGTTTGTTTCAAATGAGGTTTGGGTGGATTCTGCCACATTATTGTTCAAGGTATCAGCATAAAGTACTAGGATTCCTAAAAATACAGTTTTATCCTTAATTTTTTAAAAAAAAGATAATAAAGTGAAGGCAAGTAAAATGTTAAATTTCTTTTTTTTTTCTCCTTAGACAAAAGAAGAAAGAGAGGTAGATAGTTTCTGACATTTTTTGAGCCCTAATATATCTTAGCCCCTTTAATGAGCTGTTAAAATGCTGTCTAATTTTTCACAGTATGTTCAGGTTATGCATTTTATAGAGAAAACAGAATCAGAATGCTCAGATAACTTGTCAAGGTCTCAAACTTCATATTTGATGGAAGTGGAGCAGTGAATGCAATCCAGGTTGGTGTGATTTGCTAACCCATGCTCAGGATGATTGATTTTTTGAGAAAATATGTAGGAGATTGAATAAAATATAAATCAAGAAATTCTCAGTTGCTCATAGAAATAGAGAAAGAACAAGTCAATATAATTGAACTTCATATGTATTCCCTAAATTTAACTTTCTACTAATGACTTCTGTTCTTTCTTTTATTTAAGGCACAGAAGGTATTTGGTTTAATCTTTCTCCCCAGCCCCTTACCCACAGAGATGGAGGTGTTAATGAGCAGTGAAATGGCCCAAAGACAGACATCAGGAAGCAGGAGGGAAAGAAACAGGGGGCCTGAATAATCCAACCAAAAAATCAGCCCTTTAAATATTCAAAATACAATAGTTTTTTACACTATCTGTATCTTGCAGCCCGAGCTTAAAAAAAAAAAAAAAATCGAAGTATGATTTATAATTTTAAGCTTCATCAACTAGGAAATCAAGTTAGACTTTCATTAATCACTCAAGCAAGAATTAAGATTTAGCCACAGTTCCCTCCAGGCTATTAGAGTCAAAAGCACTCACTGTAAGATCAAGGATATCTGCAGTCCTTCCTTGACTTCCTCCCTCCTTCCTTCCCTCTCTCTTTCCCTCCTCCCTTTCCTCCCTTCCTTCCATCTTTCTCCTTCCCACCTCTCTTTCATGTCTCCCTCCTCCTTTCCGCCATCCTCCTTCTACCCCTGCACCCCACCCCACCCCACCCCACCCCACCCCACTCCATTCCAAACTTTTGTCCTTTCTTTTTCTCTTTAAGGGCTTCCCCGGCAGCTCAGACAGTAAAGAAAAATGGATTAAAGATCTAAATGTAAGACCAGAAACTATAAAACTCCTAGAGGAGAACATAGGCAAAACACTCTCAGACATAAATCACAGCAGGATCCTCTATGATCCACCTCCCAGAATTCTGGAAATAAAAGCAAAAATAAACAAATGGGATCTAATTAAAATTAAAAGCTTCTGCACAACAAAGGAAAATATAAGCAAGGTGAAAAGACAGCCTTCTGAATGGGAGAAAATAATAGCAAATGAAGCAACTGACAAACAACTAATCTCAAAAATATACAAGCAACTTCTGCAGCTCAATTCCAGAAAAATAAACGACCCAATCAAAAAATGGGCCAAAGAACTAAATAGACATTTCTCCAAAGAAGACATACGGATGGCTAACAAACACATGAAAAGATGCTCAACATCACTCATTATTAGAGAAATGCAAATCAAAACCACAATGAGGTACCACTTCACACCAGTCAGAATGGCTGCGATCCAAAAATCTGCAAGCAATAAATGCTGGAGAGGGTGTGGAGAAAAGGGAACCCTCCTACACTGTTGGTGGGAATGCAAACTAGTACAGCCACTATGGAGAACAGTGTGGAGATTCCTTAAAAAATTGCAAATAGAACTACCGTATGACCCAGCAATCCCACTGCTGGGCATACACACCGAGGAAACCAGAATTGAAAGAGACACATGTACCCCAATGTTCATCGCAGCACTGTTTATAATAGCCAGGACATGGAAACAACCTAGATGTCCATCAGCAGATGAATGGATAAGAAAGCTGAGGTACATATACACAATGGAGTATTACTCAGCCGTTAAAAAGAATTCATTTGAATCAGTTCTGATGAGATGGATGAAACTGGAGCCAATTATACAGAGTGAAGTAAGCCAGAAAGAAAAACACCAATACAGTATACTAACACATATATATGGAATTTAGGAAGATGGCAATGACGACCCTGTATGAAAGACAGGAAAAAAGACACAGATGTCTTTGGACTCAGAGGGAGAGGGAGAAGGTGGGATGATTTGGGAGAATGGCATTCTAACATGTATACTATCATGTAAGAATTGAATCGCCTGTCTATGTCTGACGCAGGATACAGCATGCTTGGGGCTGGTGCATGGGGATGACCCACAGAGATGTTATGGGGAGGGAGGTGGGAGGGGGGTTCATGTTTGGGAACGCCTGTAAGAATTAAAGATTTTAAAATTAAAAAAATAAAAAACTAAATAAAATAAAATAAAATCCTTCCCAACACTCTAAAAAAAAAAAAAAAAAAAAAAAGAATCTACCTGCAATGCAGGAGACGGGGGTTGGGGAGGTCCCCTGGAGGAGGGCATGGCAATCCATTCAAAAAATAAAATTCTGGCTCTTAGTTGAGAACATCTTCATCCATTTTTATTGATAGTTGTCTTGAATCATCTGAATATCATAATCTAAAATGTTCTTCTTTCCTTGTTATTAAGAAATTGACATTTCTACCATGAAAATTATTATCATTTTTCTTACAATCTGCCTGCAACCTTGTTTAGCTAAATAGTAACAAGTAATTTGGGATAAAATTAGTCTAAATCTTTGCTGTAATTTATTGATATGTGTATTATACACTCATGCACATTTACAGTTTTATTGTTATCCCTACTCCTTTTTGGAAAGAGGAATTCAGAACTAAAGCTTTTCCACTCTGTTTATTTTAAAAAGCTGTTCTTGGTTGCTAGTTTCAGTTACTGTAGTCAGTGCCTTGGGCCATCTGTGATTGCCTTTCTCTCACAGTATGCCCTAATCTATCCTTTTGCTAGATTTATTCTTTTTTCTGGATCTTGAATCAAACTATTAAATAACAATATGCTATATTATGAATATTATTTAATTGGAAAGATATATATATTTGTCAAAGCAAAGGACATTTCATTTTGCATTGAAGAACACTTCCTTGGGCCAATTTGCTAGGTGATTTAAATGATCAATTTCACTCAATTAACATTAGTTTTCTTATATTTTTGCTCTGTGGAGGGCATCATCAAAATTGTAGTAACAAATCTATTATATCATGATGACAAATGATAGGAGGCATTGCAGTTGATCATCATATGAGAGAGTCTTTCGTGTGAGAAATTACACTGATATAGTGGTAGCCTTCACATTCACTCTCAACCAGGTTCTTCCAGAGGTTACAAATCAGTGAAGCCTGTTAAGAGCAACTTAAGATGCATGAATAACATGGTTTACGAATGAACTTAAAAGTTGTGGCAAAAATCTAGCAGGAGGAGAAAGGATAAGGTAGCACATTGAGAAAAGGGTACAGATGTGGTGGGAAGGGCTCCTGTACCATCACCCATCTTCACATGTCCTGTCACTGTCTCACACATAAGCAGTATCCTCTGATGATGAGGTTGAAATAAGGGAGGGGGGAAGGATGGTTAGCAGATAGAAAGTGCCTGGAGCCAATACACACTTTCTATATGAGTAGGATGCAGGAGAGAGAAAAAAGCAAAAACATTTGTTGAACTGTTATGGATTTCTGTAGTGTTAAGGGCACTTGGGACCAGAATCAATATGACCAGAATGGAGCTTGATAAATGGAGGACATAAATATCGAGTGTCTTATGTGACTCACGTGTTTTTCTGTCCATTATCATCCTGTTCTCCATGTGTCCCTTTAATTGTATCATGAATGGTTCTTACTTCTTGGTCCTTTATCCCTTTCTGACAATGTTCAGTGCATATGTATTCTATTTACATTATTTATGTACATAGATGCTCTATTTACAATATTTATATATAGCACATCTCTCAAACATCTTGCTTCTATATTTAGTTTTATCTGTTATCTTAGTGTATTTACTTTTCTTTTTTTATAGCAGAATAGAATGTTCTCAAATAAAACTTTAGATGCATATCAGAACATAAATTTTGAAGAATAGTATGAAGCTGGATGAATACTAACATATTTTTGCAGGAGTATCAGGAACATTTGATGAGGGGGGAAATCTTACCATAAACACATGAAGAATTAAAGCAAAAATATTTTAAATATATATATGCAAGTATGCCGATTTAACATAAGACCCAATGTTATTTAAGGCACGTTATCTCAGATAAGGTAATATTGGGTTTCAATAGTGCAAAAGCATTCAGAAATATGTTTTTCTTTAAGCTCATCCTCTATGTAAATATGTCTAAAATACTTTAAAAAGCAAAGAGTCATGTCTGTCCTCTGTTTGCAGTCCTCATATCTGTCAGACGGGTTTACCATATAAAGTTGACCACTGGCCGATCTGCCATGTTGTCCAAGCACCCTTCATACCCTTAATTCTAGGCATTTCTCTGCCCTCTCTGTTTTCTGTGTCTAGGCAGGTTTGGCCTCAGGTACTGTCCACTGGGCTCTCATTCCTGATAGCAATATCGCCATCATATTGAGGAAGAGAAGAATCCTCTACTATCTTGTTTATTAGCAGCATCATGGTGATCACAAGGCAGAGCATGATATGTGTGTGTGTGTGTGTGTGTGTGTGTGTGTGTGTCTTTCATATATTTTGTAGCTTTTGTTATAATTTTGTTGTTTTACCATTACATCATGACTGTAGAACAGTATTTTAAACCCAACCTTCCTCTGATGTTTGTGTTCACATGAATAGTGCATACATTAAATGTTCTCAACTGGAATATCTAATAATTAGACGAGTTTATACAAGATGTAAAGAAATGTTTGGCAGACATTGAACAGAGTGCAGATTTTAAATAAGTGTATCCAGGTTCTTTCTTCAATTGTTGATAGACTATCAATACAGAGATTAGTGGGACTGGGCTTAGGGTGTGGTATTTTTCTTTATAACAGGAAGAAAATGTTATGAGATTGAAACCATTGTGAATAAACCAGAAAATCTCCTAATATTATGTGTACATATAATATTTTGAACCCCTAAAATTTTGGAGTTAGTTCTGTAATCTATTCTTTATCAGTTGACCCTCTTTTACTTTTAATGTATTATCGTTTTATTTCACTTCCTTTTAATGGGTTCACAAGCTTGGAGATTCCTTTGATTTATGTATTCAGGAAGTATTCAATTATGCACCTACTATGTGTCAGTAACCATTTTGACCTGGATATAGAAAAAAGAAACAAACATAAAGTATCTTATATTCTAGTAGAAAATGCTAATTGATCAATAGATAGGTGGAGGAGGGGAAGAGAGACAGGTGTCTCTTTAGAGGTCACATCTGAGCAGATCTTGTGTGAAGCAAAAGAATAAACTTCACACCAGTCAGAATGGCTGCGATCCAAAAATCTGCAAGCAATAAATGCTGGAGAGGGTGTGGAGAAAAGGGAACCCTCCTACACTGTTGGTGGGAATGCAAACTAGTACAGCCACTATGGAGAACAGTGTGGAGATTCCTTAAAAAATTGCAAATAGAACTGCCTTATGACCCAGCAATCCCACTGCTGGGCATACACACTGAGGAAACCAGAATTGAAAGAGACACATGTACCCCAATGTTCATCGCAGCACTGTTTATAATAGCCAGGACATGGAAACAACCTAGATGTCCATCAGCAGATGAATGGATAAGAAAGCTGTGGTACATATACACAATGGAGTATTACTCAGCCGTTAAAAAGAATTCATTTGAATCAGTTCTGATGAGATGGATGAAACTGGAGCCAATTATACAGAGTGAAGTAAGCCAGAAAGAAAAACACCAATACAGTATACTAACACATATATATGGAATTTAGAAAGATGGCAATGACGACCCTGTATGCAAGACAGGAAAAAAGACAAAGATGTGTATAACGGACTTTTGGACTCAGAGGGAGAGGGAGAGGGTGGGATGATTTGGGAGAATGGGAATTCTAACATGTATACTGTCATGTAAGAATTGAATCGCCAGTCCATGTCTGACGTAGGGTGCAGCTTGCTTGGGGCTGGTGCATGGGGATGACCCAGAGAGATGTTGTGGGGAGGGAGGTGGGAGGGGGGTTCATGTTTGGGAACGCATGAAAGAATTAAAGATTTTAAAATTTAAAAAATAATAAAAAAAATAAATTAATTAATTAATTTAAAAAAAAAGAATAAACTTTAGGATGGAGAAACATTCTCCTTTGTAAAGATACTGAGGTGAGTTGTATGTAGCTACTCAAGAAGCTTAGATAGAGGAAGCAAATGTGTCTGGAAGGCAGTGGAAAAAATGAGAGTAGTCAGAGAGTATCCCCAGGGTGACATGGCAAAGTTTGCCAGGGCACCTACAGATCATGGCAAGATCTGTGACATTCTGAGCATAAAGAGAATCAGATGGAAGCCATGAAGAGGGCAGTGGCATAATTGGAATTATAGTTCTGAAGACTTAGTCTAGCTGTTGTATGGAGAATACCCTCTGACGGAGCAAGGATAGACCACAGATAAAGCAATCACAGAAGATGAGGGATGGCTATTCATTGGAAGTAAGGTATGTATATAGGGGTAGAGGTGATGAGAATGAGTCAGAGTTTGTGCACTTTGAAAGTGGAGTCAGTAAACCTTTCTAGTTTTTTAATATAATGTAAATACAAAGAGATAAAAGCTAAGGTTTACTGAACTAGAACCATTAAAATCATTAATAGATTTGAGTAGTAGGTGTGGAGAAGAGTTAGCATTTCAACATGTTACTTTTGAGATGCATAGTAGAATCACAAGTTGAAATGTCAAGTAACATTTGGGTTAAATTTTAGAATGCAGGGGCATGTCAAGATAGTAATTTGTAGTAACCAGCATATAAAGTTGATACTTAAAGCCTTGTAACTGGATGGCATTACTTCCAGCACAAATCTATATAAAAGGCAGAAGTCAAAGTCTCAAAGTAGAAAAGAAGAATGAGCAATGGATATTGAGAAATAGTATTTAGTGAGGTGAAAAATAAATCAGGTTAGTGGGGCTTCCACAAAATCAGATAGTGTTTTAAAGATGTAGGAGGTAAGCAACTGTGCTCAGTGTAACAGAGACACTGACTAAGGTTATGTGTTAGAATGAATCATGTATTTCGGAATGTAGAATGCATTAGTGACTTTAGCAAGAGCAGAGTTAATGATGGTGAAATTGGGTCAAGAGAGTATGGGATAAAAGGAAAAAGATAAGTAAATTGATATTGAAGGGTCCACCCCTCAAATAACACTTTCTATTCTACTTGGATTCTGAACAAGTTGAGATATAAAACGAAGTAGATAGCAGGTACAGAACCAAAACAAAATCTTCATTCATTCTAAAATCTAAAGTGAGCCATGTAGGGACTTTCCTGGAGGTCCAATGGTTGGGATTTCACCTTCCAGTGCAGGGAGTGTGGGTTTAATCCCTGATTGGGGCTCTAGGATCCCATGTGCCTCATAGCCAAGGGACCAAAAACATGGAACAGAAACAGTGTTGTGGCAGATATGATAGAGACTTTAAAAATGGTCCACATTAAATAAAAAAAAAATCTTAAAAAATTACAGTGAACCATTAGCTTCATATCTGTTGACCAGATGAATTTTCCTGGCTGAATGTCAGAATTATGGACAGACTCAGTCCTAGATTGTCTTAGAAGGCCTTATCCTGAAGGACAAGTAAAATGAATCTTGAAGGCCATTCATATCCAAGAAATAGAAAAGGGTAGTTATGCTGACTGTATTTAATAAATAAAATCAATGGGAACAGCCTCCCACTCAGATAGAGTTAAAAGGCAGAAAGAATCCAGAAGTTATAGTAGCAAAGATTCTTTAACAGGAAGGAAACATCAGTCATGAGAAACAATCATTTACCATTAACAATATTCAATGGTGTGAAGACATTTTCTATAAAAATACCCCAAAATGAAATTTAGCTAGAAGGAAAGATGAGCTGAAAGAGTTTTTATAAGGTATACGATATAATAACCAGTTTGTGTGATAGTCTTTTTTTTTATTCTAAACATATGCAAATTCATGCTGTTTTGTTGTATATACATTAACTTGTTAATTGCCCGTCTCCCCCACAAGAATGTTAGTTCCATAAGGGTACAGATTTTGTTTCACATTTTATGTAAACACAAAACCTGTAAATGTGCCTGGCATACAGTCAGTAAGTAATTATTGAATGTCTTAATGATTTATTGAGTATACTATCATAGTGATAATTTAGACCATTGGAAAGTAATGTAAACCCACAACAGTGTACAGTATAGTGTAATCAGCAATTATAGTATATTGTAATCAGCCCTTGGTATGGAATCAGAACACATGAGTTTTACTCACAGCTCTAATATTTATGTCATCTTGGGTAAGCATTTTAACCTGAGTTTTAATCCTTTTTTTTCTTCTGAAAAATGAGGATTGATATAATTATTTTCTTTTGGACCTCAAAGGGATACTTTAAAAAGCAATTTATATGATAAATCTGAGAAATTTATCTGAGAAAAAAGATCAATTGTGGAATATCATTCTGTGCCTCTGTCTGTATACCTACAACTTTTACTTTACCTTTATCAAGGTATTATACAATTAGGTTGACATTGAAGTTAAACCATTATTTGCAAATAACTAGTTGGAATGTGGTGGGTTTACATTACAAAACATATGTCTCAATAAGACCATAGACTTCGTCATGCCATCCTCTACATGTTTCTCAACTGACTTCAACTTTTAGAAATAATTGTTATTTAATAACAGCCTTTCCCTTCTCCAGGGGATCTTCCCAATCCAGGGATTGAACCCAGGTCTCCCATTTGCTGGCAGATTCGTTACCAGATGAGCCACAAGGGAAGCCCAAGAATACTGGAGTGGGTAGCCTCTCCCTTCTCCAGAGGATCTTATGAACCCAAGAATCGAACAGAGGTTTCCTGCATTACAGGTGGATTCTTTACCAACTGAGATATCAGGAAAGTCTTAGAAATAATCTTTATTTAATAATGCCCTTAGAATTTCAAGATGATACACATTAGAACTCTTATTTTCCCATCTCAAAATATGAATGATAGCTGAGAAATAAAGAAATTCCTGATGATGCATAAGCAAAAAAGGCAATAGGAATCCATCATCATGAAATAGTGCAATGTCCTATGAAGGCACAACAAGCCTGAGTTAACTGGAGTTTCTGAGTACTTTGGTCTCTGTTACTAGATACCGTTTTTATTCTTATTACTGTCACCAGTAAGCAGCACTGAATACAAATGTAATTATAACTTTATTCCTTTATAAAGGAAGAGTTAAGCAGTCTAGACTCATTTCTGTATCTCCTGTTAAATTTCTGCATTTGAATCCTACCAAAAAATACCAAGAAGCAAATTTCCAAGGCACTCTATAACTTCCTATTGATTCTACTATCATTCAGCTATCATTTCTGACTACAAATTTGTTTGTATCAGAGGAGGATAAGATAATGAGTCTAGATTAGAATAAAAATCCTGTGGACAGCCTGCCTCTTTGAACTGTAATTGTTGATAAGGCACTCATTTTCACTGTTGCCCTACACCAGAAAACCATAGGATAGACATAAGGTGGACAAAGCAGATTGAATCTCTTTCTGTAATTGCACAGTCCTGGGTGTTCATTGGAAGGACTGATGCTGAGGCTGAAACTCCAATACTTTGACCACCTCATTCGAAGTTGACTCATTGGAAAAGACCCTGATGCTGGGAGGGATTCCGGGCAGGAGAAGGGGGCGACAGAGGATGAGATGGCTTGATGGCATCACCAACCCGATGCTGATGAGTTTGGATGAACTCCGGGAGTTGGTGTTGGACAGGGAGTCCTGGCGTGCTGCAATTCATGGGGTCACAAAGAGTCGAACACGACTGAGCAACTGAACTGAACTGAACTGATGGTAAATAAATAAGCAAACAACAATAACAAAAATTTCTGAGTAGAATAACAAACATAAAATGTGAAGGGCTAACACATTTATTCACCAAAATAATCTCAGTTTATTTCTTGGAAGGAAACATGTAGTGTCACAGCAAGGGACTGTCTGGTCAGAGTAGTTAATGAATCATGAATACAAAAGGAAAGAAAAAAGACATGTGCTAATCTCCATCACTGAATTTTCTCAGAGCCTGTCAAAAAAAAAAAACAAAAACAAAAACAAAAACAAAAACCCTCTTTGCAGCATATGGTGAGATACTTCTCAAGAAGCTTAAGAAAATGTTTGGGATATAGAGATGCTCCTCCTCAAAAAAGTGAAGTGAGGGCAATTTTGCTTTTGCTTTTGCCCCTTTTCCTGTTAGGCATTTCATGCCCTGTCTTTACTCCTTCTTAGTATTGATCCTAAGGAGTCTTGAATCCAGGAGTTGCTGAGTATTGTGCTTCCGATTTGCCATTTATTTTGTCAGTGACCAGAGAAAAACTGGAGTAGTGACCATATATTCCATCCCTAAAAAAATAGCTATCAATTGGCTTACTGGGTAACTTAATCCTATGTACTTCCTTTTTTGCATCTGTAAGATCAGGTTAATGAGTTTATTTCTCAGAAACATTTTGAGTACTAAATGGCATGAAATTAAGTCATACTTCTTATGTCTTTAGGCCAGTGCCCAGAAAAGTGTGTTCCATATAACAGTATTGGGGAAGGAAATGGCAACCCACTCCAGTGTTCTTACCTGGAGAATCCCAGGGACGGGGGAGCCTGGTGGGCTGCCGTCTCTGGGGTCGCACAGAGTCAGACACGACTGAAGCGACTTAGCAGCAGTGACTTAGTATATAACAGTATACGTGAAAGTATGCCATTATGTATTAATATTATAGTGAGTTTGAAAGTTTGAGAGGCCCTTTTAAAATCCACAGCTTATCCTTGAGACATTTGGCCTGGAATTATACTTATTTATATTGCCTCTCCTACTTTCAGTCTGTTCAGTCGCTCAGTCGTGTCCGACTCTTTGTGACCCCATGAATTGCAGCACGCCAAGCCTCCCTGTCCAACATCAACTCCCGGAGTTCACTTAAACTCACGTCCATCGAGTCGGTGATGCTGTCCAGCCATCTCATCCTCTGTCGTCCCCTTCTCCTCCTGCCCCCAATCCCTCCCAGCATCAGAGTCTTTTCCAATAAGTCAACTCTTTGCATGAGGTGGCCAAAGTATTGGAGTTTCAGCTTTAGCATCAATCCTTCCAAAGTACACCCAGGACTGATCTCCTTTTTTTTTTTTTTTTTTAAATTTAAATTTTTTTTTTTAATTTGACGTAATTGATCTCCTTTAGAATGGACTGGTTGGATCTCCTTGCAGTCCAAGGGACTCTCAAGTCTTCTCCATCTCCTACTTTAGATAGTATAATAAAGCAGCATCTACTGATAATATGAAAAAAAGCTTCTAAAATGAAGAAAATATATAAAAGAATGAAAATAAAATGTTGACTGATGCAATCTTTCATAAAAATCAAAACTATTTAGCAATATCATCCAATAAACCTTGACTATGTTGATTTTAATCACAGATTATGATGGTGAAGATTGTCTTTGAGATAAATGCTTTTTTTTTTTCCTTTCAGGATGAAACAATAGCTTAATTTTAGTTGTTTTAAATCTGTATCCTTGCAAGAGAAGCATAAGTTTACTTTGTAGAAGAGATGAAAAGTTAAAGACTCAGAGACACTGAGAGACATGACTGCCTTCCAATTGCAAAGGGCACAGATCCTCCACAGGAAAGGACTTAAATGATGTTCCTAATGTAGGTTCAGATATTTCTGTTAGACTTTTCCAAATGTTATCTGAGACCCAGAGACGTACTATGTGGGCTTTGCTTGCCCAGAGATCACTGCATTAACAATGATATCGGTAGTGGATCATTGCCACTTGAGTTCTTAGGGTCAGTAATACTAGGAGGCATCTGTTACATAACTGTACTAACATCCTTTCAGTTCAGTTCAGTCGCTCAGTCGTGTCCAACTCTTTGCGACCCCATGAATCACAGCAGGCCAGGCCTCCCTGTCCGTCACCAGCTCCTGGAGTTCACTCAGATTCACGTCCATCGAGTCAGTGATGCCAGCCAGCCATCTCATCCTCTGTTGTCCCCTTCTCCTCCTGCCTTCAATCCCTCCCAGCATCAGAGTCTTTTCCAATGAGTCAGCTCTTCACATGAGGTGGCCAAAGTACTGGAGTTTCAGCTTTAGCATCATTCCCTCCAGAGAAATCCCAGGACTGATCTCCTTCAGAATGGACTGGTTGGATCTCCTTGCAGTCCAAGGGACTCTCAAGAGTCTTCTCCAACACCACAGTTCAAAAGCATCAATTCTTCTGTGCTCAGCTTTCTTCATAGTCCAACTTCCTTTCAGAGGGTGTTAAAGGTCAGCAGCAGCACAAGACTTAATCCTTGTAGAGGTAAGTACATAGATGGCAACTGCCCATGGAAGTAACAGTTTGTAATTGATGATCTCTCGGAGCTACAAGTTTTGCTTGGCTGACAACCAGCAGTAGAGCAGGGTCTTTAGTTCTACAACATTAGATACTGAATTTGTCCATCAACTTGAGGGAGCTAAACAGCAGAGCTATCCCTCATCAAGCCTCTAGATGCATCCTCCCTAGGCAACACTTTGATTTCAGCCTGATCTCTGGCTTAAATCATCACAATAATTTTCCAACTTCACATATACTTAACTTTAATCTCCCCCCATGTTTTTTTTGTAGCATGTTTTAACAAAGCAGCTAATGTAGAAAAACACTCCTGTGCTCAGAATCCTCCAATGACTTCTCATCTCTCTCAAAGAAAACTAAAGCTCATAAAAGTTTAAATATCCTTTAATTTTATCTCCTCGTTGGCAGTGTCTCATTTGCTTTCCCTAATATAGCTTATGTACACCTCTATTCCCCTTTTCTATTTTATTTTTCTCCAGAGAACTCTTCAGAATGTAAAATTCCAGGCACTTATTCATCTATTTTAGTTATTTTATGTCTCCCCACCACAACCCCACCCAGCCTATTGAAATGTGTGCACCATGGGAGCAAAGGAGTTGGTCTGTTCTGTTTGTTAACATCAATAACCTCAGACATGCAGATGACACCACCCTTATGGCAGAAAGTGAAGAGGAACTAAAGACCCTCTTGATGAAAGTGAAAGAGGAGAGTGAAAAGGTTGGCTTAAAGCTCAACATTCAGAAAACGAAGATCATGGCATCTGGTCCCATCACTTCATGGGAAATAGATGGGGAAACAGTGGAAACAGTGTCAGACTTTATTTTGGGGGCTCCAAAATCACTGCAGATGGTGACTGCAGCCATGAAATTAAAAGACGCTTACTCCTTGGAAGAAAAGTTATGACCAACCTAGATAGCATATTCAAAAGCAGAGATTACTTTGCCGACTAAGGTCCTTCTAGTCAAGGCTATGGTTTTTCCTGTGGTCATGTATGGATGTGAGAGTTGGACTCTGAAGAAGGCTGAGCGCCAAAGAATTGATGCTTTTGAACTGTGGTGTTGGAAAAGACTCTTGAGAGTCCCTTGGACTGCAAGGAGATCCAACCAGTCCATTCTGAAGGAGATCAGCCCTGAGATTTCTTTGGAAGGAATGATGCTGAAGCTGAAACTCCAGTACTTTGGCCACCTCATGCGAAGAGTTGACTCATTGGAAAAGACTCTGATGCTGGGAGGGATTGGGGGTAGGAGGAGAAGGGGATGACAGAGGATGAGATGGCTGGATGGCATCACAAACTCAATGGACATGAGTCTGAGTGAACTCCGGGAGATGGTAACGGATAGGGAGGCCTGGAGTGCTGCGATTCATGGGGTCGCAAAGAGTTGGACACGACTAAGTGACTGAACTGAACTGAACTGAAGTGCCTAAAACAGTATGGATGATGAAAAGTTAGCACTTTATCAATGTTTGGTGATTTAATAAATACAAACATTCAGTTTTTCTAGGGTATATTTTGGTAAGAGGGGGCAGGGTGGTGTCTTTTGGAAAGGCAGCTCTAGTAGTATAGCTGCTTAGAAAAAACATGTTCATGCACACTTATTCATATACAAATGGGACATGTGTTCCTGTAACTGTTTAGAATGTCTGAATTCCCAGTGCGATAGAGAGGAGATGTCTCAGACAGTTTAAAGGTGATGAATAGTTCTTCTGTATTTATTTGGGTGTCACCTTGTTCTCTGCTTCCACACGCAGAAGAGGCACTGATAAACTTTTCCAGAATTTGATTCAGATCTGAACATGTGATGTGCTCCCTCTATCATACTCACTCAGTTGCTAATAACTGGAGGAAGAAATGCGTCCCATGATTTTACTGAAGAATGGTAGGTAGCTAGAGTCTATCTTTAGGGATAATTTGTTCCAGTTCTGCAAAATATCATCAAATGACCTAAAAGAAAAAAAAAAAGTATAATGGAATCACAATGATTCCATCAAGTCTGTTAAGGACTACATACCCAATATGATATCTTAGATTCAGACCACCACCTCTTTATTCCCAAGGTTATGTAGATGGCAGACCATAGACAATTGTTCAGCAATGTTAAAAAGAGATCAGTGCTGGCTGGAGCCTGGTGTCTGCTGAGTTAAAATTCTACTGCATGCTGTGTCCTTCTTGTTGCAATAATCTCTTTGATTTAAAGTAATAAATCTCTTTTAAAAAATAGTAGACTCAGATTGTAATTGTTTGATTTTGTCTTATCCATAAAGGAGATTCTTTATGCGTTAAATACACAGGTCAGTCAGGAGGTAGGACAGGAGACACTGTACTACTGAATAGATAGACATCAGCTGGAAGCTACCATCAGATGTAGCAGCTACTCATGCATAGAAATTTATCCCAGACTCAATTAAGATGGAAATAAGTATCATGTATATTTTGGCAGCACTCCTCTCAGAGCTTCTGACCTCAGTGACATTTGCTTTATGTCTAAATGATTGTCAGTTTGTATTTGTTATATTTCATTGTATTATTCATTTAAGTCAGAAGGTTCTAAGTTCATACACATGGGGAGGGCAAGTTTCATTTTATCTAATGGGAAGTTTTCTCTAAGATGTCCCTCAGTGGGAAAATCTGAGTCTATTTTTCCTACATTAACCAGCAATATGATACATACATGGATTTTACAGTTCAGATCAGGCTTTCACTGAATAAAGCCATCATTACCTATGTAGAGAAAACTGTTCAGTTGTTCAAGGATGATTATACAAGAATTATTGTATTTAGATAACACTTTGTGTTTATTGCATTTCATTTCATATTCAGACAAAAAATACCCTATCTGTATTCCAGGAAGGAAAAAAAAGAAAACTCTGTACACATAATTAAATCCAATGAAATGTAATCAAATTTAAAACTTGAATGCAAAAAGTTACTCTAAATATAATTTCTACTACTTAGAGAAGATCCCATAAAAGTTGACCATTTTGTATGACTTTGCTTGAAGTACATAGTGGAGAAATAGGGAAACATAAATTTTCCTATCTTCTTCTTACTACTGTACCTCACTTAAAGTAAACCACTTATAAACTTCTAATTTTCTGAACTAGAAAAAATACAGAAATAGATTTTAAAATGTGCAGCAGCTTCTTTCTGTATGATCTGAAACTTACTGGAATTACAGCATCGTGGAAACATCCTCACCAATTTCAAAGCCTTAACCTCTCCTTCTTGAGAAGTAATATTAATCTGGTAATAGAAAAGAGTGTTCTGTGCTCACTCAGTTGTGTCTGGCTGTCTGCAGCCCCATGGACTGTAGCTTGCAAGGCTCCTCTTTCCATGGGATTTTCAAGGCAAGAATACTGGAGTGGGTTGCCATTTCTTACTCCAGAGGGTTTTCTGGACTCTGGGCTGGAACTCGTGTCTGTTGTGTCTCCTGCATTGGCAGACAGATTCTTTACCACTAGCACCACCTGGGAAGCCTGATAGAAAGGAGACTGCAATGTAATGTAACAATTTTGATGATAACTTTCTTATGAAATTTAAAAGCTTGTCTTCTGACTGCAGTTTTTGTCTTAATCATGTTAAAAATAACGTGAAAGAAATGAGAACTTTAGCATTTTAGTATACTTCTATTGTGGTTGTTAATCGAAGCATAGAATAAACTAAATATAACGATGCCCATTAATCTCAGTTTTCAAATGCTGGAATTTAAAAACAACCTTTTTTACTTGTTGATTGAGTAATTGGAGTGCTCATTGAGTACTTAGAAGAGATTAATGAAAAGCCAGCATGTGAAAACTGAACTAACCTTTCACTAATTAGTTTTCTTGACCTCTGTGACATTCACAAAGAGAATAAAAGCAAAGCATATAATAACAAACATTTTCTTTTTCTTTGGATATAGCTTGATCTATGTATTTTTGCTTTGCACTTTCTTAGACTTTCATAAAATCCATCAAAGTACAGAACAATTTGCAAATTTGTCATATTAGTCATTAGTCATTAACTAATACAGATTAGTTATTAACAGTTCTTAATAGGCCTAAAATAGGAAAAGTCCCATGTTGTTATTTAAAAAAAAAAACACTAGACTGAAAATTCTAAGTTTACAGTGACTATCAAGGGCAAAGTAAACTAAAGGATCACCTGAGATTTTTATTTTGTAACTATATTTGAATGATTTATAGAATTGAGATACATTTTACCCAGAGATAGCCATGATTCTTTTATTCTAATCACCATAGCAGACTGATCTAAAAATATTACTTTTTGAAAGTTATATTTTAAACTGCTAATAATTCTTGTGCTTTCCCTCTACAGTTTATTCAGGTTTTTATAACATTTTTTAGTATATATATATTCAAACATATATAATCCTAACCAAGTGAGAGACTTGGAAGCCTTCAGCCTCTCAGTGAGTGATCTGAGATCTCTGACTTTATTTTCTAAATTTCTATTAGCTTTTTCTTATTAACCCAAAATATGTACACATGCAGCCAATCCTAAGACAAATATTATACCTAGTTTCTATTTCCCCTACAAGAACCTATCACCTTTTTTTCAGTAGCAGTGAAAAACAATATATACACCTGCTACCTTAATATCTTTACCAGTCAGTCAGTTGAGTCGCTCAGTCGTTTCTGACTCTTTGTGACCCCATAAATTGCAGCATGCCAGGCCTCCCTGTCCATCACCAACTCCCAGAGTTCACTCAAACTCATGTCCATCAAGTCGGTGATGGCATCCAGCCATCTCATCCCCTGTCATCCCCCTTTCTTCCTGCCCCCAATCCCTCCCAGCATCAGAGTCTTTTCCAATGAGTCAACTCTTCTCATGAGGTGGCCAAAGTACTGGAGTTTCAGCTTCAGCATCATTTCTTTCAAAGAAATCTCAGGGCTGATCTCCTTCAGAATAGACTGGTTGGATCTCCTTGCAGTCCAAGGGACTCTCAAGAGTCTTCTCCAACACCACAGTTCAAAACATCACTTTTTCTGCACTCAGCCTTCTTCAAAGTCCAACTCTCACATCCATACATGACCACTGGGAAAACCATAGCCTTGACTAGATGGACCTTTGTTGGCAAAGTAATATCTCTGCTTTTCAATATGCTATCTAGGTTGTTCATAACTTTCCTTCCAAGAAGTAAGCATCCTTTAATTTCATGGCTGCAATCACCAACTGCAGTGATTTTGGAGCCCCCCAAAATAAACTCAGCCATTGTTTCCACTGTTTCCCCATCTATTTCCCATGAAGTGATGGGACCAGATGCCATGATCTTCGTTTTCTGAATGTTGAGCTTTAAGCCAACTTTTGCACTCTCCTCTTTCACTTTCATCAAGAGGCTTTTTAGTTCCTCTTCACTTTCTGCCATAAGGGTGGTGTCATATGCATATCTGAGGTTATTTATATACCATCAATATTACATATCCTTGTTCTGTTATATTTTCTGAAACTTTATCATGACTAATTACTCTCAGTATCCTTAAACTTGCTCATTTGGGGCTTTATAATAAAGCTGTGTTGATTCTCTCACCTTAAGGGACAAGATTTAATTTCTTTTGGTGTCTCTACTTCTTTTGTTCATGATTGGTAATTTTGTGAGACAAAATATTCATATTTTAGAACAGAAGTCATATATTGTATAGTCCCAGGTCATACTGGAATTAATTCACAATGGAATTTCATCAGTTATGAAAAACTATCTGGAAAATTCCCAAATATTTTAAGATTAAACAAGATACTTTGAAATAGAAAATGGATCAAAGAAGTGCCAAGGTAACATTTTAAAATTACATAATTTGAATTAAATTAAAAGAGAAATGCAGAGAATCAAAAGAAGAGAAATCTAAAAATTATAATTTAACTATGAATATTTGGAAACTAGAAATAGGAGGGAAAACTTAATCCAAAGTAACTAGAAGAATAAAAGAACTAGATTAAAAATTATTGAAATGGAAAACATGAAATCAATATAACAGTTATCAAAGCAACAAGTTGATTCTTTGAAAAGATAATAAGTCAATAAATTTCTAGTCATTAGATAACTAAGAAAAAAAGAAATTACTAATATCAGAAATGAAAATGTTTTGATCACTAATGATCCCATCCATGCACATTAAAAAAAGCAAAATACTATCATGGATAATTCAATACTTATAATTTGATAACTTTGATGAAAACAGACCAATATATTGAAAGACATAATCTCCCAAAACTCATTTAAAAAAAAGAAATGGATAATCTGAATTGGTTTGTATTTGTTCATTTGCATGGAGTGGAGTCTGCATGCTCAGTTGTGCCCAGTTCGTTGTGACCTCGTGGACTGTAGCCTGCCATGCTCCTCTGCCCATAGAATTTTTCCAAACAGGAATACTGGAGTAGGTTGCCATTTTCTACTCCAGGGGATCTTCCTTACCCAGGAATTGAAACTTAATCTCTTGTATCTCCTGCATTGGCAGGTGGGTTGTTTACCAATGGCACCACCTGGGAACCCCAGTATAGTATTTGTTAAAGGGATTTAATAAACAAATAATAATCTCTCCAAACAGAAAAAAACAGTTGCAAATAGATTCCCCATAAGTGAATACTTTCAAAAATTTAAGGAAGAAATTATACTAGTTCTCTACATTATTTTCCCCCAAAATAGAAGCAGAAGGAAAGCTTTCTAACTCATTAAACCAGAGAAAGAGATTACAAAACAGGAAAATACAGGGTAAAATATTTCATAAACAAAGATATAAAAATCTCTCCAATTTTAACAAATGGAATGCAATCATATACAAAAGAATTATATACCATGATCGCTGAGATTTACTTCAAGTATGCAAGGCAATTTCAACATTTGAAAATCAATTAATGTGATCTTTTTAACAAGCTAAAGAAAAATTGAATGATTATATTACTAAGTGAACAAATCAAAGCACTTGGCAAACTCATGACCCATTCATGATGACAACTCTCAGTAATCCATGAGTAAAGGGAAATTTCTTCAAATTGATAAAGAAAACCAACAACAACCAAATATAGCTAACTGCTTACTCAATTTTAAGAAATCAGATACTTTCTCTCTAAAATTGATAAGACAAGGATGTTCTTTCTTATCACTTTTATTCCACATCTTACTGGAAGTCTTAGCAAATGCAGTAAGACATATAAAGGAAATAAAAGTTTGCAGATTGGAAAGGAATAAGTAAAACTTTGTTTACAAAAGACATGAATGTCTCTTTAGAAAAATTCAAAAGAGCAACAAGAAAAATTGATTCTTTTTTTTTTTTTTTTGAAAACTTGATTCTTGAACTAATAGGTGATATAGCAAGGTGCAGGATACAAAGTTAATACACAAAAATGAATTGCTTTGCTATATGCCAGCAATGAACATTTGGAAATTAAAACCACAGTGCCATTAAATTAGAACCAAAATTAAAATATTTAGGTATAAATATAATAAATAAAATATATATACAAGAACTGTAAGAGAAGTATAAAACTGATGAAAGAAATTGAAGACCTAAGTAAATGAAGAGATATTCCACATTTATGGAGAGCATTCCCTGTTCGTATTGAGTAGGACTCAGTTTTGCTAAGATATCAGATCTTCCCAAATTGACCTGTAATTTGACAAAATCTCAAGGAAAATCCCTGTGAGTTATTTGCTGGATATCACCAATCTGATTCTAGAGTTTATATGGAAAGGCAAAAGACCCAGAACAACAGATTCAACACTAAGAAAACAGCTAAGTCAAAGAAATGACACAACCTGTCTTCAAGACTTACTAAAAGTCTACAGTCATACAGACAGTAATAACGGCAGAAGAACAGACAGAATAATGAAACAAAAACAGAATAAAGATAGCAGACATCAGTTCGGTACAGTTCAGTTCAGTAGCTCAGTCATGTCCGAGTCTTTGCCACCCCATGAATCCATACAAATATAGTCAGGCCTAGACCCATACAAATATAGTCAGCTGATTTTTGGCAAAGTAACAAAGACAATTAAATGTAAAAAGAATATTCCTTTCAATAATCCAATTGAGCATTAAAATAGACACATACAAAAAATTCTAGATGTAGGTAGAAACTGAAGTCTATAAAATATTCTTGAGAACTTTGCATTCATGAAATCTGCTAATTGCCTCTCCACTTGTTAAAGTCACTAAATGATACAAATGGTACCATTTAAATAGTTTTGCGTAATTTTAACTTTTTTTTAAAAAGCAGATGAGTAACACTTAGACCAACAAATCAATTATTTATGATAGAAAGTATTCAAGACAGTCAAATGAATGGGTTCTTCTCATTCCCCAATATGAATTTCATAGTAAAATAGTTCATTTTTTTTTTCTCTTTTCAAACTTTACTTTTTGGAAAAAAAAAAAAAAAAGATTTAACATAGGAATGTAGAATGTTGTTTGAGGTCACATATAAAATTTGAGTGCATTTTGTTAAATTAGGATCCATTTACTAAAGATTACCCTGTCTTTAGACGAGGGAATATTACCATCTTGTCCTACTTTATCTTATAAAACCAAGACACATGGTAAAATGAGTATAGTCTCTTTTCTCCAAAGATAACATGTAATGAAATGATAAAATATATGACATGGGCAAAACTAGCTCAATTACAGAGCATTTTCAACCAAAAAACTGTGGTGCATTTACCTTATTACTTAATAGCATAGTACTGTACAGCTGCCATAAAAATAAATTATTGGCATGTTATATAGATTAATTCTGCCCAAGATAAAAGCCAGTTAAATAAAACTACAGATTTTTTTGTGACTTTGCATCTCATCTGTTAATTGATTCAACATTTGGACTGTGCAATATACCAAGAAATCTGTTGGGCCTGGGGTAAGAAGATAAATAAGATTTATTTTCCACAGGTGCTTGATAGTGTTACAGTTTAAAGAAAAGAATCAAGCTTAATTACAATAATTCATATAATATACAAAATATTACCAGCTTCCAATTATGCCTGAGTAACAGTTAGACTATCATTACTCCTATCCACATTACCTGGTCAGAAAGGAATATTCCTCCACACAATTTGAAAACCTTTCAAATATCTGGGAGCAAAAAAGAAAATGCTTTCTGTGTAACTGGAACATTCAATGTAAAAAGGATGACAGCAATTGGTAACTCGAGGCTAGATTATAAAAGTATTTATATTTGGCTACCACTGAGTCAGACTGCAAGGAGATCCAACCAGTCCATTCTAAAGGAGATCAGTCCTGGGTGTTCTTTGGAAGGAATGATACTAAAGCTGAAACTCCAGTACTCTGGCCACCTCATGCGAAGGGTTGACTCATCGGAAGACTCTGATGCTGGGAGGGATTGGGGGCAGGAGGAGAAGGGCACGACAGAGGATGAGATGGCTGGATGGCATCACTGACTCTATGGACGTGAGTTTGAGTGAACTGTGGGAGTTGATGATGGACAGGAAGGCCTGGAGTGCTGCAATTCATGGGGTCGCAAAGAGTCGGACACGACTGAGTGATTCAACTGAACTGAGTCAGCTTCTTACGTGGTACAGTGGTAAAGAATCCTTCTTCCAGTACAGGAGATGCAGGAAACATGGTTTCAATCCCTGGGTCAGAAAGATGCCCTGGAGTGGGAAATGGAAACCCACTCCAGTATTATTGCCTGGAAAATTCCATGCACAAATGAGTCTGGCATACTACATCCATGGGGTTGTGAAGAGTTGGGCACAACTGAGCATGCATGCATGCATGCATACACAAATGCAATGCCACTGAGTCATTTCTGTAAGATTCAGGGATCCCAATAAATGAACCGCAAAAGATTAGTGACTGTATACATATAGCCTCTGAAAATTCAATAAAGCGTACAGTTGGCCCTGCATCCAGAGCTTATTGTCTTTAAGGGTTCCTGGATCCAATCTCCTGAAGATATTGAAGGCCAACTTTATTTACAAACAGTTTGAAGAAGATTCTAAAATATTGCCCATATGGTTAAACACAGGGCTTCCCTGATGGCTCAGTGGTAAAGAATCCACCTAGAATGCAGGAGACCTGTGTTCAATCCCTGAGTTGGGAAAATCCCCTGAAGGAGGGTATGAAAACCCGCTCCAATCCAATACTCTTGCCTGGAGAAGTCCATGGACAGAGAAGCCTGGCAGGCTATAGTACATGGGATCGCAAAGAGTTGGACACGATTGAGTGACTAAGCATAGCACATGGTTAAACATGAGCAATATCTTAATAAAAAATAACACTAGAGTTCAAAAGAATCATGTTTAAGTTCTATGTGTGCCCTAAGTTCTTTTTTTCAAATATTTTTGAAAAATATTTTTCAAACTTTTTATTTGATCGTTTGCTTTTAGTAACTGTCTCTATAATTTCTTAAGCCCTATCATCCATCACTCTTGAATGTAATTATCTTCTGCCTCCTTATAAAAATGAAATCCATACTATAATATTTGCAATGTTGATTATATTATGATACTCAAAAGGGGACACTGCAGTTTTTATAGGTAATTTTATCCAAAGGGGTTGTGATGGTAAAAGAATTATCATTGTATGAAGCGTAAGATCCTGCCTATTTGCACTTTGAAAATTAGAGTTGGTCACATGTTTAATGACTGATATTCAATTTCAAATCCCTTCCTCCAATCTTGGCTCTTTTATTGTAAGAATCTGGTAGAGATCCTGGGTATAAAACTCATGAAAGTGTGCCCCCCATTTCCCTCAGCCAAGAATGTAACTCCAGGAATTACCCATCTTTAAGTTAGTCCACACTTCACTTAAGTTTAGTTCAGTCACTCAGTAGTGTCCAATTCTTTGCGACCCCATGAACTGCAGCATGCCAGGCCTCCCTGTCCATCAGCAACTCCCAGAGTTCACTCAAACCCATGTCCATCGAGTCGATGATGCCATTCAACCATCTCATCCTCTGTCATCCCCTTCTCCTCCTGCCCTCAATCTTTCCCAGCATCAGGGTTTTTTCCAATGAGTCAACTCTTCATATCAGGTGGCCAAAATACTGGAGCTTCAGCTTCAGCATCAATCTTTCCGAAGAACACCCAGGACTAATCTCATTTAGGATGGACTGGTTGAATTATCTTGCAGTCTAAGGGACTCTCAAGACTCTTCTCCAATGCCACAGTTCAAAAGCATTCATTCTTCAGCGCTCAGCTTTCTTTATAGTCCAACTCCCACATCCATACATGACCACTGGTAAAACCATAGCCTTGACTAGATGGACCTTTGTTGGCAAAGTAATATCTTTGCCTTTTAATATGCTGTCTAGGTTGGTCATAACTTTCCTTCCAAGGAGTAAGCATCTTTTAATTTCATGGCTACAGTCACCATCTGCAGTGATTTTGGAGCCCTCAAAAATCAAGTCAGCCATTGTTTCCACTGTTTCCCCATCTATTTCCCATGAAGTGATAGGACTGGATGCCACGATCTTAGTTTTCTGAATGTTGGGCTTTAAGCCAACATTTTCAGTCTCCTCTTTCATCTTCCTCAAGAGGCTATTTGGTTCCTCTTCACTTTCTGCCATAAGGGTGGTGTCATCTGCATATCTGAGGTTATTGATATTTCTCCTGGAAAACTTGATTCCAGCTTGTGTTTCTTCCAGCCCAGCATTTCTCATGATGTACTCTGCATAGAAGTTAAATAAGCAGGGTGACAATATATGCTGCCTTGATGTACTCCTTTTCCTATTTGGAACCAGTCTGCTGTTCCATGTCCAGTTCTAACTGTTGCTTCCTGACTTGCATACAGGTTTCTCAAGAGGCAGGTCAGGTGGTCTGGTATGCCCATCTCTTTCAGAATTTTCCACAGTTCATTGTGATCCACACAGTCAAAGGCTTTGACATAGTCAATAAAGCAGAAATAAATGTTTTTCTGGAACTCTCTTGCTTTTTTGATGATCCAGTAGATGTTGGCAATTTGATCTCTGGTTCCTCTGCCTTGCCTAAAACCAGCTTAAACATCTGGAAGTTCACAGTTCATGTATTGCTGAAGCCTGGCTTGGAGAATTTTGACCATTGCTTTACTAGCGTGTGAGATGAGTGCAATTGTGCAGTAGTTTGAGCATTCTTTGGCATTGCCTTTTTTTGAGATTGGAATGAAAACTGACCTTTTCTAATCCTGTGGCCACTGTTGAGTTTTCCAAATTTGCTGGTGTATTGAATGCAGCACTTTGACAGCATCATCTTTCAGGATTTGAAATAGCTCATCTGGTATTCCATCACTTCCACTAGCTTTGTTCATAGTGATGCTTCCTAAGGCCCACTTGACTTCACATTCCAGGATGTCTAGCTCTAGGTGAGTGATCACACCATCATGATTATCGGGGTCATGAAGATCTTTTTAATAGAGTTTTTCTGTGTATTCTTGCCACCTCTTCTTAGTATCTTCTTCTGTTAGGTCCCTACCATTTCTGTCCTTTATTGTGCCCATCTTTGCATGAAATGTTCCCTTGGGATCTGTAATTTTCTTCCAGAGATCTCTTGCCTTTCCCATTCTATTGTTTTCCTCTATTTCTTTGAACACTGAGGAAGACTTTCATATTTCTCCTTGCTACTCTTTGGAACTCTGCATTCAAATGGGTATATCTTTCTTTTTCTCCTTTGCTTTTCTCTTCCCTTCTTTTCACACCTATTTGTAAGCCCTCCTCAGACAGCCAGTTTGCTTTTTTGCATTTCTTTTTCTTGAGGATCGTCTTGATCCCTGTCTCCTGTACAATGTCACGAACCTCCATCCACATAGTTCATCAGGCACTCTATCAGATCTAGTCCCTTAAATGTACTTCTCACTTCCACTGTATAATCATAAGGGATTTGATTTAGGTCATACCTGAATGGTCTAGTGCACATTTAGCCTCTAGCAATTTATCACACTTAACATGGTGGTGGTTTAGTCACTAAGTCATGTCCAACTCTTGTGACCCCATGGACTATAGCCCTTCAGGTTCCTCTGTTCATGGGATTTTCCAGGCAAGGATACTGGAGTAGGTTTCCATTTCCTTCTCCAGGGGATCTTCCCAACCCAGAAATTGAACCTGGGTCTCCGGCATTGCAGGCAGATTCTTTACCAACTGAGCTATAAGGAAGCCACTCTTAACATATCAATGTTCAAATCAGGGTATGGCTCCAGTGACTTTGCTCTAGTTAAGCAGATCTTGGCTGTGACTCTTGGATTATCTTATCTCTCCAGATTCAGCCCCCAGGCAGTGGCCCTGCTATCTCAATTCCCTGATGGATCTAAGGAAAAAAAATGTTGATTTCCAGTTTATTTAGCTTGTAAATATGACATTGATGATTTTTAAGTTCTTTAGATGTCAGAGCTAAAATCATGTTGTAGATAACCTTTGAGATTATTATTATTATTTTTTTATTTGGCATAATGTCTTTGTGATTCATCTATGTTGTGTGCATTAATGATTGTACCTTTTTCTTGCTACATAGTATTCCATAGTATGGATGAAATACACCTTGTTTAACCACTTACCTGTTGAAGAATATCTGGGTTGTCTTCCATCTAGAACATTACAGATAAAGCTGCTGCAGACATTTGTGCATAAGTTTTTGTGTGAACACAAGTTTTCATTCCTCTGGGATAAAAATTCAAGGGTACAGTAGCTAGGTCTCATGGAATTGTTTAATTTTGTTTCTTTTGACACAGTGGAAACTGGGTGTATAAGACTGAGAAACGATGTGCTTTTGCCTCAAATAAATTTATTTGAAAATAAAAGTTGGACACTAATTTATATTTTACACTGGATAGTCAAAGGAAGTAACTCTATGTGATGACATTTGAGAAGAAAACTGAGAATTAAGCATCCTCTTAAATTTTATACTTTGATTTAGAGAAATAATTCTACCTGATATTTAGAGAGTATGTTATAATCAATAGAAGGGTATTGTAAATGTCTTGCTTGAATTGGTTTGGTAACAGATGAGATGGAGAAAATGGTGTGGCAACTTGAATCAGTGCAGTTACAGATGAGATGGAGAAAAGTTGACAGTGTAATGGATGCTGCGGGGGTAGTAATACTGATGATTTAGATATGATGGTTGAGGGAAAATGAGATAGTTATTTGTAACAACAAAGAGATTTTGACTGAGGCAGTGAGAGGAAGAGTGATGCAGTTTACAAAAAGGTGGTATTTGTGGTGTGAATGGAGTTCTTACATAAATCAGTATCACTGAATAGATTTTTTTATAGTCAGCCAAATATTTATTTTAATTCCATGTGTAGGATATACGATTTTACATGTTAGTCAAGTGACTCATCCAGGTCATAGCACTGTGTTTATTAAATGATTTTTATATAATGGAAGCTCCTAGAATATTTGTGGTTCCTACCAAGTCATAAAGTAACTCAATGACTGTGTGATATATATCAAGAACCTAGTAAATATATCCCCAGATAAAACATTTCTCTGGCAAGCTTCATCATTAAAATTCAAATTCAGAAGTGTTAATAAATTTGTATTAACATGGGGTTGTGATAGGAAATAAGAAGGCTAATGAAAGTAGAAAAAATTGTCAGGGAAATGTTTTGGAGAATCAGGAAATAATGCTTATATTTTAATGGATGATGTTAAGAGTGAGAAAACACAGAATACAAAAGAAATGAGAAGTGAAAAGAGTGAAAAGGCATCAGGAAATTAGAAAACGGTAATTCAAAAGGGAAAGAAACTCATATATCTAGATAAATTGTACAAGGAAATCTTAAAAGTGAAAGTTCAGAACATTGCCTTGCAGGGTCTTCTTCTCCATTACCACCCACACGGTTTCTGTCAGATACCTTGGCATCACAATCAATAAGAGAATGAAAGTTATTGGAAGTTTGAAGGTCCTTTCCAAGGCATCAATTTCTCTTCCATTAAATGAGAGCATTAAGTGTGAGGTTTTTTTAGATGTCTGATGTGATGAGGACCTAAATTAAAGCAAATCTCCATCTGTTGTACAGAATTTGAAAAAAAAGTATTTAAGTTTTCCATATGATTAAATTACCAGAAGTCAGTGTTCAGAGTTTGGTAAATCAGAGATGAATGTAGTTTGCAGACACGATGTAAATGTTGAATATTTAGTGTCTTATAGCTATTGTGTTTTTATTGTTGTTAAATACGAGAAAATATTTGAAGGTTTAAGTTCTTTAAATCTTTAAAATGATATTACAAAGCATATTGTTTTCATCAAATGAATACCATTGGAAATTACTCAGTATAAGTATACAAAAATTACTAAACTCATATTTTAAACTTCATTTTTAAAAGAATTGCAAATATTATATACCATTGAAGGCATTTATTTAAACATTAAACTATTAACTATCCCTTTTGATTATAATAAATGAAATCTGATGTCAAATGAACATTACGTTTAAAAAATAAATTTTTAAAAGAAAATTACATACTTTTTTTTTTACTGTTACTAATAAACAGTAAGAAGAAGAGCTTTTAATTTTGATTCGAGTTATAGCCTTCAGATATACATAGCAATGGAGTCCGTATGCTTCATACCTAGAACCACAGGGCAAGTAACAAGGATGCTATTTTGAACACAGATTGTTCCTACAGTTGTTTCTGCATAAAACCTTTTCTAACATCTCTCGAGTAGACACCCACACTTTATACTTCAATGGACTCAATTTGACCATGCTTCTTTAAACTCATGTTACTGAATATTTGTGTTTCAAATAGTCCTACTATAATAAAACAAAGGTACTAGCACACCAGAATATTTTTTTATTAATGATAAAATGAATCTAAGAAATCTGTACTTTAGAAATGTTCCCCCCTTACACAATAAAACATTTTTAGAGTTTATTCCCACTGTAGGATTAATTGGCTTTAGTGGTTTTCATTAATTTAAACCCTAAAAGACAGAAATAATTAAATAACTTTCAAAATTACTCACAACCTAGCAGTATACCAGGTGTTTAGTGGGAAATAAAAAGGTCCTTAGTTCAGAATTTGCTGTTTGGTGGAGGAACCAAAAAAAAGCATAAAGTAGAATGTATCAAGGGGAACAGGAGTACAAAAGGTAAAAGGAGATATTTTCTTCTCCAGCATAGCTACCGTACTTTCCAGGTAAAAAGAAAAAACAACAACAAAAATATGTGTGTGTGTAAGGCTTCCCAGGTGGCACTAGTGGTAAAGAACTTGCATGTGTATATTTATGAAAAATGAAAGTGTTAGCCGTTCAGTCTTGTCTGACTCTTTGAGACCTCATTGACTGCAGCCCACCAGGCTCCTCTGTCCATGGGGTTATCTAGGCAGGAATACTGGAGTGGGATACCATATCCTTCTCCAGGGGATCTTCCTGACTCAGGGATTGAACCTGGGTCTCCTGCATTGCAGGCTGATTCTCTAACATCTGAGCCACTAGGGAAGCCCATGTATATGAATATGGATATGTATATACATAAACACACATGCGCGCGCTCACACACACACATATATACATAAAGAAGCAAAAATTAGAATTTCTGTTTTCCTTCAACAATATAGGAAGTTTACCAGTTCTTGTGAAAAAGTGCAAACACCAATAATGCTCTCATCACTCACATCATTCCTAACACTCAAACTTCAAATCAATACCAGCTACATTTCTGCTGTGCTGTTTTTTGATATAAGGCTAAAATTTAATAAAAATTCCTAGTTCATATTTCTTGAATACTGACAGATTAGAGAAGCTTTACTGAAAATGGGAAACACCATTTAATTCTAAGATATGAATTTAAAAAGTCATAAAATTTTCCCATTAGAATAGTAGTTTGTGGAAATAAAAAAAAATGTTTTTGTGTTCACTTATTTACTTTGAAATTTCTTACCTGTCATTATTTTCTTTATCTTAGAAAGGGAAGAACCTAGGAGAAAAATAAATGTTGTAAATTAACAAAAAATATTAATTTATTTCATATTAGCAAAAAAAGGACATTTAGGTGATATAATTTTACAAATGCACAGGTTTTTGAAATTTAAAGATGCTCTTAGTCTTTTTTTTATACTAAGCTGTGAATGTTAATATGCCAACAGAATAATGTTGCCTTTTTTTTGAATGATCTTATTATTTAATATGCTTACTTAATAACTGTTGCAATTAATATTTGACCTAAATTTGAGAAGAGAGAAATAGATCAAAAGTTTATGGGGTATATCAATAGATATATTTCTTGCATTTGACAATGGACAATTTCATATTGTACTTCAAATATTCTTATATAAAGATATTATTTTGACTGTCAATTATAAACTCTACTGAAATGGGCACTATAAAGAAAGTATATCATCTACATCAGAATAGGGTGTCTGCTTTAGGACATGTTGTTAGATTGTATTTTGGAAATTGATTTTTTTGGTTAGTTTATGAAATTACTAAATATTATAAAAATATTTTATGTCTCTAAATATAATCTATGAATATGAGTTTTATTTTTAATTATTTCTGTCACATTTTCACTTGTATCTATAGCAGTAAAGTGCTTGTAGTTTGCTTATTAATATGTCTATCAAGCCTTTAAGGATTTAATGATTAGGACTTAAGATATTTTTAATATAAAAATCTCTTAAATTAATAAAACTCAAATATCTTAGTCCCTCCACTGCAACTTACATCATCTCTTACCTAGGTCATTGCACTGGCCTCTAAACAAGTCTGCTTATGTCTGCTTTCATTTTATTTTTCAGTTTTTATGTAACTAAAATTATCCTTTTAAAAATTCTATAACATCAAAATATTCCTAGTGATACATATCAGATTTTACTGTAAATCTCTCCTCTCAAAAGAAATTTGAGCTTATGTTTTGGGGGAAAGAAACTTGCGACCCATGGCTGACAGCATGCCAGTAAAGGCTTCCCTGTCCTTTATTATCTCCTGGAGTTTGCTCTGATTCATGTTTATTGAGTCAGTGATGCTATGTAACCATCTCACCCTCTGCCTCACTCTTCTCCTTTTGCCTTTAGTCTTTCCCATTATCAGGGTCTTTTCCAATGAGGGTTTTTTCACATCAAGTGGCCAAAGTATTGGAGCTTCAGCATCAGTCCTTCCAATGAATATTCAAGATTGATTTCTTTTAAGATTAACTAATTTGATATCCTTGCTGTCCAAGGGGCTCTCAAGAGTCTTCTCCAGCACCACAGTTCAAAAGCACTAATTCTTCAGTGCTCAGGCTGCTTTGTGATCTAACTCTCCCATCCATACATGACTACTGGGACATAGCTTTGACTGTATGGACCTTTGTTAGCAAAGTGATGTCTTTGCTTTTTAATGCACTGTCTAGATTTGTCATAGCTTTTCTTCCAAGGAGCAGGTGTCTTTTAATTTCATGGCTGCAGTCACCATCTGCAGTGATTTTGGAACCCAAGAAAATTATATCTATACTGCTTCCACTTTTTCCCCTTCTATTTGCCATGAGGTGATGTGACCAGATGCCATGATATTAGGCTTTTGAATGTTTCTAACTCTCTTCTTTCACTCTCATCAAGAATCTCTTTAGTTCCTCTTCACTTTCTGCCATTAGAGTGGTGTTATCTGCATATCTGAGGTTGTTGATATTTCTCGCAGCAATCTTGATTCCAGCCTGATGAAATCAAGGCAATCATGCTGCTGCTGCTGCTAAGTTGCTTCAGTCGTGTCCGACTCTGTGCGACCGCATAGACGGCAGCCCACCAGGCTCCCCTGTCCCTGGGATTCTCCAGGCAAGAGCATTGGAGTAGGTTGCCATTTCCTTCTCCAACACTACTATAAGTTAATAATATCTAGTATAGTGGTTAACAAAAAAACCCCCACTAATATAATTATACATACATGTATAATTATACTTATTTACACATATTATATCTAAAATACAATTTAAGAAATTGTATTTAAGAAATATTTAAATACAATAAATTGTATTTAATTATAATTATATCTATAATACAATTTAAGAAAAAATATATGCCTGCCTGTTTGATAGTCTAGTTTTTGGTCTTGAGTTTCAAAACAATTAATGCCAAAAAAGGTAACTTAAGGTTACACATTTTTGCAATGTTTATTTTAACATTTTGTGGCTTATTAGCTCTCTCTGCTTGTAGCAATGTTTGAGGTTTATATATCTCAAATGATTTTCAGTTTAATATTACCTCCAATTACTATAATTTAGCAATATTGTTCCATACATTTATGAATTGCTTTTGAAAAAAATTGCCATTAAAGCTGTTGACAGAGTCAAATACATATATATACCACTATAAAAGAAATAAAAACTAAGTTTAATGAGTACAAGGAAAATAATCCCTTCCATTTTTTTCATACTACAGACAACTATTAACTGGACTGCTCACCACCTATTCTGTGCACTTGAGAATCTTTATTTCTTCTGTGGAAGGCAGTACATGAATTATGTAGGTTTGCAATTCATGTGAAATATTTCAATCAACATAGGGGAACACCTCCTAGTTAAATTGAATCTGACATTAAGCTAATGAATTAGCATGTCATTAAAAAGTTTTATACCATTGACAACTTTCTTCTAGTTATTATAAAATCATTTTCATCTAAGATTCTTAATCATAAAACAAAGCAGGATGGTGAGTCATTTTTTATAAAGTGGGAAACTAAGCCAGAAGATCAAGAGCTATACAAAAAGGGACACTGAAAGAAGATTAAAAGAGACAGTGTTGGTAGAATAGGTTTGAAAGATTAAAAGCTGAGTGGAATACTGTTTAGATAAAAGAAAATCACAAACAGACATCAGAAATATGCCAACAAAGAGGTGGTTAAAGGCTTAGTCAAAAATTAAATGAAAATCAGTGCATCATTTTTACAAAAATTAAAAAAAAAGAGAGAGAGAACAAAGAAATTTAAAAAAAAAAAAAATGCCAGAAAAGAGAAGAGAAAGATCAAAGCTGGTCATATTAAGTATACAAGAGACATTACGGAGAAAATTCAACTTAATTCTGTCAAAACAAGATCCTTGAATGCAGGTGAAAATGTCAGATCACTTGGGAAGTTTTACAAAATGAATATAATTGTTCTTTAAAAATAGAGTGTGTGTGTGTGTATACACACACACATATACACAAATGTGTGTGTGTTTGTGTGTGCTGTCCATGCAGCACACCTTGAAGATTTCAGTTTCTAGATCAGGGATTGAACTCGTGCCACTGCAGTGAAAACCTGGAATCCTAACCACTATGCCACCAGGGGAACCCACTTTTTGTTTTTTAATTTCTTTTTTTTAAGTATGTCTTTGTGTGTGTATGTGTGGCAAGAAACTCTGGGCTTCCCAGATGGTGCAGAGTGGTAAAATTCCTCCCTGGAAGAGGAGACATAAGAGACTCAGGTTCAGTCCCTGAGAGAGGAAGATCCCCTGAAGGAAGGAGACACGGCAACCCACTCCAGTATTCTTGCCTGGAGAATTCCATAGACAGAGAAGCCTGGCAGGCTACAGTCCACGGGGTCACAAAGAGTCAGATACAAGTGAAGTGACTTAGCTACACACAAGAACATTTGACAAGAGATCTACCTCTCAGTAAATTTTCAAGTGTACAGTGTTGTATTGTTAACTGTAGGGTTTATATTGCAAAGAACAGCTCTCTAGAATTTATTTACCTAGCATAACTGAAACATTATGCCTATTATAAACTCTTCATTTCCTCCTCCTCCCTGCCCCTGGAAACCACCATTCTACTTCCTACTTCTCTGAGTGAGCATTTTAGATACCTCATAGAAGTGGAATTTAATGCAATTCTGAATCTATGGTGTTTTGTTGTTGTTTTGCTTCTTTTGGGAGCTGCATAAGCTGGTCAAAAAATTTAGACGGAAGAAAAAAATGTCAAGAATAGCCAAAACAATAATCGAGATGAAATACAAGAGGGGATTGACTCTACAGATACTAATAGGACCAATCTGGTATTATAAAATTAAAATAGCATGACAAGGTTCAAGAATTGGCACAGCAACTGAGGAACAGAACAGAGTTAGAAACAGACTGAAAAGAAGAGGAGATTCATGGAACATTGGAGCAAGAGTTAATTGAATTGTATAGGGAAGTTTGGAGATACCAGTAGAGCTGGACATTTCTCTGTAACAAAAAGTTTCTGATTCCCTCCCTGAGGAGGGAGAGTTGGTCTGTGTTTTTGTTGGGGGAAAATGAAAATTCCACCTCTACCGCTTTTGAGTTCATGTGGCTGGAATCATGACGAAAGTGACACAAGACAGGTTAACAGGAGAAAAAGAAACATTTTTCTTCACGTGCCTGAAAGCCTTTGCTCATAAAATGGAACCTAAGAAATGACCAAAGCAAGCAGCCTTTTATACTTTTCAGACAAAGAAACAATACATTTATGAGGAATTGACAAGCAAAGCAACTTAGGCTTTAGACGCTTAATTAGTGAAGAATCTAAACAAAGTTTGGGCTTGAGGTAGTCAATTCAAGAAGAAGGCTAGTTTGAACAGGCTTCTTGGCTCTAAATTCCCTGTCTTTGGTGACAAGAGGGTCAATTTACTTCCAGATGCAGGGAGTGCACCTTTCACATGAGAGATGTATCTCCTGCTTTCAGGAGAACAGAGAAGAGTCAGTTTCTTTCTTGCACTGGCTACTTCTCAAGCATCCTCAACTCAAAACCTTCAGTATGCTATTGTGGCATATTTTGGAGTGGTCAGTCGTAAACCATCCTAAGCCACAGTGACTGCAACCATAAAATTAAGAGATGGTTGCTCCTTGGAAAGAAAGCTATGAGAAACCTAGACAGCCTGTTAAAAAGCTGAGACATAACTTTGCCAGCCAATGTCTGTAGAGTCAAAGCTATGATTTTTCCAGTAGTCACGTATGAATGTGACTTGGATCATAGAGAAGGCTGAGTGCTGAAGAATTGATGCTTTTGAACTGCAGTGCTGGAGAAGACTCTTTAGAGTTCCTTGGGCTGTGAAGAGATCAAACAAGTCAGTCCTAAAGGAAATCAACCCTGAATATTCATTGGAAAGACTGGATGCTAAAGCTGAAGGTCCAGTAATCTGGCCACCTGATACAAAGAACTGACTCACTGGAAAAGACCCTAATGCTGGAAAAGATTAAAGGCAAAAGGGGAAGGGGGCAGTAGAGGATGAGCTGGTTGGATCACATCACTGACTCAATGGATATGAATTTGAGCAAACTTCAGGAGATAGTGAAGGACAGAAGAGCCTAGTGTACTTCAGTCCATGGGATCACAAAGAGACACAACTGAACAACTGAACAACATCCTGAACCTAAACACTTGCAACACCCCAACTTTTCCCGGGACTACTCAGAGGCCTCATTTCTTCCTTGCTGATTTCAAAATGCTGACAGGACTTCAAATAATCTAGACGTATGAGAGCCGATAAGAATAGAGTTTTGTGGTTGAACTCATCATACCTACTCACTCCACTCAGCACAGGTAAATGAATAACACCAAGTTCACAGCCTCTTCCTGGGGAGGGAAAGCGTTGCATAATTACATCCAGTGCCCCAACTTTTCTGAGGCTGCCCCAAAGACTAAAAGCCCTGAAGGCTTTTATCTTGACTGTGTTAGAAGTCTAAGGGGACCTGGCATACTTAACCTCATTAATTATCTGAGACATACAGTCAAAATCATAATGTGATATCACTATACACCTGTTATAATTGTTATTATCTAAAAAAATGAGAAATAAGTGTTGACAAGGATGTGAGAGAAACTGGACCCCTTGTTAGTAGGAATATGAAATCGTACAGCTATAGAAAAGATTACAGAGGTACTACAAAAAAATAGTGAAAAACTATTTGCTTGTATTTACCCAAAATAATTGAAATCAGGATCTTGAAGAGATATTAGCATTCTCATATTCATTTATGAGCTATATAGATAAAGAATGTGTGAAATATACATACAGTAAAATATTATTAAGCCTTTAAAAAAAAGAAGGAAATTCTGTAATAAATGACAATTTGGGCAAACCTTGAGGTTTTATGCTAAGTGAATTAAGTCACAGAAAGATAAGTACTGCATGACTCAACTTATATAAAGTACCTAAACAAATCAAACTAATAGAATCAGGGAGTGGAATGGTGGTTTCCTTGTGTTCAAGAGAAATGTAAATTAAAAATCGCTAATCAATGGGTATAAAGTTTCTGCTATGCAAGATGAATAAATTCTAGTGATATTCTGTACTACATTGTGCCTGTAGTTAACAATACTGTATTATGTGCTTAAAAATTTGTAGGGTAGATCTCACATTGTATTTTTATCACAATAAAATATACTAAAAAAATTATAAGATAAGACTTTACCAACAGAGAAAGAAACTATGTTGACTCTTCAGTAGATTTTACTAGTATAAGAAAACCTTAATTGCAATTTTAGGTATTAAACTTAAATTTCCTCCACAAATAAAAAAATATATATATTTATAATTAAATAGATATATATTAAATATATATAATTTATATCATATTGTATTTCTGATAGTCTCCTAAAGTACTAAGTATACAATTTTAAATTAAAAAAATATATACCAACTCTCCTATCATGTAAGTTAGTGTCTACCCTGAAAGATCGTATTTTTCAGAACTATCATAGATATTTTTTGTTCACCTATTTTCCCCCAGGCTTCCTTTACCTCAGCTGGAAAATCCCACTTGGGCTCAAGTAAAGTTGCTAAAAAATAACAACTCATACAATTCTCAAGGGAACTACAGGGGTTCATACTGAACTTTTCCTTTTTTTCCCCTCTTGTCAACAGATGTTCCGTTTTCTTATAAACTTGTATGCCTGAAAACTTGAAGTTGTGTGTACAATTTTTTTGTCATTTTTTTCTCAGAATTTTTGGTACATATCTTCAGTACACTTCTGTTTCCCCAAAACACTATAAAAATCTTTCCCTGTTGAATCAATTTTAAGTAGCTTCTGTTGAGGTTGTTTTCTTTGCTTCACCCTCAGCTAATAAAGAGTGACTTTTCGTTTCTTCAAATCTTCTTGTTTATTTCAACAATCATTGTGGCCTTCCACATTATTCACCTAGTACTTTGAACAACTTTTAATATTCCCCCAACAAATCTAAGATGTTATGGATTGTAACACCTACATTATTTTGAGAACCAGTATAAAAGAAAAAAAAAAAAACTACTGTCAGCTTATTACTTATTATAATTTAGCAATTTAAAGTCATTGAGAGAACTCAGAATTATACTGAGATTTTGATAATATTAATTTCACACATATAAAAAAGATAATATAAACAAAATGTATTTGTTAAGGTATTCTTAATGATTTTTCAGTTACATTTGACTCAGGAATTAATTTTAAAATTTAGAGACATTGATATATATGTTTATGCACTGAGAATAATTTGCTATGCAGCACTGGCAATGCATCGTTTTTTATAATAGGGCTTTTCTCTTGAGACATTTTCCAAGACACTCATCCTCTCTGAATATTTTGATGCTATTTCTTACTTGGTCTTACTGGAAGGTTTAATAAAAGGTTTTCAGACAACAAGTAAGATTCATATCCTTTCCCTGAAGTATTTCTTTAATAATCTCTTGACTTTTGTTACAAGGAGTTGCAATTATACTCTTATGCCAGCAGGACAAACAATTGAGCGCATGCATGACAGGCAGTGAAAATTCCACGACTGCTATCTGACCAACAACAACTTTAAGAAATGTGTGAAGAACAATGCACTCTGATTTTAGAGGTGTTAAATATTGGGGTGGGGGGGAGTTTATTTTTTAGGGCTTTCTCCTCACTCTTCCTATCATTCTGAACCTCTTGGTCCTCACTATTCCACACTGTTGTTGTTCAGTAACCTCACTGACTTCTCTAGGTAAAAAACTGAAGGCTAAGGCATTTTGACATCTATCTGTTGCTGTTTGTTACTAACTTTCAAGTCTGTGCTCTGCTGTTGATACCGTTCTGACTCTCTTTAATTACAATCCTGTTGTTTTAGCATGTGTTTTGTGTGAGTAATGGCCCACACATGATTCATTGTGCTTCTCGTGTGTGAAGACTACTAGAGTCATACACAGAAGGCAGTTCCTTTAGTCCTGTTGACCTCTGTAATGACCTCAGTCTTAAGTTTTACCAGAGATGACTTAAAGTTTACTAGCAGTCACCCAGAAGTGAACTTGATCGGTGACTACCACCCTCAGCTAATGGTTTGGATTTCCTTTTTCCTCAAAGTCAGTTTTCTGCTCAGAAATTAGTTGGCAGGCATGTTCTCTTTTAAAACTGATGATCTCCATGCCCAAGGAGACAGAAAGCTTTCCCAAAGTCTGCTCCGCTGTTTGCTTCTCTGTGCAAGTCTGAGATGCTCTCTTGCAAAGAAGAGTGACCTGATAGCTAAGAATTCCCTAGAGCCTTAACGATTATCTTTCCTCCTTCCCTGGAGCCTCACAGTCAACTTATCCAGATTTATGCCTTCCTGTGATGTTTATATGTTGGTCTTCTCTTTTTATCTACTTCTAATTTTTAGGATTCTCCTGTAACAGGACTGTTACTGCTTATAATTGTATCTATGCTCAGGGAAAGGAAATAGTTTCTATTAATACTAATGTATTTACTTTCCTATTCAGAAGACATTAATCCACCTTCCTTTTTCTCTCTTCTCTTTCCCCTCCTTTTCCCCTTTCTATTTCACAAGTTTCCTTCCTTCCTTTGGCCCCACCATATCTGAATATTTCTCCTTCCTTATTTTCTGTCATTCACTCCGTTTTTTCCTACTCCATTTTGCCTTTCTGTGTACTCTGTTCTTTGGGGAGTTTGAATCAATCTGCATGTTTCTATTATTCAGACTACAGCACTTTTGGAGCACCAACATTGACATCTGTCTACAGGCCAAAGTCAAGCTAAATTTACTTTAAAAGAGAGACATTTACTGAAGAAAAAGTTTATTGCCCTGTTTCAGCCACTGTGGGAAAAAAAGTATTTCAGGAGGAAGGGAAGGAATGACAGACGGCCTGCATATACAACACAGCTTTAGAAAAATGGATAAAGCAAACTCAGCAGGTACTTAGACTACATGTCGTGGAATAAAGATAGGAAAAAGCATGCATTGACCCAAGATGGGCTGTTTAGTATGTACCTCCAGATGGAAACAAAATGGAAAGCCAAAAAAAAAACCCAAAAAACCTGGCTTTCAAAATGTTTTATTTATTTTTATACCCACTGAAGGACGTAATACTTTCCTACTTATTGATAATGAAGAAGATATTTTAATCTATTGATATATTTACATTTATCTATCAACATTCATATGTCACTGATGAAACATTAATAAATACACACTGTGAAATAAACTTTAGGTAACATTGTGCTCTGTGGTCATTGAGACCAGAACCAAACTCAAGTTGTTCCTAGGGATGTTGAGCCATTGTTGTGATTTAATTATCATAATGCTCTATGCCCTTAGGCAAGAGATGCAGGGACACAAACACAATAGTTATTTTAATTTTACAACAATTTGCCACTCAGTTTAGCATGTTTTTCCATCCAGAAGTTTGAGTGCATGTATAACAGACTCTAATTCTGGGGCTTCCCAGGTGGTACATTGGTAAAGAATCGGCCTGCCAATGCAGGAGATGCAAGAAATGCAGGTTTGATCCCTTTGTGGTGAACATCCGCATGAGAAAGAAATGGCAACCCACTGTAGTATTCTTGCTTGGAAAATTCTATGGACAGTGGACAATTAATTGATTGTTATATGAGCCTAGTTACTTCTCCGGCGAATTAGCTTCCATTGGAAGACTATCTTGTGGAGTTTTATGCTTGCTTGCTCAATATGTTTGATTATTGATATTATTTTTAAGGGTTTTGTTATAATTAATCCAATTACACCAGCATTATACATATAGAAGCTGCTTTATGGGACAAAGATAATTACAAAATAAGTTAGTTAGAAATATAGTACAATTATCTTTGACTTCCCTACAAAGCAAATCTTGAACACAAACCAAATGTCATAGATTGGGGTATAAATGGAGATGTAAGTTTCACTTAGTTTTGGTTTCCAAGCCTCTCATTTTATAATACAAGGTTGTACTGGATAGAGGTTCCTACTGATCATTATGCTTCACTGTGAAAGACATAGATATAGTATTTGTTAAGCAATCTTAATATATTGTTGGGTATGAACATTCACTTTGTAATTGAAATACCACATGTGTAAGAATTTATACGTAAAAGAAAGCCTTAAGTCTGGAGAGAATGTTGATACGAATTTTTAGATCAATTATATGTGTAACACAAAATTATCATTGACTCATACATAAAATAGATAAACGGGACAGATAAATTGCACAATACAGCAAAACATAGCCATTGTTTTATAACAACTTTAAATGGAATATAATCTATAAAAATGTTGAATCAGTATATTGCATAACTGAAAATAGTATAATGCTGTAAATTATAATTCAGCTAAGAAAAAGAGTCTTCAAGTAGCCATGGGTTAAATAAATGGAAAATTAAAAAAAAAAATCAATAGCCTTGAAAATGATATCTGTATATACAAAGGATTTTTTACATTTAATTCATATTTAAAATCAATCTAAAATCAATTTAATCAAAAAATAATACATTTCTAAAAAATGTCTTGACAATGTTTGTTATTATTCACATATAAACCAAACAACACATTATTAGTATATGCAGATAATTTTTATGCTTTATTTTTGAGTAGAAGAAAATGCTTGAAAATAAATCTGAAGATTCAAAAGATAAAGTTGAGTGACTGATCAATACTCTATTTTCTTTTACTGAAGAATAACCATATTTCAATATCATAATTCTAATAGTACTCTATCACCACTTTTGATCTCAGTATTTTTAGTATATTTTATACTTCCCTATTTAATGTTTACAGAGTCACCAGGAGGTTGCTATTGGGCAAGAAAAGATTAACGTATTTTATTAATATTCACTAAAAAAGAATTTGTATATTAGGCATAAGTTTTAAGCTATATAACTCACTTATTAAACATATGTTATTTGCAATGTTAATACAATTAATATATTTACTCAGAAGATAAGATTCTTATCTGGAAAGAATAAACCTTTATCATTAGTTCTATAGTTTTCCCTACTTTTGTCACAAATCTGATATCGTGGTGGTAGACATCAGAGAAAGAACAGTAATCTCTAGGAGACAGAAGATTACAGTGGTCTTTAGGCCCTAGCAATTCATCTTTCTAGAGAGTAATCTGGTTTTAATACCAGGACAACTAGAGTAGGACAATGAGAACTGCTTTTTTGAGCTACCAAATAGTCAGTGGGATGCAAACAGGCCAAAATCTATGTGAAAGAAGCTCTACTGGGAAAAAATCTGCAAGAGAAAGTTATTCTTTACTAAGTGATGTCAATAGTATGTCAGAGCTTACTGGAAATCTTTGTTTGATGCTATTAAGTTAGTCAGGAAACCAAAGATAGAAGATTACTACCACTGTTCCTAATAGAATAGTTTAAGAACTGTGGCAGTATTAGCACCAAAATCTAATTTTTTTAAATAGTTACTTTCTTTAAATAATTTTTGACAGCCTTACATCTTTTTCATACAAATACATTTATTTTTTTATTTGGATTTATTTTGCTTTTTAACACTGATTATGGCCATACAACTTTTCACTTACAGTATTTCATGACTGGCTTTTTTAAGAAGAAATGTAGAATCCAATGCCTTTTTCTAGAGAAAGTAAAACTGAGCAATTAACGTTGTATATTTTTATTTTTTACAGAAATATGCCTAAAGAAATAGATACAGTGACAAAGACAGACACAGTTGAAATCTGATCAATTTATAATGTATTTCACTGGTATTTGTTCCCAAGAACCACAGTAATATAGTTCATTCCTAAATCAGTATACAGTCAAGAATTTACCTCTAATCTTGGAATTGTAAGACTAGAATTCCTAAAACTTGACTTACTAGCATGACTCCATTATTGAGTAATTCAGCTGATTGCAATTTCACTTGTTGCATTGAGATCTTTCTTTCTTGTTAAAGGATGTACAAATATAAACAGCTTCTCTCAAATATACATCCATGTATTTTGTGAGACTCACATTAGAAAAATGAGTAAGTTAGCACTCTGAAGTGTTAGTCACTCAGTCATGCCCAACTCTGCGACCACATGGACTGTAGCCCGTCAGGCTCTTACATCCCTGAAATTCTCTGGGCAAGAATACTGAAGTGGGTTGCCATTCCCTTCTCTAGGGGATCGTCCCCACCCAGGAATCAAACCCTGGTCTCCTGCATTGCAGGAAGATTCTTTACCCTCTGAGCCACAGGGGAAGCCCAAGTTAGCACTCTAGGTGACAGAGTTAGCATTTTGTTAGTAATATTTTCATGCTATTTTTTGTTAAAGAAAAGCACTTGTAAAATGACAGATTGTAAAATAAATCCATTTCCTTAAATGTTACTCATTTTGCTTTTACTTATTTCCCTTCCAGTTTTATTGAGATATATTTGACATACAGTAATATATAAGTTTATGGATAATGATTGAAGGTATATCATTTAGGAAATGCTGACCACAATAAGTTTAGTGAGCATCCATTAATTCATATAGATATAAAATAAAACAAAAAGAAAAAATATTTTCTTTGTGATGGGAACTCAGAATAACTGAGTTAATAAATTTTAATAACTTTCATGTATAACATAAGGCAGTGTTCATTATATTAGTATATATCATTTTGTACATTACATTCCTAGTACTTATTTATCCTATCACTGAGTGTTCATACCTTTTGCCCATCTTCCTCTAGTTTCCCATCCCCCCTTCATCCACCTATGATAACCACAAATCTGATCTCTTATTCTATTAGTTTGTTTTTAAAGTATAATTGACCTACAACACTATGTTAGTTCTTGCTGCACAGCATAGTGATTCAGATATTTCTATACAATTTCAAAATGATCAACATGAGTCCAGATACCTTTTGTCACCTTACAAAGATATTACATTAATATTGACTACAGTTGCATTCTTGTACATTTCATTGCTATGATTCATATATTCCATAATGGGATTTTTGTACCTCTTAATATGCCTCACTTATTTATTGCATTTCCCCATCTCATTCCCCTCCAACAACCACGTTTGTTCTCTGTATTTATAATTATGTTTCTATTTTGTTATGTTAATTGTTTTGTTTTTTAGATCCATGAATGAGTGAAATCATACAGCATTTGTCTTTCTCTGTCAGACTTACTTCACATAGCATAATAGCCAGTAAGTCCACCTATGTTTTTGCAGATAGCAAAATTTCATTCATTTTTATGGCTGAGTCATGTCTGTGTGTATATGTATGTGTGTGTGTTTGCAGGGATTGTTCATTTAGTTCTTGCCAGGTTTGGGAACAATTCAAGTTCAAGGGTATATGGGGACGATAAAGGTTAACTAAAGTTTGGTCAAGACAAAACATAATGTAAGGAATTGACATTTTGAACACTTGATTAAACTGAAAATTAATTTGTGAATTTTAATGTTTTTTAACAAAATTTCTCCACGAGCTGGACATTTTATGTGCCTAATCCAATTGGTTTTAAGGAATATGAATTATTTATGAAAAGAAAATTGCAGCAGTTTTGCAGTTCAGTCCATGTCTTTACAAAGGGGATAAACTCAGAGAACAAAGAAAGATGGTGACCTGGTTGAATCTCCTTATAAACATACCAAAGACAGACCTCTTACAAATACAATGATGATGTTTGCTAGCAGGAATTATTTGCAATTCTTGATAGCTCTGGAATTCCTCATGGTCAACAAGCCTAGAATCCATGAGGCACTAAGTGTCCTTCGAAAATGTCATATAAAGTATGTAACTATTGGAATAGAAAGTGGAGATTGCGCATAAGTGAAATAATTCCTTTCCGTATAAAACCCTGCGCTGTCATACTTTGCTCAGGGACCTCAGGTGACAGATCTTAGCCAGTGTACATTCCAGTGTGGTCAGTGCTGGCAAACTTCGCCTTCTCCCAGGTTTGCTTGTCTTGAAAAATTTTATATTCTTAAAATTATTTGTGACGCTTAGTAGTGAATACAATCTCTCCTTGAGTGTCATTAGAAAATATAATTTTATATGTTACTGTAACTTCACTTGTGTTTTCATTGCAAAGACCTTTTGACTAAATATTTAAATTAATAGATGAAGCAAATTTTACTCACTATAATATCTTATTTTTCTGAAAATATATGGTACAATTGAAAATTAGCTTTAAAATATGTTTGGCATCCCCAAGGAAATATGTGGAAGAGAAACAGTTGCTCTAATTAAATAACATATGTCAATGAAACAAGACCATATTGACATGGAAATGCACATGGATAGTATAAGGAAAATGGGGGAAAAAAAGGAAAAAATGAATTAAGGCAATAATCTTCATATTAAGTAACATATTTTTGAAATCACACTGTGAAATGCTGAAAAAGGAGCAAAGAGGCCCAACTTGAGTTACTTAGAATATAGAAGAAGAAAGATGGGTTATTCTCAGCTCCTAAAAGCCACTTACATTTCATGGCTCATGTTCCACCTTCTTCCAGCAATGGTCCTGCTCATACTCTGAGTCTCTCTAGTCTGCCTTCCCTTACTTACCACAGAAGGAAAAACTCCTGTGAGTAGATTGAAGCCACTGGGATAATCCAGAATCATCTCTGATCTCAAGGTCCCTAGATCTTTCTCATATTTGAAAAGTCCCACTTGCTATTTGGTGTCTCAGCAGTAAAAGAATCTGCCTGCTACGCAGGAGACACAGGAGACACAGGTTCAATCCCTTTGTTGGGAAGATCCCCTGGAGAAAGAAAGTCAACTCACTCCAGTATTCCAGCCTGGAAAATCTCATGGCAGACTACAGTCCATGGAGTCTCAAATGAGTCTGACACTACTTGGCAACTAAAAAGCAACATTTTTTGCTATTTAATGCAATATACCCACAGATTCCAAGGAACAGGATGTAAGCATCTTTGAGGGACCATTAATCTATCTATTACAATTTACTAGAAGGTTAATTGTTTGGCCTGTATGTCCCAGTTTTTGAAGATGTGAAATAGGGATGATACTAATGTCTCATTCATAGATTTGTTAGGAATAAAGTAAGTTATTGAAGCAAAATAATTACAACAAAGTACTTCATATTATAAGAATTATATATGGGTTCACTTTGCTTATTATATATTGCAAAAATAGGAACCCATCCCATTTTGTAATAGTGTGAGAAAAGTTCGTGTGATGGCTACCATGCAATCAATGCAATGATTATTAATGATTTATAATTTTGTGTTAAAATAATTTGTTATGCTGCTTAATTAAAATAATAGAGGTAGTATGGCTATATGATGATGATATATAATTAATAGCTACATAGCTAGACAGATGATAGATAAACTGAAGGAACCCAATCACCTAAACATAAATTGAGAGAAATATTCCAACATTATAACATGTCTGCTATCTGTTAAATGAGTTTTCTATTATTTTTGTTTTTTATGTATGTACTATAATTTAGAATACGTTGCTTTCATAATTAAAAATAAAATTTAAATGAATTGCTTATGATACATCTGAGACACAAGGTAAAATAAATGATTGGATTTACTTCCTTTATGGGTGATGATTACTGATCATCTCTTTCATAACATGGCTTCAGTGGACCATCACAGCTTGATCTTAGCCAGTGAAGCCTCAGGAGACATCACTCTTCATTGCACTTACACAAGTTTATTCCTTGGCTCTTCCCTTTCAACTGAGTAATTAGAGAGCAGAGATCCTTTGGAAGAATTATTTCTAAAAAATAGATTCCACATTTATGTCATACAATATTTCTCAGTCTCTGTCTGACCTCTACTCAGTGTTGTGTACCAGTCTGGATGGAGGGGAGAATGGATACATGTATATATATGACTGAGTTCCTTTGTTGTTCACCTAAAACTACACAGCATTGTTAATTGGCTATACCCCAATACAAAATAAGAAGTTTAAAGTTTGAAAGAAAAGAATAGATCATCTTCTGTTTTTCTGCTTGTTCCACCTTTATTTGAGACAATGGATTTTATTCCATTTCTCAATTTGACAAAGAAGAATAAACAAGTAACTGCAACAAGTTTGATTTCCCTGAACAAATTATCCAACAACCAAACTGATCCTCTAATGACAATTGTTCAGTGCTTTAAATGTATCATACATTTTACATGTGTGATGAATATTTAGATGATGTCTAGTAATACCTTGCCAGTAAACTACATTCATAATCATTTTTTATATTTATGTTAATCAGAAACCAATTAACCCAACTATAAGAGCAATTTCTTAGTCTTGAGTTGATAACTTACTCAGCACTTGTCCTCCTCCACAACAGTTAACAATACCACATTTGATATTTCATTAATTGATGAACATTTGTATTATGCATAAAACTATTGTTTATAACTGTTTATGACAATTTCCTAAATATTTATAACATTTTCTGCAGCTATAAATTATTATTTATGACTTTTTCTTTCATTTTTGGTTTTTGAGAGAACAAACAGAAACCCTGTTACTGTATGTTTGTGAGAGCCTGCTGTTGTGATTAAGAACCATATGTTTTATTTAACATAACAATATATCATAAAGGTAGAAAAAAATGTGTTGATCCTAGTCTTGGATGTTGACAGTAAAGGAAAAATTGTTACTCTTAAGAAATGGTCAAATTTATCAAAAAACATTTGTGTTTGTGATGTTTAGGTTTTCTACTTTTATACTATCTACATGAAATTTGTATTATGTAAATATCTTCAGGACAATAACTTTGTTTTTATAACTTTAAGACATGCTAGATTCTAAACCATTTTTATCACTAAATCAATTATTTTCATAGTGCTATATTTTATAACTGTGTTTCTTTGGAATGAAAGCTAGCATGGTACCTTAGAAAAAAAGTCTACCTAATTTCTTCTGTCTGGGTACTTTACTAGTTTTTATGCATCCTTTAAGAAAGTTACTCAGTTTTAGAAGATGAAATAGTCTTCTGTGATAGGGTTAGCATTATATATTTTTATTAGTGGGTAGCATTATATGTTCTCAGCAATCAGTACACATAATTATTTGCCTGAACCCTAACATATGACAAGTCCTAGATTCTGCCACTGTGCTCTGCACATCATCTTGCTATCTTTATTTCAGTAATACCTATAATACATCATTCTGCCCTTTTCTGTGAAATTCTGAGAAAATTCTTATATCTAGAATCCAAACCACCTAATTTCATTCACTCTACCCTCTCAGCTTCCATTTCACAACAATAAACCCACCATAATTATGTATAAAATTGTAGATAAAGAAAGTAACAATTTATATGGGGCAAAATCTTATCTAGAATTTAATGAGATTTTTATTTGAGAAGCCTATTTTATGTCTAGATGTCTTGAAATATTTGAGAAATACAAATTAAAACAGTGAGATACAACTACACATCTATTAGAACTATGAAAATTTGAAACACAAAATACCAATTCCTTGTAAAGATGCAGGGCAATAGGAACTCTCTTCCATCCTTTTTTGCAATGCAAGATGAAATACCAGTTAGCAAGAAATATGTCAGTTTCTTACAAGTCTAAACTATGTCTTATGTGATCCAGCAATTGCTACTAGGTTTAGTCAATTGATTCAGAAGCAGGTCCACACAGAAACCTACATGCTAATGTTTACAGGCATGTTATTTGTAACTGACAAAATAGAAAGTAATCAAGTTGTCCTTCAATATGTGATGGATGAACAAAAGCTGGAAATCAGCTAACAAGATATGAAAAGATGTGGATAAATTTTAAAGGCATAGTTCTAAGTGAAAGCCATTCTGAAAGCATTATATACTTTATAATTCTAGTTAGTTGATATTCTGTAAAAGGCAGATGATGAAATGGTCAGTAGCATCTTGGGATTGGTGCTCAGGAGAGGTTATGAATGAATGAATCACTTGAAGTGTTTTTCAGTGGTGAAGTTATTCTGTATGATTCTATTTTACAGAATGGTGGATGAGTGGGGGAGTATAAGACATTGCATTTGTTAAAAGCTGTAGAATTTTATAAAACAAAGGGTGGACTCAATCAATGAAGGTTTATTAAAAATAATTTAAAGATCAGGGGATCACAGGATGGAATGCAGAAATAATGTGATTATATTACAAATATATGAAATGGTCTTTCCACTGGGTAAGGAAAAAAACTACTGCTCATCAGGGTTACTTTGGAAATCAGTGGAATCTGGAACAGTGAATATAAACATACTATACATAATAATTACTCTCTAAAGTTGTTTCCCATAGAGTATGAATTAACAATCATTAAACATGTATATTGGTAATTGAACAATTAAATATGTGGATGGAAAATAAGTTTCTAAATTTTGAAGTGGGAGGTTAGAAATGAACAAAGGATGGAGCCTAGAATGATCTATGTAATAATGATATAGAATTTTGGACATCCGTATGAACTTATATTTAGCTTAATATTGATACAGCTGTGTATATATATATATGCATATGTTAATAGAAATAAATTATTAATTGACAGAGAATAGACAAATATCCTCCTGTGCAAAACAATTCCAAACAGTATGTCTGTATACTCCGCCTTCAAAGTAGTAGGCAATAATGCTCCTCTCATTTCAAAGAGTACATTTTGAAAAGCTATAAAAAAAGAGGGACTTTGCAATGGAGAAATTTGAAAACCACTACCTGGGCCAGATCAAAGTCAATACACCCATGAAGAATCCTATTGATAACTTACACCCTTGACATGATGTGATGCAAATGGCACTTAATCTTGATGTATTTCCTCACCAAATCCAATAATTGTAGTCTAATCATGAGGAAAACATTAGACAAATCTAAGACCTGAGGCCATTTTATAAAGTACCTAACCGGTACTTCTCAAAACCTTCAAGGTCATAAAAACCAAGGAGAATCTGAGAAATGGCACAGCCAAAATTAACTATTTGTGATATGGGTCTTTTGTGTTATAAGGCTTACATGCATTATATAACAATAGCATGCATTTAATCTTTTAAATAATGATATTTGGAACATTAAAAATTTTGTCTATGAAGCTTAAAAATTACTGCAATGCAGGAAACCCAAGTTCAACCCCTACATTGGGAAGATCTCCAGATCCCCTGGAGAAGAGCTTGGCAACCCACTCCAGTATTCTTGCCTGGAGAATTCCATGGACAGAGGAGCCTGGAGGGCTACAGTTCATGGGGTCATAAAGTGTTGGACACAACTGAGCAACTAACACACACAGATAAATTATCTGTTCTTATGCACTGGAAAATAGGTTGAATTTTTCTCCTCTTTATATAAATCTCCTGATTCCCTGGTTGCTCACTGATGAAGAATCTGTCCGCAATGCAGGAGACACAGGTTCAGTCCCTGGGTTGGGAAGATCCCCTGCAGAAGGGAATTTCAATCCACTCTAGTATTCTTGCCTGGAGAATTCTACAGACAGAGGAGCCTGGAGGAGTACAATCCATGGAGTTTCAAAGAGTCGAACATGACTGAGAGACTGTTCCTGTCATCTGTTTCATTAGGAGTTATGTAATTTTAGTATTTTTATGGCTTTTTTGAAGATAGATTTCAAAGAGTTTACTTATTTCTCAAAATCATGTTTTTTTTTTTCTTTTCCCCTCCTTGGGATTTACTTATCCATTAAGTTACCATATATTAATGTATTTACTTGGAGAAGGAAATGGCAACCCACTCCAGTACTCTTGCCTGGAAAATTCCATGGACTGAGGAGCCTGGTAGGCTACCGTCTATGGGGTCAAAAAGAGTCAGGCATGACTGAGCGCTTTCACTTTCACTTTCTTTCAATGTATCTACTGAACATCTACCACGTACTAAGCACTGGGCAAGGCCCTGTGAAGACACAAATGTAGAGTTCCAATGTGGCCCCATGTTCTTTTGAATATTAGACACTGTTGGAGAAAATAGATATTAAACAGATACTTAAAACCATGGCAGATGACACAGTGAAGAAACAGCATTCTCTTTTGTGGAGTCAGAAAGTCTTTCTGAATTAAAAGTGATATTAATGTGTAACATAAGAGAATGAACAAGATTTGACAAGGGTAAGTAATTTAAAACACATCAGACAGAACGTAATGAAAGAAAACCAGCAACCAAAAATATTTGAAGTTGCTGGTGTGACTTAAGGAGTTCGAAGTGATTCAGGGAAAGTTAGGGTGCTAGGGCTCAGATTCTAATGGGAAGAGAATAAGAGCATGCTAGATGAGATAGAGATTAGAACTTGGAGTCTTGGAAGCCATAGCAGTGCTGTTGGAGTTTTCAAAAATCAAAGAAAAACAAAAAAAACAGAGGAAACCACTGATGGATTTCAAATAATAAAGTGAAAGCATTAAAACTAAATATTTAAGCAGATCAACTTAGATATCCTTGATGAATGGAATGAAGGAATATAATTTGGATACAAATTGATAATTACTCATCCTTTCAGAGCAAGGGTGTGTCTTTTCCAGAGATCCTTAGGCATCAGGTGGTTCTATTATAATCATGTGTGCAGTGAATTATAAGTGCTGACCTGTGGATCAGGGTAATATTTTGTTTCTTATCCCTTTGATAGAACAAGATGGAAGTCCTTAAAGCTCATATGCTGTCAAATTAAGTTTATTCCTTTTTTTTTTTTTTTACAATCACAGGTCACAAAACATATTTCTGAATAATTTTTTAAATAGCAGACATCAATCCCATAACAGAGACAGCTAAACAAATAGCAACTGTGGTGCCTGGAGGGAGAATCAGAAAGTGTACAGATGAAGACTGTGCACTATCCATCAAATGCTTCTACTGAAAAATCATGTTGCTCACTGAAGAATGCCTCAAGTGCCCTTCAGCACAATCCAAAGCTCTAGGATATAAAAATATAGCTTAGTTTGGTAATTAATGGACAGAATATCCATAGTCTTTGGGGGAAAGTTATAATTAAAAGCACAATGAATGTGACCACTGACATAACTACTTAAAAAAAATTCACTTTGCAATACCTTTGAAAAGGAATCTAGTTCATACTTTATAATTGCTTGGATTCTCCATGTGTGAATTTTCACTCAACTGTCTCATATCATGTATGAAATTCTGTATATTATAACAGTATATGTAATACTTTTAATAATAATAGTTGTCAATGTTATGTGGGTTATAGTGTTATCTGAAAGAGATCACATGGTTTTTTAACGTGGCTTTTATTTAGTTATTTTGGCTGAAGATACAGAACTTGAAAGAATGGTAACTCTGTAGGTAAAAACAGACTATTTCTTCGTATAATTGTTCTCTTCCCCTTGGTTCCCTTGACAGGATATTGCTTTAAGATTACATTGTCATATTCTTCCTATGTCACTGTACTTTAATATTGATGACTCTGTACTCTATTTAAAATAATGTTTATAAATATTAAGATTTTCTGGTTTTGAAACAATCTCTATGGAAGTTAGCTAATTGAGGTAAAAAAACAGAGGCACCACTAAGTTATCCATGAACAGTATTCCTGCCTCCTGGTTTCAAGTCATATCCCACTCTTTGTGACTTCATAGACTGTAGTGCACCAGGCTCATCTGTCCTCCACTATCTCCCAGAGTTTGCTCAAATTCATGTCCATTGAGTCAGTGATGCTATTTAATCATCTCATCCTCTGCCACTCCTTCTCCTTTTGCTTTCCATCTGATCACAGTCCATTTCCCTATGCTGTGTCCCTAGCTCTTGGTTTGTAACTATATTCAACCGACAAAAATTAATACTAATAATTACTTTCTATATTTGATCACCAATCAATTTCTGCCTATTGTCCTTAGTGGATTTTACTTAGCCTATTTTATATTATTGCCCCTTTTAAAACATTATCATGGAATCATGAGGTTTCACTGATTAAGCTTTCTTAAAAGATTCTAATTATTGTTACATATACAAACATCTTACATGGATGTTTACAGCACGTTTATTCATAATTGCTTACACTTGGAAGCATCCAAGTTAACCTTCAGTAGATAGATAAATTAAGATGCTCTGGTTGATACTTCCTCTTAGTGCTATCAAGCTGTTTAAAGTACATGGAGACAACGTAAGCGCAAATTGCAAAATGAAAGCGGCCAGTCTGCAAAGTCTATGTACTGTATGAGTCCAGCTGCATGATGTTCTGGAAAAGGCACAACTAAATAAACAGTAAAAGTATCCGTAGTTTCCAGGGATTGGAGGGTGTAGGGATGAATAGGTGGTACTCAGTGGTATTTAGGGCAGTGAAACTATTCTGCATGATATTATAATGGCGAATACATATCATTACACATTTGTCTAAATCCATAGAATATACAAAACCAAGAGTGAATCGTAATATAAACTATGGAGTTTAAGTGAAAATTAGGTGTCAGAGTAAGTTCATCAATTATAATGTACCATTCTGGTGCATGACAGTGATGAGGGGAGGCTATGCATGAGTGGAGGCAGGCAGCATATATAAAAATCTCAATGCCTGCTCAATTTGCTGTAAACTGGAACTAAAAGACAAATTCTATTAGGAAAAAGTGAATTAGAGAAAAATGTTAGTCTCACCAATACTCTAGAATTCAATAAAGGTTTTACTTTCTCAACTTTAATGATTTTTATACAAAGAACTTACAAATATATATACTAATGCATATAATAATATTAATATTAATAGAATCAGTTATGAAACAGCAAATGATAGAATGGTCTTGTGTGTATTTTAACAATAACCATATTCAGCATATTTACTTAATGGGTTCCTTTTAAGCAATAAAAATGAATGTGTTAGAGCCATTTGTTTTTATAAGTTTATAATTGGATGTTTTTTACAGTGACAACTGTAAAATATTTTAAAAGAAGGAGACAGAATAATTAGATACATACACATGCTTTGATAATCATTTGAAAGAGTAATCATTCATAAGAAAATGTGAAGAAATGCAAGGAGAATGATAATATGTTTTTAGGAAATCAGGAGGGTTATGTAATTGGAAAGGGATTAATAGTATTGCTAATAGTTTATATTATGTTGGCTGTATGACATAGTTGTTTTTGTTATATTATATCTTGCGTCTTATATAGTTAATCAGTGTTGTACACTATGTTTTAAGGTAGATGTTTTTAGTTTTATTATGTTTCTTTTAATGTGGATTGGCTTAACTATAAATCATGTCTAAAAGATTTAAAAATCAGAAACAAATATAGAAATTACAAAGTGAAAAGCATATAAAAATTCAAAGAGAATGATGAAGAAGACAGTGGAAGAGAAAGAAAAAAAGAGAGGAAAAAAAGGCAGAGAGTGAATCCTGAAAGATTAAGTAGTAGTTTCCTTCACATGAATGACAGAGAAAGACAGTTTACTACTTGAAAAGATTTCCTTAAGAGAAGTCTTGTGTGAAAAAAAACATGTTTAATTGAAATTGCCAGAATCAATGTAAGAAGCTAAAACAGTTGCAATACTGACAGAACCAAAATTGCAGAGCTAGAGTTAAATTCCTTAGCTATGAAATAGTTCAGTATTCAGCCATTATACAAAGACTATGTTTTTCTGAAGCAATGGAATGGGAAATTGGTGCAAGGAAATACTAAAAGGATCATTGCATACAACCTATTCTGGCTTTGAAGTCACCATTAAAGTACTCCTGCAAAACATCTAAATAAAAATATAAAATTTAAAATCTAAACAGTTTTAAAATGGAAAACAAATCCAAACTCAGCAGAAGTATCTAAAATGGTAATATAGTGGGTCAGGTCAAATAATATTTCAACTCCTGAATGCATTTGAAATGGTATGCATTAAAATAAATCTTGATATGCAGTTACAGTTTTAACAATGCCCCTGTTCTAATACAAGAGGATTGAGTTTAGCTTTAGGCTACCCTAGAATTGAAGGTTGGATTGAGGCTATAGAAAGCATGTCCTCTGGAATATGCTCTTATTCATTGCTGGTAACTCCAAGAAGTTGAGATCTTTTCAGAGTGAAAACTGTATATAACTGAAATAGAAAATTGGGGATCATGTAACCCTGAATCTCAACTCACACTTCATACAATCTTAATAAAAGGATGATCTTAGGATCAGCTTTCTAGGATGGATAATTTGTGTAGCAGGGGATTCCTTAGTGGCTTAAACAGTAAAGATCAGCCTGCAACACAAAAGACCAGGGTTCTACCCACTCCTGCCTGGAGAATTCCATGGACAGAGGAGCTTGGCATGTTACAATCAATGGGCTTGCGAAGAGTTGGCCATGACTTATGTGTGTCTAAATTTGTGTGTCTAGTTTATGATTCAGTTCAGTCAGTTCAGTTGTTCAGTCAGTTCAGTTGTTCAGTCATGTCTAACTTTTTGCGACCCCATGAATTGCAGCACATCAGGCCTCTCTGTCCATCACCAACTCCTGGAGTTCACCCAGACTCATGTACATCGAGTCCGTGATGCCATCCATCCATCTCATCCTCTGCTGTCCCCTTCTCTTCCTGCCCCCAATCCCTCCCAGCATTAGAGTCTTTTCCAATGAGTTAGCTATTCGCATGAGGTGGCCAAATTATTGGAGTTTCAGCTTTAGCATTAGTCCTTCCAAAGAACACCCAGGACTGATCTTTAGAATGAACTGGTTGGATCATCTTGCAGTCCAAGGGACTTTCAAGAGTTTTCTCCAACACAGCAGTTCAAAAGTATCAATTCTTCAGCACTCAGCTTTCTTCACTCTCCAACTCTCACATCCATACATGACCACAGGAAAAACCATAGCCTTGACTAGATGGACTTTGTTGGCAAAGTAATGTCTCTGCCTTTGAATATGCTATCTAGGTTGGTCATAACTTTTCTTCCAAGGAGTAAGCATCTTTTAATTTCATGGCTGCTTTCACCATCTGCAGTGAGTTTGGAGCCCAGAAAAATAAAATCTGACACTATTTCCATTGTTTCCCCATTTATCTGCCATGAAGTGGTGGGACCAGATGCCATGATCTTAGTTTTCTGAATGTTGAGCTTTAAGCCAACTTTTTCACTCTCCTCTTTCACTTTCATCAAGAAGCTCTTTAGTCCTTCTTCACTTTCTGCCATAAGGGTGGTATCATCTGCATATCTGAGGTTATTGATATTTCTCCCGGCAATCTTGATTCCAGCTTGTGTTTCTTCGAGCCCAGCGTTTCTCATGATGTACTTTGCATATAAGTTAAATAAGCAGGGTGACAATATACAGCCTTGACGTACTCCTTTTTCTATTTGGAACCAGTCTGTTGTTCCATGTCCAGTTCTAGCTGTTGCTTCCTGACCTGCATACAGATTTCTTAAGAGGCAGGTCAGGTGGTCTGGCATTCCCATCTCTTTAAGAATTTTACAGTTTATTGTGATCCACACAGTCAAAGGTTTTGGCATAGTCAATAAAGCAGAAATAGATGTTTTTCTGGAACTCTCTTGCTTTTTCGATGATCCAGCAGATGTTGGCAATTTGATCTCTGGTTCCTCTGCCTTTTCTAAAACCAGCTTGAACATCTGGAAGTTCACAGTTCACATTTTGCTGAAGCCTGGCTTGGAGAATTTTGAGCATTACTCTACTAGTGTGTGAGATGAGTGCAATTGTGTGATAGTTTGAGCATTCTTTGGCATTGCCTTTGTTTGAGATTAGAATGAAAACTGACCTTTTCCAGTCCTGTTGCCACTGCTGAGTTTTCCACATTTGCTGGCATATTGAGTGCAACACTTTGACAGCATCATCTTTCAGGATTTGAAATAGCTCAACTGGAATTCTATCACCTCCATTAGCTTTGTTCGTAGTGATGCTTTCTAAGGCCCACTTGACTTCACATTCTAGGATGTCTGGCTCTAGGTGAGTGATCACACCATCGTGATTATCTTGTGTGTGAAGATCTTTTTTATACAGTTCTTCTGTGTATTCTTGCCACCTCTTCTTAATATCTTTTACTTCTGTTAGGTCCGTACCATTTCTGTCCTTCATCAAGCCCATCTTTGCATGAAATGTTCCCTTGGTATCTCTAATTTTCTTGAAGAGATCTCTAGTCTTTCCCATTCTATTGTTTTCCTCTATTTCTTTGCATTGATTGCTGACACATCGAATTTACACTTGTTTGTGTGTGTCTAAATTTGAACTAAATGAATTGAACTCATATCATGCAAGGACAAATCAGTTTAAAAATATAAGTACCTTAGTTCTCCATGTTGAAGAAAAAGGACAAGACCTTATTTCCCCCTTTTCTAGAGCATCTGGCTTGGAAGATTGTGTTTTATACATTTTTCTTTCCCTATAGCTTCAAAATGTATATAAATCTTTTTAGGAGCTAAATTAGCCAGTTTTCAGTTTTAAGAAATGTCTTCCTCAAGGACTTGGGACCTGTCTTTTTTTGGGGGGTGGGGGTAGGTGGAAAATATAATCATAAGGAAGCTAATGTCTCATCTCCTACTTTCTGTGAAAGAGTAGGAGCCTACTTTGGTGGGACCTCACTCCAAATTGCAAACCCTCCTCTTGTCATAACAAAAGATAAGTTAATTTTTCTTTAGGATGAATTCAGTTAGCTAACACAGATAGTCACTGCAATTATCAAATGAAGGATGAGCTATCTGTGACAAATGGTGCTTTATGCCCTGTTACTTGAGATCAACTAGATGACAGGTTATATCTACTTAGATGTATAAACAGTGGACTTCCCAGGTGGCTCAGTGGTATAGAATCTGCCTGCCAAGCAGGTGACATAGTTTGAATCCCTGCGTTAGAAGATTTCCTGGAGAAGGAAATGGCAATCTAGCCAGTATTTTCTTGCCTAGGAAATTCCTTACACAGATGAACCTGGTGGATTATGATCCCTGGGGTCTCAAAGAGTTGGGCATAATTTAGTGACTAAACAACACCAATGAACTTTTTTTTTTTTGCAATCTCTTAGCAGATTGTCTGTGATGCATATCACCTAATAGTTTAGTGCTTATTTAGTAATAAATTTATTTTATTTCTCTTCTGCCTCTGTGGAGAGATTTCCTGGTTTGAGTAAAGATTTGATTTTTAATTATATTTCCACAGAGGTCATCACTATCAAGTATGTCTTCTGAAACTAATTGAAAAATTAAAAAACAAATACCTCCAATAGTCAAATTGCTAGTTCTAATACTTATTGTGGAGAGACTTCCCTGGCTCAGACAGTAAAAGCATCTGCCTACAATGTGGGAGACCCAGGTTCGATCCCTGGGTAGGGAAGATCCCCTGGAGAAGGAAATGGCAATCCACTCCAGTACTGTGGCCTGGAAAATCCCATGGACGGAGAAGCCTGGTAGGCTACAGTCTGTGGGGTCACAAAGAGTCAGACATGACTGAGTGACTTCACTTCACTTCAATACTTATTGTAGACCTTTAGAATGAAATAAAATTTAAGCATGGCTTACTTCTAATAATACCACAGGGCATTGACATAGGAGGTACTTGTTAAAAAGCCGTCTATCTTTTATTTAAATCCATCTTATAAAAACTTCTACTCTGTGAAAATTACAAATTTCTATTTAAAAAATTAAGTCACATAATATTTCAAAAAGGTTAGTTGCAGTTTCTAACCAAAAGCCAGTGTTCTCCTTTCACAGTATCCATGGCAGGAAAATAACTAGGACTAAAGCTGATGTGTAAGTTTTTATTCTCAGGCTTTCTTCAGAATGGCCACTAACTATTAACATGCTATTCTAATACAGCCGAATTGTAGGCTGATGCCTATTTGATGGTAGCTATGTTTATCCTTCTGGGTATAAGCTGCGTAAAAGAAGAATATTATTCCTCATCACTGTGAGAATTTGGAAAGAAAATGGAAGAGCAGACATGAATACTCTACCACAGAATGAAAGGGATGTAGAGTGATGCTTCAACTCTTTACAGAGAATGGCTACAAGGATTAGAAAAATTTTCAAAGATAATGTATCTGGATGCCCAAATTACATCTAAATGTAGTTTGGTTGCTTAAATTTAAGGTATTCTATCAAATACTAATGCAATATAAACTATCAAAGTATAAATGAAAACATTTGAACTCGCTGCCATTCCCTTGCTAATTCTCCCTATTTAAATGATTTTTAAATGATTTCACCCATTTCTAATTGTTTCAGTGTCTGAATAATAAAACTAGCAAAACCATAGATTTGTGGTGCAAAAATGATTTTTATACTTTATTTCTTGAATGTGAAAATTAGTCTTTCTTCATATGAAAATGGCAAGAATAAAGAAGCAAGTATAAATGTACCATGATATACAATTATTTTTAATTTTCATACATATTTTACGAAATCTCAGGAGAAGGTATACTTATGCACAGGAATCTGAGACATTGATTTTTTAAACAAATTTTCTGCAGCACAGCTGTGCGACTAGAATATTTGTATTCAAAAATCATGAAACACCTAAAATAATATTTAAAATGAGAAGCTATATCAAATCACCCCTGCTCCTTTAACCTTATGTATTTTGTCTTATCAAACCACATATTAAAACCATATGCCTCTCATTTCTATTACCTTATGATATAGCAAGTTCTCTAAACTATATTCTAAATATTACTTATTTTGCTATTTTATCCCCATGCAATTGTATCAGTTCAGAATGAAGTACTATTTCTGATATATATCTACATGGGAACAGCTGTACAACTTAGGTGCTAAATTGTTGCATTTATTTTTAGCCATGTAGTAAAATGAATAGCTTTTGTATATTTTTTATGAGTTTTTCTCTTGACCTCATCTAAGAATACCTTTATACAAAATAAAAGTGTTGATCAAAGTATAAAAATAAATTAGTATAAATATATTTACTTTTAAATTGCAAGGTAGGTTTAGTTAAGATGAGAAAAAATATATAAAAAAACAAAATAACAATCTTCAATTTAAAAGCTCATTTGTCATTAATTTTGCCAATACTAAATATGTATTAAAGAAGAATTAAATCAGCATTTTTTTAATTAAATGATTATATGTTCTAAATCTCAGAAAATTTAGTGGTCATAAAAGTTAAAAACTTGTTAAAGAGTCTGATCATTTTGTATAAGACACAATAGCTTCTAGAACAGTTATTTTCATTATTACTATTACTTTATATAAACATACATGTGCTTATATATATTGCTGTTTATTTTGATATATAATGCATATATTTGTGGTAAAATTAATACATCCTATGCATTCAAGCACTGTGTTAGATACTAAGCCTGCAATTTTATTTGAAAATGTACTTTAAAACATTAATATTGAGACTCAGAGCACATGGAGCTTTTTTAGTTGTTTTTTGAATTATAGTTTCTTAGTTTTCTTTACCTCTCTGATTCTCATACCCTTTGCGTTTGAAGATACTCTCTGTTAGGAAATTCTGTGAATATTAGAATTTTAAATCTGTCACAGAGATCCTATTTACCAAATATCTCCTCATAATATAGCAATGTTTTCATTCATCAATTTATCAATTATAAATAAAATAAAAACTTCTAGACACACTGAGTCTGAGCCCTGCCAAAGGAATTTTTTTTTAAATTCTTCCCTCAAATAATTAAAAATCTACCATCTGTGGTTTAGTGAATCTATTAAGAGCAACAAAAAACCTAGTTTAAAATACAGACTAGGCTGACAGAAGACGAAGCATGCCTTTTACTAAAGTAATAATTACTTCAGTCGCTATGCACTATATTTTATTTACATGCATTTGCTAATATTTATTTTTTTTAAAAAAAAACTTGCAAAACATGGAAGAGGCAAGAGAACTTGATACGTTGTCAAGAGGTTAAAATATTTGAAAGAACTAGACTCAGAGATCTTGCATATGTTGGAAGGATCAGAGGAGGATTTTTGCTTTAGTGGAAAAATATTTCTAGCTGATGTAATGGAAGATGCATGAAAAATATGTGAACAAGTGGAGAGCATCAAAGAAAGACAGAAGCTATTAAAAGAAGCCCAATAGAAATGGAGAAATTGTGGTAGCAGAAATAAAGGTATGATGGATGTATCAGAAGACTGGAGGGTACAGAGAAAATAATTAGTTTGAAGACAGGTCAGTGGAATTTATCCACACTGATTTGTGAAGAAAATAAAAACTTTAAAAAGAAGAAAGAAAAAAAATTTAAAAATAAATAAATAAAAAGAAGAAGGAAACCAGGACATGCAACATTTAAAACAAGGTAAAATGGTCAAACGTATATATAATTTGAGAAGAGAGGAGAAAAAGATAAAAATATAAGGGAGAATGAATGGTGGAGCATGAATATTAATATTTTAAAAGATAATATTTTTATAATAGTTGAATAAGTTCCTTTTATACTGATTCACAGATAGCAACCATAAACTTTGGATTGATATACAATCAATAAATCAATAAAATGAATTTTTAAAAGAAACTTTGCAATAATCAGAAATTCTTAATGTTAATAGAGTCTCATTTACCAATATTTACCCTTAAGTCATTGCTTTTTTGTGTTGTTCAGGAAATTTTTCTACCATCTAGATTATAAAAATATTGTCATATAATATTTGTCACTGCTTTATTAATATTCAGCCTTATGAAAGTTGAGTCTATAATTTTATATACAGATGCTTTTTGTCTCAACTATTATTTGCCAAAATGTGCATATTTTGCTAATTGTCCTTTTCAGTTATTTTATCATAAATTTATGTTTATATATTCACAAAGTTCTTTTTAGATTTTCAGTGTAGTTTCATTGTTTGCTTGTCTCATATATTATGCCAGTACTGCACAATTTTAAATATTGTCCTTATATATATCTTTGTATTTCCATATGAATTATATAGGCAATTCAGTGCTGTCAGTTTTAACAAGAACCAAAAAAAGAATGATGGGATTTTGATTTAGATTGCTCTGCATCTAATAATATAGATGACTGATATCTCTACAACACTGAGAACAGACTCTGGATAGGTTAATAAGGGGGAAAAGCAGATGGAATTACTCACTGGAGGGATTTTAAATTGTATAAAAGTGGAAGAGATGTTTAAATTTTAGACCGACGATTTGGAACAACTATCAGTGACGACACATCCTGGATATGGCTGTTGGAATGAGTGGATAAGATGAAATTCAGGTAAAAGTAGTTCAAATTCAAAGCTATCAAAAAGAGGGAAAAGGGAAGAGTGAAAGAGAATTTGAGACACTCAGTGGAATATGCATTAAGAATACTTTCATCAAGGCAGATAGAAGACCTGGTTTGGAAGCACATGAGCCAGTTGCAAAATCTTCAGCAAATACAAGACTGGATTGGGTCTTATCTATCCCATGTAGTTACAGAAGTGTTAGAGGACTAATGCCCAGCAGGGTGAGTACAGTTCTTCCACAAAAATATGTTCTTAAGTCATAAAGGACTGCCTGTATTATAAAATTATTGCTTTATTACTACCATGCTGAGATGTTCGATGTCACATGGTGAAGGATTTTTACACATTAGTCACAAGAAATAAAAAAGTAACACCTGAAAAAAAAAAAAGAAAAAGAAAAGAAAGAGAATATGGTTAGTCTCAAAGCACAGTGATGTTTCAGACAAAGGGAAAGAACATTTTGGATGTAAGAAGGGAAGTGAGTATCAGTGAAATATACAGTGTGGGAGATAAACTAACAATTCCTTCAAAACCTGATTCCTGTTCAGAAGGCAAAAAAATGAAGGGCGTTCTCAGTCACACATTCCAAGAGGTAGAATAGATTAACCATGAAGTAAAGGGAACCATGGAAGATTTTGTAGAGGGTGGAGTAGTATGAGAGTGAGTCAGAAGACTATAAGCAGTTGATAATAAGTGTGAGGCAAGGGAGAGGATAACTTGAGCTAGAGAACAAAATACCAGGAAATTTAGATTTCTAGGGTTGAATTGACCTGAACTTTCTAGGCCTTATGGGTTCTGTTGTGGCTGGGTTTGTGTGTAGTTCTGAGAAAGCTGTATTTTCAGTGAGCAGGTGAGAAACTAGATAAGTTATGCCCTAGGAATAATATCAAATTAAAAGAAAACCTGGAGTTGTTATGCTAAATTTAAGTTGTGAGTCTTGCAATGTCATTTTTAAAAGCAAGATTGCTATGTTTATACATTTTCTAAAGGTGAAATACTAAATAAAAATGCATATATATGTGTGTATATATATATATATATATATATATGAATATGTGAGAATTTTACTATAAAAACTTAGATTCCAAGCTGAGGTTTCATATGGTAAAACAACATATTCAAACTATTTATTGCTTACCATAATTGAAAATTATAAAGTGTTTTTTCAATGGCTGTTAACAACTCTTACTAGAACAAGCAATCCCTTCTCCTCACAAACTTGAAGAGGTTAAAATCCAAACCAAAAATAAAACTAGTGTATCATTGTACAAACTGAAAAATAAAAAGACATAAGGAAGAACTAAAGAGATAAGTAAATTAACTATATTTTAACTCTAAGCCTTTTATTGAACAATAGAATAATTAAAATTATTTGGGAATAAAATATACTAGAGGGAAATAATAAATAAGCATGAAAGAGGGATGTTTAGAAGAAAGAATGAAAATCTGGTGGGGATAGGTTTTGAAATAGGCCACTGTTACCAAAGGAGAGGAAAAACTAACAGAACAAAACATAACTTTTTTGATGAAAAAAAGTGAAGTTGCTCAGTCATGTCCAACTCTTCGCAGCCTCATGGACTGTAGCCTACCAGGCTCCTCTGTTCATGGAGTTTTCCAGGCAAGAGTACTGGAGTGGGTTGCCTTTTCCTTCTCCAGGGGATCTTCCCGACCCAGGGATCAAACCCGGGTCTTCAGCATTGCAGGCAGATGCTTTACCATCTGAGCCACCAGGGAAGCCCATTTGATGAAAGTGTTGTTTTAAAAACAGGGAGTCATTAATTGAATCTGTAAAAGAAGATTATGTTGGAGAGGTGATAATTAGAAATAGACTGCTCATTATTTCCCTGTTAATTCAGATATTAGTATTGTCCTCATTTGCATGTTTATGACTCTGTAGTCATTTAATCTAAGTTCTGCCTCAGTTCAATTCAGTCACTCAGTCGTGTCCGACTTTTTCAATCCCATGGACCCCAAGACCGCCAGTCTTCCCCATCCATCATCAACTGCCAAGGGTTGCTCAAACTCATGTCCATCGCATCAGTGATGCCATCCAACCATCTCATCCTTTGTTATCCCGTTCTCCTCCCACCTTCAATCTTTCCCAGCATCAGGGTCTCTTACAATGAGTCAATTCTTCACATCAGGTAGCCAAAGTATTGGAGTTTCAGCTTCAGCATCCGTCCTTCCAATGAATATTCAGAACTGATTTCCTTTAGAATTGATGAAATATATCTGGAGATCTGATTGGATCTTCTTGCAGTCCAAGGACTCTCAAGAGTCTTCTCCAACACCACAGTTCAAAAGCATCAATTCTTCGGCACTCAGCTTTCTTTAAAGTCCAACTGTCACATCCATATATGACTACTGGAAAAACCATAGCTTTGGCTAGATGGACTTTTGTCGGCAAAGTAATGTCTCTGCTTTTTAATATGCTGTCCAAGTTTGTCATAGTTTTTCTTCCAAGGAGCAAGCGTCTTTTAATTTTGTGGCTGCAGTCACCAACTGCAGTGATTTTGGAGCCCAAGAAAATAAAGTCTCTCACTGTTTCCACTGTTTCCCCATCTATTTGCTATGAAGTGATGGGAATGGATGCCATGATCTTAGTTTTCTGAATGTTGAGTTTTAAGCCAAGTTTTTCACCCTCCTCTTTCACTTTCATCAAGAGGCTCTTTAGTTCTTTGCTTTCTGCCGTAAGGATGGTGTCACCTGCCTATCTGAGATTATTGATATTTCTCCCAGCAATCTTGATTCCAGCTTGTGCTTTATCCAGCCTGGCATTTTGCATGATGTCCTCTGCATATAAGTTAAAAAAACAGGGTGACAATATACATCCTTGATGTACTCCTTTCCTGATTTGGAAACAGTCTGTTGTTCATTAGAGGTATAGGGATAGACTATATGGGCATATATAGACTAATATAGGCATTTTGTCATTTATTTTTCAATGTAGAAGAATAATTATCTCCATTAAAGAGCTCGTATATAGGGTATGTATTTTAAGATAATCCTGTTTATGTAAGCTTAACTAGACGGTAATTGAAGCCATGAAATTAAAAGATCCTTATTCCTTGGAAGGAAAGTTATGACCAAGCTAGATAGCATATTAAAAAGCAGAGACATTACTTTGCCAACAAAGGTCTGTCTAGTCAAGGGTATGGTTTTTCCAGTGGTCATGGATGTGAGAGTTGGACTGTGAAGAACGCTGAGTGCCAAAGAATTGATGCTTTTGAACTGTGGTGTTGGAGAAGACTCTTGAGAGTCCCTTGGACTGCAAGGAGATCCAACCAGTCCATTCTAAAGGAGATCAGTCCTGGGTGTTCATTGGAAGGACTGATGCTGAAGCTGAAACTCCAATACTTTGGCCACCTCATGCAAAGAGTTGACTCATTGGAAAAGACTCTGATGATGGGAGGGATTGGGGGCAGGAGGAGAAGGGGATGACAGAGGGTGAGATGGCTGGATGGCATCACTGACTCAATGGATATGAGCTTGAGTAAACTCCAGGAGTTGGTGATGGACAGGGAGGCCTGGCGTGCTGCGATTCATGGGGTCGCAAAGACTCAGACAGGACTGAGCGACTGAACAGAACTGAACTGAACCATGCACTTGAAAAAGAAAGAAAATATGACAGATGGAGAAAAAGGTTAATTTAAAGTATGTAAGATGACAATGTTTAACTCAGTAAATTTATGTTCAAATGGAATATGAGGTGACACCTGGAAGTGACACCCTTACTACTAGTCTCAATTGGTTTATTCTGCTAACATCATGCTACTGAAGACTCTGCTATCTAAATATGTCTAGTTTCAGTACAAGAGATTCTTAAATGCAAGACAACTTCATCTGGCACTCAGTCAAAGAAACAGGGTGCCTGCTTCTTGCAGAGTACTTCCTCTTTCAAGTTTTATATTTATTTTATTTCCAATTTTGTTTTTTTTGGAGGATTTTTTCTGCATAACATTAAAAGTGAAAAAATGGAAAGAACAGCAGGCATACATTTAATTAGGCCTATTTTTCTTTTCTTTTTTTTTTAGTTCCACTCCAGATTTCCTAAATGTATAGATTTTCTATGTTTTTTTAAGTTTAGAAGTGAATAAACAAGTGATTTTGTTACTCTCACGTATAACTTCAAGTTTGTTTGTAAGTAATGTGAGAGTAACTTTTTGTATTCCTTTAACTTATTTTTTCAAAGGTTTAATATGTACTTTTATCTACATGTAAGTTGGAAAACTTCTGTAATACTTGAATCTCTCTCTCTTTCCTCACACTGTCATAAAGCAGATACTTGTCTTTCCTGGCCAGGTCTGTACCTGGCCTTTGTTTCAGGGATCCGACCTGTTCAGTTTCAAAAAATCAAAGAGCTCTAGATTAATTATTTCATTTTCCCAGGATTTTGGCCTCTTTCCTTTTTTTTGTTTTTGTTTTCTTTCTCCTATAAATTCATGGAGACCTTGACTTTATCTTTTTAATATATTACCAACATATTCCCATTTGTGTGTGTGTGTGCACGTGCAACCCTTTGGGACCCTATGGACTGTGGCCCGCCAGGCTCCTCTGTCCATGGAATTTTTCAGGTAAGAATATATACTGGAGAGGGTTGCCATTTCCTCCTCCAGGGGCTCTTCCTGACCCAGGGATCTAAGCCACATCTCCTGTGTCTACTGCATTGCAGGCCAACTCTTTACCACTGAGCCACCAGGGATGCCCATTTTAATAGCTTTACCCTTACTTCATTGTCTAATTTCTAAATTTATCGTATTGGTAAAGGCTCCAATCTTTGTTGAATGCAGTATATTAACAATGAATTTCATTCCTTTAAGTTCATCTTGAAAAGCTGACTAGGTTCTTGCACTATATCCTTGCAGCATTTTATGCGCATCCCTGTTACTCATTGTTAAGGCTTGCTTTACTGCTGCTTTCACTGTCTGCCTGTTAATGTCCTTACCGACTGTTGTTCCTAACATTTTCTGCTTGCAAGTACCAAGAATAAATGTGAGTCCAATAACAGGAGAATGTTATACTCTGCCAGCTATCTGGATAACATACTTTGAAAATCTATACAGAACACTACTCTCTCTCCAACTTTAATCTCTTACCAACTAGACCTAACCTGCCATTTATGTTTGTGCCTGAATTACTATAATAGCCTCTTAAAGGGTAAAGCTCAGTCTTACTTCTTCTGTATAAGAGGAAAATGCAATTCTTTATCCTGTGAATCTTTATTCTCAGAACACTTCACTTCTAGTCACCATATGTGTTTGGATTTTTCATCACAATAACAATCAATATCTGACATCAGCTGGGTGTCTACAATTTAATTCAGTTTTGATATCATCTACCCAGAGATAGTATCAGGTCCCATAGCTAAAGACTCAGTCTCACAGACTGCAGCCCAAGCCCCATTGACCCTCCCATAGCAAACCCAGATTATCTTTCACCTGTGCTTCTGATCAACTGGCTACAGATGGGAGGGTCCAACGACTCCGCCTCAGGTTCTGTTAACTTGTTTAGTTCAGTTCAGTCGCTCAGTCATGTCTGACTCTTTGAGACCCCATGAATTGCAGCACGTCAGGCCTCCCTGTCCATTACCAACTCCCAGAGTTCACTCAAACTGACATCCATCGAGTTGGTGATGCCATCCAGCCATCTCATCCTCTGTCGTCCCCTTCTCCTCCAGCCCCCGATCCCTCCCAGCATCAGAGTCTTTTCCAATGAGTCAACTCTTCCCATGAGGTGGCCAAAGTATTGGAGTTTCAGCTTTAGCATCAGTCCTTCCAAAGAGCATCCAAGACTGATCTCCTTTAGAATGGACTGGTTGCATCATTAACTTGTTAGGGCAGCTCAGAAATCAGTGAAACACTGAAGTTTACCAGTTTGCTAGAGAATATGACAAAGGATACAGAAGAACAACCAGATGAAAAGATACATAAGGTGAGGACTGGGAAGGTCCCAAGTGCAAGAGCTTCTGTCCCTGTAGAGTTGAGGGATGTCATTTTCCTCTGTGAATATATTCACCAACCTGGAAGTTCTCAGAATCCCATACTTCTGGGATTTTATAGAAATTTCTCATATAAACATGATCAGTTATTAATTCCACTGCCAGCCACTCTCCTCTCCCATTATAGTCTGCTCCTTCTGGTGATCAACTATCATATGGGAGCCACCCAGGAGCACACCCAGAGGCATCTCATTAGGATAAAAGACGCCCCTAGTGCTCCTATACCTTAGAAAATGACAAAGCATTTTAGAAGTTCCATGCTAGAAACCGAGGGCAAGTATATGTATAAACACACACACACACAGATAGATAGATAGATATAGATTGATATATACTTTTATGCATGTTTATGCATACATATATACATAATTATATATATATATATGTACTTTCTATGATCTCATACCTCCTAACTGGTCTTCCTGCTTCTACTTTTGCTCCAGAAATTTTTCGGAGAACAATCTCTAGAAAGATCCCATTATAAACCAGTTTGTTCTGCTTTTCTGTGTAAAACTCTCTAGCATCTCTCATCTTACTCCAAGTCCGAGATCCCTAAAGTTATTTACAGCCTGTTGCCTCTCTGAAGTCATTCTCCCATCTCCTAGCCTCAGCCACTTGGCACAGACACACTGGCCTGCTCACTTTTCCCTAAATCTGCCAGTCACACTCTTCAGTAAGTTCCTTGACTGGTAAAAAGTTAAGATATCTTTATATTGCTTTAAAATGTGCATCTTACAAGATCATTATATGGCTAAGTTGACTAAATTTTCCTGCACATGACTCATACACTTTCAGTGTTATGTGAGAAAACTAAAAATGATTCCTGCTTAAGACCACATGCTATGAACTTTTGACCTTCAATTTTCTCCTGTCAGTTGACAAGTGTTTGGAGTATTAAAATTAATGTTTAAATTAATTTAATTTTCACTAGCAAATTAATTTATTGAAGTTAATTTAATTTGTGTTAGCAAAGTGTAATTAAAGTAGTAAGTCTGTTGCTGCAGAAAAAAAATCACAAATCCGTTTCATAGAAATTATTTTTGTATTACCTGCTGTCAGATTAATTCCAGTCACTCATTTGAATTGAAGATAGGAGTGAATTACACATATGATTACTTTAATGCTCTATTTTATTATATCCATATGGATAAAATCAGTATTAGATTGCAGTAACTAGTAACTGACTTTGTTAACATTTATAGATAAGACACTAATTTTCCACCTTCAGTGTTATTCAACTAAGATGTAAATGAAAGTAGAGCGTTCACAAGCTTTGTGTAAAATCTAATTCTTTTGAGAAAATAATGATTCTGTTCCATTATAAATGAAGAGAATTACTTTTGTCAAAATGAAACATCCTTTGTGTGTTTCCTACATGGGATTTCAGTGTTACTGCACTTATAGAATTATCCACTTATAAAATAGCAGGAAATTTATCTCATCAGAAGGTTAGTAATCAGTTTAGTTCAGTTCAGTCGCTCAGTTGTGTTGGACTCTGCGACCCCAGGGACTGCAGGACACAAGGCTTCCCTGTCCATCATTAACTCCCGGAGCCTACTCAAACTCATGTCTATTGCATCAGTGATGCCACCCAACCATCTCATCCTCCATCGTCCCGTTCTCCTCCTGCCTTCAGTCTTGCCCAGCAGCAAGGTCTTTTCCAGTGTAGGAATACTTTGTAAGTAAAAAGGTTAGTAATAATTTTATTTAAAAAGTATTCCTACATTTTGTGAGTTGCTTTCACAAAGTATTTAAGCTATATTTAGAAATTCATATTTAGACATATAAGTATTATTTTATGAAATACTTTTCTTCCTAAAATTTCTATCCTGTTGCTCCAGGGGGATAATGAAGAGTTTCAGATGGCAAAGGAAATCTTTTATAGATGCTGTGTTATCTAAATGACCAAGAAAAAATGCATTCCAACCAACAATGAAAGCTTTTACTCTATAGCAGTGTTATACTTCTTATGACCCATCACATGATACCTTGAATTAATTAAAGATATGGTACTTATTATTTTAACATCCCATAAGTACCTTATATATATGTATATATATATATAATCTATAATTTCATAGTGACACAATATTTACTATATAAATATACCCTTATTCATTTAAAACCATGAATAATTACTCTACTCCCTATATTTCTCCTTTGTAAATTTTTCTGCATTGAGTATCCATTTATATATATATAAACATACTTGCACAGTATTTTGTAGTTTATAGTTTTACATTCAGCATTACAAATCAGAGATAATACAGATTTTATATTTTAATACCTATGTCTTAAATTGTCTTCCTAAAGGATGTAGTATTTATAGTTTCTTGAGCAGTGGGTGGTATGAGCTTCTGGTTCACTGGAACTTTAAGTTTTATATTTTTATGGATTATTCTTAGCATGAATATCTTCTTATATATATATATATAGATTTCATTGGGACTTTAAGTTTTATATTTTTATGGATTATTCTTAGCGTGACTATCTTCATATATATATGTAGACTTCATTAATACGTTTATCGTTTTTTAATCATCTCTCAAAAATTAATCATTGGTATTAAAAAAAGTTGTTATTGTATATACTAACACTTTTTGTTACATGTATTGTAAATATTTAATCTAGTAACCAACTGTTATTAAAAAATGTTTATTGTGTCTTCCATCTTACATTTTTATTATGTCTCATACCTTATAGTTTACTAATTTATGCAATTCTGTATAATAAATTGTGTCAAAATTTAGTTGTTTAAAATAAGGCAAAAAAGCTGTTAGTTTTCATAGGTCAGGAATTTGGACACAACTCAATTGGGTCTACTGACTCAGAATATTATACAATGTTGAAATCATGTTGACAATTAGGGCTACAGTCTTGTTTTCAAGAAAAAAACTAATAGAGAACTCATTTCCAAGCTCTTTTGTGAGGTCGTTAGCAAGACTCAGTTCTCCCGAGGTTGTTGGCTCACAGGTCTGTTTCTCCCTGGCTATTGACTGGAGGCTCTGGCTCTACAATCTCTCCCCAGAGAGCAGCTCACTATATGGCAGCTGGCTTCCCTTTGAGTGTGCAAGTGATGAAGCAAGAGATCAGGAGTAGTAGAAGCCAGGGTCTTTTTGTAACCTAATCTCAAAGATGATAGTTTCTCCAGTTTTGCCATATTCTATTCCTTTGAGCAAGGACTCATACACTTCCCTTGTGTAGGGGACTATTCAAGGAGATGAATAAGAGAAAGCATCAGAATAAGGGAATCTTTTTGAGAGGCATCAGAAGCAGTGTACCATGGATATTGAAGTTTTTCTTTAGACAAATGTATCTGAGTTTTCCTTTACTGTTTATGTGTCTGTGCCCAGTCGCTCAGTCATGTCACACTCTTTGTGACCCCTTGGACTGTAGCCCACTAGGCTCCTATGTCCATGAGGTTTTCCCAGAAATACTGTAGTGGTTGCCATTTCTTCCTCCAGGGTGTCTTTCCCACCCAAGCATCAAACCCACGTCTTCATCTCCTGTGTCTCCTGCATTAGCAGGCAGATTCCTTACAACTGTGTTACCTATAGCTTTGACATGAAAATGATTGTGGCTTGTTTACAATTGCTTTAATGTGGCTGGAGACCTTGAAAATTTATCTTTGGTCTAGTAAAATATGTCACATAGTTGATTATTCTGGAATAATATTGTCAGTCAACCAATGAGATCTTTCAGCAGCTCCAATAATAGAAGTCATATTCTTTCTTTCACTATCTTCCATGTTCATTAATTTCCCTCCAATCATTTTTCTTCTTGATGCTATATTCTCTTTTTTTTTGCCTTTAAAAAATATTCTTTGTTTATTTTTTATTTAAATCTACTCTACATTGGTTTACTTAGAATATTTATGAGATAATTTTCATATTTTCTTTCATTTCTTTTTCTTTTATTGTCCATTTATACTTTAAATTTCTGATTGGTGGCATTTCATATCTCAATTTTTTTTGCACTATATAAACTTTTTGGAACATGTTAAGTTTTCTTGATTGGTATATCTTTTATATTTTGTAAAATGTGTAGGATCCATCTTTTTGCATTGCTATTTTAATTGATGTATAATTGATGTACAATATTGTATAAGTTAGGCTTCCCAGGTGGCTCAGTGTTAAAGAACAGCCTGCTATTTCAGAAGACCTAAGAGACGTGAGTTCAATCCCTTGGTTGGGAAGATCCCTTGGAGTAGGAAATGGCAACCCACTCCACTATTCTTGTCTGGAAAACCCCATGTACAGAGGAGCTTGGCGGGGGCTGCAGTCCATGGAATCTCAAGAGTTAGAGCCCACTGAACAACTGAGCATGAACATGAGCACATGATATAAGGTACAGGTGTACAATATAGTGATTCACAATTTAAAGGTTATCCTTCATATATAGTTATTATTAAATATTGGCTATATTCTCTGTGTAGTACAATATATCCTTGTGGCTTATTTCTTACCTAATAGTTTGTACCTCTTAATCCCCTACCCCTAGATTGCCCTTGCCCTCCCTTTTCTTCTCCACACTGGTAACCACTAGATTATTCTCTATTTCTTTGAGTCTGTGTATTTTTTTGTTATTGTTATATTCACTAGTTTGTTGTGTTCTTTCAATTTTCACATGTGATTTTATACAATATTTGCCTTTCTTTGCCTGACTTATTTCATTAATATCCTCCAAGTCCATCCATGCTGTTGTAAATGGCAAAATTTCCTCTTTCTTATGGCTGAATAGTAACCCACTGTGTCTATGTGCATGTTTTCTTAATCCATTCATTTGGACATTTGTAAATAATGCTGCTGTGAATATTCGAGTACATTGATGATAGCCATTCTAACAGATGTGAGGTGATGTCTCAGTGTGATTTCAATTAGTGATATTGAGTATCTTTTCATATGCCTGTTTGCTTTATACATGCCCTTTTTAGAACAATGACTATTCAGATCTTCTGTCTATTCATTTTTCAATCAGGTTGTTTTATTTTATTTTTTTATGTTGAGTTGTATGAGCTGTTTATATATTTCAGATAAAATGCCATGACCAATAGGATCAATTTGTTCAATGTACAAGTGTAAAATTTTGTTTCATGATTTCCTAAAACAATTTGCTAATGACTTTTGCTTCTGTTTGCTGATTTTATGATATTGTGATAATTTAAATGAATTTATTTAATTCTGTCCAATTATACCTCCTTTTACACACAATTATTTTGGCTCCACTGTCTTCAAATAGTATTTATGATGTAATTTTATATAGAATTTCCATTGATGTGAGGCTTTTTTTTATCATTTGAGAAGGAAATTTTGGAAGTTGTTTATACAACACTAATATTGTCTACAACTACACAGAATTCCTACCTCAAAGATTTCAGATTTATTTTTTGACTTTTTTATTCTTCTAGTTAAATCAGAGTTTATTATAATCAATGTTCTCAATTACAAAAACAAAATAAATTTGTTTTCAGTATATAGGGCCATTATTTATATACTTGAAAATGTAAGGAACAGTATGACATCCCGAAAACTTTGCTAGAACTTTAGGAAATACCAGATATTTTACTAGATATAGATGTCTAAAATTTAGGTTATTAGGGGGAAAATCTTGTTTAAGGTTTAAAAGTAAGTGAATATTACCACCTTGCTGAAATGAAAGCAGATACTCCTTTAAAAAGCAAAAACAATAAGAAAATCAAGTTAAATATTAAAAATTATGAAATCATCAGTCTGGAAATAGCAATGTGATATATATCAAAATATGATTTCCAGATTGAAATACTACCAAGTAATATGTACTTTTAACATACAATTTATGAACTCATGTACCAAAACTCTTAAAATATAAATGTACTTTCAAATATTTTACCTAAAATTTTACTGTGAGATTTAAAGGAACTTTAAGATATATTGTAATATTGAGGGAAATATTATTCTAATTAATGTTTAAATTAAAAAATATTTAGGTATATTATAATACCTTGTGCATAGTGAGGGAAAAGTAAATATGGTAGGTGGTATTTTACTTTCTTTAAACAAAGAAAGTGATCAATAGAAAGAAATAGAAGAAAACAATAGAATGGGAACGACTAGAGATCTCTTCAAGAAAATTAGAGATACCAAGGGAACATTTCATGCAAAGATGGGCCAATAAAGGACAGAAATAGTATGGATCTAACAGAAACAGAAGATATTAAAAAGAGGTGGCAAGAATACACAGAAGAACTGTACAAAAAAGATTTCCACAACCCAGATGATCACGATGATGTGATCACTCACCTAGAGCCAGACATCCTGGAGTGCAAAGTCAAGTGGGCCTGAGGAAGATTCACTGCAAACAAAGCTAGTGGAGGTGATGGAAGTTCAGTTGAGCTATTTCAAATCCTAAAAGATGATGCTGTGAAAGTGCTGCACTCAATATGCTAGCAAATTTGGAAAACTAAGCAGTGGCCTCAGGACTGGAAAAGGTCAGTTTTCATTACAATCCCAGAGAAAGGCAATGCCAAAGAATGCAAAAACTATTGCACAGTTGCACTCATCTCACATGCTAGTAAAGTAATGCTCAAAATTCTCCAGGAGAGGCTTCAACAGTATGTGAACTATGAATTTCCAGATGTTCAAGCTGGATTTAGAATAAGCAGGGGAATCAGAGATCAAATTGCCAACATCTGTGGATGATCAAAAAAGCAAGAGAGTTCCAGGAAAACATCTATTTCTGCTTTATTGACTATGCCAAAGCCTTTGACTGTGTGGATCACAAGAAACTGGAAAATTGTTAAAGAGATGGCAATATCAGACCATCTGTCCTGCCTCCTGAGAAATGTGTATGCAGGTCAAGAAGCAATAGTTAGAACTGGACATGGAACAAGACTGGTTCCAAATTGGGAAGGGAGTACATCAGGCTGTATATTGTCACCTTGCTCATTTAACTTATATGTGGGGTACATCGTGAAAAATGCTTGACTGGATGAGATGCAAGCTGGAATCAAGATTGCTGGGAAAAATATCAATAACCTCAGATATGCAGATGAAACCAGCCTTATGGCAGACAATGAAGAAGAACTAAAGAGCCTCTTGATGAAAGTGAAAGTGGAGAGTGAAAACGTTGGCTTAAATCTCAACATTCAGACAACTAGGATCATAGCATCCATTCCCATCATTTCACGGCAAATAGCTGGGGATACAATGGAAACAGTGACAGACTTTATTTTTTGTCTCCCAAATCACAGCAGATGGTGGCTGCAGCCATGAAATTGAAAAACGCTTACTCCTTGGAAGAAAAGTTATCACCAGCCTAGGCAGCATATTAAAAAGCAGAGATATTACTTTGCCAACAAAGGTCGTGTAGTCAAAGCTATTATTTTTCCAGTAGCCATGTAAGTATGTGAGAGTTGGAGTATAAAGAAAGCTGAGTGCCAAAAAATTGATGCTTTTGAACTGTGGTGTTGGAGAATACTCTTGAGAGTCCCTTGAACAGTAAGGAGATCCAACCAGTCCATCCTAAAGGAAATCAGTCCTGAATATTCGTTGGAAGGTCTGATGCTGAGGCTGAAACTCCAATCCTCTGCAGACCTGATGCAAAGAACTAACTCATTTGAAAAGACCCTGATGCTGGGAAAGATTGAAGGCAGCTGGAGAAGGGGAAAACAGAGAATGAGATGGTTGGATGGCATCACTGACTCCATGGACATGAGTTTGAGTAAACCCTGGGAGTTTCTGATCAACAGGGAAGCCTGGCATGCTGCAGTCCATGGGGTCACAAAGAGTCGGACACGATTGAGCAACTGAACTGAGCTGATTTTACTTTCTTTAGTGTTAGTGTTAGTTGCTCAGTCATACCCGACTCTTTGAGACCCCATGGACTACAGCCCTCTGTCCATGAGAATTTCCAGGCAAGGATACTGGAGTGGGTTGCCACTTCCTTCTCCAGGGCATCTTCCCAACCCAGGAATCGAACCCAGGTCTCCTGCACTGCAGGCAGATTCTTTACCAACTGAGCTACTTTCTTAAAAAGCAAAAAAATTGTAAAGTACTTAGCGTCCATTAAAAAAAAAAAAAAAAAGGTGAAAAACACCTGAAAATAAACCAAGGAAAATATCTCTCATTCCTAAAAAAAAAAAAAAAAAAAAAAAAGTAAAGCACTCTATTTGTTAAATGAAGTCATGATCCCATGAATAGACAACTTTATATTATAACAATCTAAAATATGTAGATTGGATTGTGGTTCCCTGATATTAAACATTGTATCTGACTTATTAATTATTTTCAGGGATGTAGCATATATGGGCACACTGTGAGTTCTCAGCACATTTGTTCATCAGATAATGGGGGCAGTAATCACATTTTGAGGCTACAAAATATAAGCAAGTCACACTGGAGAAGATTTAAGATATTGTTCAAATTGGATCATGAAAAATAGGTTGGGGATTAGAGAAAGAAAGGGATAGGAAGAACATGCCTGGTATGAGAAATAATGTGTCTGTGGTAGAGAACACATTTCTTTCAACATCGTTGTATTTTTTTCTCAATAAGATAGAACTATAGGTAGCCATAAAGACACCCATATTGAATGTACTCTTTAAGCCTTTCTTTCAGGGTAAATGCAGCCATATTACTAACTTCTTGTCAATCAATAAACAGAAGTGAGATGTGTCATTATCAGTTTTAGCCTATTGATAGGTATGGGCTCCTCCGTATTTGCATCTTTTTCTGTAACGAAGATGCTATAAACTCTGATGTGATCTTGATGATAAAGACCAAAACCCTAGGAAAATGTAGAGGTCCAAGGTGGAAGGAACCTGAATCACTAAGTGACTCTCTAGATTAGTCTCTCCAGACTTTTTAACCTTGAGACATTTATAAAAGAAATAGATTTTTAGCATCTTTAAGCCACTGTGATTTGAGGTTTTCATTTTTATAGTGTTTTAAACTCTTAACAAATGTTAACTAATCTTAGCTAATACAGTGAACTCAAGTACATAAGACAGAAAGCACCATAAGGCTTAATGGTCAAAGACTAGATTAGTTAATCATAATTTAAAGAAAAAAAGAATGTGACCAAGGTGAATATATGCAAATAATGTCTTCCATCACTTCTAAGAAGGATCCTTAGAAAACAGAGATGTGCAGTTTGACTTTTCTAGTTATTTTCTAGTTTTAGGAGTGGGAAATTAAGATGACATATAAATTACAAAACATAAAATGTCTTAATACAAGAAAACAAGTTCTGGAATCCACACCTTCAGACTTTAGTGGATAAACCTGCAGGCATAAATGAGGAAGATGAAGTGTAGTTTGCTGATTAGATAGATGGACTCCACCTTCATTTCTACAAATTAACAAATGTGGCGGATTTGTTTAAATGTTAACATTATCATCCAACCTGATTTTCTTCATCTTAGAGGAAATGCTTTCAGTTTGTCACCATTGAGAATCTTTGCTTTGGGTTTGTCATCAGTTCAGTTCAGTTCAGTTCAGTCACTCAGTCATGTCTGACTCTGCGAACCCATGAACCACAGCACACCAGGCCTCCGTGTCTATCACCAACTCCCAGAGTCCACTAAAACCTATGTCCATCCAGTTGGTGATGCCATCCAACCATCTCATCCTCTGTCGTCCCCTCCTTCTTCTGCCCTCAATCTTTTCCAGCATCAGGGTCTTTTCAAATGAGTCAGCTCTCTGCATCAGGTGGCCAAAGTATTGGAGTTTCAGCTGCAACATCAGTTCCTCCAATGAATACCCAGGACTGATCTCCTTTAGGATGGATTAGTTGGAACCCCTTGCAGTCCAAGAGACTCTCAAGACTCTTCTCCAACACCACAGTTCAAAAGCATCAATTCTTTGGTGCTCAGCTTTCTTTATAGTCCAACTCTCACATCCATACATAACCACTGGAAAGACCATAGCATGATATATGGCCTTTATTATGTTGAAGTATGTTCCTCTAGTCCTACTTTCGGGAGAGTTTTATCATAAATGGGTGTTAAATTTTTTTCAAAGTCTTTCTCTGCATCTATTGAGATCATCATATGATTTTTATCTATCAAATTTCTTAACATTGTGTATCACACTGACTTATTTGTGTATGTTGAAGAAGCTTTGCATCCCTGGGATAAAGCCTACTTGATCTTGATGATCTTTTATCTTTCAAATGTGCTTTATTGACTATACCAAAGTCTTTGACTGTGTAGATCAAAATAAACTGTGGAAAATTCTGAAAGAGATGGGAATACCAGACCACCTGACCTGCTTCTTGAGAAACCTGTATGCAGGTCAGGAAGCAACAGTCAGAACTGGACATGGAACCACAGACTGGTTCCAAATAGGAAAAGGCTGTATATTGTCACCCTACTTATTTAACTTCTATGCAGAGTACATCATGAGAAACGCTGGGCTGGAGGAAGCACAAGCTGGAAGCACAAGCTGAGGGGAGAAATAGCAGTAACCTCATCTATGCAGATGACACCACCCTTATGGCAGAAAGTGAAGAAGAGCTAAGGAGCCTCTTGATGAAAGTGAAAATGGAGAGTGAAAAAGTTGGCTTAAAGCTCAACATTCAAAAAACTAAGATCATAGCATCCATTCCCATCATTTCATGGCCAATAGCTGGGCTAACATCGGAAACAGTGGCTGACTTTATTTTTCTTGACTCCAAAATCACTGCAGATGGTGACTGCAGTCGTGAAATTAAAAGATGCTTACTCCTTGGAGGGAAAGTTATGACCAACGTAGACTGCCGGGAGCCAGCACGGGCCATCCCACCCATGACAAGGTCATGCGGAAGAGATCTGATAAGCAAGGCTTCAGGACTTGAGGGAGCCCTCTGGACCAGCTTGAGCATCTGCCCCCAAACCAGAATCGTCTGTCATACTATTTTATGCCTTTCACCAACTCTTCTGGCATTAACAGGGGGCTATCCCTGACCACCTTTCTCTGGAGAAAATCAACTTAGGGCTCTAGCTAATAGGTCTCCTGGACATGAGAGGAATATTTCAAATCAAACCCCCTCTGTTAGCATTCTAGCTTGCTTGGCAGGTTTATCCAGACTCTTGCAGCTACACATACGATTGTTCACGGCCTCTCAACTGTGAGAGGCATGGGAAGCCTAAAACATAGAGCCTTTCAAAGAGTTAAAAGTTATTAGAATAGTGCTGGTGTAAGATTTCATTGTTGAGCCAATGCTTGCTGCTAAGTTTCCGTATCTGTTATCCATTGTGCACCTGGGAGTGCATTAGTTAACGTAGTTGGAATTTAAGAAAAACAAGCAGTAACCTTGGAATTAACCACATCAGACCTTTGAGCTAATTGGTTCTTTCTTTGTTGTAACTCACTGCACCTTTGCTCCGTGAGAAGTGTAACTCTGTTTGATACTTTCAGAGGCTGACATAGATTAGAAATATAAAGAAAAAACATTTCAAGGGAAAATAAGTTTTCTGGTTGAGCAGCCTTTATTAAAAGAGGGCCATAAAATGTTCACAGGCTTCCAAGGCCGGAAGATAATGTACACAACATTGTTTATGGGAAGGGTATGCAGAAAAAATACTGGTTTCAATAAGGGCAAAGCTGCTGGAGTGTTTGGGCTGATTCTGCATGACCTTGCATCTTTCATTTCCCTCTATGTACAAATCAAGGTATAAAAATCCCTTTTGAAAATAAAATTACTGGCCTCACTCACCGAAGAAGCTTGGTTTCCTCGTGTTTTTCTTTCTTTCTCTCTTTCTTTCTTTTTCTCTCAGCCTCTTTTTCTCCTCTATTTTCTTATCTGCAACATTGTTTCTTTATCTCTCTCTAAATCATTCTCTTCACCAACACTGTTTCTCCTGAGGGTTCCCCTGGATCCTATGGGGGCAAGACCCTGGCAGTAGACAGCATATTAAAAAGCAGAGACATTACTTTGTCAACAAAGGTCCATCTAGTCAAGGCTATGGTTTTTCCAGTAGTCATGTATGGATGTGGGAGTTGGACTATAAAGAACGCTGAGCACCGAAGAATTGATGCTTTTAAAGTGTGATGTTGGAGAAGACTCTTGAGAGTCCCTTGGACTGCAAGGAGATCCAACCCAGTCCATCCTAAAGAGATCAGTCTTGGGTGTTCATTGGTAGGACTGATGTTGAAGCTGAAACTCCAATACTTTGGCCACCTCATGTGAAGAGTTGACTCATTGGAAAAGACTCATGCTGGGAGGGATTGGGGGCTGGAGGAAAGGGGGACGACAGAGGACAAGATGACTAGATGGCATTACTGACTCGATGGATGTGAGTTTGAGTGAACTCCAGGAGTTGGTGATGCCAGAGAGGCCTGGTGTGCTCCAATTCATGGAGTTGCAAAGAGTCGGACACGAGTGAGTGACTGCACTAAACTGGACTGAACTCAGATCTGTTACAGAGATTTACGTGGTCTCCCTGTTACTTTGTTCACATTTTACTACTTAAAATGTAGACAGTGTAGTACTTTTGGTCCACTTAAAAACTAGATGATTATTTTAGTTTCTTGAGTTTCAGATTATTGTGTTCTTAGAAATAGCTTTCAAAAAGCTCCATCCCAAGTTTTGATTATGAGACCCATGAAAAAAAGTAAAATAATACTGAATATGTCAGAGGGAAAGCGAGAGACAGACAGACTCAGAGACACAGGGAATTGTAGCTTAGTAAAACATACTGGCGGAGAAGGCAATGGCAACCCACTCCAGTACCCTTGCCTGGAAAATCCCATGAATGGAGGAGCCTGGTAGGCTGCAGTCCATGGAGTCGCTGAGTGACTTCACTTTCACGCATTGGAGAAGGAAATGGCACCCCACTCCAGTGTTGTTGCCTGGAGAATCCCAGTGACAGTGGAGCCTGGAGGGTTGCCCTCTAGGGGGTCAAACAGAGTCGGACATGACTGAAGCAACTTAGTAGCAGCAGCAGAGCATATTGGAATGTCACTTCTGAAAAGAAAGTTACATATGTGGAGGTGGATTTCCCAGAGAAGCACTTTACACCACACTCTGCAAAGTATTTATCTGTCAGTGGTTAAATGGCCACAATGATGGTGATCTGTTGGACCTTTAGAGGCCCTGGAGGAACTATCAAGCCTGACTGACAAGCTGAGGGGAAAAAACGGTGAGAAATAGAATTAAGCCTGTGAGATCTCTACTTGATAAACTTCCCAAAGCTGAGAGTCCATGAAAAAAAATTGAAATTACTGTTGAGTATTGATTGTAGATGCCAAATAATCCCAGAATTCCTAAATTTTTACCATCCTGTTAAATAGATAATGGCCTGATGAACACTTAACTTTCTGCTTCTCAAAATACTTATAGTTATTTAAGAAATAATAAGAAAAAATCTGCCAAAAGCCACATAAAATGTTACCAAAGTAAAATGACCAAGTCACTACTTATTAAGACATGACATAATAAGTTGTTTTAAAACAATGATGGTAGATGAAAACATAAAAACACAAAGCCAAGGTTCCTGGAAGAATGGAAAACAAGGTTAAGTTAGGATTGATGGTACCAATCTTTACATGTCAGGACGGAAATTATGACCTGACACTTTATCCTAAGGTTTGCCATCAGAGCTACCCAGAGATAGGTTACCCTCCCTAGTGTGAGACCTCGTCCCTCTGCAACTCAAAGAGCGCTACATTAAATTCAGCAGCTCAATGGAAAGAAAAGGAAAATTCTCACAAAACCAAATCATACAGAACTTCACTAGGGAAAAGAAAGTGAAAAAAGTTCAGGATAAGGCAAAGAGCTCAGAGAACATAGTTGAGAAGAGTTTCATCTATAAATAAAAGCAGAAATGCTACATTGCCCCAATTTATTTTTGAAGAAACTATCCTTTGAAGATTGTCCATACAGCACTACCTAGGTTTGACTCCTAACAGATTTACAGAGCATTCTTTTGCACTTGTTCTATTTTCTGTTTAATGCTGAATTTCAAGCTGCTGGATAACCTAGAGGAGTGTATTGCCATGGATACAGTGAGGTATGACTGTTAAAATAGACTTGGCATGTTTATTTTTCCAAGTATTCATTTTGAACACTTGTTTACAGTTCTTCTATTTTAAATTTGCTCATAGAATACCATTTTGGCTCTCTGTTTTCCTTTGGTTTTACCACTTACACAGAAGCAGCGGCTAATCTATTACAACTGAAATTGCCACACTCAAACTGGATGTTTAAGTACTACCCCTGACATTAGCCACTGTCATTGTTAAAAGACTCTCATCTCAGTTTAAATTAACATTGACCTTAGATTTAATAAGGACGTTGACAATTACTGTCGAAGCAGCTATATCAAGTCGAGGAAAGGCATGCATCATGAAACACATTAAAGTATTTTAATACATTAAGTATTTTAATACTTTTATTATTATGTTATAATAGTGCACTAATTATACAAATGTAGACCTCTGTAGCAAGATGATAGAATTAGGTATGCTTAAAATTCTTTGGAAAATATAGCCTCAAGGTAGCTTCCTCTAAATTCCCCAGGCCTGGTACAAGTGCTGAAATATTAGATGAACAGGTGCTTAATAACAAAGGACTGTAAACTTGTTAAAATTTTCCACCAAAATATTTTCAAAATTGTTTGTTTGTTTTTTTTTTAATTTTTTGTCAAATTAATCTTAACAGAGGCTGAACCTCTGTCTTCTTGTGAAATGTGAAAAATCAAAGCACATGGTAAAAGGTCAGTGTCAGTCTCTTGCAGGAAAGAATGTTTAAATGGCTATCTATGTGCCTGCTTGGCTGGATGACTGCAGCTTTGGATAACAGAGGCTGAATCTCTGTCTTTCTTGTGTAACGTGTGAAAAATCAAAGCACATGGTAAAAGGTCAGTGTCAATCTCTTGAATGAAAGAATGTTTAAATGGCTATCTATGTGCCTGCTTGGCTGGATGGCTGCAGCTTTTCTTTGTGTTTTAGAATCTTCATGTTTGAAAATATTATTGGATTGTGTAAAATGAACAATGAAAAATAAGGAATTCTTCACTTTATCTATAGCAGTGATACTCAAATTTCAGAATGTATAAGTCATCTAGATTGACAGTTAAATTACCCATTTCTCAACTCCTCATATAAGGATTAAGTATGTATAAGTTGGGACCTAGGAATCTACATTTTAACACATTCAAATTTGTACTAATGCAGGCTGTCTGTGGATTGTGTTTTGAGACATACTTTTATACAATATATAGTTTTGATCAGAACAGACCCAGTTATTATAAAAACTCTTGAGCAAATATACGTTAAGATGGCCATACTTCAGAGTAATACTAAGTAGATCTCTGAACCTCTGGCTAAAGTCTCGCCAAGCCAATAAATATTGCTGTAGACACAATAAAAATAAGAAATCTGAGTTGAACATTTGACAGGTGCAGGGTTTTGGAGTGTTAGTATAGCTCTTGATTCAGTTACCTAGGTTAAGGTCTTGGCTGTCACCTTTAGAAGCTGGATCTCCTTAAATGCATTACTTAACTTCTCTCTTCTATAGTAGTTTCATCTGTACAAGTGGAAAAAACTAGCATTCCTTTTTTAACTAACATAAAGCATTTAAAAGGATAGCCGACACTTTATAAGCTCTTAATCAATAACATTTTCTCCTCAAAAATCAGTGTTCTTCTCTTTCATTTTCCTAGTATCTTTGGAATCCTGTCATGAGAGATTCATAGAAAATGTAAATCTTAGTAGGATGTTAGGATCAAATAACAGTCCCTCTTCATTTTATAAATAAAATAAAATCAACTAGGGAGGTTGGGAGCTTTGTCAAGATCACACGGCTAGCCTGAGAGAAATGGGACTAAAGCTCTAGACTTTTTATGATTCCTCTTTCATGTGTATTTTTCAGAATACCTTCGTCAATTGTACAGAGTACATGGGCTCAACCTGAGAGCTATAAGATTTTATTTTCTCCCCTTGGGATGAGGGGGATGATTATAGAATCCACGTATTCATTGTTTGAGGGTTTTTGTTTGTTTTCATATTTTATTTTTTTTTCATTGGAGTATAATTGCCATGTTGTATTATTTCCAGGTGTACAGCAAAGTGAATCAGTTTTAAGTAGACATATATCAGCTCTTTTTAAAGATTCTTTTCCTGTATAGGTCATCAGAGAGTATTAAGTAGAGTTTCCTGTGCTATACAATAGGTCTTTGTTCGCCATTTTATATATAGTGGTGTGAATATGTCAATCCAAGTCTCCCATCCTCTGGTAACCGTAAGTTTGTTTTCTACATATGTTACTCCTGTTTTGTAAGTAAGTTCGTTTGTACTTTCTTTAAGACTTCACATGTAAGCAGTATCATATATTTGGTTTTCAATGTCTGACTTACTTCAACTTGTATGAAAATCTCTAGGTCTATCCATGTTGCTGCAAATGGCATTATTGTGTGCTTTTTGATGACTGAGAAATATTGCCTTGTACATATGTACCATATCTTCATTCCTCCGTCGGTGCTTCCATGTCCTGGCTGTTGTAAACAGTACTGCAGGGATCACTATTTACATTTGATGGTACCTTTTTGAATCATGGTTTTCTCTAGGTATATGTCTAGGAGTGGGATTGCTATGTATGATAGCTCTATTTTTAGGTTTTTTAAGGAATCCCCATACCCTTCTCCATAACAGTTGCAGCAATTTACATTCCTACTCACAGTGTAGGAGGATTCCCTTTTGTCCACACCCTCTCTATCATTTGTTGTTTGTAGATTGTTTTTTTTGAAGATGTCCATTCTAAAGTGTATAGTGATACTTCATTTTAGTTTGATTTGTATTTCTCTATGGAGAAGGCAATGGCACCCCACTCCAGTACTCTTGCCTGGAAAATCCCATGGACAGAGGAGCCTGGTAGGCTGCAGTCCATGGGGTTGCCAAGAGTCGGACATGACTGAGTGATTTCACTTTCACTTTTCACTTTCATGCATTGGAGAAGGAAATGGCAACCCACTCCAGTGCTCTTGCTTGGAAAATCCCAAGGACAGGGGAGCCAGGTGGGCTGCTGTCTATGGGGTCACACAGAGTCGGACATGACTGAAACAACTTAGCAGCAGCAGTATTTCTCTAAAAATTAGTGATGTTGACCCTCCTATGCTTCTCGGCCATCTGTATGTCTTCTTTGGAGAAATGCCTATTTAGATCTTCCAGCTATTTTTTGATTGAGTTGTTTGTTTTTTAATATTGGGCTCCATGAGCTGTTTGTATTTTTTTGGAGATTAATCCCTTGTAAGTTGCTTTATTTGTAAATATTTTCTCCCAATCAAGAGGGCTGACTTTTTGTTTTGTTCGTGGCTTCCTTTGCTGTGCAAAAGTCATTGAGTTTTTAAGGACATGAAACCTAAAAATGCACCAGAAGCTAACATTTCTATTTTCTTCAATGAACAGATATCATTTATTGTGCACATATTTATTAGGTGAACAATAATTCATAGGACATACTTCAGCCACTTTACCAAGGACAAAAATATACTTGTCTGTTTCCTTGATTGGAATGATGATACAGTACAAAAATAACTGACTTAAAATATTCTCATGTGTAAAAATGAATGACTATACAGTACTGAAAAGCCTCTTGATGAAAGTGAAAGAGGAGAAGGAAAAAGTTGGCTTAAAGCTCAACATTCAGAAAACGAAGATCATGGCATCCAGTCCCATCACTTCATGAGAAATAGATGGAGAAACAGCGGAAACAGTGTCAGACTTTATTTTTTGGGGCTCCAAAATCACTGCAGATGGTGTTTGCGGCCATGAAATTAAAAGACGCTTACTCCTTGGAAGGAAAGTTATGACCAACCTAGATAGCATATTCAAAAGCAGAGACATTACTTTGCCGACTAAGGTCTGTCTAGTCAAGGCTGTAGTTTTTCCAGTAGTCATGTATGGATGTGACAGTTGGACTGTGAAGAAGGCTGAGCACTGAAGAATTGATGTTTTTGAACTGTGGTGTTGGAGAAGACTCTTGAGAGTCCCTTGGACTGCAAGGAGATCCAACCAGTCCATTCTGAAGGAGATAGCCCTGGGATTTCTTTGGAAGGAATGATGCTAAAGCTGAAACTCCAGTACTTTGGCCACCTCATGTAAAGAGTTGACTCATTGGAAAAGACTCTGATGCTGGGAGGGATTGGGGGCAGGAGGAGAAGGGGACGACAGAGGATGAGATGGCTGGATGGCATCACTGACTCGATGGACATGAGTCTGAGTGAACTCCGGGAGTTGGTGATGGACAGGGAGGCCTGGCGTGCTGCGATTCATGGGGTTGCAAATAGTTGGACACGACTGAGCGACTGAACTGAACTGAACTGATACAGTGTCCATCATGTAGAATAAAGAAAAGTACAGAAATAACAATTTTCTTTTTTTTGTTCTATATTATTTCTGTCATTGATTATTTTAAAATCACTGAAATCAAATGTATGTCATTGATTATCAATGGAAAGGAGAGCCCTGGGCATAGAGCACTTGAGTAAGGGAACCCAGGAGAATCGCTCTGCCAGCTGGCTTGCAGTCTCAGGTTTTATGGCAATGGGGTTAGTTTCCAGGTTGGCTCTGGCCAGTCATCTTGCTTGGACCATATGCAGTCTGATTCAGGATCCTTCCTCTCTCATCCAAAATGGATTCTAGCACAAAGGTATCTGGTAGTTAGAAGGAAAGTAGTTAGAAGGCTATATTATAGACTGGAATGTCTTCCCTCTTTTTGGCCCATCCCAAATTCATCTGGCTGGCTATAGACTGTTAGTTCTGTGCTCCTTATTGGGACCTCCTGTTGTGAAATAACTCACAATTGTGCCTTGCCAGGGCAAGTGGTTTCAGACAATGGTTCCTTAATAGACTGTTAATATTATTTGATTGAGACAAATACAGAATTTATCTTTAACCAGTAATTAACAGGATAATATTACTATTAATATTAAATCTTTGCACTTTTCAACATGACTGTTTCTCCTTTTCAAAATTTAATAATGACTTATTCTAAAGTTTATAGTTAAAGTTATTGAAAAGTGAAGGAGCAGTAATAAAAAACAGAAGATTAATAGAGAAAGCAAAAGAAAAGCATATGACTGACGCTACTGAACTTCAAGTCTTACTATAAAGCTGCATGAAGCTGCAGTGATCAAGATATGATAGTATTACCAAAAATATACACAAATAATTAATGGAACAAAATAGCTCAGAAATAGATCCATATAAATAAAAGCAGCTGATCTTTGACATAGTAAGTGAAAGTGAAGTGACTCAGTCATGTCCGACTCTTTGTGACCCCGTGGACTGTAGCCCACCAGGCTCCTCCATCCATGGGATTCTCCAGGCAAGAATACTGGAGTGAGTTGCCATTTCCTTCTCCAATGCATGAAAGTGAAAAGTGAAAGTGAAGTCGCTCAGTCGTGTCCGCCTCTTAGCGACCCCAGGGACTGCAGCCCACCAGGCTCCTCCATCCATGGGATTTTCCAGGCAAGAGTACTGGAGTGGGGTGCCATTGCCTTCTCCATAGGGGAAATTTAAATGTGTAGGACTAAGTGAAACAATCCTGTAAGAAAAACTGCATTCTGTGATTTGAACTATCTCACATTCTGGAAAACACAAAACTATAGAGTCAGGGGAAAAAAAAGAATCAGTGATTGCCAAGGGTTTGGGAGAAGGAGGAAGCACTGGGAATTTTTTAGACAGGGAAACTATTCTGCATGATATTTAAATGGTGGGTGTGTCCTCATAGATTTATCCATACCTTTAGAGTGTATAACACAGAGTGAACCCTAATGAAAACTATGACCGCTAGTTAGTAATAATGTTTCATATAATGTAACACTTGCTCCTCTATTGTAAGATATGTTCCACATTGAGGAACCAATGTTAAAAATAGGGGAAACTGAGGGAGAGGTGGAGTAAGGGAGTATATATGAACTCTGTACTTTCCACTCATTTTTCCATAAACTTAAAATTGCTCTAAAGTTACTAAGAAAATAAACAGCAAAAATGTAATCTAAGACCCATTTTATCCATTATAAAGAAAAGCAAACCAAAAAATTTGAATCATAAATTACCCTTTTATTAAATTTATTTAATCATCATTAAAATAAAGCAGAAAAATGTTATAGAAAGCAAAAAAATATTATTACCAGAACCTCTTGAAAACTACAGTAAAGAATTTTAGAAAAATTGAGAGGATCATATACACAAAGGCATACAAACTAAGTATAATAACACTGAAGAGTTACACATTTGGGGAATTTTTACACTTTATTTAGATAGAAAATATTAAATACATTCTTAACATCAGTAGAATAGTTTGAAAGGATTAGTATAATTAATCATGCTTACTCAGTGTTGGAAACTTAATATTCACCATGCCTCCAAAGACCTGACTAAAGTGAGATATGATTTTTTTTTTCCTTAAATAAAAATCTATTTTTATAAAAAGCAAATTTTTAAGGCATTGCTAGTCTTAGTTAAGTTGAATTAATGAAGATTTATCTTACTCTGGGCAAACAAAATATACCTTTATTTCTAGGATAAGATTCACATTGGATATGATCCATCCAAAAATGCCAGTAAAAGTAACTTCTAAAAACGTTCTTTCCCCATCTATGTTTTTATTTAAAACTAACTTCTTTGCATTTAAAGTTCACCACTTTCATTCCAGTTCTTTGGAAATCCACGATGTTAGTTTCCTCTGGTTTATATTTTTGAATTCTGGTCCAAGTAGGCTCTTTACCAGCTTCAGTATTTTGGTGGGTTGAATGTTTGTTGACCTGAGGGTCATGATGATGTGGTTTTATTTCTTTACAGACAAATATGTAACACAATTATAATGCCTTTAGAGCAGAAAGTAAACAATGTATATCTAGTTCACTGCTTTTATTGTTTGAAAATATAGCTCAACTGGCTTTGAAGTCATTAATTTTCTGTGCCTCTTCAATGAAATGGTGTCTTATATAACACCTGAACAAGAGTGAATTATTTTACCTCAGAAGATGCAGCAAAAGACTTATGCACTATTGAACTTTTAATACAAACCAACTGCTCCTTGAAATGCTTCATGATTACAGAGAAGACCTATAGGGAGCTTCCAGACTCAATCGCTCCTAGAAGAATAAATAAAAAAGACAGGTAATTAAAAGCAAATTCAGTTCTTGTTTTCACTGTTCAGTATGTGTGCTCACTAAGGGTTAGCAGGTCAGAAGTAGGAATGCAGAATACTAAACTGTTGGTAGACTTCACTACAAGAAATCTACACTGTGCTTTTCATTGTGAAAATCAGCAATGGAAAGTCTTCAACTTTAACTGACAGTCCAATACCAATTTTTTAATACATGTGAATTAAAATGATATGGAACTGTGTGACAATGAGTATGTTTGTATGTTAAGCTGCTTTTTATTTGCAAACTGTAAACCATATATATAGGAAACATTAATGTTAGATATTTCCTAGGGGCAAATTTAAAAGATTAGCTTTCTTCTTTTTCATTTTTTTTTCCTGTAATTATATCTACTGGGAATTTAAAATTTAAACTTGCAGACTATAAATGGAAAACTGAACTAGAAGCTTTATTTGTTATTCTCCATTCCAGTCTGGAAGCTTGAGAAAGTAAATATTTTGCTTTCTGAAAATATTTATATAGCAAAATGTTCTTTGTATTACCTGTCAGAATTTCACATTCCAGTAGTTTAATAAAACAGCTGATTTATTTCTAATTATGCAAATCCTTTTCCACATACTGTAGTTTTGATAAATGCATACAGCAGGTTGTAACACATTTTTTTTTAAATTGAACAGATGCTAAGATCACAAAACTTGCCAATACTAAAATATTTGGGAAAAACATGGACTATGCTAACTGAGTCTGCAACAAAGACTGTTCCAAAGCTGAAAGGCCCATGTATACCAAAGTGTTTAAGAATATAAGAACATATTTAAGAAGATAAAGTTTGATGTATTCTGAGATTTCCTTCCTAAACAATACCTCTGAGAATGTTGTTATATACACTCAATTTTAAGTGAGGAGTAAATAAATGTAACAACTATACTATAATGATTCAGGAATGGCACAAGCTGTGAAGAGGGGAATTGAGTTATAAAAAGTGAAAAGGAAACTTTACAACATTTACAAATCTACTTGCTGGTAGAAACAGCTTCTATTTTTATTTTCCTTTTGCCATTTTCAGATGGTAATGCCTTTTGAATATTGTGAATATTTGGCAGATAATAAAAAAATAACTAAAATTTAATGCAGGACCATATTCCAACTGCATAAGGAAATGATCTATGCTTTAATTTAGTTTTCACGACTCACTGTTCACATATGTGCAGACTTGGAGGCTGCTTTTTCTCAGTAAAAATATTTGGAGTACAGTAGTATCAAACCAGACTGCACTACCACCTGAAAATCCTTTGAAGCCCCCAACTGTGGTTGATTTTCTATTCCAAATACTTTTCCAATCCCATTAAATGCTATCTAATCCTCTCACTTTCAGATGATCATTCTTCTCATTTCAGAGAGAAAATAAAATGCATCAGATAGGAACTAGATCACATTCCTCTAAAAAACAAAAGCAGGTAGGAGAAGGAAGGAAGGGAAAGGGAATAAGAGAGATGGAGAAAAGGAAAGAGGAAAAAAGAAAATAAAATGTAGATGGATAACAGCTTCTCCCACAACCAAAATCTAATTTCCTCATCTCTGCCAGATTCTATGCTCTTCTGTCTTTCTAGAGATTTCTTTAACCACAGGCTCTCTTCTTTACCCACTTCTCTTCTGGATTTATCCATAAGTATTTGAAAATATGCTGCAGTGTTAAGCAGTAAATAAACTCTGTCCCCGTTCTAGGTAACTACCTCCCCACCCACTCCTTACATCAGGCACCTTATGGTAACCTACCAGTGCTCCCTCCTTCATTTTATGGCTACAAAAGCACATTATAATTTACTATACTGGCCATGTTTCCCAAACTTCAGTTTGTATTCCTTATATGTCTCTCCGAAGTCTTCATCTTTCCTAATGTTACAAATTTCCTCCTTGGCTGTCTCACTGACCTCCATGGCTTCAATTTTCATCCATCTTCTAACTCTTCCAAAACCTACCTTTGCATCCTAGCTTCTCCTAGACTTTGGAATGGAATATTGAACAAAACAGTAGACACAACTGCTTGGATATAAGACAGGAAACTCACACTCAACATATTCACAACTGAAATCTGCAACCTTCTTCCCCAGGCCCATTCTCCTTTGCCTCCTAGCTTAATACAGAGTCTTGCAAAAATCTGCCCTGATATTATTGCTGATAGAATACCCAGTCACTGATTTAGGAAAAACAAACAAACAAACGTAATATTTGATCAGTGTGATACTCTCTTTTCTGGTGTTCTATCAGTTTAATTACTTAATTATTATTATTTTTAATTATCTCATTTTAGCTAAAATGAAAGAAACTTTCATTAGTCTTGTGGTGGAATAAACATAATTTTCCCATGTTAGTAGAGCTAATGTTTAGTTGACCTGTCATCTTTTTTTCTTTAATATACCAATAATAGAATACTTCAGATATTTTTTTGTAAAGAAACTCTCATAGCAGTACAAATCATGCTGTTTATATGTATAATTCCACTCATTATTCTATAAACCAATAAACATATTTTAATTTTGATCATGCATCACTTCATACACATGTAACTTGCATGTACATATGAAATAAATAACATTAATATCCATGAATCCACCCTAAAACTATTATCCGCAATACAGTTTTATCATCTGTGAAATGTCTGTCCTTTTGCCTAATCTTATATTGGCTGTTTGTATTCCTTTACTTATCAGTTTATACATTGGTTCTAAATACTACATTTTCGTGAATTATTTTCATGGCTTATTATTTCTTCCAGTTTTTTCCTTGCCTTCAACTTTTTCAAGATGTTTCTAGTAAACATAACTTTTATTCACTGAACATTAATATTGCTTTAAACTATTTTTTATTCTATAGTAAAAAAGCAAAAAATATCTATCATCTCTCAATTAATCAATTCTAGCTGATTAGTTTCCTTAACTCCTGACTCCTCTTGTATTAAAGGTGTATTTGTGATGATAATGTGTGGCAAGACTGACTTGTGTTCTGTAAAAGTCTAGTTAGTTGATTAAAGCAAATTTCTACTTATTATGTTCCATTATTTTTTGTAAGGGTCTTGATGTCCCATAACAATTGAAAAGGGAATAAAATGTGGGATACAGCATCAAAGAAAAGCTGGGGAATAGATAAGTAACCCCTTCAAAAATAAAAAAGAAGTGAAAGAATGATTAATAGAAACATTTCTATATTCTTGCTTATAGAAAGACCAGAATATTGATGTGAACTAGTAAACAACTTCTTTTTATATTTCATAGGGATTAAATACTCTGTACTCGGATGACCCTTTGTGGTGAATTTGCACAGATACATACATGTAAAACTTTATTAAACTTTATTGAATTTTGATTTAACAGTAGTAGCCTCCATGGGCTTCCCTGGTGGCTCAGATGGTAAAGAATCTGCCTGCAATGTGGAAGACCTGGGTTTGATCCCTGGGTTGGGAAGATGCCCTGGAGAAAGGCATGGCAAACCACACCAGCATGCTTGTCTGGATAATCCCATGGACAGAGGAGCCTGGTGAACTACAGTCCATGGAGTCAAAAAGAGTCAGATATGACTGAGCAACTAACACAAACACATACACACATTGCTTTGAGTATTTAAAACAATACTCAACTGAGCAACTAAGCACAATCATCATATATCTTGCAATTTATCTTATCTGATTTATAATAAGAACCTAAATAAGACATTATATTTTGCATCAGACATGCTAAGGTATATTTCCTAAAATAAGATGTAATCACCATTACTGTGTTAACAATATAATCATATAAATTGTTCAATCAGATTTATAGAAAAGATTGCACTAAAAAATATTAGCAGTACTGATTCTCCTCTGTTATGATATCCTTCAAAATTTCCAACAAGCGATCTTGCTATCTCAAAGTGAACAATTACAAAAATTAATAAAGCATTTCCTCGAAAGCAATCATGAATAAATATTATTCATTGATTTTTGCCATACTTCAACTCTTTGAAGTCTGTTTTAATGCATTTCAGGGGGAAAATCACATAATCTCTCCAACTGTGAAGAGTCCTACAATTTTTCATCAATACCCATGCCTGAAGTGAGTAATTATTTTCTGTCCATATGTGTTTTGTTTCAAATATGAAATATAGCTACTATTTTTGGCTTCACTTTCATAAACATAGATGGAAAGACTACAAGAAATATTGTTTGGAGTTTTTCACTAAGTATATTTTGCATGTGTCGGAATAAACTTGAGAAAAATTACCAAAAAATTATGTATCTATATGACAAAAATAATTCCCAAAATTAAAATTAAGATGATGCCCAGTATATTAATGTTAATGTACTTATGAGACTGCTTGAACTTTACATATTCCTCATTTGATGAGGCCACAGTTATTTGATTAGTTTTTTAAAATTTATTTGAACTTATTGTTTTGATTGGCCCAGATGGTAAAGAATCTGCCTGTGATGCAGGAGACCTGGGTTCAATCCCTTTGTTGGGAAGATTCCCTAGAGAAAGGCATGGCAATCCACTTCAGTATGCTTACCTGGAGAATCCCATGGACAGAGGAGCCTAGCGGACTACAGTCCATGGAGTCACAAAGAGTCAGACATGACTGAGCAACTAATACAAACACACACACCAAACACACACACATTGTTGTTGTTTTTTTTTTAATTTTATTTTTTTTAGTTTTTTATTTTTTTAATTTTAAAATCTTTAATTCTTACATGTGTTCCCAAACATGAACCCCCCTCCCACCTCCCTCCCCACAGCATCTCTCTGGGTCGTCCCCATGCACCAGCCCCAAGCATGCTGTATCCTGCGTCAGACATAGACTGGCGATTCAATTCTTACATGAAGGTATACATGTTAGAATGCCATTCTCCCAAATCATCCCACCCTCTCCCTCTCCCTCTGAGTCCAAAAGTCCGTTATACACAGCTGTGTCTTTTTTCCTGTCTTGCATACAGGGTCGTCATTATCATCTTTCTAAATTCCATATATATGTATTAGTATACTGTATTGGTGTTTTTCTTTCTGGCTTTCTTCACTCTGTATAATCGGCTCCAGTTTCATCCATCTCATCAGAACTGATTCAAATGAATTCTTTTTAACAGCTGAGTAATACTCCATTGTGTATATGTACCACAGCTTTCTTATCCATTCATCTGCTGATGGACATCTAGGTTGTTTCCATGTCCTGGCTATTATAAACAGTGGTGCGATAAACATTGGGGTACATGTGTCTCTTTCAATTCTGGTTTCCTTGGTGTGTATGCCCAGAAGTGGGATTGCTGGGTCATAAGGTAGTTCTATTTGCAACTTTTTAAGGCATCTCCACACTGTTTTCCATAGTGGCTGTACTAGTTTGCATTCCCACCAACAGTGTAGGAGGGTTCCCTTTTCTCCACACCCTCTCCAGCATTTATTGCTTGCAGATTTTTGGATCGCAGCCATTCTGACTGGTGTGAAGTGGTACCTCATTGTGGTTTTGATTTGCATTTCTCTGATAATGAGTGATGTTGAGCATCTTTTCACGTGTTTGTTAGCGAGTATTTAGACATCACTATTTAATTTTTATGCATTAATAAATTTTTGTGCATTAAAAATTATTGAGTTGTGTGAATAATAAAACTAGTAACATATTTCATCTTTATTAGTAATTTGATATAAGTTGTTCAAATGTCTTGGATAAATGTTTTGCTCTCTGTGCTTTGTCGCTCAGTCATATCTGACTCTCTGCGACCTCATAGACTGTAGCCTACCAGGTTTATCTATCCATAGGGATTCTCCAGGCAAGACAACTGGAGTGGGTTACCATGCCCTCCTCAAGGGGAGCTTTCTAATCCTGGGATCAAACCCAGGTCTCCCACATTGCAGGCGGATTCTTTACCATCTGAGCCACCAGGGAAACCCAAGAAAGAATACTAGAGTGGTAGCCTATCCCTTTTCCAGGGGATCTTCCCAACCTAGGAATTGAACCAGGGTCTCCAGTATTGCAGATGGATTCTTTACCAGCTGAGCTTCCAGGGAAGCCCCAATGTGTATTTTTCCTTAGTAAAAGAACAATAAAAATCATTTAGCACTTTTTTTATTCCAAGGACTCTTCTATAGCTTTCACCTATGAAAATCCACTTAATTCTGACAAGAAATGTCTAAGGTAGGTAGTATTATTTTCATGCTTTATAGACTAGAAGCTGAGACAGAGAGCTAAATGACTTGCCTTTAGGTGATTTAACTCATACAGGGAGACTTGTAGCAGCTCACTTTAACACCTAAACTATAATCTCTTCAGTATAGCAAAAGGTTTTACATTGATTTCTGTAAACAAACAAACAAACATGACATGACCATTGTATAGTTTCTTCCCTTTCTCTTTGTAATTATTTTAAATTCAAAGGTAATTTGTTGGATAAGTTAATTTGATATTTTTTTTATAAATGGGCACTTCCAAATTAATAATTCCTCAAAATAGAAAACCTTCTATGCAAACATAGCCTGTATATCATGAACTGTTTATTTACCTGCTATTTTCTCCCACAGTGTTTGTCACATAAACTGTAAATAAATACCTTGTGCCATGATAGATCTGTTTGACAGTCTCAAAGAAAGATGAATGTGTTTCTAACAGTGAGAACACAGGAGAGGCATGAGCATATTCTCTTCTAAGTACCAAGTTTAAAAGGTAAATATTTCTAAAACTACAGTGGATCTGTATTATTTAGATTGAAATCAAGAAGAATGTTCTAACAATGAATTCCCAAATCTGATTGAAGATTTTAGAAAATAAAGATAATAGATATTGACACTATTCAGTTCAGTTCAGTTTAGTTACTCAGTCATGTCCAACTCTTTGCAACCCCATGGACTGCAGCCTACCAGGCTTCTCCGTCCATGGGGTTTTCCAGGCAAGAGTACTGGAGTGGGGTGCCATTGCCTTCTGGAGCCGCAAAATAAAGTATGTCACCATTTCCACTGTTTGCCCATCTATTTGCCATTTTACTGTTAGTGGAATAAAAAATAAGGCCAAGTATTGTTAAAAATGAACTATTTTTTTAAACCAAATATTTCAGATGTAGTCCCTAGATCTGCTAACACATTCAAAATATCTGAATTTGTTGAAACTATATTGATAAGGTTTGAAGATTTCAGATATATCAGATATGCTATAAGCATATTTTAAAACTTTTTTCCTGTTTTGAAAATTTCCTAAAATTTTCCTGTTCTGTTTTTATTCCACTAACAATATTTTATTCCTCTTAGATTATTTTAACATCTCATTTGCTTCCTTTCCCCCACAAAAAATCTCAGTATTTTATGTTAAAAATTACTCTCTAAATTAATTCAAGAAGAAAATTGCCTGGAAGTTACAGTATTAATAACATGGTATTATCACAAAATACAGGATTATCCTCCTTAAAATATAGTATTATATTTACTGTTAAATATACCTTTACTTCAGCTGTCTTTCTGTGCTCTTCAACAAGTTTCTAGTAGAAATAACATATTCTCATTTCCTGATTATAAAATATTTCAACTCCAAATCATGGTGACATATCAAAAATGTTTTTTCTTTAATACTCGATGAAAAGCAGTATCTTATGTACAGAAAAATTAACATATAATTATATTTGAAGACAACAATTAACATTTTTTATAAGAAACTCAATTAACACATAAATAAAGGCTTAGGATATGTTTCTTTTTGGCAGGTGGATGTATACTTAAAATCTGAATTTGCCTTGTTAAAACTATTAGTGCACCAGGTACTGAATATTTGAATTTTACACATCTGCATTTCAGAATAGATATACGATTATAGTGAAAACTCTGCAGTTCTGGTAAAATAGTACAATATAAGTCTTTAAAACAGAAGTATAAAAAGATTGAAATGAAACACAATTTTTTTTCCTGTAGCTCTCAATTCATTATGCATTCATGTGTGTGTTTACATGTAGATATACATAGACAAAACCGCACAGGCACATGCAAGATGTACATTCAAGGGTTTTATGGTATCAGGGTAATAATAAAAATAGAAACATTTGCTTTGAAGTACTTAGTTAAGATATATCTTTTTAACAATTTTATAAGGTTATTTACATTCAGCAATATTAAAGAACATGAAATATTTAAAGTTAATAAACAATATTGAAGAATGAAAAAGATAGCATTCATTAATTTTAAGTTATGCATCTGAATTTACGTATTAACCTCCATATTTAGTAAATTACAGCAGGTATGTATTTATAAGTAGCATGTGTGACTGGGTCAATTATAAAGTCTTTCTTCTAGCTATTACATTGCTGAAAGCTGCCTGATGAGCCTTGGCAAATCCATACACACCATGGAGGGGAAGGGCAGCAGTTTAGTTGGAAGGAGGGCACAGTAGTTGATTTGTCCTAAAACTGTAATTGTAGAGCAAACACTTTTTAAATAAGGTTTCCAGGTTATTTGTACTGACTTTAGAATGCAAAGCAGGATACAGTTCCAACTGGGGATCTGTAACATCTACCATCAGCACCACTCTTGTCTCTATGTAAAAGCCATCCACTCTGAAGCTTTTACAGACAAGTGGAGCCAGAGATTTTTCTCATTTTGATTAAAGTTCTCTTTTTCTTAGTTCTCACACTTTACCATTTTCGTCTCAGTTCAGTTCAGTTCAGTCGCTCAGTCGTGTCCAACTCTTTGCGACCCCATGAATCGCAGCACGCCAAGCCTCCCTGTCCATCACCAACTCCCGGAGTTCACTCAGACTCACGTCCATCGAGTCAGTGATGCCATCCAGCCATCTCATCCTCTGTCGTCCCCTTCTCCTCCAGCCCCCGATCCCTCCCAGCATCAGAGTCTTTTCCAATGAGTCAACTCTTCTCATGAGGTGGCCAAAGTACTGGAGTTTCAGCTTTAGCATCATTCCTTCCAAAGAAATCCCAGGGCTATCTCCTTCAGAATGGACTGGTTGGATCTGCTTGCAGTCCAAGGGACTCTCAAGAGTCTTCTCCAACACCACAGTTCAGAAGCATCAGTTCTGCACTCAGCCTTCTTCACATTCCAACTCTCACATCCATACATGACCACTGGAAAAACCATAGCCTCGACTAGACGGACTTTTGTTGGCAAAGTAATGTCTCTGCTTTTCAATATGCTATCTAGGTTGGTCGTAACTTTTCTTCCAAGGAGTAAGAGTCTTTTAATTTCATGGCTGCAATCACCATCTGCAGTGATTTTGGAGTCCAAAAAATAAAGTCTGACACTGTTTCCGCTGTTTCCCCATCTATTTCCCATGAAGTGATGGGACCAGATGCCATGATCTTCATTTTCTGAATGTTAAGCTTTAAGCCAACTTTTTCACTCTCCTCTTTCACTTTCATCAAGAGTCTTTTTAGTTCCTCTTCACTTTCTGCCATAAGGGTGATGTCATCTGCATATCTGAGGTTATTGATACTTCTCCAGGCAATCTTGATTCCAGCTTGTGCTTCTTCCAGCCCAGCATTTTTCATGATGTACTCTGCATATAAGTTAAATAAGCAAGGTGACAATATACAGCCTTGACATACTCCTTTTCCCATTTGGAATCAGTCTGTTCCATATCCAGTTCTAACTGTTGCTTCATGACCTGCATATAGGTTTCTCAAGAGGCAGGTCAGGTGGTCTGGTATTCCTTCTAGATGCATCCATTTCCTTCTAGATGATCGTTCCTCATCCTAACAGTAATATTTTGCATTGTTCTCTATTTACATCTATAACACTTCTGAGTTTAATCTCTAAAGTATTACAAACTTCAGTAATCATAGTTATATTTATAATGCCATAGCTATTTCAGTTTTTCAATTTAGATATTTTACAAATCTTTGAAACAGCAACTTCAAAATCTTTATTTTAAACTCAACAAGTGCTTGTTGATCTGTTTTATATTATTTCATTTAGTCTTCATATCAACTCTATGATGCAGGCCTTGATCAACCACATTTCTCATAATTGATGTGGACCCTACTGCCTTGGATTCTAACTTCATCTGAAAATTTGTGAGTACTCATGTGCTGTTGTACTTATATGACTTTATAATTGAAAATGGGATTCTAACTTAACCACTACACAAAAATAGCTACTCTGTTACTAGAATGCTTCTTTCCAGATAGTTTGCAAATAGCTCTTGCAAAAAATTGTTCTAATGTAAATGAATTGTTTACCCTGGGGCTATTTTAATTCCTAACACCAGTACTGTACTAATAACACTAAGCATTATGAGGGAGGCCTATGAGTTTCTAGGCTTCCCTCTGTTAATGTTCTGCTAGATTTTTCTACTTAATTATGATATGCTCACCATGCATGGAAATGTTTTGCTCTTGTATGTATGCACAAATATCCACACACATGAAAGGACATGCACGTACATGTACACACACACACAAACTTTTTTTGATCAATATACAATAGAATGAACTGGATTAGAACTTGGCAGGTACTCAAAGATACATTCAAATTGTTTTTGAGAAAGTAAGCGCTGGTGAAGAGAAAGGTTGATAAATATTGTAATAAAATTTAAGTCAACATTTTGTTTAAAATGGAACACATTGCATAAAGTTGGAGCTTATATACAACAGAGCCACAGTTAACCATATTCCAGATTTCTGACCAACTACAATTTAGCTGGTATCTTGTAGGGGGAAAAAGTAAATAATTTATATAAACCTTACTGATTTCAAACCAGAGAAAAGGCATCATTGATTAAAGCGCTGGGAAATTGATAGTGATGATGATGATAAGCAAATGGATAATAGTGTCGAATTTTGGAGGCCTTCCGTCAACACTTTCTGCATGAGTAAAGAAAAAGAAAGCATCTGGCATACCAGATGGCTTATATTTGTGACGCCCAAGGGAAAAAAAGGAAAGAGTATGGAAGACAGAAAGACATGTTCCTACTGATACTAATAGTTTAGTTTTCAAATTATGCTGCAATCATTTTTTCTCTATAGGAGATAAATGTGCCTATGCATCAAAAAGACATTTTACGAACGAACTCGTAAGGAAAGAGGCAGACTGAATTCAAATATCTTTTTCTTGTAGAAAATTGAATCCCCAGTCATCTAAGGTGTTTTACCAATTCTAACAGTGTTATTTTCCCCAGCTTCTGGCTTAGTCTTCACCCTGTAGGTGTTTCTTTCTGATTCAGAATATTTTTCATACCTGTTTCCCTTCACAATTGCAATGTTAGGAAAAGAAAGACTTAGACCACACATGCAACACCCTTGTGATTTTTTGGACATCAAAGTCTAAAAGGACTATCATGGTGCTATTTAATCTTCCTGTAAGTGACTTGTGGTTCCTAAGTATCAACTCTTCCTGGAGCACCATTTCTTATTCCTGGGTTCCTTGACTGTTCATGACACCTTATAGCCTTCATGGAAGGGACACCTCTCCCCCCTCATCAGCTCTCTCCATGGAGATCTCAACAGAATCTCTGTTCATTTTCATTCTCCTTGATTAAAACTGGCAAGTGTTTTGAAGATGGGTGCATTGAGAACAGAAAGTTTACATTCAGTTCACTTGTTTCCAGGTTTCACAATCCTTTTGTTTTCTGTTGTTTATAAGAAGTTTGACAGTTCCTTGAAAGTGTTTTCTTCTTGTTAATAATTATAGTTTAAAGGACTGTTCATGCATTAGTAAGTGAGAGTCACATATACCAAATGTTTGATTACATAAATAAATTAATAGGATAACATGCTAATTGTTTTGAACTGAGAGGAGAAAATGTGGTCATGTCATAAATCATATTTTTGAGTCAATAATTCTCTGAGTTTCTTTGCCTTGTAAAAATATATGTATGCTAATTTTAATAGAATGAATTGTTGGTAATTGAAGAAGTTTTCACAATGTTATCAAAGGTCTTAAAGATAACAACGAAGTTTAAGACATTGAAAGAGGAAAGATAAAGATAAGTAACAAAATAAAGTAAAATAAAATCCATCTGCAGCACTGATTTGTACAAAGATGGTTAGTATTCAGTTTATTACACTTTTTAATTTGTCATATTAATGTAAAGCTGTTTTTAATGAAATGCCGGACTTCTAACATAATAGATTTTTGCTTTTTTAAATGAAGTTCCAAAAGCTTTTATAATTTGAATAAATTTTTATGAGAATAGACACACTATTTTACTTGTGCAAAATAAAGAGATAAATATTTATCAGATTTTAATTAGCTACAATGAATCACTTTATAGAGTGACAGAATAGTTCAAGGCTTTTGTCTTTGACTTACCAATTAATTACTAATTTTATGTTGTCAATAAATACATTGACATTATGGAGTAACACAGAATTACAATGAGCATTAAAAGTCATTTAGTAACTTTTTAAATGTTTCAGTGTTAGCTTGTTATTTTAATTATTTAAGTGTACAGATTTTAATAGATTAAGGCTGTACAGGTAGTATTGTTTAGTCAGTAGTAATACATTTCATGATCCTATACTAAGCCTTACAGATATTTCTAAGGAATAGATACAATGACCTAACATAGACCAAAGTAAGTAAGTTAGTACAAATTCACTGCAGATGGGAATGTGATATCCTATAGGCTGTTTCTTGGTTATTTATTTCTAGTATTTTATCTATTTCAAGTTAGATTATATGATTTTTCGGGGGGGGGGGTAGTAATTATTATACTATACATTTTTTGCTTCCCAACCTACACTTCTGTTCCCTGAAAATAGTATAACCTTTTAAAGCAGGCTGAATAAAGACCCCCAAAGACACACAAGTCCTAATCCACAGAATTGGGGGAAGATACTTCACATATTTTATTAAGATAATGGGGTTTTATCTGAGTGGGCCCGGAATGTAATCATAAATCTTAAAAAAGGGAAGCAAAGAAAGATTTGAATATAGTAGAGAAGTCATATACAGAAACAGAAGCATTGTCAGAGAGCAAAGATGACTCTGAGGATGGGGGAAGGAGCCCTAGCCAGGGAATACCAGTGAGGCCACTACAGGCTGGAAAAGGCAAGGAGACAGAGTCATCCGTAAAGACTCCAGGAAGAGTGCAGTCTTGTTAATATCTTGTTTTGGTCCAACGAAATCTATTTAGACTTCTGACCTCTAGAACTGTAAGAGAATAAATGGTGTTGTTAAGGCCGTCAAGTTTGTGGTAATTTGTTACAGCAGCAATAGGAAGCTAATGAAGGGCTATCAACATATGTTGTTGAAATAGTCACTGGAATTAATAAATTATATCATGTTCCTAAATAACACAAACTTCCTTGTCAGCTCAGATTGCCTTTACAGCTGCTACTTGCATCTGAGTAGTTCTGAGGCCTTGTCCTAAGGACCAAGCTCTACAGAAGCTCTTCATTTTGTGTGTGTGTGTGTTAGTTGATCAGTTGTGTCTGACTCTCTGTGACTCTACGGGCTATAGTCCACCAGGCTTCCCTGTTTTGGGGATTCTCCAGGCAAGGATACTGGAGTGGTTGCCATTTCTTCTCCAACAGATATTCCGGACCCAGGGATCGAATTTTATCCCATGCGAATCCCCTTCAGTTTAAACTGTCAGTGTTTCTGCTGTATAAATGTGTAGGCTCTTTATTGAGTGAAAATCCAGCAGCATCCTTAATGTTCTCTTTGGAGCACATTTTATCTTCTGAAATTTAGAGAGGTTAAGAATTTTCCAAATCTTCAAGTTCTGGTTCTTTATTTGTTTAGTAATTCCCTTTCAATTAATTCCTCTCCTCTTACATTTTACTAAATGCAGTTCAGGAAGAGTCAAGCCATTCCTTCAATATTTTGCTTAGAAATCTCCTAGCTAAATATCCAGTTTCATTATTTGAAAGGTCTACCCTCCACAAAAAATGGTAAAACACAGTTCAGCCACATTTTTTTGCCATTTTATAACAAAGACTACCTTTCTTTCAATTCCCAATAACATGCCCCTCCTTTCCATCCATCGCTATGATGACCTTTAGTGTCCATTAACAAACATTACTTATGTATTGTCTAAGAAGATAGACGCTTTCCATTGAGCTCCCCTCCTTTCTTTCTGAGACCTCATCAAAATCCCCTTTAACTCTATATTGCCACCAACAGTCCCTTCATAGCAATAAAAGAGTTTTAGCTCTTCAAAATTCTTCCAGCATTTACCCATTATGCAGTTTCAAAGTTGCTTCCACACTTTCAGCATTTGTTACAGTAGCACTCCTGTGTAGGTATTAAAATCTTTCTCAGTCATCTCATGCTGCTGTAAAATAATACCAGACACAGTCTGCCTTAATCAACATTTTTTTTTTATTCTTACATTTCTAAGGGTTAAAAAGTCCAAAATCAAGGTTTTTTTAGGGTTCAGTTTCTGGTGAAAACTCTCTTCCTGGTTTGGAGAAGGACTTTCTCAGTGTGTCCAGTTATGGCAAAGAGAGTGTGTTCTGATGTCTTTTCCTCTTTTTATAAGGAAATTATTGTATTAGGTCCCATATTATCTCCTTTGTTTAATCTTAATTACCAACATCATGAGATCATAGAGAAAGCAAGGGAATTCCAGAAAGGCATTTACTTCTGCTTTTGGCTATGCTAAAACTTTTGACTGTGTGGATCACAACAAACTCTGGAAAATTCATAAGGAGATGGGAGTAACAGATCACCTTATTGACTCCTGAAGAACCTGCATGTGGGTCAAGAAACAAGAGTTAGAATCAGACATAGAACAACTGACTGGTTCAAAATTGGGAAAGGAATGCATCAAGGCTGTATATTGCTGCCTTGCTTATATAAGTTATATGCAGAGTACATTATGTGAAGTGCCAGGCTGGATTAATCACAAGTTGGAATCAAGATTGCCGAAACATCAACAACCTTAGATGCAGATGATACCACTCTAAAGGTAGAAGGTTAAGAGGAACTAAAAGAGTCTCTTGATGAAGGTAAAAGAGGAGAGTGAAAAAGTTGGCTTGAAACTCATAATTAAAGGAACTAACATGGCATCCAATCCCATCACTTCATGGAAATAGATGGGGAAAAAGTGAAAGCAATGACAGATTTATTTTCTTGAGCTCCAAAATCACTGCAAATGGTGATTAAAAGATGCTTGCTTCTCATAAGGAAAGTTATGACAAACCTAGACAGCATATTAATAAGCAGAGACATCAGTTTGCTGACAAAGATCCACATAGTTGAGGCTCTGCTTTTTCCAGTAATCATGTACAGATGTGAGAGTTGAACTATAAAGACTGAGCACAAAAGATTCGATGCTTTAAAATTATGGTGCTGGAGAAGACTCTTGAAAGTCCCTGGGACTGCAAGGAGGTCAAACCAGTCAATCCTAAAGGAGATCAATCCTGTATATTCGTTGGAAGGACTGTTGCTGAAGCTGAAGCTTCAATACTTTGACCACCTGATGTGAAAAGCTGACTCACTGGAAAAAGACCCTGATGCTGGGTAAGATTAAAAGCCAAAAGATAAGGAGGTGGTAGAAAATGAGATGTTTAGATAACATCGCTGACTCAATGGACATGAATTTATGCAAACTTGTGGAGCGACCAGGTTTGCTGCAGTCTATGGGGTCACAAAGACTCAGATATGACTTAGCAGTTGAACAACAACAATAACCTCCTTGTAGGGTCAATAACTCAATATAGTCATATGAGTGTTAGGGCATATACATATATATATATGTATGTACATATATATGTATGTATATATATATATGTATATACATATATATATATATTAGGGGTCATAATTTAATCCTTAGCAGTCCTCAAATTACATGCCAGAGATATTAAAGACAGACTGACTATACAATTTCCAAAATTAGAGTATATATATGTACTTTAAGGGTTTGTTTTAAAGTGAACGCTAACTGATTTTATACATAAACATGAGCATAGATTTTGAATAAGGGTCATGGTCAGTTACTGCAATACATTAAGAAGACCTGTATTAGTATATGGGCAGACTTCTCTGTATAAAAGATTGCTACATACATTTAATAGAAAAAACCTACATGCATTTTATCACATTTTAAGATAATTCATTTTATTTTTTTATTTTTTATTTTTTTATATTTTAATTTTAATTTTTACTTTATTTTACTTTACAACACTGCATTGGTTTTGCCATACATTGACATGAATCCACCATGGGTGTACATGAGTTCCCAAACATGAATCCCCCTCCCACTTCCCACCTCCCATCCCATATCATCTCTCTGGATCATCCCTGTGCACCAGCCCCAAGCATCCTGTGTCCTGCATCAAACATAGACTGGCGATTCGATTCTTACATGATATTATACATATTTCAATGCCATTCTCCTGAATCATCCCACCCTCTCCTTCTCCCACAGAGTCCAAAAGTCCGCTCTACACATCTGTGTCTCTTTTGCTGTCTCACATACAGGGTCATCATTACCATCTTTCTAAATTCCATATATATGTGTTAGTATACTATATTGGTGTTTTTCTTTCTGGCTTTCTTCACTCTGTATAATTGGCTCCAGTTTCACCCATCTCATTAGAACTGATTCAAATGAATTCTTTTTAACAGCTGAGTAATACTCCATTGTGTATATGTACCTCAGCTTTCTTATCCATTCATCTGCTGATGGACATCTAGGTTGTTTCCATGTCCTGGCTATTATAAACAGTGCTGCGATGAACATTGGGGTACATGTGTCTCTTTCTATTCTGGTTTCCTTGGTGTGTATGCCCAGCAGTGGGATTGATGGGTCATAAGGCAGTTCTATTTGCAATTTTTTAAGGAATCTCCACACTGTTCTCTATCGTGGCTGTACTAGTTTGCATTCCCACCAACAGTGTAAGAGGTTTCCCTTTTCTCCACACCCTCTCCAGAATTTATTGCTTGTGGACTTTTGGATCGCAGCCATTCTGACTGGTGTGAAATGGTACCTTATTGTGGTCTTGATTTGCATTTCTCTGATAATGAGTGATGTTGAGCATCTTTTCATGTGTTTGTTAGCCATCTGTATGTCTTCTTTGGAGAAATGTCTATTTAGTTCTTTGGCCCATTTTTGGATTGGATTGTTTATTTTTCTGGAATTGAGCTACATAAGTTGCTTGTATATCTTTGAGATTAGTTGTTTGTCAGTTGCTTCATTTGCTATTATTTTCTCCCATTCGGAAGGCTGAGACACATGTACCCCAATGTTCATTGCAGCACTGTTTATAATAGCCAGGACATGGAAACAACCTAGATGTCCATCAGCAGATGAATGGATAAGAAAGCTGTGGTACATATACACAATGGAATATTACTCAGCCATTAAAAAGAATACATTTGAATCATGTATGGATGAGATGGATGAAACTGGAGCCGATTATACAGAGTGAAGTAAGCCAGAAAGAAAAACACCAATACAGTATATTAACACATATATATGGAATTTAGAAAGATGATAATGATGACCCTGTATGTGAGACAGCAAAAGAGACACAGATGTGTAGAGCAGACTTTTGGACTCTGAGGGAGAAAGAGAGAGTGGGACGATTTGGAAGAATGGCACTGAAACATGTATACTTTCATGTAAGAAACGAATCACCAGTCTATGTTCGATACAGGATGCTTGGGGCTGGTGTGCAAGGATGATCCAGAGAGATGATATGGGGTGGGAAGTGGGAGGGGGGTTCAGGATGGGAACTTATGTACACCTGTGGAGGATTCATGTCAATGTATGGCAAAACCAATACAGTGTTGTAAAATAAAATAAAGTAAAAATAAAAATAAAAATAAATAAAAGAACTGGATTTTAAGATAGTACATATAGTTTAAATCTTTAATAAAATATTTATTGAATTTTGAAATGAAACATCATAAAGAAATCAAAGCTATAATAAAGAAAATGTTTTTGATTATTTTTAGTTTGTTAACTCAAAATTATTGTCCCTATTTATTTTCACTTCTTCACAATGAAAACATCTTTGCATCAGTTCTGATTTCTCTGGGCCTAAAGGCCTAAGTATCAGTAGAACCAATGGTGTAACTCTCCTTTGAAAGCGGGCAGGCTGCAGAGCCAAGAAGAGCCGCTGTTTCGGTTGGAATCTAAAGGCAAGGAGAGTGCAGTGTCCTCAGTGCAGTCAGGCAGCTCCGTCCAGTCCAGTCAGCTCAGTGCAGTCATACAGCAGTTGCTGCCGCTGCTGCTAAGTCACTTCAGTCATGTCTGTGCGACCCCATAGACAGCAGCCCGCCAGGCTCCCCCGTCCCTGGGATTCTCTAGGCAAGAATACTGGAATGGGTTTCCATTTCCTTCTCCAATTCATGAAAGTGAAAAGTCAAAGTGAAGTTGCTTAGTCGTGTCCGACTCTTAGCGACCCTATGGACTGCAGCCCACCAGGCTCCTCCATCCATGGGATTTTCCAGGCAAGAGTACTGGAGTGGGGTGCCATTGCCTTCTCCAACAGTAATTCCCTCCTAATCAGCACTTTTGTTCAATTCAGGTTTTCAAATGATTAGATAAGGCCCACTCACATTACAGAGGGCAATCTTCTTCAGTGTATGGATTCAAAGGTTAATCTCATCCAGAAACACTCTCACCTATTTACTCAAAAATAATATTTGAGCAAATGATCATGCACTCTGTGGCCCAGTGAAACTGACTATAAAATCAAATATCATAGTCCTATTCTCAGTTTTTAAATGATGTGTACTTATTATGAAATAAAAATAATGAGAATAAATAAGGGGAAAAATGGAAATCTGCCAATCAATAATAAATATTTTTGACATCTTAATTTATTTTGATAAGTATGTATAAATACATATAGATATAATTTTATTAACTACATTATCTTCCTTTTGCTGTTTTTTTCTATAGCATTTTAAATTATCATTATAGTATAACACCTGTTTGACGTTTTAAAAAATAAACATAATTCTTTTTAAGTACTCCATAGTACTATTTACCATCATTTAGTTACTTTGTGAAGACCTAAATGTTAAGATGATATTTATATCAGGAAAGAAAAATGAGCTATATTTAAGATTCTGAGAGGTAAAGCTCAGGCCAAAGACATTATCAGTGGTTTTGGTAATAATTGTTTTCTAGTGTTGTTATTCAGTGGCTCAGTCATGTCCAACTTTTTGTGACCCCATAGACTGCAGCATGCCAGGCTTCCCTGTCCTTCGCCATCTCTCAGAGCATGCTCAAACTCATGTCCATTCAATTGGTGATGCCATCTAACCATCTCATTGCCTGTCGTCCCCTTCTCCTCCTGACTTTAATCTTTCCCAATATCAGGGACTTTTCTAATGAGTTGGCTCTCCACATCAGGTGGCCAAAGTATTGGAGCTTCAGCTTCAGCATCCAGTGGATATTCAGGACTGATTTCCTTTAAGACTGACTGGTTTGATTTCCTTGCAGTCCTAGGGACTCTCAAGAGTCTTCTCCAACACCACAGTTCAAAAGCATAAATTCTTGAGTGCTCAGCTTTCTTTATGGTCCAACACTCCCATCCATACATGACTACGGGAAAAACCATAGCCTTGACTATGCAGAACTTTGTTGGCTAAGTGATGTCTCTGCTTTTTAATAAACTATCTAGGTTTGTCATAGCTTTTATTCCATGGAGCAAAGCAATTCAGTTCAGTGGGCTGATAGTAAAAGAGCTTGGGTGAGAAATTAAAGTTAAAGATAGATTTATTATGAAGTTGCTGCTGCTACTGCAAAGTCGCTTCAGTCGTGTCTGACTCTGTGCGACCCCATAGACAGAAGCCCACCAGGCTCCCCCGTCCCTGGGATTCTCCAGGCAAGAACACTGGAGTGGGTTGCCATTTCCTTCTCCAATGCAGGAAAGTGAAAAGTGAAATTGAAGTCGCTCAGTCATGTCCAACTCTTAGCGACCCCATGGACTGTGGCCTACCAGGCTCCTCCGTCCATGGGATTTTCCAGGCAAGAGTACTGGAGTGGGTTGCCATTGCCTATTATGAACATAATGAAGCTTAAATTGTAGTGTTCTATTCATGGGTGGGCCATGGATAGCTGTCTTTAGACTCCAAAAGAGGAAAAAAAAAAAAATCCATGTCTCTTTTGGATAGCTTATAATACTAATCAAATAAAATTGCTAACACTGCAGCATCAGGTAAACTGCCAAAAGTTGTTTTAGTCCTTAATGCTTTTACCAGTAAAACTTTAAAGGTAAGATTTTTTAGAGAGTGACATTTGTTTAAATACATGTAGTCAAGTAATATAGCATAACTCCCATTTTTAACACCCTGAGTTGTAAGACTAGTGTGTATTTTTATATGTTTTTTTCAATGATATTAACAGTTGGCCCTGAAAGCCTGGTTAATGACCTATAAGTCTTTCTGAGAAAAATTGTAAATTATGAGATGAAAACTGCTAAGTTGTTTTGAAATTTTGAAATTCTATTTTGTTTTATGAATAAACCTATTGAAATAACCTCCATATCCCACGTAAAATGTATCCAGTAATTAAAATATATTCAATTATAATGTAATAGACAAAGGTAACATGATTTATTTAATAGTGCCAGTTAGTAAAAGTGTCTTATCTTCCTGGAAAGTCTCTGACCATACTAGCTGTGGTTATCCTTGCCTCCAGATACTCTAAAACTAGTGATACGATATATTGTACATTGTTGTCTCATATAAAGTATAATAAAGCCCATATAGAGTTTGAGCAAGCTCTTTGAGTTCTTGAAGAAGTGAATCTGTAGGAAAAGAAAATAAGAGAAAGAGAAGAATACAATATGATCCATTCATGTTTTATTCAGTGTAATACAAACACCATTTATCCAGTGTGACTGAATATATGGCATTATCTGAAATGCTTTGGTGTTGATGTACCAGCTTTTTTCTCAATGAAAGAAAACCAGTGACAGCCACAGCTTGTTTTTTTCCCATTAGTGTATTAAACTTGGTAGAATGAAGTATTTTGTGGTTCTTCTACCCATGGATCTGTTTGCCTTTTTCAGGACAATTCTAAAACTAAAAGTAAAGAAAATACAGAAAATTTAGGATTGTGGAGCCATTTGAAGAAATCATGTTCAACATAAATATATGTATACATACATGAATACATAAATTATGATTTTAATATTTTCTTATTCTTTTAATACAGAATATGTGAGAAAAATAATGATTTCCAAGGAAGAACATATGTCTTTTATTTCTAAAGCCAGGGTGGGTTTATTAGACATATGAGTGTTGAGGTCCTTTAATGGACCAGAACCTGGTGGTCCAGAGTCGACCGATAAGAAAGTGAAGGAGAGAGAAAGAGGCTGATATTCCTTGGTTTATGCAGAAAGCCAATAAAGCCCCTGCACAGGGCTTGCTCTGTTCACGGAGGCCTCAGGCACCCTCTCAATGGGGTGAAGGCATAAAAGGCCTTCTCAAGAGGGTCTTAGAAGCTTAGGCAGGAAAGTGAACTCAGAGAAGCCTCTGTGCTCCAAAGAAATAGCCTGAGAGAGAGAGAGAGAGAGAAAGCAAGACACGGGGACCAAAGCTCTGATGGAGCAAAGGTGTTTTAACCAACACAGTGTGGGCATATATACTATAGTTATCCTCAGCAAAGATGAAGATTAAAATTCCAGACTTACAAAACATAGGCGATCCATATTAAAGAGAGAGTTGTAAATAATCACTTTTATCATATGGTTCATAAAAAGGAAGAGGGTACGGAGAGGCTTGCTTCTCCTCTTAATTCCTGAACATTCAGGAATTAATAAGGAGCAGAGAAATCCTGACAGATCCAAAACAGCACACAGGGAGCCTCCTGTTAAACGCTTCCTGACAATTCCCCCTATTTTATTATATTTATTAAAAAAAAAAAAAATTCCTGACCAAATGAGTTTGGCTAGTATTAACCAACCTTATAGAAAGGCGATGGTATACAACAAATATAATTATCAAGACAATCACCAAAGTTACAGTTCCAGACCTGATACTGTGGTAATACTTTGAAACCATCCTCATGGGTCTAGCCCGGATAATTTGTTCAGCTAAAGTTTCCAAATTAGGGGAAGAGGGCAGATTTTTAGAAAAAGTTTTAAAGATTTCCTTTTGCAGTAATTGTACATTCAGAGATGCATTTTCATGTGTATTTTGTAAATGAAATTTTATTTGTTCTCAGTTGTAGGCACTATGATTGAATTGTACAGGAGTAACACAAAATTGAGTAGCTTAAAGAAACAGAGGAGTTAAGACAAGTATATAGTTTGCAATTATTGCAAGTTACAGAACTTACAGTCTTATTAAATTGTAAATTTCCTATGACTATAACAAAAGGGAGTGAGACACAAGCCTGTATAAAATATGACCGATTATAGTGAAAGAAATAGTTACCATGACCACGACAGGTCTCTGTGAAATGTCCAGTCCAGGTTCCAAAATTTTTGGTGTTTGCAGCAAGTTTCCAAATGTCCCATTTTTCAGGCCCACTGTTTACCTAGGATGATCCTAGGATGAGGTGGGGCTAATCCACTGTCAAGCCACCCAAGAAGTCCTTTGTCATGGTAATATTCCATCCTAGGGTCAGTGACCTTCTCTATCACACACAGTGCTGTTAGTATCATCTGAGTAGTCAGATAACCACATACCATGGGGTCCCCAATCAACAACTGTATGATTAGCCACAAACATTTGGTTTGACATTTGTCCCAATGAACAGGAGTATAAGTAAAATTTTTATAAGTAAACTCTTTACATAATGTTCTTTGGTCTTTCCCTAACTCTTTTCCTAAAGTCTCAGTAGCATAAACATGGTTCACAGATAAAGAAAGGGTAGTAAATAGTCTAAGCAATGTCTGAAAATCCTTTTTAGGAGGCAGGGTGAAAGCCCAAGTTTGTTGGCTGACGTTTATGCACAATTTTGCTGGGCCCATGCACAAGGGAAGGACTTCATATCCTAAAGAAATGTTAATTAGTTTTCTTTCCTCCCCAGGGTGTGAGGGCCCTTTCACGTTCCAGGAAGCGGGTATATGTGTGGAGTCTTTGGCTGATACCATCGATCTTTTCTGGGTCCATTTTATGACCTATAATAGAGGGGGGTTGGGTAAGTCAGAGCTTGAGCAGGGGGAGGCAGTGTGTGGTGGCTGGGCATTGCCAGGAAAATGTATTCAGAACTCCGAAGCATTCCCTGTTGAAAGACCAAATTTTCAGCTCGATTAGTAAGGATTTTTATTTGTCCCCAAGTAGGGAGTTCATAAGGTTGATGTCGCTGAGGGCGGTGCTTTCTGGAGATCTTTAGAGCGGACATAGCCTGTATTGTAATTTCTTCTTCCTGGGGTTCTTGTTGTTTCATCTCCATTTTGAATGCTGGGGGCCCCCTTGGGTCGAATCTTCCAAAGAGGTAAAAAAAAATTAAAACGGTTTAGAAAATATCTTCTGTTGGAATCTAGTAAAGTCTGCTTTAGATAAGGAAGACAGTAGTGTACCTGTGTATTCTCCCTTTTTAAATTTTTTAATTTGTAACTTTAGTTTGTGATGTGTTTGTTTGACTATGTCTTGTGCCTGTGGATTATAAGGAATATCTGTAATATGTCTAATAGAAAAAGATTGTAAAAATTGTTTAAAGTGTCTAGAAATATAGGCAGGGTATAACATGTTGTGTAGCTTCATCATGAAGACATGTGGCCCAGAGAAAAGAGGAATTTGTGTCTATACAGACGTGTAGGAAAGAAAATGGAGAAAGTTCAGGGCAATGAGTTACATCCATTTGTCATAGTTTATTAGATTGTAAACCACGAGGATTAATACCTTGTGTGATGGGTAGAGGTCTACAAATAGAGCAATTACTAATCATTTCTTTAGCCTGGCGGTATGGGATTTTCCATAGCTGGTGTAGGGAGCCAGCATTGTTATGCAACAGAGCATGCTGTTCCTCTGGAGTAGCAAAGGAAACTAGTTTATCTTCTTGTTCATTTCAAATATGTGTAATATAAATTGGAGAACTGTGGTTTCTAACAACAGATTATAGTTTGAAAAAGAGTTGTTGAATAATAGGTTGATTGGAGTTTATAGTGGAGGTTTCTATATATTTTTAACACGAAAACAGAATATATAGAGCCAGAGACTATATTAATGGGGTAAGGATGTAGGCAAATAAAGAGCAAATAATCCATTTTGTTGAGCAGAATGAAATTTAATATAAAAGACTTTATATCCCTTAAGAGACCAGAATGAAGCTTTGGCGTTTTTAGTCCCATCTACATAAAAAACCTCGGCCTGTGGTATAGGCTGTGAGCTGATAATGTGAAAAATAATAAATTCAGTATTTTTTAAGAAATTCTGCAGCTTACCAGAAGGATAATGAAATGAAATTTCTCCAAAATATTCCAGATATACCAATATTGAGGAATAATGGTAAGTGATGGGATTCCTGGTTACAATGCACCCATAGGTTTCATAGATACATTAACTTTTCTAAGGTCTGTTAGGAGATGCCATTTGTTAGATTTCTTATTTATAACAAAAATAGGAGAGGTCCAAGGAGAACAAGATTCTTCAATATGCTTTAATTCGAGTTGTGTATCTATAAGTTTCTTATCAGCCTGTAATTTCTCTTTCATGAGGGGCCACTGCTCTGTCCAAATAGACTCGTCATTCTTCCAAGTTATTTTAATAATCGTATTGTATGTTAAATGAGCAGTGGCCCTTAGGAAAAATGTGGAATGTATATCTGAGTTCTCCATATCTTATATCTTTTTTTAAAAATTATATAACATACCGTTTTTAGCAACTATGAAGTGTCTTGTATATTAACATTTTATAGATTGGTGGGTATATTTATTATATCATATTATAATACATATATTCATTATATATATTCACATATAAATATATATAAATATATTATACCTTCTATATTTATTAATAGTTTAAAATCTCTTTAGTTTTTCTGTAAGAAAATCTGTTTGTAAGAGGAAGTTAATGTTTAGTAATTAATGCTTTAAAATCCTATTTTATTTAGAAATGACTTAGCTATTTAATAAACTTTTATTTTTTAGTTTAGTACAGCTCTAGGAATTTTAAGTTATCCCAATCCTGAGATTATTTTAGATTATAATAATAGATTATTATATTAAAAATATATTTATCTTTAATAGAGTAATCACATATGGCTTTCATAAGTGGTTTTTAACTAAAGGCATAGAATCTTAATACTTCTTTTACTGCAAAATAATTTATTTTGCCATCTTTAAAGTAGTATTATGGTAATAGCTATAGTTCTCTTCCAATATCTCCATTATTTAATATAAATAGAAGAATTTTATTAAAATCTACCTTTAAAATACAAAACTATAAAACAATATAAAAAAGCTTAAAAGAACCAAAACAAAATAATGTACATTGTATATTTGAACACCACGCATTAATACCACATGATATCACTTGCACATAACTATATGGTATTAAAGTAATATGCATGCTCTAATCCATTATAAGAATATGCATGATTTTAATCCATAGCTTCTAACTATTTTTGTGTTTCAGAAGAAATCTAGTATCGTTAATATTGCATTATATAAATAATATAGTATTATATGTAAGGAAAAACCATATATGATGTTAGAAGTCTAAAGATCTCTGTTTGAAACATCTGATTAGCAAAATTACTTCCTCATTACCTTCTTTCAAAGGAGTTTTACATATGACTGACATGGAACAACAGACTGGTTCCAAATAGGAAAAGGAGTATGTAAAGGCTGTATATTGTCACCCTGTTTATTTAACTTATATGCAGAGTACATCATGAGAAACACTGGGCTGGAAGAAGCACAAGCTGGAATCAAGATTGCCGGGAGAAATATCAATCACCTCAGATATGCAGATGACACCACCCTTATGGCAGAAAGTGAAGAGGAACTGAAAAGCCTCTTGATGAAAGTGAAAGTGGAGAGTGAAAAAGTTGTCTTAAAGCTCAACATTCAGAAAGCGAAGATCATAGCATCCGGTCCCATCACTTCATGGGAAATAGATGGGGAAACAGGGGAAACAGTTTCAGACTTTATTTTTTTAGGCTCCAAAATCACTGCAGATGGTGATTGCAGCCATGAAATTAAAAGACTCTTACTCCTTGGAAAAAAAGTTATGACCAACGTAGATAGCATATTCAAAAGCAGAGACAAAAACTTTGCCAACTAAGGTCCGTCTAGTCAAGGCTATGGTTTTTCCTGTGGTCATGTATGCATGTGAGAGTTGGACTGTGAAGAAGGCTGAGCACCAAAGAATTGATGCTTTTGAACTGTGGTGTTGGAGAAGAATCTTGAGAGTCCCTTGGACTGCAAGGAGATCCAACCAGTCCATTCTGAAGATCAGCCCTGGGATTTCTTTGGATGGAATGATGCTAAAGCTGAAGCTCCAGTACTTTGACCACCTCATGCGAAGGGTTGACTCATTGGAAAAGACTCTGATGCTGGGAGGGATTGAGGGCAGGAGGAGAAGGGGATGACAGAGGATGAGATGGCTGCATGGCGTCACTGACTCGATGGACGTGAATCTGAGTGAACTCCGGGAGTTGGTGATGGACAGGGAGGCCTGGCGTGCTGTGATTCATGGGGTCGCAAAAAGTCGGACCCGACTGAGCAACTGAACTGAACTGAGTATTCCTTTTCTTCTACTTTTTATACAACCTCTGTCTGACTCTTTGGTGACCCTATGGATTGTTGCCCACCAGGTTCCTCTGTCCATGGGATTCTCCAGGCAAGAATAGTGGAGCTGGTTGCCATGCCATCCTCCAGGGGATTTTCCCAACCTAGGGATCGAACCTGTGTCTCTGAGGTCTTCTGCATTGACAAGTGAGTTCTAGAACCACCTGGGAAGCCCATGCAACCTCTACACCTTCAATATTAGAATTAAAGTCTTCACACTTTGCTTCTAATAGAAACCCCCACACCCCCACAATATAGACCAAATCTCTCTTGCATATGCTTTTGTGTGGAGTTCCAAATGACAACTGGCTTTTGTTGTCCTTTAGTTGCTCAGTTGAGTCTGAATTTTTGTGACCTCATCAATGCCAGGTTCCTCCATCCATGGGATTCTCCAGGCAAGAATACTGGAGTGGGTTGCCATTTCTTTTTCCAGGGAATCTTCCTGACCAAGAGATAAAACCATCTCTTGCAAGTTGCAAGTCTCCTGCATTGCAAGTGGATTCTTTATCACTAAGCCACCAAGAAGCCCATGGGCTTTTAAGCATCCTCATTAACACATATTTAATACTCATTCACGCTATACAAGACTTAATACTGAAGAACAATGGCATTATATGTACTTCAGTTAGAATGCATAAAATTGTTTTTTTCAGCCAGGTTATGCAAGAATACCATTAAAGGCAATGATCAATAGGATTAAGAACCATGCCAAAATCAGTGAAATGTTCAGTTCAGTTCATTTCATTTCAGTCACTCAGTCGTGTCTGACTCTTTGTGACCCCATGAATTGCAGTGCGCCAGGCCTCCTTGTCCATCACCAACTCCTGGAGTTCACTCAAACTCACGTCCATAGAATTGGTGATGCCATCCAGCTATCTCATTCTCTGCTGTCCCTTTCTCCTCCATCCCAATCCCTCCCAGCATCAGAGTCTTTTCCAATGAGTCAACTCTTTGCATGAGGTGGCCAAAGTACTGGAGTTTCAGCTTTAGCATCATTCCTTCCAAAGAAATCCCAGGGCTGATCTCCTTCAGAATGGACCGGTTGGATCTCCTTGCAGTCCGAGGGACTCTCAAGAGTCTTCCCCAACACCACAGTTCAAAAGCATTCTTAGGCGCTCAGCTTTCTTCACAGTCCAACTCTCACATCCATACATGACTACTGGAAAAACCATAGCTTTGACTAGACGGACCTTTGTTGGCAAAGTTTTTGTCTCTGCTTTTGAATATGCTATCTAGATTGGTCATAACTTTCCTTCCAAGGAGTAAGCGTCTTTTAATTTCATGGCTGCAATCACCATCTGCAGTGATTTTGGAGCCCCCCAAAATAAAGTCTGACACTGTTTCCACATCTATTTCCCATGAAGTGATGGGACCAGATGCCATGATCTTCGTTTTCTGAATGTTGAGCTTTAAGCCAACTTTTTCACTCCTCTTTCACTTTCATCAAGAGGCTTTTTAGTGAAGTGTGGCTTCTGTGTAATGCAATAGTTAAGATTTCTCTTCACTGTCCTAGTATTTTGTTTCCTATTTTACATTTTTTTAATAGTTGCAGCACCACTGGCCTTTCTGTGGAAATGATGGGAATCCAAATTTGAAGTTCTTTTATTTTTACTGCTTGATGAAGAATCTCAGAGAAGGCAATGGCAGCCCATTCCAGTACTCTTGCTTGGAAAATCCCATGGATGGAGGAGCCTGGTGTGCTGTGGTCCATGGGATCGCTACGAGTCGGGCACGACTGAGTGACTTCACTTTCACTTTTCACTTTCCTGCATTGGAGAAGGAAATGGCAACCCACTCCTGTGTTCTTGCCTGGAGAATCCCAGGGACGGGGGAGCCGGGTGGTCTTCCATCTATGGGGTCACACATAGTCAGACACGACTGAAGTGACTTAGCAGCAGCAGCAGCAGATGAAAAATCTAGGTCTTAAAAACACCAGAAATAAAAATATGACTGTTAGTGCATTAACTTGAACTACTTCTCAATGTAGTTAAAGGTGATTATTTATTTGGAGCCTCAGTTAAGAAAAATTGATTTGTTTTAATAAGTCTTGGTGAATACTTTGTCTTGTTGTTGTTATTGTTCAGTCGTTAAGTCAAGTCTGACTCTTTTGTAAACCCATGGACTATAGCCCTCCAGGCTTTTCTGTCATGGGATTTCCCAGGCAAGAACAGTGGGGTGAGTTGCCATTTCCTTCTCCAGGGGATCATCCCGACCCAGGGGCCCATACCGTGTCTCCTTCTTGGCAGGCAGATCCTTTACCACTCAGCCACCAAGACTGGTAAATGCTTGGTATACTGTGTCTTATATGCTTCTTACAGATCAAAAATTGTGCTGCATCACATTGCCACTGGCATCTAGGTACAGTTTAGGAATAGATTCCAATATCTTTTGTATGTAGCCAGAGTCAAGGTAGCAGTTACTGATAAGCCCAGCAGGACTGCAGAGCATTTCGTTATTTCGTTTCTCACATGATTTTAACTTTTCCATCAGATCCCAATAGCAAACACACACACACATGTGCACACGTACTTTCAAATTATATGCCATCATAGGGAAAATTAAACAAAGCTAATTTCTCCTTCTTGTTTTTTCTTGTTTCTCCATTCTATAATTTGCTTGTTACCTTCTTGACTCATCTAAGGCATTATAATATATTACTTCCAAAAAATCTAAAGAAATCTCTAAGACTTGTATTCCTCCTATATATTCTTACTTTTTGGAATCTGGGTGTTAGTGTTGATCACCGCCTCAACATTTGTTGTGTGTTATCATTTATTCTCTCACATTCAGAGTTTACTCAGAAACTGAAATATCATTAATTCACTACTAACAAATTGTTGAGTACTAATATCTATATTCTAATGGATAAAAGATGATTTCAATAAAAATGCCAAATATACTCTGCTGCTGGTTTGTGTTTATGTTTTTCTTTAAGTCTGCTTCAGATACTACCACAACAAAAGCAAGACAGATAAAAATTTTCAATGCTTCATAGAAGACATAGTTTTTAAATGTGTACAGAAGTCACTATATTAGAACACAGATGGTCTTCACCTTCTCTAGAATTCTTGAAAACTGATTTTTATTGCTTCTTCAATGTTTACTGACTTCTCATTTTTATCTCTAGAATCACCTTTTCTTGGTCATATTTTAAAGACAAAACAGTTTTGTCTTTATGTGCTTTTTAAAGATTCTTCACTGAAATAGCACAATTAGCTCAGTGTAGTAGCTATTCTACTTATCCTCCTTACTCACAGAGAGAATAATGGGGAGGCCTAACCCCTATACTCTGACATTTTAGAACGCGAGCCAGAATAATAGATTTAGTGTACTAAAGCCGTGTGGTCATGGTTTCTTTTACCAGCATGCATACTGAGTATATGAGGAAACCAGACAATTGTTTCTATAGAGATCTAAGGTTGCTAACTTAGCAAGTGTGTTTCTAATTCAATACTGTTATAGTGTGTGTGTGTATGTGTATGCGTAAATTTAACAAGGCTTATAGTAATGGAAATGCTAGGCAGAAATACTTTACAGCTTCATACACCTCCCTCTAGGTACTAACTCATTTTACTAATCCCATTAGGTTAAGCCAACATTTGGATCATCTTGCAAAGCAAATTGATTAAAAAAAAAAAAAGAATGTTGATCCTTTTATATTTAGGCTATATCTCATGCACATGTACTGTCTCACTTCCTGCGGTACTTCTGTAGAGCATGGAACCAACATCAGTATGACACTGACTGAAAACTTTAAAATAATCTACTCACTTTCTCATAGTGATTTCTCATGGATTTCGTAACCTGCTTAGATCCCCTATAAATCCTTATCTCTTAAGGCTTCAAACTAGTCTTGAAGTTAGCCCCCTCAGTCTCTGCTATAAATCAGACCCAAAGCTACATTTCCCCATTCCTTATTGAAAATGAATATCCTAAAGCCATGGGAAGAGAAAGTCCTTTTTGTCTTTGATTCCTGAGTATGTCTTTAGTATCTCTAAAAGAGAAACAAAAGTTTAAAGAAAATCATGTCTACCCTGTGCTGAGTATTCCTTGACCCTAAGTGGGAAACAAAGTATAATGTGCAGGTTGTTCTTATTCATGACTACTCATCTTATAGTTTAAAAATCCTTTTCCATAAGGTGTCTGTACACAAAATGCATAAATAAATTACACAACTCAACAACAACAAAACAAACAACCTGATCTGAAAAATCATTTTTCCAAAGAAGACTTGAAGATAAACAATAGGCATCTGAAAATATGTTCAACATCTAATTATTAGGGAACTGAAGATCAACACCAAAATAAGATATTACCTCACCTATTTAGAATAACTTGACAAAAACGCAAGAAATAACAAGTATGGTTGAGGATGTGGGGGGAAAGAAACACTCATACACTGTCACTGGAAGTGTAAATTGGTGCAGCCACTAAGGAAAATGGTGTGGGAATTTCTCAAAAAATTGAGAGAATGACAGCATGATCCAACTATCCCAACTCTAGGTATATATGTAAAGGATAGGAAAAAATCATTCAAAAAAATAAATGCACCTTTATGTTTATCACAGAAATCTTAACAATAGGCAAGATTTGAAAATCACTTAAGTACATATCCTGGAGAAGGAAATGGCAAACCACTCCAGTACTCTTACCTGGAGATTCTCATGGAGGGAGGAGCCTGGTAAGCTACAGTCCATGGGGTTGCAAAGAGTCAGACACAACTGAGTGACTTCACTTCACTTAAGTACATATCCAGTTAGAACTGGACATGGAACAACAGAGTTATTCCAAATAGGAAAAGGAGTACATCAAGGTTGTATATTGTCACCCTGCTTATTTAACTTATATGCGGAGTACATCATGAGAAACGCTGGGCTGGAAGAAGCACAAGCTGGAATCAAGATTTCCAGGAGAAATATCAATAACCTCAGATATGCGGATGACACCACCCTTATGGCAGAAAGAGAAGAGGAACTAAAAAACTTCTTGATGAAAGTGAAAGAGGAGAGTGAAAAAGTTGGCTTCAAGCTCAACATTCAGAAAACGAAGATCATGGCATCTGGTTCATGGGAAATAGATGGGGAAACAGTGTCAGACTTTATTTTTTTGGGCTCCAAAATCACTGCAGATGGTGATTGCAGCCATGAAATTAAAAGATGCTTACTCCTTGGAAGAAAAGTTATGACCAACCTAGATAGCATATTCAAAAGCAGAGACATTACTTTGCCAAGAAAGGTCCGTCTAGTCAAAGCTATGGTGTTTCCAGTGGTCATGTATGGACGTGAGAGTTCAACTGTGAAGAAAGCTGAGTGCTGAAGAATTGATGCTTTTGAACTGTGGTGTTGGAGAAGACTCTTGAGAGTCCCTTGGACTGCAAGGAGATCCAAACAGTCCATTCTAACAGAGATCAGTCCTGGATATTCATTGGAAGGACTGATGCTAAAGCTGAAACTCCAGTACTTTGGCCACCTCATGCAAAGAGTTGACTCATTGGAAAAGACTCTGATGCTGGGAGGGATTGAGGGCAGGAGGAGAAGGGGATGACAGAGGATGAGATGGCTGGATGGCATCACCCACTCGATGGACATGAGTTTGAGTGAACTCCGGGAGTTGATGATGGACAGGGAGACCTGCTGTGCTGCGGTTCATGGGGTTGCAAAGAGTTGGACACGACTGAGCGACTGAATGGAACTAAGTACATATCAACAGATGAATGAATAAAGAAGATGGAGAAGGCAATGGCACCCCACTCCAGTACTCTTGCCTGGAAAATCCCATGGATGGAGGAGCCTGGTAGGCTGCAGTCCATGGGGTCGCTAAGAGTCGGACATGACTTAGCGACTTCACTTTGACTTTTCACTTTCATGAATTGGAGAAGGAGATGGCAACCCACTCCAGTGTTCTTGCCTGATGAATCCCAGGGACAGAGGAGCCTGGTGGGCTCCCATCTATGGGGTCGCACAGAGTCAGACATGACTGAATCGACTTAGCAGCAGCAGCAGTATATATATGGGCTTCCTAGGTGGCTTCATGGTAAAGAATTCAGTTGCCAATGCAGAGGATACGGGTTCAGTCTCTCAGTTGAGAAGATGCCCTGTAGAAGTAAATGGCAACTCACTCCAGTAGTCTTGCCTGGGAAATCCTATGAATCGAGAAGCTTGGTGGGATACAGTTCATGGGGCTACAGAAAAGAGGGACATGATTTAGAAACTAAAAAGAACAAAGAATATACATATAGTAGTCCACAATAGACTACAACTCAGCCATGTTATTGTTCAGTCACTAAGCTGTTTCTGACTCTTTTCTGTCCCCATGGACTGCGGCCCAGCAGGCTCTTCTGTCCATGGGATTTCCAAGCAAGAATACTGGATTGGGTTGTCATTTCCCCCTCCAGGGGATCTTCCCAACCCAGAGATGGAAATCACATCTCCTGCAGGTCTCCTGCATGGCAGGTGGATTATTTACCACTGAGCCACCTGGGGAGCCAGAATCATGCCCATTTACAAGAGCACAAATGGATCTTGAAGGTATTATGCTAAGTGAAATAAACCAGATTAAAAAAAAAAGACAAATTGTTTGATGTCAGTATTGTGTGGACTATTAAAAACAAACAAGACAGGGAAAGAGACACAGATGTGTATAATGGACTTTTGGACTCAGAGGGAGGGAGAGGGTGGGATGATTTGGGAGAATGACATTCTAACATGTATACTATCATGTAAGAATTGAATCGCCAGTCTATGTCTGATGCAGGATACAGCATGCTTGGAGCTGGTGCATGGGGATGACCCAGAGAGATGTTATGGGGAGGGAGGTGGGAGGGGGGTTCATGTTTGGGAACGCATGTAAGAATTAAAGATTTTAAAATTAAAAAAATAAATAAAATTTAAAAAATATATATATATATAAAATAAATAAATAAATAAAAAAGAAAAAAAATAAAAACAAACAAATTAACTAACTATCAAAATAAATTAACAAACTGAGCCAAATAAAAACAGTCATGTAGCTACAGAGAACAGGCTTGGGGAGAGCAGGAGAAGAGGTGGGAAAGGGAGAAGTGGATAAAGAGATGAACTGTATGGTGACAGATGAAGACTATTTTAGCTGGTGAACACACTGTAGGGTATACAGAAATGGAAATATGATGCTGCACACATGAAATTAATGTAAGATTATGTACCAATATTTCCTGAATAATTTTAAATTAATTCTAAAATTATAACAAAGAATAAAAAGAATAGAGGATGAAACTCTCCTGTCCTCATTACCCAAACATACACTACTTGTAGGGAAAGGAGTAAAAGCAATAGCAGTCTGCAACTTTTGGAAAGACACAAAATGTTCTTGAGCCCAGGTTTCCTCCCTGAAAGAATAGATTTGCTACCACTAAAGGTGGGCATTAAAATCTTTCCAAAAAGCAAAAGGATATGATAATTATAAGCTTGTATACATATGATCAAAATATATGAAGTAATGACAGAGAAAACTACAAGGAGAAATAGTTCTAAATAATAGTTGAAGATTTCAGTATCCCACTTTCAGTAATGAATGGAACAAACAAGATAAATTTTAAAAATAGAGAACTTAAACAACATAATGAATCATCCAACAGACATATATAAAACATTTTAATCCCAAACAGCAGTATTTACATTTTTCTCAAATACTCATTGGAAATTTTTCATAATAAGATTATATATTAGATTTAAATAGATTTAAAATGATATATATTATGCAAAGTATACTTTCTGACTACAACTAATTAAATATAAATAAACTTAAAAAGATATATATTATGCAAAGTATATTTTCTGGCCACAGTAGAATGAAGTTAGAAATCAGTAACAGAAGCAAAACTAGAAACTTCACTTCAACTTTCTTTGGAAATTAAAGAGCACACTTGTTAAAAAAATACTATTTTTATTAATACAGTTATAATGTATTTATTATTATTAAAGCAAGAAAAAACATTTAATTTTCAGATTATTTATTCCAGATATTTTTTAGGAATTTAGCTTGGTTGTTATATATAGAATATACAATCATTTCAACTTACAAATTACTCCACTCTGAATGCTCTAAGTTTTGATTATTTTTTTGCAGTATAGTTGCTTTACAATGTTGGTTAGCAAAATGAATCAGCTGGACGTGTACATATTAATATATCCCCTCTCTTTGGGGTTCCCTCCTTAATTCATCTCTAAATATTTCTGATTTTCCAGGGCGTGATTTCTTCCTTGACATATTGGTTGTTTAAGAGTGTGTTTTTTTTCACCAGGAAATATAAAGGACACACTCTTAAACAACCAGTGTGTCAAGGAAGAAATCACATCCAGAAAATTAAAAGAAACAGTTAGAACCAGACATGGAACAACAGACTGGTTCAAGATTGGGAAAGGAATATATTAAGGATGTATATTGTCACTCTGCTTATTTAACTTATATGCAGAATACATCATATGAAATGCTGGGCAGGATGAGCACAAGCTGGTATCAAGATTGCTGGGAGAAATATTAATAATCTGAGACATGCAGATGACACCACTTTTATGGCAAAAGGTGAAGAGGAACTAAAGAGCCTCTTGATGAAGGTGAAAGAGGAGAGTGAGAAAGCTGGCTTAAAACTTAAACTTTCAGAAAACTAAGATCATGGCATCCAGTCCCATCACTTCATGGCAAATAGATGGGGAATCAATGGAAACACTGAGAGACTTTATATTCTTGGGCTCCAAAATCACTGCAGATGGTGACTGCAGCCACAAAATTAAAAGATGCTTGCTCCTTGTGGAAAAACAAAACAAAACAAACAAACAAACAAAACACAAAAAACAGAAAATGATGACAAAGCAAGACAGCATGTGAAAAAGAAGAGACATTAGATCTTTGCCTACAAAAATCTGTCTAGTCAAAGCTATGGTTTTTCCAGTGGTTATATATGAATATGAAAGTTGGGCCATAAAGAAGTCTGAGCCCTGAAGAATTGATGCTTTTGAATTGTGGTATTGGAGAAGACTCTTGAGAGTTCCTTGGACAGCAAGGAGATCAAATGAGTCAATCCTAAAGGAAATCAGTCCTGAATATTCATTGGAAGAACTGATGCTGAAGGTGAAACTCCAATACTTGCCACCTGATGGGAAAAACCAACTCATTAGAGAAGACCCTGATGCTGGGAAAGATTGAAATAAGGGGCTCATGGATGATGGGATAGTTGGATGGCATCACTGACTCTATGGAAATGAGCTTGAGCAGGTTCTGGGAGATGGTGAAGGATAGAAAGGCCTGACGTGCTGCAGACCATGGGGTCACAGAGTCAGACAGGACCGAGTGACTGAACAACAGTAACTACTAAGAAGAAAAGAAGACTTTTTTTTTTTTTTTACTAAATTACTAAAATCAAACAATAAGTATTGCTGAGGATGTGAAAATACTTTGTAGTTTGTAGAATTCTAAAGTATTTATAAAATTATTTCTGTTATCAATCTTGAAACTCTGCTCAATGTTATGTGGCAGCCTGGATGACAAAGGAGTGTATATATAAGGCTGAGTTAGTCTGCTTTGCACTAGAAGGTATTACAGCATTGTTAAACAGCTATGATCCAGTGTAAAACAAAAAGTCAAAGAGACTTTTTTAAAAAGAAAATAAGTTTTGAATTACATACATCTATGTGGTTTGTTGGAGAAGGCAATGGCACCCCACACGAGTACTCCAGTAGTCTTGCCTGGAAAATCCCATGGGCAGAGGAGCCTGATAGGCTGCAGTCCATGGGGTCGCACAGAGTTGGACACGACTGAAGTGACTTAGCCACAGCATGTAGTTTGTTGTTCCATGTCCAATTCTAACTGTTCCTTCCTGACCTGCATATAGGTTTCTTAAGAGGCAGGTCAGGTGGTCTGATATTCCCATCTCTTTCAGAATTTTCCACAGTTTATTGTGATCCACACGGTCAAAGGCTTCGGCATAGTCAATAAAGCAGAAACAGATGTTTTTCTGGAACTCTCTTCCTTTTTCCATGACCCAGTGGATGTTGGCAATTTGATCTCTGGTTCCTCTGCCTTTTCTAAAACCAGCTTGAACATCAGGAAGTTCATGGTTCACTTATTGCTGAAGCCTGGCTTGGAGAATTTTGAGCATTACTTTACTAGTGTGTGAGATGAGTGCAATTGTGCAGCAGTTTGAGCATTCTTTGGCATTGCCTTTCTTTGGGATTGGAATGAAAACTGACCTTTTCCAGTCCTGTGGCCACTGCTGACTTTTCCAAATTTGGTGGCATACTGAGTGCAGCACTTTCACAGGATCATCTTTCAGAATTTGAAATAGCTCAACTGGAATGCCATCACCTCCACTAGCTTTGTTCGTAGTGATGCTTTCTAAGGCCCACTTGACTTCACATTCCAGGATGTTTGGCTCTAGGTGAGTGATCACACCATCGTGATTATCTGGGTGGTGAAGATCTTTTTTGTACAGTTCTTCTGTGTATTCTTGCCATCTCTTCTTAATATCTTCTGCTTCTGTTAGGTCCATACCATTTCTGTCCTTTATTGAGCCCATCTCTGCATGAAATATTCTCTTGGTATCTCTAATTTTCTTGAAGAGATCTCTAGTCTTTCCCATTCTGTTTTTTTCCCTCTATTTCTTCGCATTGATCGCTGAAGAAAGCTTTCTTATCTCTTCTTGCTATTCTTTGAAACTCTGCATTCAGATGCTTGCATCTTTCCTTTTATCCTTTGCTTTTTGCTTCTCTTCTTTTCACAGCTATTTGTATATGCAGGTCAGGAAGCAACAGTTAGAACTGGACATGGAACAACAGAGTGGTTCCAAATAGGAAAAGGAGTACATTAAGGTTGTATATTGTCACCCTGCTTATTTAACTTCTATGAAGAGTACATCATGAGAAACGCTGGGCTGGAAGAAGCACAAGCTGGAATCAAGATTGCCGGGAGAAATATCAATAACCTCAGATATGCAGATGACACCACCCTTATGGTAGAAAGTGAAGAGGAACTAAAGAGCCTCTGATGAAAGTGAAAGAGGAGGCTTAAAGCTTAACATTCGGAAAACGAAGATCATGGCATCTGGTCCCATCACTTCTGGGAAATAGATGGGGAAACAGTGGAAACAGTGTCAGACTTTATTTTAGGGGGCTCCAAAATCACTGCAGATGGTGACTGCAGCCATGAAGTTAATAGACACTTACTCCTTGGAAGAAAAGTTATGACCAACCTAGATAGCATGTTGGAAAGCAGAGACATTACTTTGCCAACAAAGATCCGTCTAGTCAAGGCTATGGTTTTTGCAGTGGTCATGTATGGATGTGAGAGTTGGACTGTGAAGAAGGCTGAGCACCGAAAAATTGATGCTTTTGAACTGTGGTGTTGGAGAAGACTCTTGAGAGTTCCTTGGACTGCAAGGAGATCAGCCCTGGGATTTCTTTGGAAGGAATGATGCTAAAGCTGAAACTTCAATACTTTGGCCACCTCATGCAAAGAGTTGACTCATTGGAAAAAACTCTGATGCTGGGAGAGATTGCAGGCAGAAAGAAAAGGGGACGACAGAGGATGAGATGGCTGGATGGCATCACCAATTCGAAAGACGTGAGTTTGAGTGAACTCCGGGAGATGGTGATGGGCAGCGAGGCCTGGCGTGCTGCGATTCATGGGGTTGCCAAGAGTTGAACACGACTGAGCGACTCAACTGATGTGGTTTGTATGTCATGATTTTTCCTTGTATCCCAGTGCTTTTTCTAGTTGTTTTGTTTATTTATTTATTTCTGCATTCTGAATTTATTTCTGAATTTTATACTCTGGAACTAGTTTCAGCAAATAACAATAAATATTTTAGTGCATATTTCTGAAAAATACATTTATTTTACCCTCATTCTTGACTTGCAGTGCATGTAGGTATAAACATCTATGGTGGTAGTTATTTTCCTTACATGATTTTTTCCTATTACATACTACTTTGTATCCTCAAGTCTATTGTATTGCACATTTTCTTTATGTGTAATAAATAATCTGGTTTTTCAACATTATAACTTTCGTATTTTTCAATCAACTTTTTCTTTGACTTACACCAGTGCATTCCCAGTCTTTGACCATGTGAAGTCTGTAGTTTATCCCTTTCCAAGTATGTTTTATTCCAATTATTGTAAATGTTCTGTTACTTAGATGGTTTCAAATAGCCTCTTTTTCATACCACCGGTAAAGCATCTGCCTACAAGGCAAGAGACCTGGGTTCAATCCCTGGGTCAGGAAGATCCCCTGGAGAAGGAAATGGCAACCCACTCCAGTACTCTTGCCTGGAAAATCCCATGGATGGAGGAGCCTGGTAGACTACAGTCCATGGGATCGCAAAGAGTCTGACACGACTGAGAGACTACACTTCACTTCACTTCACTTCTCTTATTTTATATCTGCTTGTTATTGTTTCACATTTTTTTCTTCATTTTAGAGCTGACATTCTCGCTTTATTTCTTTGAAAAATTCCAATTACTCATTTATTATTTTTTTATGACTCCATCTCTCATTATTTTTTGGCTGTGATGTTTGTATCAGATTTCCACAAAGATTTCCAGGTATTGGCTAGTTGATTTGTTTTCACTGTTTTCTCTTCTCTATTCATCTCTCCATAACTAGTTATTTTATAGGAACTTCAAACTGGAAAGTTCCAAAAGCAGAATCAAGTCTTACACTGGTGGCTTAGGAATGGATACTTCCTTAATGTGATCCGACACTTGACAGTCACTTGGTCTAGGTCTTTTCTGCAACCTGTTGTTTGGTTACATTCTTTTCACCAGATAGAAAGCTTCAAGTGTGTTATATGTCCTTCTGATCCAAGTTCATTCATGGATAAACAAGCCTCAACAAATTATCTGTGTTTGGCCAGCAAGACTGACACATGCCTTCAGTCTGAGTACCCATCTTTAGTCCTCATTTACCCAGAGAGTAAGTGTTCCATGCCATGCTGCCTCTGATTTTTTGTTTCTTTTATGTGTTTGGTCTATGATTTTTATTTCTATTTATTTACATATATATAAACTTAATTTTTCTTTTAATATTTTTCTGTCAGTAGTATGAGCTCAGAGCAAAAGAATACCTTTTAAAATATAGACTTGAAATGCCTACCTAGTTAAAATATCTTATTTTCTTAAACATTTCTGTAAGTTACCGATATAGAATAAAAAATACTATCTCTCCAGATAATTCATCCCATTTTCCAAAAATCAGAATGTGGCAAGGCAGTTGTTTAATTATCAAATACCTCTGGGAAAATCAGGACTATTTTCCCCTTATCCTTCACTGTATGTTATACAGTTACTGTTATTAAAACAAACAACAACAAAAAACTATTTCCATACTATGCAATATATAATATGTATTTAAGGAGTTGCGGGATATGATGCTGTTCAATTCTGGTTTTTTCCCCATCTGTTTTTCTGTATTTTATATACATTTCCTTTTCTCCTGGGTTTCTTGCACACAATAGTAACTAGAGATTCCATAAAATTTTAAGCATGGCTTATAATGCCATTTATTATCAGAATATTTTACTGTGTTCTCTACTGTTATGTCCAACAGAAAAACACTTCCAGATTAACATATGCCATAATTTTCAGTTTTTACACAGCCCTTTGCCTAAATATTTTTAGTTGGCAATTTTTTTTTAAGATAGCGTTTAATTTTTCAGAACCCCTTGAAATCCCATCATGAAGGCTGTCTTCACTCTTTATCTGTGTTCCTAAACCAGTTTTGCCTTTTGGCTACATCTTCAGTTGGATTTTTTTTTTTTTTTAATACAGCTTGATCTTGGCCTTTCATATGTTCCCAGCAGAAGTCCCCATCGAACCTGATATTATTGACCCATAAGAGGCTGCATATACAGATATTTTGGTTTTCATGTGAATAAAGGTACATTCAAATTGTACTGGACATACATGATATGAGCTCACATCCTCCCTGCCTCAAAATCACTGAGTAGTAATGTCAATGGGATATACTCTGTAGAACTGACAGTGATTTCCCAAACCACTACTATGAGTATACAGGAAAGCGGCGTTTCCTAGTCTTTAGCATTTGAGTGTGATCATGATGTACGTCTTCTGAAGGACTAACATTAAAAGCTTCTGCTCAATTTTTCACACTTGTGACTAAGTAAAGGATTCCCATGTAGTGGAATAACATGGAAAAAAATAAACAGAGCCCCCAATCTATATTTAAAAAACTCATCTAGGAGTGCTGCTTGAACTGCAAGAGCTTATAACTTGCAAGAACTGCAAGAGCTCAAACAGAATTTTTTGTTTGAGTCATGGATATTTGCTCATTATTTGTTAGCTTATGTCATAAATAAACCATCATTAATTTTCACACTACTATATTGATAAATATTGCATATCTTACATCATCAGGCAAAAGGCAGTCATGGATCATAAATTAAACTCTTATTAGCATTATCGATTTTTAATGGGAGCAGTATTTCCCAAACACTATATATTAAGTGTGTCTAATTCACCTTTTGTTTGCTGAATCAAATAATTATGAAGAAGTAAAAGTCTAACCACTGATGTCTATTCCATGGCCTTCACTCAGAAAAATCACTGCAAAGTCTTTCTGAATCCTGATTTTGAGACTAATTATTTGTCTGGTCCTCTGATTTAATATGCAATGTAATATGCAAAACATGCAATTTAATATATGAATTAAACTTTATGACTGACTACTGACCTTACTCTCTTTATATACTGAAAACTTTCTTAAGTATTCCATTTGGCAATATGTTAGCATTCTCCTGAAATACTGCTTTTTAACCTTACCATAGATATAAAGTTATTTTTTAAAGATATAACTGGTACAAATTATGAAGTTTCTAAGATATGCTATTTTTCAAACTAAAAATGCAGTTATGAATTTTATTGTGTTTTTCTGAAAATGTAGCCTCAATGTCATATCTTAGTTGCCAAATATTTTCAAATATGCTTTTGCTCTTAGCTTTTTTATATATATCTTTGAAGTATATAGTTGAATAATCACTACTTAGTGTATTGTTCTCTATGCTGTCTTGCCTTAACTGAATTATTCCATTGTGAAAGAGAAATAGTTGAAAAAGTCACTTTGCCTGAAGAAATACAATTTGTAGGGCAGTTGGGGTTCAAGATTGACGCTACTAAAAGAGCAGCAAGCAAAACATTAAAGAATACTTCTTGTCAAATGTTCCTTGAAAATAAACTCTATAGGATGTGTGGAAATGTAGTTAAACAAAGAGATGCTAAGGGTAATTTAGCAGATTTCTTTGAAGGAATGAGAAGTAGGCACCATACTTGCTTTGTCAATTGTGTGGAGGAACATTTAACTTGAACCCCTGCTGAAAATAAAACTATTTAATTACATTTGAGAAAAAGAAAAGTTCTTCCTTTGAAGTTTTAGATTTCTTAGTTTGTTGAGAAGACTAAAATTGAGGACAGTGGTAAGATGAAGAAAAGCAAAACATTTTTAAAACAAAACAGATCAGGTGAAAAAAAATGTTTAATTAAATAGTTTGTAAGAATAATCGATAAATAGTATAAAAATAGGAAAGAGAAAAACCCACTATGGAAAATTGTTTTAAACTAAAATGATAAAATATTGTCAATTCTAACTCTTACCTAAAATCTACTAGATTTTGATAGCATTTTAACTTTTTAAACATTTTTTAAAATTTTCTAAACTTATGATACCACTCAATTGGTTATAAAATAAAATTCACATTTTTTTGTCTTGGGCAGTAGGATTCTGACACGTACAATTTGTAGCAGTAATTTTATCTTATGTTTTTCATTATATTACAGAACCCCTGTGCTAGAACTATTTAGTGCAGTCAATAAGACCAAATAGAGCTTATATTTTACCACCTCTACATTTTGGCTCAAGCTTCCAACTTTCCTTGAATACCTATGCATTTAATGTATATACATACTTGGCATTCAGTACACTTAGTCCTCATGTAATTATTTTAATTCATTTTTCATTATGTTGATGCTAAATTTAGACACGTTAAATGAAAAAATAATTTATATGTTTTCACTAATTTTAATGGAAAAATACTCTCATTTTCATAACAAAACAAGATAAACAAGCAATTTCACAAATAGAAAAGGATGTCTATTGGTTAAGAAAAACAATCATCTTAATTAAAAACAGTTTATTTGTAAAACAATGTAATAAAAGCTTGCTGTATTTGCAAGAAGAGTGGATGATGATTGATGGATGGTGGGCATGTGAGTTATTTTGTATAAGATGCAGTCTGATAAGGGTTATGGTTTTCTTGTACTCAAACTGTACTTTAAAATGTTTCAAGTTCTGGACTTTAAAATATTCTAGTATTTAAATGTGTTGAACAGAATAATGTCCTAATGAAAGGAGTTATGAAGAAATTGCCATTAACCATGGAGTGCCATGTAACCAGGAGTGCAGGGGAAATAAAAAAAGATATAACTGTTTCTAAAGAGGACTTGTAGGAAACCCAAGGTAATAAATTATCTTGGTGAGATTAGTTTTGTTTTCATATATCTAACTTTACACAGAATGAAGAAAAATAAGAGACATAAGATAAATTTTAAATAATCTTTAAAAGAATTTTGCTTCTATAAAAATGCAATGTCAAAATAATACATCTTATAATGTGTGTCTTCTAAGTTGCTTCAGTAGCGTCCAACTCTGTGGGACCCCATAGACGGCAGCCCACCAGGCTCCGCCGTCCCTGGGATTCTCCAAGCAAGAACACTGGGGTGGGAATGTGTGTCTTAGTGAACTGTTATTCATTTAAAATTAGTTGATCATTTTCCAGTTTTCCTTCTGTTACTGATATCTAGTTTCAGTCCATAATGGTCAGAAAGATACTTGATTTCAGTCTTGTAAATTCAGTCTTAAATTTGTTAAGACCTGTTTTGTGACCTAATGTGATATATCCTAGATAATGGTCTGTGTGTGCTTGAGAAGAATGTATATTCTGCTGCTGTTGGATGGAATGTCCTATATTATGACAATTATGAAAATTAAAAATTATAAAAAAATGTATTAAACTTAAAAACCACACTTCTGAACAACCAATGAGTAAAAGAAAGATTCAAAAGAAAAATTAGAAAATATGTTGGTTCAAACACAAAACACAGCATACCAAAATTTATGAAATGCAGGAAAAGTAGTACAAAGACGGATGTTTCTGTCAATAAACACCTATGCTAATGAAGAATAAAGATTTCATATAATAAAATATAACTTTATACCTCAAAGAAATTTGAAAAATTTAAAACAATATAAATCCTTCTTAGCAGAAGAAAAGGAGGAGTATGTATTATAGCACAAATAAACAAAACATAAAATTTTTAAATATAAAAACATCAATAAAACTAAACAAAGCTGAAAAACTTTTAACCAAAAGAACTAAAAAAAATGGACACGACTCAAATAACTAAAACTAGAAACAAAAGTGGCATCATTATGAATGTTGGCGCAGAATAAGCAAAGACTATAAGGAGATGTTATGGTTAATTACATACCAACAAATTAAATAACCTTGAACAAGTAGATAAATTACTAGAAACATGCAATTTACCAAGACTGGACAGGGAAGAAATAGAAAGCGTGAATAGAGGTATAATTAGCATGGAGATTGAATCAGAATCAAAAACGTCCTAACAAGTAAAACCCCAGGAATAAGTGACTTCACTGGATTTTACTCAACATTTAAAGAAGAATTAATGCCAATCATTCTCATTTTTTTGCCCAAAAGTAAATAAATAAATTGAAGAAGAGAGAATAGTCCCAAATGCATTTTATGAGGTCTGTGTTATTTCCCAGTTACTAAGCCAGAAAAAGACACTACAAGAAAGACCTACAGACCAGTGTTCTTGGTAAACAGAAATGCAAAAATACTTAACAAAATACCAGCAAACTGAATTCAACACCACCAACAACAAAACACCATGACCGAGTGGTAATAGATATCTTTTAATTGAAATGTTTCATCCATTTATTTATCTTTTGAGCACTTATTTACTGAACACAGACTGGGTTCTGTGGTAAATTCTAATACATAGATGGCCATGACAAGTGCATTCTCCACTTGATCTTATAGGCGAAATGAAATCATGGCAAACAATAAGAGATAAAGTGACAAATCCTAAAGTCAAGAACAGATATAAGAACTGAGTCCCAGAATCCATAAGAAAATAATGGAGGAAATATGCAGTACATAGGCCACCAATTTAATGGAAGGGTAGAAGGAACGAAAACCAAGACAGTGTAACGCCCAGAGATCAGAAGCTCCTCATATCCCTGGGATGAGCCTATACCTGCCACTGTGCTGCTAGCGTTGATTTGGGAACTACTGAACAGAGGCTGCCTTTTCTGCCACTGAAACCACTGAAAAAAGAGACGGTTCCTGCTGGGTCACTGGAGTCTGGAGTCATTCCCTGCTGACACTTCAGAAAGAGCCAGCGGCTACCAGCATCTCTGATCTGCCTGAACCTCTTCTGATTTTGAAGTACCTCTGAAAAGCAAAAATTAATATCAAAACCATAAGTGAGGAATCTGGGAAAAGTTTGCAAACTGACATCCTTTGACATATATATTGGAGAAGTGTAAGTATAGAGCTGAGGGATAACAGGAAAATTATCAGTATGAAATCAGTTCTCTAGAATAAGACTTAAAGTGCAAGTCCCGGGTTCAATTCCTGGGTTGGGAAGATCGTGTGGAGAAGGGAATGGCAACCCACTCCAGTATTCTGGCCTGGAGAATCCCATGGAAAAGTTGTGTAGTTTGCCAAGCCCTTTACTAGAGGAAAAGCTTCATCCTAAGCCAATAATTAGATAACTGCACATTTTGGTGAAAAAGTAGATGGTGAGAATTGTATTTAATTGCAAAATGAAGACTAAAGGATGGGGCTATAGGTAGAGGAATACTGTGTAAATGTTTTCTGTTCTAACAAATTAGAAATCTGCAATTAAATACATGGGATAGAGAAACTGGAAGTGGAATGAAATCACTGGTACAAGGTGGTATAAATAATAATGAGAATTCAAAGTATATCATTTAAAATATATGAACCAGATAGTACAAGATTATATATTTTAAATCGAGAGAAATAAAGAAGAACATAAACAGAATTATTGATATATTGTACTGTATATATACATGCTCAGTATCCGACTCTGTGATCTCATGGATTGTAGCCTTCCAGGCTCCTCTGTCCGCAGGATTTCGCAGACAAGAATACTGGAGTGGGTTGCCATTTCATCCTCCAGGAGATTGCCCTTGATATAAATACTAGAATAAAATTAACTTCTATCTAAAGATATTAAAATATTAAAATCATATAAAAACTTATGGAACATCTAATGGGCAATACTCTATTGAAAATAAATCAGGTTTAAAGGTAATATTTCATAGTGATTTTGTGTTTTGTTAGCTGGGTGACTTCGTAACCATTTGATAAAATAATTGAAACACATGAACTCTTTTCTTTTTTCTTTCTGTTATCTTTAAACACTCCTTTCTCTATTCTCAGGGTTATTCCCACAGTTCCCTTAATATAAATCAGTTGAATTAGGGTGTTTAAATATATATTTGGGCAATGAAAGTAAAGAATCAGAGTATACTTGACATTTCTGTACAGAATAGCATATGACTGAACTTGAATTAAAATGCAACATCTAAAAAGTATAACTTCAAAATAGCTGTGAATATTCATTCATCTCTATCTGAACACCGAGGATCACAAAGTACCTCAGCAAGATTTTCATTTTATAGATATACAAAGATCAATAGATGGAAATAAAAAAGAAATGAATTCCTTCCCAGGGATATTTAATGAATATGAAAGATAATTTTTGCTGTTAACAGCTATTAAAGTTTATTAAAATTTCTTCAAACACATTTCTGCTGCTGCTGCTGCTAAGTCACTTCAATTGTGTCCAACTCTGTGTGACCTGAGAGACAGCAGCCCACCAGCCTCCCCTGTCCCTGGGATTTTCCAAGCAAGAACACTGGAGTGGGTTGCCATTTCCTTCTCCAATGCATGAAAGTGAAAAGTGAAAGTGAAGTCACTCAGTCCTGTCCGACTCTTTGCGACCCTGTGGACTGTAGCCTACCAGGCTCCTCCATCCATGGGATTTTCTAGGCAAGAGTACTGGAGTGGGTTGCCATTGCCTTCTCCACAAAGATATTTCTACTCTTCCTTCAGTTCAGTTCAATTCAGTCACTCAGTCGTTTCCGATTCTTTGTGACCCCATGAATCTCAGCACGCCAGGCCTCCCTGTCCATCACCATCTCCTGGAGTTCACTCAGACTCACGTCCATTGAGTCCGTGATGCCATCCAGCCATCTCATCCTCTGTCGTCCCCTTCTCCTCCTGCCCTCAATCCCTCCCAGCATGAGAGTCTTTTCCAATGAGTCAGCTCTTCGCATGAGGTGGCCAAAGTACTGGAGCTTCAGCTTTAGCATCATTCCTTCCAAAGAAATCCCAGAGTTTATCTCCTTCAGAATGGACTTGTTGGGTCTCCTTGCAATCAAAGGGATTCTCAAGAGTCTTCTCCAACACCACAGTTCAAAAGCATCAATTCTTCGGCACTTAGCCTTCTTCCCTAAAGGTCCCTTGACTACTAGAAATAAAATGTTTTTCAAGAGCTTCACCCAAACAATCACATACTTGGAGAAGAAATCTAATGTGGCATATACAAATTATTGAATAACTATCTGGTGTCAATATTTATACACATTTAATGTTTCAGTGTCCACTGATCAAAATTCTATTTTATCATATATAAAAATATCCTCAGTTGCATAAAATGATAACTAGTATATCATAGCTTTATATAGACTGCCTATGTGAATATATTCTTTTAGAATACAGAATACTCAACATGCATACATAATAAGAGAGTCTAAAAATAATTTAAGCCAATGTTGTTGAGATTTATTCAAATAAATAATCCATTAATGTAAGTCAATATGGCTCACAGATGACTGAGATAAGTGTTAAACCTAAAAAGCCCCCATTTTTTGTCCAACCCAATATTTCAGATATGCTCTTGGACAGTCTTAGAGAGTTTTAGTTAAAAGTCTACCTTTTCCCCGTAGAAAAATCAGACACTGATGAAATAAAATCCATTCAATGTTATGCAGCTATTCTGAGTCAGGGTCATACGTATTAATAACATTTTATTTTTGTGTAGAAATCTGTTACTTATAAAATATCTTCATGTCATTAAACCTGGGCCTCCCAACAAGTCTGTTCAATATCTAGAACTTTTAAGAAACTTTCCATAGTCAGAGACTCTATAATTTAGAAAGATCAAATAACTTGGAATAAGTGGCCTGACAACATTAAAGTACCAGTATTTAAACACTGGTATTCGAGATCAATGTTCTGGTCTTTAAGAAGCATTCTGATGTCTTGACACAAAAAGGACATTAAATTGAGTTTTCTGTTAGACAAATGCAGATTCTGTTTAAAAATGACCTTGAGAAGAAGTATGTCAATAATGACACAGGAGTTGTGCTAGTGTCAATGTTGACACAGATAATTCCATAGGTTATATGGTAATGGTAGGAAATGGTAACCCATTCCAGTATTCTTGCCTAGGAAATCCCATGGACAAAGTCTGAGCCTGGTGGGTTATAATCCATGGGGTTGCAAAGAGTCAAACATGACTTAGCAACTGAGCACTATTCAGTTCAGTTCAGTCTCTCAGTCGTGTCCAACTCTTTATGACACCATGAGCCACAGCACACCAGGCCTCCCTGTCCATCCCCAACTCCCAGAGTTCACCCAAACCCATGTCCATTGAGTCGGTGATGCCATCCAACCATCTCATTCTCTGTTGTCCCCTTCTCCTCCTGCCCTCAATCTTTCCCAGCATCAGGTCTTTTCCAATGAAATGGCTCTTTGCACCAGGTGGCCAAAGTACTGGAGTTTCAGCTTCAGTATCAGTCCTTCCAATGAATATTCAGGACTGATTTCCTTTAGTATTTAACATTAAAAATAACAATTATTCAAGTAAATAGTTCATTATTCATTTCCTTTCCCCACTGAACAGATTATCTGTGGCCCCCTGCCTCCCAAGCAGTAGTCTTTTTAAAAAAAAATTATATATTTTTAATTGGAGGATAATTACTTGACAGTATTGTATTTGTTTCTGCCATGCATCAACATGAATCATCCATAGTTATACATATGTCTCCTCTCTCTTGAACCTCCCTCCTACCTCCCACTCAATCCCACCCCTCTAGGTTATCACAGAGCATCAGATTTGAGCTCCCAGCATCAGGCAACCAATTCCCACTGGCTATCTCTTTTACGTACGTTTACATATACATCTCAATGCTACTCTCTTTTTAATTTGTCCCAACTTCTTCTTCTGCCACTGTGTTCACAAGTCTGTTCTCTATGTTTGTGTCATCTTTTCTGCCCTGCAAATAGATTCATACACATATGTGTATATATGTATGTGTGTGTAAGTATATATATGTATGCAATCTAGAAAGATGGTACTGAAGAATCATATATATATGTATATATATTTGTGTATATATATATATATGTATGTGTGTATGTGTGTTAATATACAGATTTTTTTTCTTTCTGATTTACTTCACTCTGCATAATAGGCTCTAGGATCACCCTCATTAGAACTGACTCAAATAAGTTCTTTTTTATGACTGATATTCCATTGCATATATGTACTGCAACTTTATTCATTTATCTGTCGATGGACATCTAGATTGCTTCCATGTCCTAGCTATTGTAAATAGTGCTACAATGAACATTGGGGCACCAATGTCCTTTTCAATTCTGGTTTCCTCAGGGTATATGCCCAGTAGTGGGATCACTGGGTCATATGGTAATCTTATTCTTAGGTTTTAAGGAATCTCCATACTGTTCTCCGTAATGGCTGTATTGATTTACATTTCCCCAACAGTTCAACAGGGCTCCCTTTCCTCCACACCTTCTCCAGCATTTATTGGTTGTAGGTTTTTGGATGCTGGCCCTTCTGACTGGGAGTAGGGTGATACCTCATTGGAGTTTTTATTTGCATTTCTCTAACACTAAGAGATGTTTATTAGCCATCTGTATCTCTTCTTTGGAGAAATGTCTATTTAGGTCTTTTGCCCACTTTTTGATTGGGTTATTTGTTTTCTTTGTGCTGAGCTATTTGAGCTGCTTGTATATTTTTGAGGTTAGTTCTTTGTCACTGTTTCATTTCCTGTTATTTTCCCACATTCTGAAGGTTGTCTTTTCACCTTTATAGTTTCCTTTGCTATACAAAAGCTTTAAAGTTTAATTAAGTCCCATTTATTTATTTTTATTTCTGTTACTCTAGGAGGTGGGTCATAGAGGATCTTACTGTTATTTATGTCAAAAAATGTTCTACCTATTTTCCTTTAAGAGTTTTATAGTTTCTGGTCTTATGTTTAGGTCTTTAATCTATTTTGAGTTTATTTTTGTGTATGGTTTTAGGAGGGTAGTTTAGCTGGCAAAGAATCCGTCTGCATTGCAGGAAACCCTGGTTTGATTCCTGGGTCAGGAAGATGCCCTGGAAAAGGGATAAGCTACCCACTCCAGTATTTTTGGGCTTTCCTGATGGCTCAGCTGGTAAAGAATCTGCCTGAAATGTGGGAGACCTGGGTTGGATCCCTGGGTTGGGAAGATCCCCTGGAGGAGTGCATGGCAACCTACTCCAGTATTCTTGCCTGGAGAATCCCCATGGACAGAGGCACCTGGCAGGCTACAGTCCATGGGGTTGCAAAGAGTTGGCCAGGACTGAGCGACTAAGCACAACACAACATATGGTGTTAGGAAGTGTTCTAATTTCATTATTTCATTCTTTTACTCATAGCTGTGCAGTTCTCCCAGCACCATTTATCAGGGGTAGAGCATTTGACAGCAGTTTAAACATATAAATAAAAGCTATTTTAAATTCCACGTATGATTATTTCAATGTCTGTTTCGTATCTGACTTGATTTTGGTGATTTATTTGTCTCTACAAATATGTTTTACTTGTTTTTCATATATGTATGATTTTTTTTTTAAGTCCTACATCTTATGTAGGACAGTAGAGACTGCAATAAATATATTTCTTGCCTTGAAATAGACATGTCATTTCTTCAGCTAGTACTTAATTTCAGGGGTTAAGTTAATCCAATTAATAGTTGAATTGAATTTGAGATGTGATATTGGATTTGAGATATGATAGCTGTCTTCAGCTGGAGAAGGCAATGGCAACCCACTCCAGTACTCTTGCCTGGAAAATCCCATGGATGGAGGAGCCTGGTAGGCTGCAGCTCATGGGGTCGCTAAGAGTCGGACACAACTGAGCAACTTCACTTTCACTTTTCATTTTCATGCATTGGAGCAGGAAATGGCAACTCACTCCAGTGTTCTTGCCTGGAGAATTCCAGGGACGGGGGAGCCTAGTGGGCTTCCGTCTATGAGGTCACACAGAGTTGGACACGACTGAAGCGACTCAGCAGCAGCAGCAGCAGCAGCAGCAGCAGCAGGCTTCAGCATTACTGTGCTGCTGTGCATGCTTAGTAGCTCAGTCATACCCAACCCTTTGTGACCCATTGGACTGTAACCTGCCAGGCTCCTCTGTCCATGGGATTTTTCAGGCAAGAATACTCATCATTGTTGTTCAGTTGCTCAGTCATGTCCAACTCTTTACCACCCCATGGACTACAGCACACCAGGCTTTCCTGTCTTTCACTATCTCCCAGAGTTTGCTCAAACTCATGTCCATTGAGTTGGTGATGGCATCCAACCATTTCATCTTCTGTCATCCCCTTCCCCTCCTGCCCTCAATCTTTCCCATCTTCAGGGCCTTTTCCAATATATCTCCCAGTTTCTGTGGAAGAGTTGGATCCTAACTTCACAGAGTGCCTAATTTAAGTTTCAAAACTTCTCCCAGTCATAAAGACATTAGATGTTTATTTTTCCTTTAAATGAAGCTATATAGCTAGCATATACAATCAAGTACTAAGTGACTTTAGGATGGACTATGCATGATAAATTGTGTTTCATGTTCTATACTTGCGGACTGATTGGTTATTATTTACCTTTTTTTAATGCTTCTTTTTATTTCAAGGTTTATTCATTTTATGTTCTTCCCTAGATTTCAATGCAATATAATCTTTTTTCCAACTTTGGTGAGTACGGCTAGATGTCTAACTTTAGTTAGAGAACAGTCATTCACCTACCTATTTTAGACTGCCTTAGATGTAAATTAAGAGGGTAGGCTTTATCTTTTTTATTGAAGATATCCATCAGAAAGATAAGATTAACTTTAGTTCATTAAAGTGTCTTTATGTTTAATGAAATAAAACACAAACATATTCTCATAGTTTGAAGGGAATCATCCTAAGACACCTTGATTTTGGTTTTAAAGTAGTTCCAGCCTGACTTCCAAGCCCTCTTCCAATTCTAGAGCTACTAATTATTTTGAAGACATTTGTATAATGGGTTGTATCTACTTGACTTTATAAAATAGTGAGTTTCCTTTCTATTTTGCAGCCTCTTAGTGGATTGCCTGTTAGGCACATCACATTCTGGCGTAATCCTCTTTCAATAATAAAAATTGTCTTCTTCCTTTCTACCTTTGTGGAAAGGTTTCTGAGTTTGAGGAAGATTTCGTTTTTAATTATTTTCCTCAACAAATTCAGGGCTTATGTCTAGTATTCCCTGCAGGCAATTATCTTTCATCGGCCTTTGGGCAGTTGCCCTGTGACCTCAATATTAGAATATGAACAGGAAACATAATGAACTTACAGTTTGTCTGACTTTTCTTGTAATATTAGGAGCATTGTTCTTTATAATCCATGCCCCAGGCCCACCCTTCAAGGACATGGAAAATACTCTGACGGCTTTCAGATTCAATTTGTGGAGAGAGAAAGGAAGGGGAGTTTTGTTTTGTTGTTTTAGTTTTAAAAAACAGAAGCTTCTGCAGTCTAGTAATGGGATTTTATAATAAAAACTTAGGTATAAAGCAAATGGAAATCTTAGCACCAAAGTTCAGACAATACAACCAAGCCCCACAGAAGAAAGGCCTCTTATAGACATTGGTCCCAGGAGATTGTTAATGATCTGAAGTGGTTTAAGGGAGAGGGATTTCTTTATGGAACCCCAGCATCAGGGATTTATTGACCACCTATTTTCACTTGATTCCATTTCCAACTGTCTCTGTTTTTAACTTCTCCTGTAAAACCACATAGTCTACTGGGTAGTATATTTATTTATTTCAAAAGAAAAAAATTATATATAAACCAGCCTACTCTTATTTTCCAGTGGATGTTAGTTCTAGAAGGTCTTGTAAGTCTTCATAGAACCATTCAACTTCAGGTTCTTCAGCATTACTGGTCGGGGCATAGATTTGGATTACTGTGATATTGAATGGTTTGCCTTGGAAACAAACAGAGATCATTCTCTCATTTTCAGATTGCATCTAAGTACTGCATTTCGTACTCTTTTGCTGACTATGATGACTACTCCGTTTCTTCTAAAGGATTCTTGCCCACAGTAGTAGATGTAATGGTCATCTAAGTTAATTTCACCAATGCCAGTCCTCTTTAGTTCACTGATTCCTGAAATGTTGATGTTCACTCTTGTCATCTTCTATTTGACCACTTCCAATTTGCCTTGATGAACCTAACATTCCAGGTTCCTATGCAATATTGCTCTTTATAGCATCAGACCTTGCTTCCATCATCAGTCACATCCACAACTGAGTGTTGCTTTTCCTCTGGTTCTGTCTCTTCATTCTTTAAGGAGTTATTTCTCCACTGATCTCCAGTAGCATATTGGGGACTTACTGACCTGGGGAGTTCGTCTTTCACTGTCCTATCTTTTTGCCTTTTCATACTGTTTATGGGGTTCTCAAGGCAAGAATATTGAAGTGGTTTGTCATTCCCTTCTCCACTGGACCACATTTTGTCAGAACTCTCCACCATGACCCATCCATCTTAGGTGGCCCTACACAGCATGGCTCCTAGTTTCATTGAGTTAGACAAGACTGTGATCCATGTAATTAGATTGGTTAGTTTTCTATGATTGTAGGTTTTAGTCTGTCTTCCCTCTGCTGGAAAAGAATAAGAGGCTTATGGAAGTTTCCTGATGGAAGGGACAGACTAGGAGGGGAAACTGGGTCTTGTTCTGATGGGCGGGGCCATGCTCAGTAAATCTTTAATACAATTTTCTGTTGATGGGCGGAGCTGTGTTATCTCCCTGCTATTTACCAGGGGCCAAACTATGGTGGAAGTAATGAAGATAATGGTGACCTCCCTCTAAAGATCCCACGTATGGGATCACACTCAGTGCCCCCAACCCCACAGCAAGCTCTGCAACAACCCACACCTCTGCTGGAGACTCCTGCACCCCCACAGGCAAGTCTGAGTCAGTCTCCTGTGGGATCACTGCTACTTTCTCCTGGGTCCTGGTGCATAAGGTTCTGTTGTACCCTCCAAGAGACTGTTTCCGAGTCCTATGTAAGTTCTGCCAGCTCTATGGTGGGGTTAATGGTGACATCCTCCAAGAGAGCTTATGTCATACCCAAGCCTGCTGCACTCAGAGCCCCGTCCCTGTGGCAGACCACTACTGACCCATACCTCCGCAGGAGATGCTCAAACACAGTTCTGTCTCAGTCTCTGGAACGCGAAAGTAGGAAGTCAGGAAACACCTGGAGTAATAGACAAATTTGGCCTTGGAGTACAGAATGAAGCAGGGCAAAGGATAATAAAGTTTTGCCAAGAGAACGCACAGGTCATAGCAAACAACCACTTCCAACAATACAAGAAAAGACTCTACACATGGACATCATCAGATAGTCAACACTGAAATCAGATTGATTATATTCTTTGCAGCCAAAGATGGAGAAGCTCTATACAGTCAGCAAAAATAAGACCAGGAGCTGACTGTGGCTGAGATCATGAACTCCTTATTGCCAAATTCAGACTTAAATTGAAGAAAGTAGGGTAAAACCAATAGACCATTCACGTATGACCTAAATCAAATTCCCAAAGATTATACAGTGGAAGTGAGAAGTAGATTTAAGGGACTAGGTCTGATAGACAGAGTGCCTGATGAACTATGGACATAGGTTCATGATATTGTACAGGAGATAGGGATCAAGACCATCCCCAAAGAAAAGAAATGCAAAAAAGCAAAATGACTGTCTGAGGAGGCCTTACAAATAGCTGTGAAAAGAAGAGAAGCCGAAAGCAAAGAAGAAAAAGTAAGATATACCCCTTTGAATGCAGAGTTCCAAAGAATAGCAAGGAGAGATAAGAAAAAGCCTTTTTCAGTGATCAATACAAAGAAATAGAAGAAAACAATAGAATGGGTAAGACTAGAGATATCTTGAGGAAAATTAGAGATACCAAGGGAACATTTCACACAAAGATGGGCTCAATAAAGGACAGAAAAAGTATGGACCTAACAGAAATAGAATATATTAAGAACAGGTGATAAGAATACACAGAAGAACTGTACAGAAAAGATCTTTACAACTCAGACAATCACGATGGTGTGATCACTCACTTAGAGCCAGGCATCATGGAATGTGAAGTCAAGTGGGGCCTTGTGAAACATCACTGCGAACAAAGCTAGTGGAGATGATGGAATTCCAGTTGAGCTATTTCAAATCCTAAAAGATGATGTTGTGAAAGTGCTGCACTCAATATGCAAGCAAATTTGGTAAACTCAGCAAAGGATTAGAAGACGTCAGTTTTCATTCCAGAAAGGCAATGCCAAAGAATGCTCAAAGTACCACACAATTGCACTCATCTCACACACTAGTAAAGTAATGCTCAAAATTCTCCAAGCAGGGCTTCAACAATACGTGAGCCCTGAGATTCCAGATGTTCTAGCTGGATTTAGATAATGCAAAGGAACCAGAGATCAAATAACCATCATCTGCTGGATCATCGAAAAAGCAAGTGAGTTCCAGGAAAACATCTATTTCTGTTTTATTGACTATGCCAAAACCTTTGACTGCGTGGATCACAATAAACTGGAAAACTCTCAAAGAGATGGGAGTACCAGAACACCTGACCTGCCTCTTGAGAAATCTGAATGCAGGTGAGGAAGCAACAGTTAGAACTGGACATGGAACAATAGACTGGTTCCAAATAGGAAAAGGAGTATCTCAAGGCTGTATATTGTCACCCTGCTTATTTAACTTATATGCAGTGTACATTATGAGAAACTCTTGGCTGGAAAAAACACAAGCTGGAATCAAGATTGCCAGGAGAAATATCAATAACCTCAGATATGCAGATGACATCACCCTTATGGCAGAAAGTGAAGAACTAAAGAGCCTCTTGATAAAAGTGAAACAGGAGAGTGAAAAAAGTTGGCTTAAAACTCAACATTCAGAAAACAAAGATCATGGCACCTGGTTCCTTCACTTTATGGCGAATAGATGGAGAAACAGTGGAAACAGTGGCAGACTTTATTTTGGGGGGCTCCAAAATCACTGCAGATGTTGACAGTAGCCATGAAATTAAAAGATGCTTATTCCTTGGAAGGGAATTTATGACCAACCTAGACAGCATATTAAAAAGCAGAGACATTACTTTGTCAACAGAGGTCCATCTAGTCAGGGCTATGTTTTTTCCAGTAGTCATGTATGGATGTGAGAGTTGGAGTATAAAGTAAGCTGAGCACCGAAGAATTGATGCTTTTGAACTGTGGTGTTGGAGAAGACGCTTGAGAGTCCCTTGGACTGCAAGGAGCTCCAACCAGTCCATCCTAAAGGAGATCAGTCCTGAATATTCTTTGGAGGAATATTCTTTGGAGGAATATTCTTTGGATGTTGAAGTTGAAGCACCAATACTTTGGCCATGTGATGTGACAAACTGACTCATTTGAAAAGACCCTAATGCTGGGAAAGATTGAAGGTGGGAGGAGACGTGGACAACAGAGGATTAGATGGTTGGATGGCATCATCGACTCAATGGATATGAGTTTGGGTAATCTTCAGGAGTTATTGATGGATAGGGAGGCCTGGAGTGCTGCAGTCCATGGGGTTGCAGAGAGTCGGACACGACTGAGTGACTGAACTGATATGAACTGATTCTTCAGGGAACTTTGTTCTGATAGCACTGTAAACAAAAGAATCATCTTCATGGCACATCAAGAGTTTAGATTTCCAGAGGTTAAGAGAATATGATTGGCACAGCTAATCACATTAGCCTGTTTAGAAAAAGTTTTCTCCACACAATAGAAAAATATACTCTACTGTTATAGTTCAGTTAGGGCTTTCATCTCAAAAAGCATAAATTTGGCCATATCTCATGAAACTGATCTGAGAACAGTAAACAAATTAAGTGTCTTCTAATATGTGCATCAAAAAAGTGTGTTTAATAATGCATTTTAGTTACAACAAACTGCTACAACCCCATCAAGAATTAGCTCATATCTTCTGCCATCTCTGTATTTGCAGTCAGGTTGCAAAGCATTATCAGAAAATAACAGTGTCTCATACCTTGACATCTGTCTCAAAGCAGTCATTTCTCTGTTTTCCTACACCAACACCCTTTTTTACATAATGTCTATTTCAGACTTTTACAATCATCTCAATGCTATTCATACCAAGTTGCTGTCATTTTGAAAAGATTTCATCTCCTCTACACAGCTCATAGACACAATCACATGGGAAATTGCTCAAAACCTTGATATTATACCTAAATGTTTTGAATCTGAATGTATTCTTTCCTTATTGCTTCATATTAAAATAGAATATATAACTTTTGTAGTCCTGCCCCTGACCTTCCATTTAAGCTTCATATACCTTTTCCTTCTCTGACCATGATTAATTGTTTTTCCCCTTTTTAGTTATTTTTAAATTGTATTATCATTTATGCAAACAAATCTTTCCTGATAAAAGGAAAATTTCACTTGACCACAGGTCTGCCTAGCCTCCAGTATTGCCTTGTCTCTTTCCAAAACTCATAGACAACTTTCTAAATGACTTACATTTCAATCTGTGTTCACAAATCTTGGCTGCCTCAACCTTCTGTTGTTGTTGCTCAGTCACTAGGTTGTGTCCGACTCTTTGCGACCCCAGGAACTGCAGCACATTAGGCTTCCCTATCCTTCACCATCTCCCAGAGTTTGCTCAAACTCATTCCATTGAGTTGGTGATGCCATCCAACCATCTCGTCCTCTGTCATCCCCTTCTCCATCTGCTTTCAATCTTTCCCACCATCAGGGTCTTTTCTAATGAGTTGAGTTTTTGCATCAGGTGGCCAAAGTATTGGAGCTTCAGCCTCCTCTAATGTGGATAATTTCCAGGGAAATACCTCTCATGAAGATTACTGCCCTCTTTCTTTCGACTAAATACAGTGGGTGTTTCTTTACTATTATGCTAGTAAAATTCTTAGGTCTATCTGATACTGTTGAATACTTTTGTTTTGTTTTTAATCTGGTTTGTCACAGTTTTTTGATATTGCTTCCCAGTTTTTTTTTTATAATTATTTTGAGAATTCCCTTTCTAACCTATTTTTTTATAATTGTATATTTTCTAAGAATCTGCCCTAGAATTTAATTTTCTGTTGCTCTAAACAGGTTTCATGAGAAATCTCATCCATACCTTTATCTCTAACATGCTATGTTCTGATTAATTTCAAGATAATATTCCATTCTGAATTTTTATTTTCTGGCATTCACAACACTTGCAGCTCCATACTGGACATAGTTTTGGGGGATGTCTTATAGGCTATAGGCTATACTCATACCTAAACTTTGGATATTTCTCCTAAATCTCTTTCTAAATTTTATAGATGATGCTTCTAATTCATAGGATGGTTTTGATATACAAACCAGTACATAAAGCTATGTATGTATCTCATCTATTTGCTTTCTAGATTTTACTATAGAAAGACAATTTGCATTTTTTCTTCAATATCATATAACAAACCCTATGATTTAAGGTTATTCTTTCAAAGTCTACTCAAAGATACACACTTCCAAGGAAAATTTTAGGAATATTTTTATTTAGAATATTTTATTTCAGTATTTCTAAACAATGTATAAAATATTTCTACTGATAAAATAGGGCTTCCCTGTAGCTCAGCTGGTAAAGAATCTGCCTGCAATGCAGGAGACCCTGGTTTAATTCCTGGGTAGGGAAGATCCTCTGGTGAAGGGATAGGCTACCCACTACAGTATTCATGGGCTTCCCTGATGGCTCAGCTGGTAAAGAATCTTCCTGCAATGCGACAGGCCTGGACTGGGAAGATCCCCTGGAGAAGGGAATAGCTACCCTCTGCAATATTCTGGCCTGGTGAATTCCAGGGACTGTATATTTTAAATAGTTGGACACGACCGAGTGACTTTCACTTTCACTTTTGTCATTGATAAAATAATTTTCTCATTAGTACACATGTTTCAACACTATAACATCTTATTAAAAATCATGGGCAACTAATAAGTAAAAATACTAAATATCATAAATGCTTAGATGAAAAAACATAGCATGCTACTGCATAGGCATGCATATAAATTGTTAGACAAGTGACACAAATGTGTAAAAATGATCTGAGTTTGATAACATATTTTACTGTTTAATTCTCCCATAATGGTTGAAATACTTGCATTTATAGGAAAAGAGTAACTGCATATGTCCAAGTAAAATGTATTATTAGCATACTCAATTTATCCTACAAAGCAGGCCAATTTGTTTTGTACATTCTTCTTCCAACATAATATTTGATTCAAAGACACTGCAAAGGGTGTTTATTCCTTTGAATTTTAAAAGAGATTCTATAGATGAAATGTGTGTGTGTATATATATATATATGTATATATATATATATTTTTTTTTTTCAGGAATCAGATTTGCTTTTACATGTAACTTTCTTTGGATTTTTTGGTTCATGTTAGCAATGTTCATTTGATATAACCTCACAAGCTCATTTTATGTATCTTGTCTTTGAGACTGATATGCTCTGAATTACAGATACCTGCCAATAGGCAAGACTAAAAAGTCCCGTTTGGGCCTGTCTTTCACTGTAAAATTTGGTTTGTTACCCATTGGCCTAAATCAGAAGAGTTCTCTCTTCTGAGTCTGGAGAATTTCCCTTTAAAAACTGTAATAAATTTTTACAGTTTTATTATAGTATAAAAATAGAAATTAGATATATTTAAAATATATTATTTTATAAACTGTGATGTTTGATATTTGTATATATACATTGTAAAATAATTGCCAAAATCAAATTACATTAAGATAGCCTCACTCTTCTGGGAGAAAACCTTCAAAACAACAACAAAAACAGAGAACACTTTTCAAATGTATAAAAGTATCTGAAGTATTGATGAAAATCTAACACTATCACTTTGAGTTGTATCTTGAGTAAAACATCATCTCTCTATACAACTACCAGATACCTTCCCTCCTTTCAGAAATTTCCTGAGGTTTTTAACCATAGCTTCATTCCAGGTATCATATCCTCTTCCCAACATACTGAGTGTTCTAACTCTTATACCTATTTTGTGAATCAGGAGATGCACATATTTATAGTTATACAATTCATTGATCTTTTAGTAGGAAGAACAGTCTAAATATTCTAATTTCAATTAATAAAAGAGTATTTCTCCCAGAAATCTTGATTCTAGTTTGTGCTTCATCCAGCCCTACATTTTGTATGATGTATTCTGCATATAAGTTAAATAAGCATGAGGACAATATACAGCCTTGATGTACTCCTTTCCCAATTTGGACCCAGGCTGTTGTTCCATGTCTGGTTCAAACTCTTGCTTCTTCACCTGCATACAGATTTCTCAGGAGGCAGGTAAGGTGGTCTGGTATTCCCATCTCTTTAAGAAATTTCCAGTTTGTTGTGATACACACAGTCAAACACTTTGGCATAGTCAATAAAATAGAAGTAGATGTTTTTCTGGAACTCTCTTGCTTTTCCTATGATCAAATGGATGTTGGCAATTTGCTCTCTGGTTCTTCTGCCTTTTCTAAATCCAGCTTGAATATCAGGAAGTTCATGATTCACATATTGTTGAAGCCTGGCTTGGAGAATTTTGAGCATTACTTTACTAGCGTGTGAGATGAGTGCAGTTGTGTGGCAGTTTGAACATTCTTTGAGATTAGCATGAAAACAGACCTTTTCCAGTCCTGTGGCCATTGCTGGGTTTCCAAATTTGCTGGCATATTGAGTGCAGCACTTTCACAGCATCATCTTTTAGGATTTGGAATAGATAAACTGGAATCCCATCACCTCTACTAGCTTTCTTCGTAGTGATGCTTCCTAAGGCCCACTTGACTTTGCATTCCAGGATGTCTGGCTCTAGGTGAGTGATCACACCATCATGATTATCTGGGTCATGAAGATCTTTTTTGTACAGTTCTTCTGTGTATTCTTATAACCTCTTCTTAATATTTTCTGTTTCTGTTATGTCCATGTCCATACCATTTCTGTCCTTTATTGTGTTAATCTTTGCATGAAAATTTCCGTTGGTATTGCTAATTTTCTTGAAGAGATCTCTAGTCTTTCCACTCTATTTTTTCCTCTATTTCTTTGCATTGACCACTGAGGAAGGCTTTCTTATCTCTCCTTGCTATTCTTTGGAACTTTGGATAATTTGGAAGAGGAAATTTAGGAATATGTATCTTTTAATCTTAAAAGTATAATATTTGAAATGGATTATTCTAACAAGTTAGAATATCTAACATAATTCATGTAATGGAAACAATTGAAAATACTGATGTTTGGCTACATTAGAAATTAAAAGCTTTCTTTATCAAAAACAAATAAGATATTGAAAAGGCAATCCATAGAATGGGAAAGATATGTGTAATACATACAAACAGGAAAAGTCTTGTGTCCAAATTATACAGCAGACTCTCAAGGCTCACTGAAAATTTTCACACTCATAGGAAAATGACCTAAAACTTGAACTGGCATATAACAGCAACAAATGTTGAAATGCCCAACAGATATTGAGGAAGACACTCAAGCTTCATTATTCATCAGGAAAGTACAAATTAAAAACATTGTGACATACCACTACACAGCTCTCATAGTGATCAAAACTGGAAAAGCTGACAGAACGGGTATCAGCAAGGATGCGGAGCACCTTAATTCTCAGGCTCTTCGGGGGCACTTGTAAAGTGCCACAGTTACTGTGGAAAACTGTGTAATGATAAGTTGAAGATATGCATATTCTGTGCTCAAAAATTCACTAGCATGTATATACCCAATGCCAAGTCATTTCAATCCTGTCTGGCTGAAATGCGACCCTATGGACTATAGCCTGCCAGGCTCCTCCATCCATGGGATTTTCCAGGCAAGAATACTGGAGTGGGTTGCTGTGCCCTTCTCCAGGGGATTTTCCTGACCTATGGATCAAACTGGCATCTCTTATGTCTCCTGCATTGTCAAATGGGTTCTTCATCACCACTACCACTACCAGGGAAGTCCATATATCCAATAGGTATGTCCATATATGAAAATTAAAGATATTTACCAAGATGTATATAGCAACATGAGGAGGGCATAGCAACCCACTCCAGTATTCTTGGCTGGAGTATCCCCATGGAAAGAGCACCCTGGCAGGCTGCAGTCTTTGCTGTGCAAAGAATCAGACACAACTGAGCAACTAAGCACAGCACAGCACAGCACATATAGCAACTCTGGACTTCCCAGGTGACTCATTGGTAAAGAATTCACCTTCCAGTGGAAGACACAGGAGACGCGGCTTCAGTTCCTGTGTTGGGAGGATCCCAAGGAGGAGGAAATGGCAACCCACTCCAGTATTCTTGCCAGGAAAATCCCACCAACAAAGGAGACTGGCAGGCTACAGTCCATAGGGTTGCAAAGAGCGGACAGGACTGAAATGACTTGGCATTGGATACATACATATAAGACACACACATGCACACAAACATACAGAGAAACTTTAATCATAACAGCCTCAAATTAGAGAAAACTGTATGTCCAGTAATAGTGACAGTGATGAATAAACTTTGACTTATTTTAAGAACAGAAAAGTAGATAGCAATCAAAATGATTAGACTCCTAAAGAGCATGATGGATATCACAAACATAACACTTTGTAAAAGTAGCCAAACACAAAATAACATATGTGTTATGATTACTTTTATATCAAATTTAAAAAAAATCCATATTAAAGAAGTGAAGTAGTAGCTACAATTAAGAGAAAGATGTGGGTCTTAGAATCCTTTCTGAGAAGGGCTTTAGAATTGTTTGAACATTTTTTATATTGAGATTGTTTCTGGTAAAATAGGCATGTTCATCTTGTGCTAATTCCCAAATGATTCAACTTGTACACTCCATATTCAAAAGCAGAGATATTACTTTGCCAACAAAGGTCTGTCTAGTCAAGGCTATGGTTTTCCCAGTGGTCATGAATGGATGTGAGAGTTGGACTGTGAAGAAGGCTGAGCGCCTAAGAATTGATGCTTTTGAACTGTGGTGTTGGAGAAGACTATTGAGAGTCCCTTGGACTGCAAGGAGATCCAACTATTCCATTCTAAAGGAGATCATCCCTGTTTGTTCTTTGGAAGCAATGATGCTAAAGCTGAAACTCCAGTACTTTGGCCACCTCATGCGAAGAGTTGACTCGTTGGAAAAGACTCTGATGCTGGGAGGGATTGCGGGCAGGAGGAGAAGGGGACAACAGAGGATGAGATGGCTGGATGGCATCACCGACTCGATGGACATGAGTTTGAGTGAACTCTGGGAGTTGGTGATGGACAGGGAGGCCTGGCGTGCTGTGATTCATGGGGTCGCAAAGAGTCAGATAGGACTGAGCAACTGAACTGAACTGAAACTGCATAAACAAAATTTATAAATAAAATGAATCAGATTACCTTGATATCTATATAAAACAGATAGATATGAATTACTGGTTATAAAATACTGAATAAGTATTTCTCCCAATCTAATTGAATATTACAGATTTTGTAGAACTGGACACATACACTAATGTTACTATCATCTTTTTAAAAAATTCAGGAAATATGTGAACAATATTGAACAATTCTATATATTTTCCATCCTTACATTTGGTGCTAAAGTATTCATCCCAAGTTAAGCCAATTATAAAAGATATTATGGGGAAAATATAATTGGAGTATCATAATTATATTTTTGATATAACGGCTTATAGTAGAATTGTATTGCTGATCTTAGTAAAGATTCTAATAATGATATTCAGATCAAATATTCTTTCAGTTAAAAAGAAATAAAATCCACGTCTTGTTAACTAGCAACACATTACCCTGTTTTCTAAGGCATCCCTAACATCTAACATACATTATACTTCCAAATTAATGCAATATTGTGACAAGATTACTTGAAAATTACTTGTGGGATCATCAAAGTTAAACTCCAGTTTGTCATATGAAGCAATATATATTTTCTCTGACAAACTCAATTTGTTCTAAAATTAAACAGCTCTTGACATATCTTCATCAAGTGAAGAACAAATATTCTGTTTTCAATATAGACACAGGTCTTAGATGCATAATTTATAAAGAGTCACAGTCCTTTAGATGGAAGCAAAATACAACGTGCCTTTTAAAAAACACTTCATTGAGATATAATTGACATATAAAAGCCATGCATATTTATTTAATGTATACAATCTAATAAGCTGGAGATGAGTTTTCATCACTACAATCTATGCCATAAACATATACACCCCTTCCAAAAAATTCCTTCCTCTCACTTTTATTACCTTTATTACTTTGTGCCTTCAGAGTGCTTAACATATAACTTATGCTCTTAGTAAATTTTTAAGTACAAAACTGTTGTTAACTATAATCCTTGTGTTGTACCATAGATCTCTAGGAGTTATTCATCTTGCATAACTAAAACTTTGTTTACTTTCACTAATATGTCTCCATTTCCTACTCCCCCAGGTCCCAGGAATGACCATTTTAATCTCAGTTTCTATGCTGCTACCACTGCTGCTAAGTAGCTTCAGTCATGTCCGACTCTGTGTGACCCCATGGACTGCAGCCCACCAGGCTCCTCGGTCCATGGGATTTTCCACGCAAGTACTGGAGTGGGTTGCCATTGCAGCTTCTATGACTTTACTGTTTTAGAGTCTTCAGAAAAATGGTATTGTGTAATATTTGTCCTTCTGTGTCTGACTTATTTCAGTCTAATGTCCTCCAGGATTATCCATGATAATTCAAATCATAGAATTTTCTGCTTGTTAAATGCTGAATAATATCCCAATTTTCTTAAATGTGATGACAAAATTAGAAATAAAAAAATAGTATTTTGGTAGGTACTTGGACTGAGAGTTTATTTTTAGGTACCTCTTTATCTATAAATTATAAAAGAAAGTCTGTGAGATACTTAGGAATAATTGTTAAATTGGTTATCAAAGGTTAATTCTATACACTTTCATAAAAAATAAGAATTTTCATTTATGAAGTAAAAATTTTAAGAGGGGATATTGCATAGTATTCATGACATGAGAATACTGATTCCCTTTTCTGCGATTCATGTTTTATACTTGAAGTGGCAGTAGAATAAATATAGGGACTTGGAAGTCACCACCCCATCTAAACTTTGGTATCTTCCTGTCACCTAAAGAGAAAATTTATGTTTAAATTATTTAATTTGTTCCTTTTTATATGTTGAAGCAGTGGAAAATTACGAAGTGCATACATGCTGTACATGTTAAAGCATATATTCATAAAGTAAAATTTGGAACAATTTTAATTTGTACTTTTTTAAAAATGTCCACAAATGCTCGAATATACATAATCAGACAATGCACAGTAATAGTGGAACATGGATATCATTAATTCAAGGTAATTACAAATGAACACATTTAAAAATTACTCAAGAAACATATTACATGTTTTATAGGAATAATCTATCATATTCTTTTTTACAGAGAAAGTAAGATTGCTGCATAAAATGTATAAATTCATGAAAAATTATTATTTTTCTTAAGAGCCTCTGGTTACCTGGAAACGCAATAAACTCCCTTAATTTGTTGACATAGAACTAATATCCATGTTTAAGTGCAGTGAAACAATATACTAATTCAGTTCAATTCAGTTGCTCAGTCGTGTCGGACTCTTTGCGATCCCATGAATTGCAGCACGCCAGGCCTCCCTGTCTATCAACAACTCCCGGAATTCACTCATTCACGTCCATCGAGTTGGTGATGCCATCCAGACATCTCATCCTCTGTCGTCCCCTTCTCCTCCTGCCCCCAATCCCTCCCAGCATCAGAGTCTTTTCCAATGAGTCAACACTTCGCATGAGGTCGCCAAAGTACCGGAGTTTCAGCTTTAGCATCATTCCTTCCAAAGAACACCCAGGGCTGATGTCCTTTAGAATGGACTAGTTGGATCTCCTTGCAGTCCAAGGACTCTCAAGAGTCTTCTCCAACACCACAGTTCAAAAGCATCAATTCTTCAGCGCTCAGCCTTCTTCACATTCCAACTCTCACATCCATACAAGACTACTGGAAAAACCATAGCCTTGACTAGACGGACCTTAGTCTTCAAAGTAATGTCTCTGCTTTTGAATATGCTGTCCAAGTTTGTCATAGTTTTTCTTCCAAAGAGTAAGTGACTTTTAATTTTATGGCTGCAGTCACCATCTGCAGTGATTTTGGAGACCTCAAAAATAAAGTCTGACACTATTTCCACTGTTTCCCCATCTATTTCCCATGAAGTGATGGGACTGGATACCATGATCTTAGTTTTCTGAATGTTGAGCTTAAAGCCAGCTTTTTCACTCAACTCTTTCACTTTCACCAAGAGGCTCTTTAGTTCCTCTTCACTTTCTGCCATAAGGGTAGTGTCATTTGCATATCTGAGGTTATTGATATTTCTCCCAGCAATCTTGATTTCAGTCCAGCGTGTCTCATGATGTACTCTGCATATAAGTTAAATAAGCGGGGTGACAATATACAGCCTTGACATACTCCTCTTTCTATTTGGAACCAGTCTGTTGTCCCATGTTCAAGTCTAACTGTTCCTTCCTGACCTGCACACAGGTTTCTCAAGAGGCAGGTCAGGTGGCCTGGTATTCCCATCTCTCTCAGAATTTTCCACAGTTTATTGTGATCCACACAGTCAAAGGCTTTGGCATAGTCAATAAAGCAGAAATAGATGTTTTTCTGGAACTCTCTTGCTTTTTCGATGATCTAGTGGATGTTGGCAATTTGATCTCTGGTTCCTCTGCCTTTTCTAAAACCAACTTGAACATCAGGAAGTTCACAGTTCACTTATTGCTGAAGCCTGGCTTGGAGAATTTTGAGCATTACTTTACTAGTGTGTGAGATGAGTGCAATTGTGCAGCAGTTTGAGCATTCTTTGTCATTGCCTTTCTTTGGGATTGGAGTGAAAACTGACCTTTTCCAGTCCTGTGGCCATTGCTGAGTTTTCCAAATTTGCTGGCATATTGAGTGCAGCACTTTCACAGCATCATCTTTCAGGATTTGCTATAGCTCAACTGGAATGCCATCACCTCCACTAGCTTTGTTCGTAGTGATGCTTTCTAAGGCCCACTTGACTTCACATTCCAGGATGTCTGGCTCTAGATGAGTGAACACACCATCGTGATTATCCAGATCATGAAGAACCTTTTTTTTTTTTAATTTTTATTTTTACTTTAATTTGCTTTACAATACTGTATTGCTTTTGCCATACATTGACATGTGTCCGCCATGGGTGTACATGAGTTCCCAATCCTGAGCCCGCCTCCCACCTCCCACCCCATGTCATCTCTCTGGATCTTCCCTGTGCACCAGCCCCAGTCATCCTGTATCCTGTATCGAACATAGACTGGCGATTTGTTTCTTATATGATAGTATACATGTTTCAATGCCATTCTCCCAAATCATCCCACCCTCTCCCTCTCACTGAGTCCAAAAGTCCATTCTATGCATCTGTCTCTTGCTGTCTCACATACAAGGTTATCATTACCATCTTTCTAAATTCCATATATATGTGTTAGTATACTGTATTGGTGTTTTTCTTTCTGGCTTACTTTACTCTGTATATTAGGCTCCAGTTTCTTCCACCTCATTAGAACTGATTGAAATGTATTCTTTTTAATGGCTGAGTAATGAAGATCTTTTTTGTACAGTTCTGTGTATTCTTGCCACCTCTTCTTAATATCTTCTGCTTCTGTTAGGCCTATACAATTTGTGTCCTTTATTGAACCCATCTTTGCATGAAATGTTCCCTTGCTATCTCTAATTTTCTTGAAGAGATCTCTAGTCTTTCCCATTCTGTTCTTTTCCTCTATTTCTTTGCATTGATCGCTGAAGAAGGCTTTCTTATCTCTTCTTGCTATTATTTGGAACTCTGCATTCAGATGCTTATATCTTTCCTTTTCTCCTTTGCTTTTTGCTTCTCTTTTCACAGCTATTTGTAAGGGCTCCCCAGACAGCCATTTTGCTTTTCTGCATTTCTTTTCCATGGGGATGGTTTTCATCCCTGTCTCCTGTACAATGTCACGACCTCATTCCATAGTTCATCAGGCACTCTGTCTATCAGATCTAGGCCCTTAAATCTATTTCTCACTTCCACTGTATAATCATAAGGGATTTGATTTAGGTCATACCTGAATGGTCTAGTGGTTTTCCCTACTTTCTTCAATTTAAGTCTGAATTTGGCAATAAGGAGTTCATGATCTGAGCCACAGTCAGCTCATGATCTTGATTTTGTTGACTGTATAGAGCTTCTCCATCTTTGGCTACAAAGAAAATAATCAATCTGATTTTGGTGTTGACCATCTGGTGATGTCCATGTGTAGAGTCTTCTCTTGTGCTGTTGGAAGAGGGTGTTTGCTATGACCAGTGCATCTTCTTGGTAAAATTCTATTAGTCTTTGCCCTGCTTCATTCTGCATTCCAAGGCCAAATTTGTCTATTACTCCAGGTGTTTCTTGACTTCCTACTTTTGCATTCCAGTCCCCTATAATGAAAAGGGCATCTTTTTTGGGTGTTAGTCCTGCAAGGTCTTGTAGGTCTTCATAGAACCGTTCAACTTCAGCTTCTTCAGTATTACTGGTTGGGGCATAGACTTGGATTACTGTGATATTGAATGGTTTGCCTTGGAGATGAACAGAGATCATTCTGTCATTTTTGAGATTGCATCCAAGTACTGCATTTTGGACTCTTTTGTTGACCAAGATGGCTACTCCATTTCTTCTAAGGGATTCCTGCCTGCAGTACTAGATATAATGGTCATCTGAGTTAAATTCACCCATTCCAGTCCATTTTAGTTTGCTGATTCCAAGAATGTCAACGTTTACTCTTGCCATCTCTTGTTTGACCACTTCTAATTTGCCTTGATTCATGGACCTGACATTCCAGGTTCCTATGCAATATTGCTCCTTACAGCATCAGACCTTGTGTCTATCATTAGTCATATCCACAGCTGGGTATTGTTTTGGCTTTGGCTCCATCCCTTCATTCTTCTGGAGTTATTTCTCCGCTAATCTTCAGTAGCATATTGGGTACCTACTGACCTAGGGAGTTCCTCTTTCAGTATCCTATCATTTTGCTTTTCCATGCTGTTCATAGGGTTCTCAAGGCAAGAATATTGAAGTGGTTTGCCATTCCCTTCTCCAGTGGACCACATTCTGTCTTAGAAGAGTCTAAAGATCTGTTTCTGTCATATTTCTATCACTTGAGAATATTTATTGTGGGCCTGGTATGTTCCAGCCACATTACCCATGCATGGAATATATTAGGAATTCATGGGCTGTGCATTTATATGCTCAGAATCTAGCGAGTGAACAAAAAAAAGAAAAAAGAGAGAGAGAGAGAGAGAAGAGGTATTGTTAGTAACATCCTAATTGTAGGTAATAATAAAGAAACACATTGAAGATACAACATTTAACAAGATGACAGTGAAATTAGTAACTGACTATTTTATAAACTGTTTTGAAAAAATATAAAGACGTGCCAAAGTTGGCATATATTTTAAGTCAAAGCTATTGAACAGGAACCTTGGTACTCTGTTGTCACCTAAAATGGGAGGGAATCCAAAAATATATGTGAGTATGTATATGTGTATATATATATATGCATATGTGTGGCTGACTCACTTTGCTGTACAGCAGATTCTAATACAACATTGTAAAGTAACTATACTCCAATTTAAAAAAAAAAAGCTATTGACAGTAAACATGGTTGTAATGAGTAAGTAATTTAATGGGATATGAAATTATGGTTAGATCTTGATATGTAAGTGATTTTTGCTATGACAATAAAAGTGAATGATTAAAGTCAAGTGACGGCACATATCCATTAAAATGAGAGAAAAAAATCCCAGTTATCAATAGATAATCTGTATGCAAATTAACAAAATGTGGGATAAATGCAGATATTGGGCAAATAGTAAAAATAAATAAAATCTGAGACCGATGCCACAGTTTATAATAAAATTATTTAAACAATACTTTTGAGAGTAAAAAAGTTTGCAATTATTTAAAAATAACTAGCATAAACAGAATTTCCTAGGCAAATTAAAGCTTATATTTACTGTGTAATGCACAAAGCGATGAAATATTTGAAAGTATCTGAGATGATAAGTGTAGGGGGTTAGTACAAATTAATAGCATGAACCTTAAAGGAGAAGGGTTATTGGTAAGACAAAAAAATATGATCAGGGTGTCTCTCTCTTGTGAGAATGAAGGATACCATCCTTACCTAAGTAGCTTACTTCAGTTAGAATTAGCTCTTTCATTGCTATTGGACCCAGATTTTAATCAGGAACCAAAAGTAGAGGAGGTGTTTGATGAAGGGAATGATGATAGAATGGAATTTAGTTTTCATGGAAGAGAAGCCAGGTTTCACACTACAGGGAGAATGACCAGAATGGAAGAATTTTCCCAAATGAATAAATTTCCCAGATCATTGAATTTTCAGAGCTAAAATGGGAAGTGTCCTGATTAGCAAAGTTGGTCATCCTAAATCAAAAGAGAAAGTGAAGGAAATATTCAGTAAAGAGGGCAACAGAATTTTGAGGAAAGGAGATGTGGGTTTTTTTGGCCTGTTTTTTGTTGTTTGTTTCTCTCTCTTTTTTTTTAAACTATTTAAAAATGCTAACTGAATGCTTTTATTTATTTTTTAATTGATTTCTTTGGGATTATAGTTGCTTTGCAATGTTGCGTTAGTTTCTGCTGTACGCAAAATGAATATGATACACACCTGTGTGTGTGTGTATGTATGCAAAAACAAAGAAGAAGGGAGTTTGTAAGGGAAAATTAGAGATAAGCAGAGGCCAGGTACTAAACCTGACTTTATGTCATGATAATCAGTTAAAATGGAGGCACTCTTATTATTTTTAGAAGAAGAGAGAAATATTCCAAAATATTTATTTATTTTATTTATTTTTTGGTGAACATGCTTTTAATGGCTTAGGGAACCTCAACTTTATATATTTATAAATTTTATATATATTTATATCTTGCATTTTTATTTTTATAAATTTATATATATTTATATTTTAATGAATTATTTTATATTAAAGCAGGGGACCACACACATATTTTAATAACCAAATAATGGAATCAAATAATACAATGCTTATGCAACCTTTATATAACTGTAAAAGAACAGAATGGGAAAGACTAGAGATCTCTTCAAGAAAATTAGAGATATCAAGGGAATATTTCATGGAAAGATGGGCTTGATAAAGGACAGAAATGGTATGGACCTAACAGAAGCAGAAGATATTAAGAAGAGGCAGCAAGAATACAGAGAACTGTACAAAAAAGATCTTCACAACCCAGATAATCACGATGGTGTGATCACTCATCTAGAGACAGACATCCTGGAATTTGAAGTCAAGTGGGGCCTTGTGAAACATCACTACGAACAAAGCTAGTGGAGGTGATGGCATTCCAGTTGAGCTATAGCAAATCCTGAAAGATGATGCTGTGAATGTGCTGCACTCAATATGCCAGCAAATTTGGAAAACTCAGCAGTGGCCACAGGACTGGAAAAGGTCAGTTTTCACTCCAATCCCAAAGAAAGGCAATGTCAAAGAGTGCTCAAACTGCTGCACAATTTCACTCATCTCACACACTAGTAAAGTAATGCTCAAAATTCTCCAAGCCAGGCTTCAGCAATAAGTGAACTGTGAACTTCCTGATGTTCAAGTTGGTTTTAGAAAAGGCAGAGGAACCAGAGATCAAATTGCCAACATCCACTAGATCATCGAAAAAGCAAGAGAGTTCCAGAAAAACATCTATTTCTGCTTTATTGACTATGCCAAAGCCTTTGACTGTGTGGATCACAATAAACTGTGGAAAATTCTGAGAGAGATGGGGATACCAGACCATCTGACCTGCCTCTTGAGAAATCTGTATGCAGGTCAGGAAGGAACAGTTAGAACTGGACATGGAACAACAGACTGGTTCCAAATAGGAAGAGGAGTATGTCAAGGCTGTATATTGTCACCCTGCTTATTTAACTTCTATGCAGAGTACATCATGAGACACGCTGGACTGGAAGAAACACAAGCTGGAATCAAGATTGCCAGGAGAAATATCAATAACCTCAGATATGCAGATGGCACTACCCTATGGCAGAAAGTGAAGAGGAACTAAAAAGCCTCTTGATGAAAGTGAAAGAGGAGAGAGAAAAAGTTGGCTTAAAGCTCAACATTCAGAAAACGAAGATCATGGCATCCAGTCCCATCACTTCATGGGAAATAGATGGAGAAACAGTAGAAACAGTGTCAGACTATATTTTGGGGGGCTCCAAAATCACTGCAGATGGTGACTGCAGCCATAAAATTAAAAGATGCTTACTCCTTGGAAGAAAAGTTATGATCAACCTAGATAGCATATTCAAAAGCAGAGACATTACTTTGCCGACTAAGGTCCGTCTAGTCAAGGCTATGGTTTTTGCAGTGGTCATGTATGGATGTGAGAGTTGGACTGTGAAGAAGGCTGAGCGCCAAAGAACTGATGCTTTTGAACTGTGGTGTTGGAGAAGACTCTTGAGAGTCCCTTGGACTGCAAGGAGATCCAACCATTCCATTCTGAAAGAGATCAGCCCTGGGATAACTTTGGAGGAATGATGCTAAAGCTGAAGCTCCAGTACTTTGGCCACCTCATGCGAAGAGTTGACTCCTTGGAAAGGACTCTGATGCTGGGAGGGATTGGGGGCAAGAGGAGAAGGGGACGACAGAGGATGAGATGGCTGGATGGCATCACTGACTCGACGGATGTGAATCTGAGTGAACTCTGGGGGTTGGTAATGGACAGGGAGGCCTGGCGTGCTGCAAATCATGGGGTCGCAAAGAGTCGGACATGACTGAGCGACTGAACTGAACTGAACTGAAACTGAGTAAACAGTTTACTTCTTGGGAGCCCAGATGATTGTCTTTGACTATCAGCCAAGATAAGGGCATTGGAATTTATGATATGCATATCAAAGTCCAAAGCTCTCTTGGTGATCCACAGAGCCAAAACCACTCTTGTTGGGAAATATATCCTTAAACTCTCCTTCAGTAAGATACCTCACATATCAGTGGTTCAATCTAAAGATGAGTGAGTTCATGTGTGGATAAGGACCTGCAGAGCTTTGAAATTATGTGTGAATATGCAGGGGATTTTAAAGTACCAGATATTCCTTGGACTTTCACTGCTTGTGTACACTGTTTCTTCACCCATACTGTGTCTTTTTCCTCTAAGTAAAGGCTGTATATGAATATGTTCTGCGGTGTCTTGTGAGTACTCTGAAATATTTGATGTGGTAAAATCTCTACACTCATTCTATGAAAAAAATAATTGTATTTTCATGATATACTTTTAAGGAGATATATAACTTCTGTAAATTTTCTTTTGTGTTTCATTCATAAAACACCTCTTTTTCTCAGGAATTAAGGAGAGAAGACAGAGGGAAGAAATGATAGAATTAGGATTTATTTGTGACATATTACAATTCATTTCCTAAATCGGAAAACTGAAGTATAGAATAGTTGAAAAATTTTCCTAAAAATGTCCTTAATCTCTACTCTTCCTAAAAATACCTTGAATTAATTATTGTATTCTTAGAATATCATAAATCATCAATGCTAGTAACATGGAGTGATCTCAGAATATATATATATTATGCTGAGGACAGAATTAGTATGTAGCTTTACAAGCAAGGCTTCTGTGTATATTTTATGAGAAAATATAGATATTTTGTTGAGAAATTAGATAGCTTATATAGTATTATGAAATGAAATTTCATTATTAAATATTCATGAAATATTCATGAATTTTATTCATGAAATATTAATAATTCATTAGATTTTAAATTTTAAACTTTTAACAAAAAATGTTCAAATAACTGCTCCTACAAAAAATTGTAGGAGTACATGAGTTTTGCATTTGGAAAATTATTAGTATTATTTTAAACAGAAAAACATTGCTATAATAACAGTGGGACACCATTCAAGTATATTAAGGTGTAGAGAAGCATGATCAACCTTGTGTTTGAAAGCATTTATCTGGTTGAAAGTAAAAGAATGGATAGATGGGGACAGACCTGAAGTCAGGGACAGTGAATTGGAGTTTAATGAAGTAAGAAATCAGAGGAGATGTAACATGGCTTAAAGCATATGAGTTTAAGGAAAACAGAAAAATGATTTTGAGGCAGAAATATGAAAGCAAGAAAGAGAAAGAAAGAATACTTGGGAAACATAAGTAAATTTAATCCTCTTTGTAATTTTGTGAAAGATTGAACTGTTAAAAGTCTAGAGCACCTTGCTAAATAAAAGCCCACAAGGTGGCCTCGGGCTCTTGTGAGTGAAGTTTTACTGAAAAACAGCCAGACCCATTGGTCCCTGTGTTGTCTATGGATGCTGAAAGCTGTAACAACAGAGATGAGTAGTTGGGACAAAAATCACATGCCTGTAACATCAAAAACCTACAATATAGTCTTTTATAGAAAAAAGTTACCAAGAATCAGTACAGTAGAGTTCATTTCAGTCACTCAGTCACGTTCAGCTCTTGGCAACCCCATGAACCTTAGCAGGCCTCACTGTCCATCACCAACCCCCTGAGTACACCCAAATCCATGTCCATTGAGTCGGTGATGGCTTCCAACCATCACATACTCTGTTGTCCCCTTCTCCTACTGCCCTCAATCTTTCCCAGCATCGGAGTCTTTTCAAACGAGTCAGCTATTTGCATCAGGTGGCCAAAGTATTGGAGTTTCAGTCTCAGCATCAGTCCTTCCAATGAATATTCAGGACTGATTTCCTTTAGAATGGACTCGTTGGATCTCCTTGTAGTCCCAGGGACTCTCAAGAGTCTTCTCCAAAACCAGAGCTCAAAAGCATCAATTCTTTGGTGCTCAGCTTTCTTTATAGACAAACTCTCACATCCATACATGACCACTGGCAAAACCATAGCCTCAACTAGATGGACCTTTTTTGGCAAAGTAATGTCTCTGCTTTTTAATATGCTGTCTATGTTGGTCATAACTTTCCTTCCAAGGAGTAAGCACCTTTTAGTGTCATGGCTGTAATCACCATCTGCAGTGATTTTGAAGCCCCAAAAATAAAGTCAGAGACATTGTTTCCACTGTTTCCTCATCTATTTCCCATGGAGTGATGGGACCAGATGCCATGATCTTCGTTTTCTGAAAGTTGAGCTTTAAGCCAACTTCTTCACTCTCCTTTTTACTTTCATCAAGAGGCCCTTTAGTTCTTCTTCACTTTCTGCCATAAGGGTGATATCATCTGCATATCTGAGGTTATTGATATTTCTCCCAGCAATCTTGATTCCAGCTTGTGCTTCCCCTAGCCCAGCATTTCTCATGATGCACACTGCATATAAGTTAAATAAGCCAGGTGACAATATACAGCCCTGGTGTACTCCTTTACCTATTTGGAACCAGTCTGTTGTTCCATGTCCAGTTCTAACTGTGGCTTCCTGACCTGCATACAGGTTTCTCAAGAGGCAGGTCAGGTGGTTTGGTATTCCCATCTCTTTCAGAATTTTCCACAGTTTATTGTGATCCACACAGTCAAAGGCTTTGGCATAGTCAATAAAGCAGAAATAGATGTTTTTCTGGAACTCTCTTGCTTTTTCCATGATCCAGTGCATGTTGGCAATTTGCTGTCTGGTTCCCGGCCCTTTTTTAAAACCAGATTGAACATCTGGAAGTCCATAGTTCACGTGCTGCTGAAACCTGGCTTGGAGAATTTTGAGCATTACTTTACTAGCATGTGAGATGAGTGCAACTGAGCAGTAGTTTGAGCATTCTTTGGCATTGCCTTTCTTTGTAACTGGAATGAATACTGACCTCTTCCATTCTTGTGGCTACTGCTGAGTTTTCCAAATTTGCTGACATATTGAGTGCAGCACTTTGACAGCATCATCTTTTAGGATTTGAAGTAGCTCAACTGGAATTCCATCACCTCCACCAGCTTTCTTCATAGTGATGCTTTCTAAGGCGCACTTGACTTCACATTCCAGGATGTCTGGCTCTAGGTGAGTGTGAATGATCACACCATCATGATTATCTGGATTGTGAAGATCTTTTTTGGACAGTTCTTCTGTGTATTCTTGCCACCTCTTCTTAATATCTTCTGCTTCTGTTAGGTCCATACCCATTTCTTTCCTTTACTGAGCCTATCTTTGCATGAAGTGTTCCCTTAGTATCTCTAATTTTCTTGACGAGATCTCCAGTCTTTCCCATTCTATTGTTTTCTTCTATTTCTTTGCATTGATCGCTGAGGAAGGCTTTCTTATCTCTCCTAGGTATTCTTTGGAACACTTCATTCAAATGGGGATATCTTTCCTTTTCTCCTTTGCTTTTCACTTCTCTTCTTTTCACAGCTATTTGTAAGGCCTCTTCAAACAGCCGTTTTGCTTTTTTGTATTTCTTTTTCTTGGGGATGGCCTTGATCCCTGTCTCCTGTACAATGTCAAGAACCTTAGTTGATAGTTCATCAGGCACTTTGTCTATCAGATCTAGTCCCTTAAATCTACTTCTCATTTCCACTGTACAGTCATAAAGGATTTGATTTAGGTCATACCTGAATGGTCTAGTGAGATGCATGAATTTCTGGAAATATTTTGGTGAGGTTTCACTTTTTTTTTTTCTGATTTTAGGTTGGACTATTCTGATTCCTTTGTATGTAAGCTAATATGAATCAGGAGAAGGAAATGGAAACCCACTCCAGTATTCCTGCCTGGAGAATCCCATGGACAGAGTAGCCTGTTGTGCTACAATCCATGGGATTGCAAAGAATCAGATATGACTGAAGCAACTGAGCACAGTCTGAATCAATGTATCTTTTAAAACTGAATGAGCCAAGAAAACATATGTTTTACCTTACTTATACAGCACTCTGAGTACCTTTTCTCACAAGACTGGATTTATTAAATTTTGAAAAGTACTAAAAATCATAATTTTTTAAAACACCCCAGAGCATTCTCAGTTGTTTAAACTTTGTCTCTGTTACATAAGATTCTGCCAGTTGGGGCTGGAGCAGCAGTGGCATGGCACTGGAGCGACTGTGAGGAGACACCCCACATCTAAGCGCAGAGAAGCCCCAGCAAGACTGTAGGTGTTGGCGTGGCAGTTGCATGGTGATGGAGCAATTTTGAGGATATATCCCATGTCCAAGGGCAAAGGAGAAGCCCCAGTGAGACAGTAGGAGTGGCAAAATCATGTTTAGAATCAAATGCCATACCCTCCAGAAATGCTCAGGGGGCTGCCAACAAGAGATTGACCCAGACTTACCCGTGAGTGTCGAGGAATCTCTGGCAGAGGAGTGGGTTGGTGGTGGCCTACTGCAGGGCTGGGGGCACTGAGTGTAGCAGTGCCTCCATGGGAACCTTCTGAAGAATGTCACCATTATCTTCATTACCTCCACCATAGTTTGGCCCCAGGTCAAAAAACAGGGAGGGAACACAGCCCTGCTCTTCAATAGAAAATTGGATTAAAGATTCACTAAGCATGACCCTGCCTATAAGAATAAGATCGAGTTTCCCCCTCAGTCAGTCAGTCTCTCCCATCAGAAAGCTTCCATAAGCATCTTATCCTAATCCAGCAGAGGGCAGACAGACTAAAACCCACAATCACAGAAAAATAACCAATCTGATCACATGGACCACAACCTTGTCTAACTCAGTGAAATTATGAGCCATTTAGGGCCACCCAAGATGGACGGGTCATGGTGGAGAGTTCTGACAAAACATGGTCCACTGGAGAAGGGAATGAAAACCCCCTTAGCATTCTTGCCTTGAGAACCCCATGAACAGCATGAAAAGGCAAAAAGATAGGACACTGAAAGATGAACTCCCCAGGTCAGTAGGTCTCCAATATGCTACTGGAGATCTGCTGGTGTCCAGCCTCAGCAGAGTCCAGGGATACCCTCAGGATGAAGGGCGTTGGCGAACGAAAGAATGACATGGGGAGACCAAGCTTCGGTGAGCGAGGCCCGTAACTTTATTTTCAAAAAGAGATTTTATACCCTGACTTGTACATAGAGGAAAATGAAAGATGCAAAGTCATGCAGAGTCAGCTCAAACATTCCAGCAGTTTTGCCTTTATCGAAACCAGGATTTTTTCTGCATATCTTTCCCATAAACAAGGGTCTTATGTTGTGTACATTATCTTCTGGCCTTGGAGGTCTGTTGACATTTTGTGACACTTTTTTGATAAAGGTTGATCAACCAGAAAACTTATTTTCACTTGAAGTATTTTTTTCTTTATACCTCTAATCTGTGTCAGCCTCAGAAAGTACTAAACAGAGTTACATTCTCATGGAGCAAAGATGAAGTGGGTTACAACAAAAAAAAGAACTTATTAGCTCAAAGGTCTGATGTGGTTAATACCAAGGCTACTACTTGATTTTTTGTTTTGTTTCTTTTTTACATTCCAACTATATTAACTAATGCACTCCCAGGCACACAATGGATAAGGGATATGGGAACTTGGCAGCAAGCATTGGCTAAACAATGAAAACCTTCACCAGTATTATTTTGATAAAACTTTTTCACCCCTCGAAGGATTCTATATTTTTAGAATGCTTAGGCTTCCCATGTCATGGTGTGTGAACAATCATATGCGTAGTTGCAAGAGTCTGGATAAACCTGCCAAGCAAGCTAGAATGCTAGCAGGGGAGTTTGAATTGAAATGCTCCTTTCATGCCCAGGAGACTTATCAGCTAGAGCCCTAAGTTGATTTTCTCCAGAGAAAGGTGATCAGGGATAGCCCCCTGTTAATGTCAGAACAGTTGGTGAAAGACATAATATAGTATACAGTAGACAGACAGATTTTGGTTTGGGGTAGATGCTCAAGCAGGTCCATGGAGTCCCTGGAGTCCTGATCTGCCTTGCCTGTCAGATCTCCTCCGCATGACCTTGTCATGGGTGGGATCTTTCGTGCTGGTTCCCAGCAGAGATCAGTGGAGAAATAACTCCAGAAAGAATGAAGAGATAGAGTCAAATCAAAGAAGAACACCCAGTTGTGGATGTGATTGATGATGGAAGTAAAGTCCGATTCCATAAAAAGCAATACTCCATAGGAACCTGGGATGTTAGGTCCATGAGTCAAGGCAAATTGGAAGTGGTCAAACAGGAGATGACAGGCATGAATATCAACATTTTAGGAATCAAGGAACTAAAATGGACTGGTGGGTGAATTTAATTCAGATGACCATTATATCTAATACTGTGGGAAAGTATCCCTTAGAAGAAATGGAGTAGCCATCATAGTTGGCAAAAAAAAAAGAGTCTAAAATGCAGTACTTGGAAGCAATCTCAAAAACGACAGAATGGTCTCTATTTGGTTCCAAGGCAAACCATTGAATATTACAGTAATCCAAGTCTATGCCCCGAATAGTAATCCTGAAGAAGCTGAAGTTGAACAGTTCTATGAAGACCTACAGGACCTTCTATAACTAACACCCAAATAAGATGTCCTTTTCATTCTAGGGGACTGGAATGCAAAAGTAGATAGTCAAGAAATACCCAGAGTAACGGGCAAATTTGGCCTTGGAGTACAGAATGAAGTAGGGCAAATGCTAACAGAGTTTTGCCAAGAGAATGCACTGGTCACAGCAAGCACTCTCTTCCAACAGCACAAGAGAAGACTACACATGGACATCACCAGATGGTCAATACTGAAATCAGATTGATTATATTCTTTGCAGCCAAAGATGGAAAAGCTCTGTACAGTCAGCAAAAACAAAACCAGGAGCTGACTGTGGCTGAGATCATGAACTCCTTATTGTCAAATTCAGACTTAAATTGATGAAAGTAGGGAAAACCACTAGATCATTCAGGGAATGACCCAAATCAAATCCCTTACAACTATACAGTGGAAGTGACAAATAGATTTAACGGGTTAGATCTGATAGAGTGCCTGAAGAACTATGGACAGAGGTTCATGACATTATACAGGAGACAGGGATCAAGATCATCCTCAAGAAAAAGAAAAGTAAAAATGTCTGAGGAGGCCTTACAAACAGCTATGAAAAGATGAGAAGTGAAAGGCAGAGGAGAAAAGGAAAGATATGCCCGTTTGAATGCAGAGTTCCAAAGAATATCTAGGAAAGATAAGAAAGCCTTCATCAGTGATCAATGTACAGAAATTGAGAAAATGATAGAATGGTAAGGACTAGAGATTTCTTCAAGAAAATTGAAGATACCAAGGGAACATTTCATGCAAAGATAAGCTCAATAAATGACAGAAACGGTATGGATGTAACAGAAGCAGGAGATATTGAGAAGAGGTGGGAAGAATATACAGAAGAGCTGTCCAAAAAAAATCTTCAAGACCTAGATAATCATGATGGTGTGATCACTCACCTAGAGCCAAACATCCTATATGTGAAGTCAAGTGGGCCTTAGGAAGCATCACTATGAACAAAGCTAGTGGAAGTAATGGAATTTCAGTTGAGCTATTTCAAATCCTAAAAGAGGATGCTGTGAAAGTGCTACACTCAATATGTCAGCAAATTTGGAAAACTCAGCAGTGGCCACAGGACTGGAAGAGGTCAGTTTTCATTCCAATCCCAAAAAAAGGCAATGCCAAATAATGCTCAAACTATTGCACAGTTGCAGTCATCTCACACGCTAACAAACAATGCTCAAAATTCTCCAAGCCAGGCTTTAACAGTACATGAACCATGAACTTCCTGATATTCAAACTAGATTTAGAAAAGGCAGAGGAACCAAAGATCAAATTGCCAACATCCATTAGATCTTTGAAAAAGCAAGGGAGTTCCAGAAAAACATCTACTTCTGCTTTATTGACTATGCCAAAGCCTGATTGTGTGTATCACAGCAAACTGGAAATTTCTTAAAGAGAAGGAAATACCTACCGCCTGACCTGCCTCTTGAAAAACCTGTATGCAGGTCAAGAAGCAACAGTTAGAGCTGGACATGGGACAGCAGACTGGTTCCAAATAGGGAAAGGAGTACCTCAAAGCTGTATATTGTCACCCTGCTTATTTAACTTATATGCAGAATACATCATGAGAAATGCTGGGCTGAATGAAGCACAAGCTGGTATCAAGATTGCCAGAGAAATATCAATAATCTCAGATAGGCAGATGACACCACCCTTATGGCAGAAAGCAAAGAAGAACTAAACAGCCTCTTGATGAAACTGAAAGAGGAGAGCGAAAAAGTTGTCTTAAAACTCAACATTCAGAAAACTAAGATTGGCATCCTGTCCCATCATTTCATGGCAAATAATGAGGAAACAATGGAAACAGTGACAAACTTTATTTTTTTGGTTTCCAAAATCACTGCAGATGGTGACTGCAGCTGTGAAATTAAAAGATGCTTGCTCCTTGGAAGAAAACTTATGATGAACCTAGACAGCATATTAAAAGCAGAGACATTATTGCCAAAAAAGATCCATTTAGTCAAGTCTATGGTTTTTCCAGTAGTCATGTATGGATGTGAGTGTTGGACTATAAAGAAAACTGAGCGCTGAAGAATTGACGGTTTGAACTATGGTGTTGGAGAAGACTCTTTAGATTCCCTTGGACTGCAAGGAGATTCAACCAGTCCATCCTAAAGGAAATCAGTCGTGAGCAGTAACTGGAAGGATTGATACTGAAACTGAAACTCCAATACTTTGACCATGTAATGCGAAGAACTGACTCATTTGAAAATAGTCTGATGTTGGGAAAGATTGAAGGGGGGAAGAGAAGGGGACAACAGACGATAAGATGGTTGGATGGCATCACCAACTCAATGAACACGTGTTTGAGTAAACTCTGAGAGTTGGTGATGGACAGGGAGGCCTGGCGTGCTGCATTCCATGGGGCTGCAATGAGTCGGACACAACTGAGTGACTGAACTGAATTGAACATATGATTATCTGAAAGTTTAACTAGGTATAACTTGGAAGAAAATTTATCAAAGAACACATCAAATAATAGTTTTGGTAGTTAACAATGAATTTATAACTGTGATTCTAATTGAGCTTTATAAAGTTTTTCAGACATTTATAAAGTTACAGTAAATGCATTAAACTACATAAATGCCTCAAGATTCTGGGCTCAATGGAAAAAGTTGAACTTTCCAATTAATTGTCTGCCAGGCACTTTTTGTCTCCCAATCAAATAGAAGGGTAAAACTAAATTCTATTAAAGAATGTAAAAAGAAAGGGAAAGTAATTTAGACAATTTTTTACATGCCCAAATTTATAATCCACAGTCTTAATTCTTGCCCATTGTGATTCTACTTATTCTAAAATTTACAGACTCATTTCTCACTCTGGCTTATCCATTAGGCTGTCAAATCAATAGAAACTTAGATATGTTTGATTTTAGAAATGTTAGCTAACAATTTTTAAATCACTTTTATTGGAAAATGTAGCAAATGTCTAATTGCTGTATAAAAAGAGAGATATACAGTTTAAAAAGAAGGAAGCCAAAACCATTTTTTTTTATATACCCTCTATGAAAGAGAACATTGTTAGTATTATTAAAATCTTAGGAGTCCTGTGTAGATTCAGCCACTTCCTTCTCCATTGGTGATCACTCTTCTGATTTTTGTGTTAAATATTTCTTTAGAGTTCTTTTCTACCAACTTGATTTAATAATTACTGACAGAGGGATATTATAGTCTCCAAGAATAATAGTAGATTTATTTTTTTCTGTTAGTTCTATCATTTTCAGCTTCGTATATTTTGTCACTTTCTTGTTAGATGCAAATTTAAAATTGGTATATCTTCTTGGATAATTGGCTTATGTTTAATTATATAATCTCCTTCTTTGTCACTGGTAATTTTCCTATCTGAAGTCTGCTTTGTCTGAAATTAGTATAGATATTCTGGCTTTCTTCTGATTAATGGGGCATGTTTCTCAATCCCTTTACCTTTACCCTATTTGAATTTTTATACTTAAAATTGATATTATGTAGACTTCGTACAGGTTTTACATTTAAATCTAACTGGACATTGTTTGTCTTTTACCTGGCTTGTTTAGAACATTCATTTGTACAGTGGTCGTTGACATATTTAGATTTAAATCTACCATCTTTGTAGCTGTCTTCTATTGTGCTTTTATTTTGTTATCCCTGTACCCCCACCACCCTTATTCTTTTAGTCTCTTCTGTTTTTACTTAAACACTTTATGATTTCATTTTTCTTCACTGTTGTCACAATATTAGTACTTTTTTACAAGCGTTGTTATAATTTTTCTAGAGTAAGAATCTGCCTGCAATAAAGGAGACCTGTGTTCAATCCCTAGATTGGGAAGATCCCTGGGAGAAGGGAATAGCTGCCCACTTCAGTATTCTTGCCTGGAGAATCCCATGGACTGAGGAACTTGGAGGGCTCCAGTCCATGGGAATGCAAAAAGTTGGACACAACCGAGTGACTAACACTTGCACTTTACAATATACATTTCTAAGTAATCTCAGTTCTCTTTAGTAAAAGTATATCACTGTGTGTAGCACAGTACCAATAGCAGAGTATCCTCATTTCCTTTCTCCTGCTCCTTGTGACATTACTGTCAAATATTTTATTTCTGTGTAATCTATAATCATCCAATATTTTGTTGCTATAATTGCTTAAAATTATCTTTTAGGTCAAAGACCAAAAAAAATTTTTTTTTTACTTAGCTTTATTCTTTTTGTGACACTCTTCTTTATGTAAATCCAAAATACTTTCCTTTCATTGGAAGAACTTCTTTTAACATTTCTTGTGAAACATTCTTCACAAGAACATTGAGAGGTTTCTACTCTATCTTTAAATTCACAGATCCTTTTATATGCTATGTCAAGTCTGTGTCAAGAATGTCAAAAGTGTTGTTTTGTTTTGTTTCCTTGTCTTTTATTTCTAACTTTTAATTTTCTTTCTTTCTTATGGCTTCCATCTGGCTGATGACATTACCCATCTGGTCTTGCATGTTGCTAGCTTTTCCATTAGAACTCTTTGAATTTCGCTAATTTTGATTTCTTCAAATTTCTTCAAATATCTGTCTGGCTCCACCAGGAGACAGAAACAAATCAGTTATCTTTAATAAACAATGTAATATGCATATGCTAACTAGATAATCAAGAGCTAAACTTATGAAAAGAAAGCCTTGCATTACAATAAAGGACAAAGTAGTTACCACCTGAGACCTCAGAAAACAAAAAGGAGATTAGAATCATTAAAGATTTGAAGATAGAAAAAGGGTTTGCCTAGGAGGAGGCTTCACTGATTGGCTGGTGTCAGTTTCTCTGAGTTCAGATGAGAGACGCTGAGGGACTAGAGCACAGAGCTCTGAGAAAAAGGTACTGATGGGCCGATGCTAAAAATCTTTGAGCGGGTGCAAGAAACCTAGATTTGTGATGGCTGAAAATCTGCAAACTAGGATCAACAGCTGCTACTCTAGTAAATGTTAGCTGTCAAGGTTAACTCACTTCTAGAGTAATACTGACAGATACTGGAATTAAAAGCCAAAAGGGAGGTAAACAGGGAAGCACATATCTTCTCTTTGCCCTTTGTCTCCCAGAACTCCAGAAGCACAGAAGTTTCTATCGGCCAAGCATGACAAGGAGACAAATGACAATGAAAACAGTTTACAGATTCCCTGCTCTTACATCACTAAGTGAAGTACAGGGTGGGATGAATTGGAAGATAGGACTTGACAGTCCAATTATTGACAATCCAATATATATTGGAATATATACACTATTGATGCTATATATAAAATAGGTAACTAATGAGAACCTACCTTATAGCTCAGGGAACCCTACTCAGCGCTCTGTGGTGACCTAAATGGGAAGGAAATCCAAAAAAGAGGGAGTCTCTCTCCCTCCCTATCTCTCTATAGCTGGCTTACTTTGCTATACAGTAGAAACTAACACAACACTGTAAAGCAGTTATATTACAATAAAAATTAAACAAAAAATAAAATGAAGTATAGGAAGGTAGATGTGAAGCTAAGAGACCATAGTTACATAATTGACACTGTCCTTTCATAGTTCTATCATTTACTTAAATTGACTCCCATTTCATATTGAACTATAAACCTGAGGTATTCACCTGTTGTACATGCTTGTCTTTCTGGTATATTTCATTTCCAAAAGTAGAGTTATTTACCTCATGTAGAAAATGAGGACTCCTTCTTCTATCGGACCTTATAATTCACAAAATTCACTTTCTCAGCTGTTCTCCCAGTTTATAACTTAATGGTCTCTTTTGTTTCCACTAACATCTTCGTCCTGACCAATTTAAATTCAGTCCTCAGTGGTTTGTCATTCCTGTAAATCTTTGTCCTGGAAAAGGTGCTCTTTTTGACATTTTGACCAAAAAGTTGGTCAAATGGCTCAAGCTACCTCTCACTATGGTCATCTCTCATTAACCCTCAAACTTTGAATCTCAGTTTCAATTGTGACGTCTTCTCCAGGTTTTATTGGCTGTTCTTATATTTAGGAGCCAAGCTTTCCAAGCAGAGTGAATACCTCCCAACATGAAAGCAGTTGTATGTTAGTGATTTGATTCCTGAGTTCTTTGACTGTCAGGGACTTCATTTAGTCTCTCTGCTATCTGTTTGTTGACCTGAGTGATAATTACTTTCTCTTTTCACTTTGGGTTAATTAATCAAGTTGTAAAATTGTGTGTGTATGTGTTATGGTTCCATCAAAAACATTACACATAATTGTCAAACTTTGAGCCAGAGCAAATGGCATTAATAAAGTAGTGGTATTTCATTGAAAAAGGATAGAAAGGGAAATTAGGGTGGAAATGGAGCAGATATTTTTGTTTGAGATGTTAATAAGTTTACAGATGTTAAATATTCAGTGTACAGTCTGAAATATGATACAGAACTAATGAAGACAGATACCTATTTAGGACATGTTAGCATTGAGGTCAGGCTTCTCTGGTGGCTCAGCTAGTAAAGAATCTGCCTGCAAGTCAGGAGTGAAAGTTGGTCAGTCGTGTCCGACTCTTTGTGACCCCATGGACTGAACAGTCCATGGAATTCTCCAGGCCAGAATACTGAAGCAGGTAGCTTTTCCCTTCTCCAGGGGATCTTCCCAACCCAGGGATTGAATCCACATCGCCTTGAAGGCAGATTCTTTACCAGCTGAGCCACAAGGGAAGCCAAGAATACTAGAGTGAGTAACCTATCCCTTCTCCAGTGGATCTTCCCGACCCAGGAATTGAACCGGGGTCACCTACATTGCAGGCGGATTCTTTACCAACTGAGCTATCAGAGAAACCCTAATGCAGGATACCCAGGTTCAGTCCCCAAGGTCAACCCAGGTAAAGGAAGATCCCCTAGAGAAAGAAATGGCAACCCACTCCAGTATTCTTGCCTGGAGGACTCTATGGACAGAGGAGCCTAGTGGGCTACAGTCCATGGGGTCAGAAAGAGTCAGACATGACTGAGTGACTAACACTTTCAGCATTGATGTCATAATTGAAATTAGAGGGTGGGTGGCAAGGAAGATATTTTATAAGTAAAATTTGTTAAGAATATAGTGACCATCCTTTAAAATGTTTCTGATTTTTATTTAAAAATTCTACCTTCCATTTTCTGATCCATGCATTCCAGGAGATGAAATTACAATGCACAAAAATGCATAATTTTTCTTGCTTAGTATTAATGAAATCATATGCATGTAGACATACACTACATATGTGTGTGTGTTTGTGCATACATCTACACATATATATATGTATACTGCTGCAAAAACATATATATGGATGCTTCAGTCCTGTACAACTTTTTGCAACTCTATGGTCCATGGCCTGCAAGGCTCTTCTGTCCATGATATTCTCCAAGCAAGAATCCTGGAGTGGGCTGCCATACCCTCCTCCAGGGGTTCTTCCAGACCCAGGGATTGAACCCATGCCTCTTACATCTCCAGCATTGCCAAGCAGGTTCTTTAACCACTAGTGCCACCTGGGAAGCTCATGTATATGCATATTATCTATGAAACTTTTAATAACTTCAGAACTGCTAAGGTCAATTGACACTCTACCACCTCACCCAAATGGAAAGATTTTTTTTGTTTTAATTATTGACATTGCTTCCTGATGGATATTCTTTTTGTTTTCTAATTAGTTGTTTGAATAATTTAAATTAGCTTATAGATTCTTAAAATTCTTCAGTCCAAGGTAGTGATATCATACTCTTACTGAAGAAATCTTAACATGATTTTCTAAGGTCTAAGAGCTGGCTGCTGCTGCTACTAAGTTACTTCAGTCCTGTCCAACTCTGTGTGACCCTATAGACGGCAGCTCACCAGGCTCCCCTGTCCCTGGGATTCTCCAGGCAAGAACACTGGAGTGGGTTGCTATTTCCTTCTCCAATGCATGAAAGTGAAAAGTGAAAGGGAAGTCGCTCAGTCCTGTCGGACTCTCTGCGACCCCATGGACTGCAGCCTACCAGGTTCCTCCGTCCGTGGGAGTTTCCAGGCAAGAGTACTGGAGTGGGTTGCCATTTTCTTCTCTAGTGATCTATAATTATCCAAGAAATCTAACTCTCCCCTTTAGTCTTTACAATTCTGACTTTCCTAAAACTGAACATAAAGTCAGTAGAAGCCACCAGGCTCTTCATTGATTACAGTGGCACCTTTCCCTTCCAGGAATACTAAATTTTCACGGCGCGCATATTCCAAATTTGAAAAAACGTTCTGAAAGATAGGTCACATTTTTCATAGATATATGTTTAACAACTGAGGAGGAAAAAAGGAAACAAATGGAAACTGTGTGTTTTGTCTATGAATAGGAATTATTGCATCGTGAAACTAGCTACTACTATTAATCCCTTGAAAAATGTTCTTATTTCAATTTACAAAATGCTAGTCCTCTATTTCTGTGTTGCATTCCAGAAAGTGACAACTGATTTGTAAGCAATGCTACAAATTCACTGAACTGTGAATTTTATTAATAATATCTGTATGTACACATCTACCAACAATAGAAACACATCTCAAAAAATGTTAACAAGGGTACAATCATAACACAGACAGTTGTGTTAAGTATAATATTTTGAAGTGATAAAAAATATTTTTAAGACTTGTCTTCTGAAAATATTGACCATATAAGACAGAATAGTACCTAAATATTCCCTATTGTTACATAATTAAATAATGCAGATCAAATCTTCTGTAACTGAAAAAAAAATTAGATTTTTGTGGTAATTTCAGTGATTTAAAAATGATTTGAAAAAGGCTACTAAGAAGATGAAATCAAATGATTAGAATTCTTTTTAATATTCCTAAAATATAACTACCTCACTGAAAATGTTTCATAGCACGTTTAAGCCCTTTGCTTCTTTATTCGTGATTCTCAACATTCTTCACCAAAGAGGAGATAATATCTTTATCCACATTACTAACATGGCAGTTAAGGAGAGGCCAACCTCCTACTGTCCACAGCTGCTTTTAATTCACGAGCAATTGGAGTAAGTCAAGCATCACTAGCGAGTCTTTGCTGCTTCTTGCTGTTATTTCAACTAGGATGCCATTATGCAAAGTAAGAACATCTGAACATAGGTACTCCACTTAAAAGTGTTCAGCAGGAGTTCCACTTTTTGTCATTTTTGGAAAATTGCATCATTTAGTTGCATATGTTGTACTGTTGGTAGACATGATTGCCTGGAATTAGTTAACATGCACACATGGTTTGACAAACTTAATTTTTCTTAGTGTCAAAAGTGAACTAAATTTCCAAACATTACTACTGTAGTAAACTCATTTTGCTTTTTGTCATTCAATTATGATAGAAAGTTTAGACCATGTTAGCATATATAGCAATTATCATATAAATTCCAGGTAATAGGTTCTCTATGGTAAATATTTCACTGTGTGTACAGTCTAACCTCAGGGTGAAAAAAAAACTAGAAAAACTCATCTTAACTAAATTATGCAGGGGCTTCTGAGGTGGCAGTAGTGGGTAAAGAACTGGCCTGCCCACACAGGAGACATAAAGATGTGTGTTCAGTTCCTGGGTCTAGAATCATTAAACTAGTCCTGAGACATAAAGATGTGTGTTCAGTTCCTGGGTCTAGAATCATTAAACTAGTCCTGATCCATTAGATTTTAAAATGGATCTGTGAGAATTTGAAGTGAAAATAATTTTTCAGAAGCACTCATCTCACTGGGGCTGGATTATATTTTGTTGTATAACCCCATTGTTCTCCTAGAATCTTCCTTAATATAGGAATTTATCCTTAATATAGGATTTATCTTTAGAGTCATTTTGCCACACCAAACAAAAGTACCCATTTTTCATTCTGTTTTGAAGTTTACACGAAGCAAATATCTAAATAATGTGTGAGAATTGACTTATATCACATGTGATATGTTTCACATGCAGTTACATCCTGTTTACTGATCATTTCCAGTATCATTTTGTCATTACAATGATAATAACTGATAGTTTTAATTAAGATATTGATGTCCTGCACAATATTAATAAATTTTTACTTTATATCATCTTTAGCTTTCATAATAGCTTTGTGAAGTAAGTAATATTATTGTCTCCATCTACTACTGAGCAAACTGAGGTCCAGAGAGATGTTTTAATCAGCTTCAGGTTATGCAGCGAGTGCAGCTGCTCCCCTAAGACTGAAAAGTCTTCTTGAAAAGCCAAAATAGTATGTACGTCTAGCTCTTGAATTGCTTAGCCAGTTCTATATACCATATGCAATAAAACCATGTACTTACTGAGCAAATGGTTGCTAGGAAAAAAAAAGAAAATAAAACATGTATCAAAAATATATCAATTTAACCATTTAACTTATGAATAAAGAAAGGGAGGAAGGCAAGTATCCTACATGGTGCTAACAATTCACATTTTATCTTTTAAAAAGTATCATAAAGTGGGTTATATTTCACTACGAACAAAGTCCTATAATTTTTATCACATTCTGGAAAATACATCATTGTTAGTGCAGTCACACAGTCCAGATGGACCTACCTTCCTTCTAGCTGCCTTGCGGTGCAGAGTGCTCCATGTGTAATAGAAGACAGAGATTCTAGCTCAAACCATAGCACACACATTCTGTCCACGAGGAACAGAGCTGGACCACAGACAGTATGTGCCCTCTATGCAAGGGCATTTCTCACAAATGGTGCGTGAAACTTCTGCTCACAGCTCCCACAGCTTACACCCCTGACTACAAGTAGTTGCCAGAAAAGAAAAGCTGAGGAATTGTAGTCATTAGTTGGAGAAGCCACGTGTTTTAGCTAAAATTCTTGTGTTCTTTCAGTGAAGAGGAAGGCAATAATGGATATTAAAATCAGTCAGTAGGCTTTTGCAAAGGCATACCTCAGTTAAAGAAATGTTTTCTATTCAAAAAATGTGATTTCCAATTTCATTTAGTATATTCATAATTGAATTTGCCACAGGGTAGTCATGGAAACAATGTATACAAAAGTTCTGAAAGTCAGATTTTGTACGATTAGAAATAATTATAAAGATTATGAAATAAAGATGAAATTTAGGAAAAACTATAAATTTGGTATTTGAATATTTAATACATTTGCTGCTTTTATTGACTGTCTGTTTTTATTGACTGTGCCGTGAGTGTTAGCTCAATATTCCAGACTTGCCTAAACAATGTCATCAATGTTTCTACTCCCTCTTGTCAGAGAAAGAGGATATTTTAAATATCTATGGCATGTCATTGCCTTGGATACCAAAGAGGAGACTATTTGTAGTTTTAAGAGAGAAAAAGAATAGGTCAATGTTAGTTAACATTTAGTGAAAAGAGCCTACTGTTTTGACAAAGAAAAACATAGGCTTTTCTTAGAGAGCTATGTGTTGTTTCCCTCTTGTGTGATCGAGAAAGAAAGCAGGCATGGCTGTCTCTGGAAGGAAGATTGAACTAAAGTTGAATGTCCCATTTGCACTTTCGCTGGACTGAAGCCCATATTACCCTGATGAGGTCTGCTAATTGAAGCAGAGGCAAGCCTTATTAACTAAATGCTGAAGTCCTTTTCCAGGCCATGGTGTTCAAAGAACCAAGAGACAAATTATGTACCTGCAATGGTTTGCTGTGTGCTTAGTCATTCTGTCGTATCTGACTCTTTGCAGCCCCATGGACTTTAGCCCACCAGACTCCTCTGTCCATGGGGATTCTCCAGACAAGAATACTGGAGTGCTGTGCCCTCCTCCAGTGTATCTTCCAAACCCAGGGATCAAACCCATGTCTCCCACATTGCAGGCAGATTCTTTACCATCTGAGCCATGAGGGAAGCCCTTCATTGGAGAGAAATATAAATTCCAGATGGTAGGGGTAAATGCAGATGGTTGAAAAATATTAACAGAAGGTTATGGGAGGAAGGAAAGAGGGCTTGAAGGTCTAGATGAGGCAAAGAGATCTTAAGAGGTAGTTGGATTCCACAGAGATCCTATCCTCTTCAACTATGTAGTTATTGTTTGGTAATGTTTGCTTTGTGTGAAATAAGGCAGCCCCTAAACTAAAGAGAGTTATGACCTTTCTTCTTATCACAGTACACGTGCCTGAGAGCTACACAATCCTCCAGTAGGAAACACCAAGCATTCCCAATATGGTTATGTTGGTGTGGTCTGGAAGAGGCTAGAAAGACAGGGTCTCCTGGGACAGACTGTCCTTATGAGTGCTGGAATAATGGGTCTGAAGCTATTATGTTCCTCATCCTCTTCCTCAGGGGACAACAATAGAAAGTCACCACCAACACTATTGCAACAAGAGGAGAGAGTAAGGTAAATGTCTCCAATGCAATTGCAGTTCATAGAGAATCACCCTAAAGGTTGGGGGAAAATAGTCCTGCCCAGATAGGTAGCCCACAACTAATTTTACAATTTCAAAGTCAGACCTGCCTGATGGTAACAACTGATTTTTATAAGACCAGCTTTCTATGAGTGTGTAGCCTGCACATGGCCACTCTTTTCCATGATAAATGTTGATAATCTTTGTGAGATTCTGCTTTTTAGTTAATGTAGTAGCATTATTTCTAAGCAATATCTAATCTGATGTTTTCACTATTTTGTATTGTATATTCCTTGGACTGATAGTCAGCTTCCTTTTGAGAGTTGTGCTTTCACAAACATACTTGAAGGATATTGGTAGTGAGTATTTTATCCTAGAGGTGCATTAGGGGCTCCAAGATATCTGATCTTCTTACTTTCATATCAAACGTGTGTGCACAGTATGTTGTAGATATAGATACACGAAGATGACACTTCACCTGTTCTTAGGTATAGTATTTTAATCTCCCATTGAATATATCATGTGAAACATGCTCCATTCTGTTTATTTCATCATGTCATTTCTTATTACAAAATATGGCCCACAAAATAAAAATATTTTATTATTAAAATCCATACTTTATATAATTCTCTCCAAGTGCTTCTTATCCCCAACTCTTATAGATTAAGAAAAGTAACACTAATGAACCCACAAATAAATTACAGTTCAGTTCAGTTCAGTTGCTCAGTCGTTTCTGACTCTTTGTGACCCCATGAATCACAGCACGCCAGGGCTCCCTGTCCATCACCCTCCCAGAGTTCACTCAGACTCATGTCCATCGAGTCAGTGATGCCATCCAGCCATCCCATCCCCTGTCATCCCCTTTTTCTCCTGCCCCCAATCCCTCCCAGCATCAGAGTCTTTTCCAGTGAGTCAACTCTTCGCATGAGGTGGCCAAAGTACTGGAGTTTGAGCTTCAACATCAGTCCTTCCAAAGAACACCCAGGGCTGATCTCCTTCAGAACGGACTGGTTGGATCTTCTTGCAGTCCAAGGGACTCTCAAGAGTCTTCTCCAACACCACAGTTCAAAAGCATCAATTCTTCAGCACTCAGCTTTCTTCATAGTCCAATTTTCACATCCATACATGACCTCTGGAAAAACAATAGCCTTGACTAGACAGACCTTTGTTGGCAAAGTAATTAATCCACAAATTTAGTCATCTCTTCTTAATCTTTAGCCTTTGGTAACTGTTAGGGTTTCTAATTTTGTTGTTTGCTTATTTCTTTAGATTGCCCAATCCATTTGGAAACTAATTTTGTTCTTTTGCTTTCTATGACAAAAAGAAGTGGTTATTTCATATTTTCTCGTATGTTCTTTTTCCTATCTCCATCATGATTTCTGCCATTTCCTATTGCTTTGAGCAGTCTGTAGAGTTTTGTTCTTAACTGTCTGTCCTTAAGTTCAATATTTTCTTTTCAAATATCTTGTCATAATTGTTATTTTATATTATTATCAATAGGTACTGCCTTCCTTCTGAATTAGAAAAAAAAAACTTTAAAATATTATCACTGGCAAACCTTGCTGATCCTTAAAACAATAGTAGCACTGCCCTATACTGCTTGCCCTGGAAATAGAAATATTCCGTTCTCACGTTGTTTAGTATATATGGAGTCCACTAGCCACAGCTGAATATTAACATGTTGAATTGTGGCTAGAAAAAGACTAAGAAGCTGAATCTTTTAGCTTTATTTTATTGTTAGTAGCCACATGTTACTAGTAGGTACTTTATTGGATTGTGCATCTCTGAAGGTGTAGAATTTGTGAGGGAGAAAGTCTCAGAAATTGTAAATAATCCATCCTATAAATGAGAATGAGTTTCAGGGTGGAGATTACTTCAGTGTTCAGTGAACTCTAATCTCCACCATCTAGAGAGAAGCAGGGAAGCTGAGTAAAACCGCACTACACCAGCAACTGGCTGGATGAACATTGTTCTTAGATTCACTAGTAATATTCAATTTCTAATTCATTCCTTTAGTTTTCTATAATAATCATTCTAATTTTGTGCAACTATCTTGAAAACATATGAGCATATAAGGAAGCACCCCTTGTTTCTCAATAAGAACTGAACAAGGAACTAGACAGTGACAAGATGAAGTGAAAACCTGAACATACTGGATACACATTATCCATTCCTTTGTGTGTATATGTGTGTGTATGAATGTTTTCAAGAAAATCTAAACAAAGCAAAGCATTTAGAAAAACTGAATTGTCTGGGGGGAAAAAAAAGTCATAGGACACAGATTTGGAAATTTTTTCTGACATTCTCTTAAAATCTGAATGCAAGGGTATTTAATATGTTTCAATACACTTAATTTATATTAACTTTAATTTTTCCATTTTCTTAAGGATCTCAGGAAAACCACACAAGGAAAAAGAAATACTATGCTGCTGCTGCTAAGTTGCTACAGTCGTGTCAGACTCTGTGTGACCCAATAGAAGGCAGCCCACTAGGCTCCTCCATCCCTGGGATTCTGCAGGCAAGACCACTGGAGTGGGTTGCCATTTCCTTCTCCAGTGCATGAAAGTGAAAAGTGAATGTGAAGTTGCTCAGTCGTGTCTGACTCTTAGCGAACCCATGGACTGCAGCCCACCAGGCTCCTCTGTCTGTGGGATTTTCCAGGCAAGAGTGTTGGAGTAGGGTAACATTGCCTTCTCCGAAGAAGTACTATACATGAGAAAATTTCTTAGCAAACCATAAGATATTTGTGTCTATGTGCATGTGTGTGCACATATGCAAGTGTGCGGGCGTGTTTGCTAGAGTACATTTTATGAGGGCATTTGCAGACATAATCATGAGCAAATGTACGTTTTTTTATAGCCAAGGCAAATGAAGCATGCCTTCAATTAGAAACTTCTGAAAATACACTGTGATAACCTACTGAGACTGGAATTGCTTTTCTTCACAGCATCACACCCACCTCTCTTTAGATGCCGGTAGTATAGAGTATAAGTGCTGTAAGTGCAATATGCTCTTCTTGAATCATTTTTGTTCATTAAATGCATTTTGTACTTCAAATACTATTTCAAGATTATACTTTTGATAACTCAGAAAGATGCACATGCTGCTTTTAGAGTTCAGGATGTGAAATAAGTGAACTTCAAAAGTTTTAGAACTCACATATTATATAAATGAAAATGTGAAACTTCAGATTATTAAGGCTTTTCTGAAACACTTGATACATTAAAATTCCTCATTACCTAATATGCTATTATTTATTTTCAGCAATTGAATTTTAATTTTATATACCCTTAAGCAAAAATTAAGAAAAGAAGACATCCCTCCTTATGTTAAAAGTAAATATACTTTGGCTTATATATGACACATGTATAGATATAGCTACATATATATATATACACGTACATGTTGATCTATATTTTTATCTGTATTCCTAGGTAAGACAAGCATGATTCTACATGCCTTTGGGTGATTTTAAGGTAACAGAATCAATATCAAACCTTTATACTTACAAATCTTTTTTAGATATTATTGTAAATGTTACTTTTTAAAAGTTTAATGTCCAAATTTTCATTGCTAGCACATAGATATGAAATTAATTTTACATGTTTATTTTTACCTACAACCTTATCAAACTCAGTTCTTAGTTCTTATGCTTTTCTTTTGGCTAAGGAGATCACAGAGATTCACTCCCATTTCCCTCCTTCATTTCTTTGTTATATATTTAATTTTTATATATGTTAAAAACACAATATATTGCTGTTAAGTGACAGCTGGCTCAGTTGTGTCTGACTACCTCCTTTTTTGATAGTTAACATTTAGTTTCATTAAAGATAATAGAAAAGTGATTTTGACATTTCCCTTGATTTTATTTTCAGCACTTTATTTTTTGTGTTTGTAGCAAGAAGATATCCATGTTTTTAGCTAATATCGTATTCCTTTAGCTGGAAGATTTTCTCTAACATTTATTGAGCTACAGATCTGTTGCCACAGAATTCTCTTAATGTTTGATTACTTAAAGAGTTTTTATTTTCTCTTCAGTTTTGAAATACATTCACACTGATGATAGAATACTAGTTTCACATCATTCCATTCTGTTCTGGCTTGCATAATATCTGATAAGAAGTCTGTTTTCATTACTCATTTTGCCCCCTTTACCAAAAAAAAGTTTGTATATGGCTGTAGTGAAGCCCTTTTCTTTCCTTTAAAGTAGTTTCAATATGCCATGACTATGTGTGTATGTGTTTGATATTATCCTGTTTGATATTTTGCAAGCTTCTTAAATCTATGGGAATCTGTCATTAAGTGTGGAAAAAAATTTAGCTGATATTCCATCCAATATTTCTTCGTTGTGTTTGTTCTATCTGCCCCTTTTGGCATTGCAAATTATAAAGATGTTAAACTCTTTTTTTTTTTTAATTTCACAGTTCTTAGATATTATGTTTTGTTGATTTTATTTTTCTCATTTTCTCATTGTTTTGATTAAGCCTAACATTCAGGCAGTCATATTGAATCTAAATCTTGGGGTATGGTTTTGTCAGCCAGGTTTTTTAAATGTCTTCTTGCATTGTTTGTATATCTAACGCCATGGGTTAAAAAAAGATTAAAAACTGCATATCTATGAACATGTAATGAAGCCTAACTTGATTCATATTCTATTAATGGGTTCACTTATCATAGTGTCAACTCAAATGCTTATTTTAATATATTATTTACTTTCTGATTATCTTAGAGTTTCTAGTATTAATTCATCTTTTTACTAGTGAAAATATAACTTCAAGAAAATTTTTCAAGGACTGTATATAAATATATAATTTCCATGTATCAGATACTGGTTTTCTGTAGCCTTATCACTTGCTCACTCTTTTACTCATACATTTTTTTTTTACCCATTCATACAGAAATAATTTATTTTATTGTTTCTTTTAAATAATTTGAGATTAATTTGACATAATACTATTAAGAAATCAAATATTGACAAATTCTTAGCTTATATTCAAATGTTGTTGCTTGTCTTTAAATACCTTTTTCAAATGTCTGATCCATGGTTCAGTTCAGAATAAGTCATTTCGATTAGTCATCATGAAACTAAAGTTTACTTTATTCTGAAATAGTACCTCAGAATGTCAAACCTTTGACATTCATGATCTTGGTGTTTTAGAGTAGGTCGTTAGTCATTTTTAAAAATATTACAATATGTATTTTATTACATATTTTAAATTAATAATGCTTCATTCAGGTTTAAAACATTTCATTGGCCTTTATAAAATGCCTAAACATCAGATATTGTGCCTATAATGTTAAATGTATTTAAAACAAATCCATGAAAACAGTCACCTTTACTTCATTCATCAGTTGAACAAATCTTTACTGAATTCCTCCTTAAGGCCAGACTTTGTCCTGTGCTGGCAGTGAGAGGACAGTGGTGAAAAGTGTATAGCCTAGAGAAACAAATATCATATGAAATGACCTATATGCGAGAAAGGGAGATATAAAAGAACTTATTTGCAAAACATAAACAGACTCACAGACACACAATAAAACAAACATTGTTATCAAAGGGGAAAGGCAGGGGTTGGGGGGTTGGGAAAGATGTGGAGGGATAAGTTAGGAGTTTGGGATTAACAGATGCACACTACTATATATAAAAGTAGACAAACAATCTGGACCTACTGCATTGCATAGGGTATTACATTCAGTATCTTGTAATAATATGTAAAGGAAAATTATCTGGGAAAGAGTATATACCTATGATTTGCAATACCCCTGGAACTAACACAACATTGTAAATCAACTGCACTTCAGTGATGACAATAATAGTTGAAGAAAAAAAAGAAAAAGCATGGTTTCTGCTCCTATGGAGTAAAGAATTGAGTGAGGAGAGACATAAATACTTTTCTGATCTCACAATGACAACCATTATTGCATGCTATGAAGGAATTGGAATGATGTGATGAAAGGGTATAAACAAGTATCTAATTTAGGTTGAATTGGAGTCAGAGAAGTCCTCTGTGGAGGTGACTTTTAACTTGCATCTTAAAGGCTAAATAGTAGCAAACTAGATGAAAAACATCTCAGAAATTAGAACCCATGAGTTAAAGTCCTAGATGGGAAAGTAAGAGAAAGTCAGAGTGGGAGGAGCCCAAAGGGAGAATGAGAGTGGTTTAAAGTGAGGACAAATGTGTAATGTCACCAGAGTGTATGAGTCCCCTCAGGTTTATGAAGAATTTCATTTTTATCATAAGTGCAATTTCAACCACAGAAAGCATAATATAGGAGAGTCACATGATTAGATCTACATTTACTTCCATGAAACCATCTTTACTCTCCCTCCTTTTTCAATATAATTTTCTTAAGCATTTCCTCTGCATATGTTGATCATAATATCAAATGGTAATATAATTTTAGCCTTGGACATAAAATATGATATGGCACACATAAGATGATGGACAATTTATTCTTTCAGTTCTTACCCCAATTTGTTCTTTGTTTTTCTGAAGTTACAAGCCTATTTGCAGAAGTACTTTAGCTTATCATGAAGAATAGTTTTGCTAGCAACAAATTCTGTTTCTTTTCATCTGAATTTGTACTTCTTGTTCATTCCTGATGCATTTCACTGGATATTGAATTTGCGGTGCATCTTTCATTTCTTTCATACCTGAAATGTTGTACCACTTCTTTCTGTCTAAATTTTCAGCAAGGTCTGGTGGACATAAGGGGTAGGGAAGGGAAAGGCTGAGACTACCAACCAGCCCTGCCCTTGACTCTGTTCTGCTTGGTTCCTCAATCTGGTGATGAGTGTACATGTGTGGGTGGAGCAGAGTGGTGACTAGCCCCTCTTTTCCCTGCTTCACTGAGTCTAGTGGGGAAAGCTCAGCTTGTGAGCCTACTAAAACTATCTTAGGGTGAAATCAGTGTGCTGCCTGCCATCTGCATCTGGTGTCTGAAAGATGGAAAACCAGCTCCCTGCTAATTGACACTATCCACCTCCTGCTTCCAGGGTTGGGCAGGGGGCACAGAATTTGAAAATCAGCTGCTAATGTTCCCCAGTGAAGTCACAGAAGTGGGGGGGTGGGGTGGAGGAGGGATGCAGTTTTTCTGTTTCACTGGATTGGGGTCAGTATTGCCAGTAGTTTTCTGTTATTAAGCCACCCATTTTCTGATCCTTTGGCTAGGGAGGACAGTAGATTCTGCTTTGAGATTTTGGTCTGTGCCTGTGGGCAGTTCAGGACAGAGTGTCTGCCCTGCTTCTTGGGAATATACAGGAAGTAACAAAGAGACCAGGGGAACTCACTGCCCTTTGTTAGGAAGGAAGAGGAAGCTTTGAAAAGAGCCTCAGGAGAAGGGTGGGGAATGAGGAGTTTGGTTTGCAGGATAATAAGCCTAAGTTTTCTTCAGGACAGCAATAACATCACAGAGTGGATGAGATGGTTGGTAAAGTACAAATTCAGAAAAAATGAGAGCAGTGTGGAAAGAAAAACATTTATCTGTTTCCCTCTGAAGTTGTATGGTATAAACACTATTATGCTCTTTTTCAAAATCATTTGCTTTCATTATATATAAATGTTAGTCTGAGTCCATTAGAACACATTTGACACCTTGGAAGAAATGAAAGAGATAGATAAAAATAAAATGAGCTATTAGGCAGTACATTTAAATGGTTTGTTTTTCAAAAAGTGTCCCAAAAAGGAGACAAGGTGTCTGACATCTAGTCTTTTAAGTGCCTTGCTCTCCAAAACATATCTGAACATCCAAATGTGAAAGAGGAAATTGGGTACCTCAAAATGACTCTTTTAAGAGCTTTCTCTGGCTCCCAAAGAGATTTGTTTGCTTCTAGGAGATTTATTTTGTTATTATCACATCTGAAATGCACTAGGAAGAAAGAAAAAGACTTCTGTTAGTTTCAAACTATAGTAAATCAGCAATCCTAAGTGCAGTTCTGTCTTAAAAATTTATTTTGTTTGGTTATAATTGAGATGAGTCAAGGAGACAATAGTATGGAAACAGTTTTGATTCTGCATCAGAACAAAGGTCAGTAATTTGACTCAAGTATTCTCATAGTAAAAACACTTTCTAAATATCTCTGATGGGAAGGAAAGCTCTGGTGAGAATTAGATCTGTCAGCATACAGCACAAAGCAGAACACAGCACACCACTAAGAACCTGCTGCCCACCAAAATGTTAGAAGAAGCAAGCATTTTAGGAAATATAGTTTGTACTCCATGCTCTGGGTACCTTCAGCAAAATAACTATAGGGTAGAAATTGCTGTTTCACTGAGATGGTGTGCTTCATGCATATTGAGATAGTTCTATTTCTCTAACAGAACTGCCAACTTTTACACTGTATCAGATGTAGTTTTTGTCAGGGAGGCATCCACCTCACACTGTTAAAATATCTGGCTTTTAGGTTAAGTTGCCTTTTGCCACTCCACATTTTCACACAGAAAATTGTTACAGCAGATAAAAAAAATAAAAACTCAAAAAAAAAAAAAAAAAAGAGAGCAGAGTTCTGATTCCAGCTCTATGACCTGTGATCTGTGCTTGGGGAGAAATGGTAACCTTTTTTTGTCTCGGTTTTTTTTAATCCATGTAACCATAATGATAATGCCTGTCCCGTAGAGTAATGTTAATATACAGTGAACATATGAGTTACAAGACAGTGTGTGCTCTATGAATAGTATTGCTTTATCTTTAGTGTCCAGAATGCACACCATGACTATTGGCAATGAGAGACATATTATAGAAATTAGACAACAGATACTCAGAAGATTCTGGGAAAGTTAAAGTCTGAAAGGTAGGACAGTGGGCGGACGGACACCTGCTTTTCTACCTGAACACGTGAGTGAACAAGTTAGTTTACAGAAATACCCAAGAAGCCAATCTGGTCAGTGAAGTGGGAGCTCATGGAGAGATGGATGAAAACAGTCATTTCATCTGCTGATTTTGTGGGTCTCACCTGAGTGCCTGGTGATAGGCTAAGAGCTTCTGTTGCCAAGTAGAGTTAACAGTTGTGGAGATGTGCTAGACATGGAACAGAGGAGAAAGAAAATACTTAGACCCACCTCTACCTATCACAGGATCTGACCATGGCAACCTTCCAAGAATAATGGCCTTTGCTATGCTCCCAATTTCTAAATGTAACACATTATTTCTCTTGACTTTGATCTATCAAAGTTTTATAACTACTTTATGATATTTGGTACTTTTTACCTGATATGAAGCTTTATTTAGGCCCAGGTTGTGATGGTTAATTTTATATGTCAGTTTGACTGGAAATTCCAGGTATTTCATTGCACATTATCCAGTCTATGAGTGTTTCTGGATGAGATTAATATTTGAGTCTGTAGACTAAGTAAATATATTGTCCTCTTCAGTGTGGATGGACCTCATCCAATCTATTGAAGCCCTGAGTCAAAAAAGACATGATAAGGACAAATTTGCCTCTCTGATTGACTTAAGAGATGGAATATTGTTGTTCAGTCACTAAGTCATGTTGGACTCTTTCACCCCATGAACAGTAGCACACATCTATCCTCCACTGTCTCCCAGAGTCTGCTCAAATTCATATCCATTGAATCGGTGGTGTCATCCAACCATTTCATCTCTATTGCTCCTTTCTCCTTCTGTCTTCAATCTTTCCCTGCAACAGGGTTTTTCCAGTGAGTCAGTTCTTCACATCAGGTGGTCAAAGTACTGGAGCTTCAGCTTTAGCATCAGTCCTTCAAATAAATATTCAGGATTGATTTCCTTTTGGATTGACTGGATTGATCTCCTTGAAGTCCAAAGGACTCTCAAGAGTCTTCTTCAGTACTGAAATTTGAAAGTATCAATTTTTCAGCACTCATCCTTAATTGTCAAACTCTTGTATACCAGCATGCATGACTACTGGAAAATACATAGCTATTGAAGTAAAAAAAAAAAAAAAGACAAGATAAGGACAAGATTGCTGGATAGCAATCTTCAGTGATCAATGCAAAGAAAGAGAGGAAAATAATAGAATGGGAAACATTAGAGATCTCTTCAGGACAATTGGAAATACCAACAGAACATTTCATGCAAAGATGGGCACAACAAAGGACAGAAATGGTATGGACCTAACAGAAGCAGAAGATATTAATAAGAGGTGACAAGAATACACAGGAGAAACATAGATGACATGCAGCTCAGAGGGTGGGCCCAGGCAGCCGAGTGTGACCAGCCAGACAAACACAGCCAGCACAAAGGGCAGGACTGGGGTGCTGATTGAGGGGAGGCATACAAATTTGGGCAGTGCACACAACCCTTCCAGCACAGCTGAAAGAAGAATAACCTCCAAAACAAAGAGTGTAGGCAGTGAGGTACAACAAATTCTTATAAACCCCACAATGCAGAGAGTGGGCACGGTGAGCTGAAACAAATTCACACTAGCCCTGAGATGCAGGGGCCAGCCCGGAAACTGAAACAAGTGCATACCAACCCTGCAACACAGAGTGCATGGCCGGGAAGCTGAGAGAAGTGCACACAAGCCCACAACACAGAGGGTGGACCTCAGGAACTGAGTCAAGTGCACACAAACACCACGACACAGAAGGTGAGCTTAGAGAGATGAGGGAAGCCCACAAGTCACTGTGATGCAGAAGGATCCACACAAGTACCTACCTAGCAAGTTTCGGCCAGCAGCACAGGGCGGGACAGGGGAACAGAAGCACCGGTGATGATCCCAGGGACAAGTAGGGGGCTAGTGGCACTGCAGTTATGAGGGCCACTGCAGCTGACAGGGCCACTTTGAAGCAGCTGTGGAAATAGATGTGCCTAACACCTCGAAAGCTTAGAAACAAGTGCCCAAAGGCATACTGAACCCACAGACACTCCTAAACCTAGTACTGGACACTGCACTGCCCTTAAGAGAGAGGAGATCCAGCTCCATCGGCCAGAACACAAGCAAAAGCTCCGCGAATCAGGAAAACATGATAAGACAACAACTCAACCTCATCCACAGGGGCAGACTCCACAAGCAAGAACTATGACCTTGAGAATCTTTTAAAAATTATTTTTCTATTTTTTTCTCTTATAAATCACACTGTTTATTCACCCAAAATATCTCCACCTTCACACTAGACTTTAGTGGTGTTGTGAAGTTTTCCTGTTTCTTTTTCTTGTTATAAAAATTTTTTTAAAAATCATTTTAAGATTCTTTCTTCTTATAAATCACACTGCTTATTCCCAACATATTTCCACCATCACATTACCTTTTTGTGGTAGTGTGGAGTTTTCCCTATTTAAAAAAAAATAAGATTTTTTTCTTTTTTTTCTTATTAATCACACAGTTTATTTCCCCTACATATTTCCACCTCCATATTAGTCTTTTGTAGTGCTCTGGAATTTTCTTCTTTGTGTTTCTTGTCAAAGAAAAAAAGAAAGAAAAGAATTCATTTTAAGTTTTTTTCTTTTTTTTTCCTCTTTCTCCTTTTTTATGTTTTTTTTTTTTTTTTTTTTTTTAATATTCAACTGCTTTTCCTACTGTTCTTTACTGGCTGTAGCTATTCCTGAATATATATAAATCTGTTCCACATATAACTATTCATCTTTTTCTATTTGTTTCTCTTCTCTCTCTCTTTTTTAATTTTTTAAATCCTCTTCTCCACCCCTTCCTTTTCTAATCCCTTCCTGCCTTACTTTTCTCCCTCTCTTTTTTTTTAATTCTCCCCTTTTTCCCTCACTGTTTCTTGTTTCACCAAGTAAGTTAAATTGTTAAGCTCTCTATGCTATATTCCCCAGTTGGCCCTCAGCTCATGCTCAGATTTCCAGACTGAGCATTAACTGACTCTGCTTTCAGTTGGTTGATATCACCTCTGGTTTCCCTTGCTCACCAAGTCAATCTCCTGTACTCTTTTTTTTAGAATACATTGGTTATTACTGTATGTGTGGAAGTGTGTATATATGCCCCAGTATTTCTGTAATTACCTACTTGATCTCCTCCCACTAGAAGAGAAAGACAAGTCACCCCCAACAAGAAATCAACACAAACCACACAACAAACATTTCCCTCCAAGGGCAAAAATCAAAAGGAAGAAATATTACAACCCTAAAGCCTGGGAAAAGGAGACCTCAAGTGGAGCGAGCTAGAAAGAAAAAGATGAAAATACAGAGAGATGCAGCATAAATGAAAGAGAAAGGTGGAAACTCACAAGACCAAATAAACAAAGAGGAAATAAGTAATCTTTCTGAGAGAGAATTCAGAATAAGGATAATAAAGATGCTCCAAAGACTCAAAAATAGAATAGGGAAACTGCAAGAAGCATTTCACACAGTTAATACAATCACCAGGGAAATAGAATAAATAAAGGAGAAGCAAACAGAGAAGAATAACTCAATCACTGACATTAAAAATATTCTAGAAGGAATCAATAGCAGAATAACTGAGGCAGAGGAATGGATAAGTGAGCTGGAGGATAGAATGGTGGAAATAACTGATGAGAGCAGAATAAAGGGAAAGGAATGAAAAGAATTGAGGAAAGCCTCAGAGACCTTGTGGACAGTATTAAACACATGGACATTTGAGCTATAGGGGTCCCAGAGGAAGAATAAAACAAGAAAGGCACTGAGAAAGTTTTTGAAGAAATTATAGTTGAAAACTTCCCCAATACGGGAAAGGAAATAATCAATCAAGTCCAAGAAGCACAGAGAGTCCCTTACAGGTTAAACACAAGGAGAAACACATCAAGACCTATATTAATCATGCTAACACAGATTACACACAGAGAAAGAATATTAAAATCAGAGGGGAAAAGCAACAAGTAACATACAAGGGTTAACCCATACAATTAATGGCAGATCTTTCAGCAGAAAATCTACAGGCCAGAAGGGAATGGCAAAATATATTTAAAGTGCCAAAAGAGAAAAATCTACAGCCATGTTTACTATACCTGGCAAAGATATTCAAAATTGACAAAGAAATCAGAGGCTTTATGGACAAGCAGAAGTTAAGAGAATTCACCACCACAAGACAAGCCTTGCAACAAACACTAAAGGGGTTTACATAGTGAGTAAACACAAGAGGAAGGAACAACCTACAAAAGCAAACCCAAAATAATCAGGAAAATACCAACAGGAACATATGTATCAATAATCACCTTAAATGTAAGTGGATTAAATGCATCAACCAAAAGTTACTGACTGAATGGATACAAAAACAAGACCTATATATGTGCTGCCTACAGGAGATCCACTTCAGATCTAGAGACACATACAGACTGAAAGTAAAAGGGTGGGAAAAGACATTCCATGAGAATGGAAACCAAAAGAAAGGTGGAGTGGCAATCCTTATTTCACACAAAATAGACTTTAAAATAAAGAATATCATAAGAGACTACCAGGGTCCAGCCCCGGTGGATCCAGGGAATTCAAAGCAGGGATGGAGTCAGCATCCTGAGAAGAACTATTTAATTATAGATATGAAGAGAGATTAGAAAAGGGTAATGTAGTAGGAAGTATTAGTGGAGAAAAGAGGCTGAATAACTTGGTTTACGTGGAGAACCAATAAAACTCCGAGACAAGGAGTTTGCACAACCTACATAGGCCACTGGTGCCCGCTTGAATAGCGGAGGGTGCCCTGCCTTGGGCTCCCTCTTGTGTGGGTCTTAGAAGCCAGGGCAAAATTAGCAGGCTTGGCTAGCCTCCATGCTCCAGATGGGAATTCAGCCAGAACAGAAGAGAACAAGAAAAGACCACACAGGGGAAAACAGTCTTTCCAGGAACTGGTCCATTTCTTTATTTTGCAGGTCCACTTTTATACTTTTAGTTATACATAGAGATAAATGTAAGAAACAGAGTCATGCAGGGTCAGCTGCTCTGACCCTTATCTAAAGACAGTGTTCTCGGTATATCTTTGTTCTTACAAGGGTCTTATATTTGTTTACAATATCTTCTGGTCTGGAGACCAATCAACATTTTATGGCCCCACCTTACTTTCTATTGATAGAGGTTACTCGATCAGAAAACTTGTTTCCCCTTAAGATCTACTTAGTCTTAAGATAGTGATAAAGTTACATTCTTACATAGCAAGGACACAATGATTTATAACAAAGAAAGAGGAGTACAGTGATCTATAACAAAGAGAAAATTCATTAACTCAAAAGTCTAGTATTGCTGACATCAAAACTACTATATTTCTTTTTCTACATTCCAATTACATTGATTAACATACTTCCAGGTGCCTAAGGATATGGAGGCCTGGTGGCAATCATTAACTCAGCAATGAAACCCTTCACCAACATGATTTTTATTGTTAGAAAAACCCTATGCTGTATCCTCTATTGAACCTAGACTGGCAATTCTTTTCTTATATGATATTATACATGTTTCAATGCCATTCTCCCAAATCATCCCGCCCTCTCCCTCTCCCACAGAGTCTAAAAGTCTGTTCTGTACATCTGAGTCATTTTTGCTGGCAAAACCAATACAGTATTGTAAAGTAAAATAAATAAGTCAATTAAATTAAATTAAATTTATAACCAAAAAAAAAAAAAAGAAGAAGAAAAACCCTATGCTAATTAAGACTTTCAAAATACTCCAAACTCTCTGTGCTGTTTATGGTTGAGAGGTTGTAAACAATCATGTACTAGTAGCAAGAGTGTGGATAATCCTGTCACACAAGCTAGTCTGCCAGCAGAGAGGGTTTTGGACTGAAACACCCTTGTCACACCCAGGAGATTTATTAACTGGAGTCCTAGGTTAACTCCTTTACAGACAGAGGTGGTGGGGAATAGCCCCCCCATAATGTCAGAAGTATAGGTGAAAAGCATAATGCAGTAAGGCAGGAAGACTCTGATTTTGGGGGCAGATGCACGAGCAGATCCAGCCAGGCTCCCTTAAGGCCAGACTCGCCTTTGCCTGTCGGGCCCCTTAACCTCGTGACCTTTGCCACGGGCAGGACTCCTTGTGCTGGCTCCCGGCAAAAGACAAAGAGGGACACTACATGATGATGAAAGGATCAATCCAAGAGGAAGGCATAACAATTGTAAACGTCTATGCACCCAACATGGGAGCACTTCAATACATAAGGAAAACACTAACAGGCATAAGAGGAGAAATTAACAGCAACACAATACTAGTAGGGGACTTAACACCCCACTTTCACAAATGGACAGATTGTCAAAACTGAGAATCAATAAGGAAACACAAATCTTAAATAAAACATTAGACCAAATGGACCTAATTGATATCTTCATGACTTCCCATCCAAATGCAGAAGAATACACTTTCTTCTCAAGTGCACATGGAACATTCTCCAGGATAGACCACTTGGGCCACAAATCAAACCTCAGTAAATTTAAGGAAATTGAAATTTTATCAAGTATCTTCTCTGACCACAATGCTATGAAACTAGATCTCCACTACAGGGGGAAAAAAAAAAAAAGAAACGAAAAAAAAAAAAAAAAACCAGCAAAAAACACAAACTCATGGATATTAAAAAATACATTACTAAATAACAAAAAGGTTACTGATGAAATAAGAAAGGATATCTAAACATTTTTAGAAACAAATGACAATGAAAACACAATGACCTAAAACCTGTGGGACTCACTTAAAGCAATTATAAGAGGGAGGTTTATAGTGATACAATCATACCTAAAGAAGAAAGAAAAGCATTGAATAGACAACCTAACTCTACATCTAAAACAGCTGAGAAAAGAACAAAAAACCCTCACAGTCAACAGAAGGAAGGAGATCATAAAAATCAGAGAAGAAATAAATGAAAAATAAATGAAGGAAACAAGAGCAAAGATTAACAAACTAAAATCTGGTTCTTTGAGAAGATAAACAAAATTGACAAACCACTAGGAGTCATCAAGGAAAAAAAGTGAGCAAAATCAAATCAATAAAATTAGAAATTTAAAAAGAGAGGTTACAACAGATAACACAGAAAGGATACATAGACAATACACAAAGGATAGTAAGAGAATATTATAAGCAACTGTGTCTTTGCCATCTAAGATCTGTCTAGTCAAGGCTATGGTTTTTCCTGTGGTCATGTATGGATATGAGAGTTGGACTGTGAAGAAGGCTGAGCGCCGAAGAATTGATTCTTTTGAACTGTGGTGTTGGAGAAGACTCTTGAGAGTCCCTTAGACTGCAAGGAGATCCAACCAGTCCATTCTGAAGGAGATCAGCCCTGGGATTTCTTTGGAAGGAATGATGCTAAAGCTGAAACTCCAGTACTTTGGCCACCACATGCGAAGAGTTGACTCATTGAAAAAGACTCTGATGCTGGGAGGGATTGGGGGCAGGAGGAGAAGGGGACGACAGAGGATGAGATGGCTGGATGGCATCACGGACTCGATGGATGTGAGTCTGAGTGAACTCTGGGAGTTGGTGATGGACAGGGAGGCCTGGCATGCTGCGATTCATGGGGTCACAAAGAGTCGGACACGACTGAGCGACTGAACTGACTGACTGACTGATGATAATAAAATGGACATCATAGAGGAAATGGACAGATACTTAGAAAAGATTAGCCTCCCAAGATTGAACCAGGAAGAAATAGAAATTATGAACAACCCAATTACAAGCACTGAAATTGAAACTGTGATCAAAAATCTCCCAAGAAACAAAAGCCCAGGGCCAGGTGGCTTCACAGGGGAATTCTATCAAACATTTAGGGAAGAGCTAATGCCTATTTTTCTGAAACTTTTCCAAAAATTTACAGAGCAAGGAACACTTCCAAACTCATTCTATGAGGCCACAATCACCCTAATACCAAAACCAGGAAAAGACAACACGAAAAAAGAAAATTGCAGGCCAATATCACTGATGAACATAGATTCAGATATCTTCAACAAAATTTTAGCAAACAGAATCCAACAACACATTAAAAAGCTCATACACCATGATCAAGTTGGGTTTATTCCAGGTATGCAAGGATTCTTCAATTTATGCAAATCAATCAGCATGAAATATCATATCAATAAATTGAAATATAAAAACCATATGATCATCTCAATAGATGCAGTAAAAGCCTTTGAAAAAATCCGGCATCCATTTATGATAAAAATGCTTCAAAAATGGGTATAGTAGGAAGCTCCCTTAACATAGTAAAGGCCATATATGAAAAGCCCACAGCAAACATCATTCTCAATGGTGAAAAACTAAAAGCTTTCCCTCTAAGATGAGGAACAAGACAAGGATGTCCACTCTCATCATTATTATTCAACATAATTTTGAAAGTCATAGCTATGACAATTAGAGAAGAAAAAGAAAAAAAAGTAATCCAGATCGTAAAAGAAGAAGTAAAATGCTCACTGTTTCCAGATGACATGATACTATACATAGAAAATGCAAAAGAAACTATCAGAAAATTACTAGAGCTAATCAGCGAATTCAGCAAAGTCATGGGATACAGGTCAATTGCAAGAAATCCCTTGTACTCCTATAAACTAACAATGAAAAATCAGAAAGAGAAATTAAGGAATCGATACCATTCACCATTGCAACAAAAAGTATAAAATATCTAGGAATAAACCTACCTAAGGAAACAAAAGACCTGTATATGGAAAACTATAAGACAAGGAGATCCAACCAGTCCATTCTGAAGGAGATCAGCCCTGGGATTTCTTTGGAAGGAATGATGCTAAAGCTGAAACTCCAGTACTTTGGCCACCTCACGCAAAGAGTTGGCTCATTGGAAAAGACTCTGATGCTGGGAGGGATTGGGGGCAGGAGGAGAAGGGGATGACAGAGGATGAGATGGCTGGATGCATCACAGACTTGATGGATGTGAGTTTGAGTGACCTCCGGGAGTGGTGATGAACAGGGAGGCCTGGCATGCTGCGATTCATGGGGTCACAAAGAGTCGGACACGACTGAGCGACTGAACTGAACTAAACTGAATAAGACATTGATGAAAGAAATCAAAGATGACAAAAACTGATGGAGAGATATTCCATGTTCCTGGGTAGGAAGAATCAATATTGTGAACATGACTATATTACCAAAGGCAATTTATAGATTCAATACTATCCCTATCAAATTACCTATGGCTTTTTTCACAGAATTAGAACAAAAAAAAAATTCACAATTCATATGGAAACACAAAATACACCAAATAACCAAAACAATCTTGAGAGAGAAGAATGGAGCTGGAAGAATCAGCCTTCCTGACTTCAGACTATACTACAAAGCTACAGTCATTAAGACAGTATAGTATTAGTACAAAAGCAGAAATATAGACCAATGAAACAAAATAAAGAACCCAAAGATAAACCCATCACCTATGAGTACCTTATTTTTGACAAAGGAGGCAAGAATAAACAATGGGGCAAAGACAGCCCCTTAAGTGGTTCTGGGAAAACTGGGCAGCTAGATACAGAAGAATGAAATTAGATCACTACCTAATGCCATACACAAAGATAAACTCAAAATGGGTTAAATACCTAAATGTAAGACTGCTGCTGCTGCTGCTAAGTCGCGTCACTCGTGTCCGACTCTGTGACCACAGAGATGACAGCCCACCAGGCTCCCCCATCCCTGGGATTCTCCAGGCAAGAAATGTAAGACTGGAAACTATTAAACTCTTAGAGGAGAACATAGGCAGAACACTCAATGACAGAAATCAAAGCAAGATCTTCTGTGACCCACCTCCTAGAGTAATGAAAATGAAAACAAACAAACAAAACAAAACAAAACAAAAATAAACCTAATTAAGCTTAAAAGTTTTGCACAGCAAAGGAAACTACAACCAAGATGAAAAGACAACACTCTTAACGGGAGAAAATAATAGCAAGGGAAGCAACTGATCAATAATTAATTTAAAAAATATACAAGCAACTTATACAACTCCATACCAGAAAGGCAAACAACCCAATCAAGAAGTGGGAAAGGGACCTGAAGAGACAGTTCTCCAAAGAAGACATACAGATAGCTAACAATCACATGAAAAGATGCACAACATCACTCATTATCAGAGAAATGTAAATCAAAACTACAATGAGATATTACCTCACACCAGTCAGAATGGCCAAAATCAAAAAGTCTATAAACAATAAACGCTGGAGAGGGTGTGGAGAAAAGGGAACACTTTTGCATTGCTGGTGGGAATGTAAACTGATTCAACCACTATGGAAGATGGTATAGAGACTTCTTAAAAAGCTAGGAATAAAACCACCATATGACCAAGCAATCCCACTCCTAAGCATATACCCTGAGGAAATCAAAACTGAAAAAGACACGTGTACCCCAATGTTCACTTCAACACTGTTTATAATGGCTAGAACATGGAAGCAACCTAGATGTCCATCAACAGATGAAAGGACAAAGAAGCTGGTGTACATATATACAATGGAATACTATTCAGCCATAAAAAAGAACACATTTGAATCTGTTCTAATGAGGTTGATGAACCTAGAGGCCATTATACAGAGTGAAGTAAGTCAGAAAGAGAAATATAAATATTGTATACTGAAACAGATATATGGAATCTGAAGAGATGGCATTGATTAATTTATTTTCATGTCAGCAATGGAGAAACAGACATAGAGAACAGACCTATGTAGAAGGTGGGAAGAGAGGAAGAAGAAGGTGAGATTTATGGAGAGTGACATAGAAATTTACAGTACCTTGTGTAAAACAGATAGCCAATGGGAATTTGTTGTATGACTCAGGGAACTCAAACACGGGCTCTGGGACAGGCTGAAGGGTGAGGTGGGAAGGGAGATAGAAGGGAGGTGTGGGAGGGATGGGACACGGGTGTACCTATGGTTGATTCTTGTTGATGTATAACAGAAAAACCACAAAATTCTGTAAAGCAATTATCCATCAATTATAAAATTAAAAAAAAAAAGAATTAGGTTGCAAAGCAGCCTATCACTAACTTTTCTTAAGACAATTATTTTTTATTCGTAAATAAATGAATAAAAGAAACATTAAAAAAAAGAATACACAGAAGAACTCTACAAAAAATATCTCCAGATCACCTAGTCAGACATCTTGGAATTTGAAGTCAAGTGGGCCTTAGGAAGCATCACTATGAACAAAGCTAGTGGAGGTGATGGAATTCAAGTTGAGCTATTTCAACTTACCTATCAAATCCTAAAAGATGATTATGTCAAAGTGCTGCACTCAATATGCCAGCAAATGTGGAAAACTCAGCAGTGGCCACAGGACTGGAAGAGGTCAGTTTTCATTCCAATCCCAAAGAAAGGCAAAGACAAAGAATGTTCAAACTACCTCACAACTGCACTCATCTCAATGCTAGTAAAGTAATGCTCAAAATTCTCCAAGGTAGACTTCAACAGTATGTGAACCGAGAATTTCCAGATGTTCAAGCTGGATTTAGAAAAGGCAGAGGAACCAGAGATCAAATTGCCAATATACATTGGATCATAAAAAAGCAAGAGAGTTCCAGAAAAACATCCACTTCTGCTTTATTTACTACACCAAAGTCTTTGACTGTGTGGACCAAAGCAAACTTTGGAAAATTCTTAAAGAGATGGGAATATCAGACTACCTTACCTGCCTCTTGAGAAATCTGTATGCAGGTAAAAAGCAACAGTTAGAACCAGACCTGCAAATGGACTGGTTCCAAATTAGGAAAGGCGTAAGTCAAGCCTGTATATTTTCACGCTGTTTATTTAACATATTTGCAGAGCACATCATGTGAAAAGCCAGGCTGGATGAAGCACAAGCTGGAATCAAGATTGCCAGGAGAATATCAATAACCTCAGATAGGCAGATGAACCCACCCTTATGACACAAAACGAAGAGGAACTGAAGAGCCTCTTGATGAAAGTGAAAGAGGAAATCAAAAAAACTGGCTTGAAACTCAACATTCAAAAAACAAATATGGTGTCCGTTCCCATTCCTTCATGTCAAATAGATGAGGAAATAATGGAAACAGTGACAGACTTTATTTTCTTGTGCTCCAAAATCACTGCAGATGGTGATGACTGCAGCCATGAAATTAAAAGATGCTTGTCCCTTAGAAGAAAATCTATGACAAATCCAGACAGCGTATTAGAAAGCAGAGACATTGCTCTGCCAACAAAGTCTGTCTATTCGAAGCTATGGTTTTTCCAGTAGTCATGTATGAATGTGAGAGTTGAACCATAAAGAAGGCTGAGTGCTGAAGAATTGATGCCTTTGAAATATAGTGAGAGAAGACTCTTAAGAGTCCCTCAGACTGTAAAGATATCAAACCAGTCAATTCTAAAGGAAATTAACCTGAATATTCATTGGAATGACTGATGCTAAATCAGCTTCAGCTTTGAAGCTCCAATACTTTGACCCCCTGATTGGAAGAACCAACTCATTGTAAAAGACCTTGATGCTGGGAAAGTCTGAAGGCAGGAGGAGAAGGGGATGACAGGATGAGATGGTTGGATGGCATCACCAAGTTGATGGACATAAGTTTGAACAAGTGCCAGGAGTTGTTGATGGACAGGAAAACATGTCATGCTGCAGTCCATGGCGGGGGAGTCGGACATGACTTAGCGACTGAACTGAACTTGAGTCTTCTTTTACCTTTGGACTTAGATTGGAGTTTACATTATTTTCAGCTAGATCTCTAGTTTGTAAATTGCAGTCTAGGACTTCTCAGTCTCCATAATTGTGTGAGCCAGTTCCTTACAATAAAACTCTCTCAGCTTCTGTCTCTATCTCTGTCACCACTTCTTTCTTCATCATGTGAGGCCATAGCAAAAGGTTACTGTCTTCAAGTAAGGAGGAAAACCCTCACCAGGAGACATAACTGACTGGCATCTCAATCTTGGAATTCCCTATCTCCAAAACTGTGACAAGTACAGGTTTACTGTTTAAGCCTGCTATCTGTGGTATCTTGATATGATGACTTCCTGAACAGACTAAGACACTTAGGCACATGTCATTCCTGATTTAATAATTTATTAAGGGTGGAATGTGTATCTGTGCACTGAGCACATTCATTTCTACATAGTGAGATACCAGTAGCTAATTTTTGTATCTGGAGATAGTCAAAAGAAACTAAAATGATATATGTTACCTTTATAATTTTCACTTTTTGAGACATTGTTTTTCAGTGCTGTTTTAAAGATTCCACTTTAATACTTTTCAGAATTTACATTCACAATTAAGTCTGATCAAAAGCTTTACCTTAAAATATAGAATCAAATGAATGAATCAGAATTATTTATGATCAGTATATCCATGTTACACAAGCACATGATTCTAAACTACAAAATTATACTTAATAAATTCACTCTCTTAATTTATTAAATATCTGAAAAAAAGAAACAAAACCAATTAACCTATTGACATTTTTACAAATTTTTAAAGGTGACAGTTTCTTTGTAAAATGTTAATTACCATGAAAATGAATCTCTTCAGAAACAGTAAATTAGAAATCTACACATTTAGCTTAGAATTTACATTGAAAGATCAGTTGAATGAAAATGAAACAACAAATATAGGTAGTTTCTACATAAGACAATCAATATTGTATCCTAAACACAGAAAACATATATTATGTCAACTATTGATAAGAAATTACAGTGGCATATTCTATGCATTAAACAATCAGAACTGACATAAAAAGTCAATTATTTCCAGTCAATTATGTAAAGATAGAAACAGAAAAAAAATTGAAAATAAAAAACCCAGGCAGTTTGAGAGGCTGATATAACGTGAAACCATAGCTGTGACTGAGGATATATGTATATGTCTAGAAGACTAATGTATTTCACACAAATATACAATGAAATATTTTTACTTTCAGAGGTACAGAAATAATAAGCTTAGATTTGGAATCAAACTGGTGATATTCAAAAGTAACTGGGATGGGGACTTCCCTGGTGGTTCAGGGGTTAAGACTTCACCTTCCAATACAGGGCATGAAGGTTCAATTCCTGGCTGGGGAGCCAAGATCCCACATGCCTCAGAGTCAAAAAATCAAAACAAAGCAGAAGCAATATTGTAACAAATTCAATAAAGACTTTAAAATGGTCCACATCAAAAAACCTAAATAAAAAAGTAATTAGGATGTTGTATTTTATTTCAATCTGAAACTTTCACCCTAAGGCAGTGTTTTTCAGTGCTGTTTTAGAGAATAGGTAACTTTTTTAAACAAGGAATCACAAATGCTTCTTAAACACAGTTTGAAAAGAATTGCTTGAAGATATAAACGAATGTAGAGAGTAAGTGTACATCTGGTGACTGCCATGGGTAAAAGTATTCTTGTCCTTTTCTGTGAAAAAAAAAATTTTTTTTAATTCTGTTTCTTAATCTCCATATTCTGTTTATAACATTAGGACAAACCATTATCTGTATTCTGAAGTTGAGAGGACTAAGTAAAACAACGCATACCTCTTTAGTAAAACACCTAGGATAGAAAAAGTACTAAGGAAATATTTGCTTCTGTTGAAAAAAGGAAAAGAAAAATGAACAGGTACATAGGGAATGGTAAAAACAAGAATTCACTGAATTTCAAGTAGATTTAAGGGAATTGTGAGTAAATTGTAATTAATCAGTAACTGTTATTACTTTGATATTTTTTAAAATAATTAATACAATGCAACCAGAATATTGTTGATCCTACATAGCTATAACATAGCCATAAAGCTTCAACTTATTGCATGAATTTTAACAACTAAAGATATCTGCAGAGAGAATAGAGTCTCAAAACATTCTAGGACTTCTGTTTCATCAAATTCATTGGAAACAGAGAAACAGAGGAAAGCTATCTATTTAAATATATTAACCTTATTATGTCATGTCTTTTTTTAATTGTTCTGTTACTTGATATAAGGCTAATTCATAATTTATTTGTGATAAGAGTTCTGTTATTTTTAAATTGGACCTTTTGTTAGAATAAAGCAAAAAACAAAACAAAACCAAAAAACCTTCCTATTTTATTAAATGTGTTCTCCACTTTCCTGAAATAAATTTGTAAATTTCTAATGCTATTTCTTCTGAAGGTTGAATATTTACTCCTTAAAAAGGAGTTGCTTGAAAAAGAGGTGATTTTATAATTGTGCTTGTGTGTATGTATGTGTGGATATATATATATATATATAAGTGATATATATATATATATATATATATATATATATATATACATAAAAGCAAATGCTGAATATTTTTCCATCTTAAAACCAAGGGAATAGAATCTTTAAGGATAAAGAGTTTAATCACATGAAGGAATTAAATTATTTAGACCTCTAGGGACCTATTGATTTAAGTTGTCTTTTCATCTCTTTGAAAGACAGACATCAGCATTCTCTTAACAAAGATTGTTTGACAGAGAAAATTTATATCCAGAGTGAAACCTAAACTTAAAACTATGAGGGATCAATCACACATTGCACCATTTCTCCTAGGCCATGCACTGGGAATTATTGAATTTTTTTTTTTTTTAAGAATATGAAGATTTAAAAGACAAAAACCACAACTAGTGTTGAAATTCTCAATATGTTTTTACAGAAAAGTCCCCCAAACTTCAAAACTTCCCTAAGTTTGCCACATGCCTCTGAACCAAAAGTTCATCTTGAAAAAATTATATATGGATATATGCATGTATGTATGTATCTATCCATCCAGCATCTATTTTATATATATATATATATATATATATATATATATATATATATATGCTGCTACTGCTGCTAAGTCAATTCAGTCGTGTCTGACTCTGTATGACCCCATAGACGGCAGCCCACCAGGCTCCCCTGTCCCTGGGATTCTCCAGGCAAGAGTATAGAGTGGGTTACCATTTCCTTCTCCAATGCATGAAAGTGAAAAGTGAAAGTGAAGTTGATCAGTCGTGTCCGACTCTTAGCGACCCCATAGACTGCAGCCTACCAGGCTCCTCCATCCATGGGATTTTCCAGGCGAGTACTGGAGTGGGGTGCCACCGCCTTCTACATATATATATATACATATATATATATATATACACACACATATATATATATATACACATATATATATATACACACATATATATGTATAAAATGAAGATATTTAATTTTGAGGATTTTTATTGATATTGCTAATGAATTTTTAATGTAAAACTGTATACTTGTTGCCTAATAAAAATCGTAATTTTTACTTGCTAGGCTATTAGTGTCACAAAATTTAGAGGAATATTTTGCAGTCAATTTTTCTTATTGATATTCATCTTCCAGAATCACTTCACTTGATGCTCAATAAATATTTTTCAAATGCCTATTACATCCCCTAAGTCACTTCAGTCATGTCCGACTCTGTGTGACCCCATAGACCACAGCCCACCAGGCTCCCCCGTCAGTGGGACTCTCCAGACAAGAACACTGGAGTGGGTTGCCATTTCCTTCTCCAATGCATGAAAGTGAAAAGTGAAAGTGAAGTCGCTCAGTTGTGTCTAACTCATAGCGACCCCATGGAATGAAGCTTACCAGGCTCCTCCATCCATGGGATTGTCCAGGCAAGAGTACTGGAGTGGGTTGCCATTGCCTTCTCTGTTACATCCCCACAGTCTGTTAAATAAAGAGTATGTGAGTGTTGACTAGGAGACAAATGTTGACCAGGACATTCTTTTTATCTTAAAGGGTTTATACTGTAATAGGAAAGACAAGTATCAATCAGATAATTGAGATGCATGTACAATTTCAATATCTGATTCCTTATAAAGGAACTATGGGCTTCCCCAGTGACTCAGAAGTAAAGAATCTCCAGCAATGCAGGAGATGCGGGCTTGATCCTTGGGTCAGGAAGATCCCCTGGAGGAGGGCAAAGCAACCCAATCTAGTATTCTTTGCTGGAGGATCCCATGGAAAGAGAAACCTGGTGGGCTACAGTCCACAGGGTCACAAAGAATGTAACACGAAGTGAGTCAGCACACATACACACAAAGGAACTGTAAGATTCTGTAAGAAACTATAAAGTAATACTTGAAAACATCTTGATTTGACTGAATGAAAGATCAAGGTTTGGTTTTGGTTTTGGATGTGAATCTGAGCAACTTTTGAGACATTTACTAGCAGAGAGCAAATAGGAACTTCAGTATGTATGTCTAGATCTCAAAGGAGAGTTCAAGAATAGAATTATAAATTTGAGAGTTACCTGTATGTAGATTGGAATTAAAGTTGTGAAAGAGAAGGAATCGCCAAGAGTGACAACATGCTGCTGCTGCTGCTGCTAAGCCGCTTCAGTGGTGTCCGACTCTGTGCGACCCCATAGGCGGCAGCCCACCAGGCTCCTCCGTCCATGGGATTTTCCAGGCAAGAGTACTAAAGGTCAAAGTACAGAGGGAACAAGTAACTACTCTATTTATTCATTTATTTTTAGTATGATAGAAAAGAATGAAACTCTAAAGGGGTTCAAGGGTTATTGGCCATTGAGGTGGAAGATAAGATGGGGAATAGGGTACCTGGAGTTCACAACTACAGTTCTGCGATAGATAATTTAAAATAAATGCCAAGTCTTTGCCTAAGGTTTTTCTACTTCAAGTATAATGTAAAATCAATCAGAAGCAGACATAACAATAACAATGAGAGGAATCATGGTTGTAAATTAGCTGCTGGTGCTGCTGCTAAGTTGCTTCAGTCATGTCCAACTCTGTGCGACCACATAGATGGCAGCCCACCAGCCTCCTCCCTCCCTGGGATTCTCCAGGCAAGAACACTGGAGTGGGTCGCCATTTCCTTCTCCAGTGCATGAAAGTGAAAAGTGAAAGTGAAGTCGTTCATTTGTGTGCGACTCTTAGCGACCCCATGGACTGCAGCCTACCAGGCTCCTCCGTCCGTGGGATTTTCCAGGCAAGAGTACTGGAGTGGGGTGCCATTGCCTTCTCTGGTAAATTAGCTAAAAGAGATAATTAACAAGATACAATAATCTTAGATACAGAGTTCATTTTGTTAGCATATGGATCGGTACAAACCATGTATTTGTGGAATCACAAATTTTGGATCAAGGAAAATATTTTCAATAATCATACTACTATGCATGCTCATACACCTTCAGTGATGTCTTCTTAAACTCCATAAAAATGTATAAGTTCACACTTCAAATGTAAGATTTAAAGAAAAAAATGTTATTTAAAAATATAATGTGATCACTTCCATATTGCTACATTTTGAGAACTCATTGCTTTTAACCTCCTAGCAGACAACTCAAGCAAAAATAGAAATTAAATCTCCTGAGATTTATCTATACATTTTTCTATGAAAATGTACATTAGCTTAACCTTCAAAATTACTTGTCAATCATGTACATAAAAGGAAATAATTTGTTTTTAAAGCACTGCTTTTTTATGCTTGGAAAATATAAGGCTGATAAAATGAGAAAGCATAAAAACACTGTGCTCCTGTAAGAAGTCATCCATTAAAGAGCTGTTTTAGATTGAATAATAAATAGATACTAATTGTTTTAACATAAAATTTCCAAGAGAGCCAATTATCAAATTATTCCTCTTAAATAGTGCAGTAGATATACAATATGCTATATGTGATTTTTAAAGTTTGGTTTGGTATGATTTGGGTTACAAATTTAACCGTGTTTTAACTTCCATGATCAAATCTCAAAGCTAGCTGATTTAGATTACAAATATATAGCTTTAATGTTACATTTGAAAAATCTGGAGAATATACAAAAATGAAACAGCTAAATGTATTACAAAATGTTTACAAAAAGCATACAGATCTCAAGTACATACATATAATTTAAAATTAGAAGTATTCCAAAAATATAATGACCTATCTTAGATAAAAGTGGAGTATGAATGGTAGGGTTTGTCCATTAATCCATCCATGTATTTAGAAGAAATTTAAAAAGGAAATGAGTTCAAATTATAAAATAATTTTAAGTATATAAAACCAAAATGACATGTAACAATTTTTTAAACGAGTTTCCCTAATCCCCTACTGGGAGAGTAGCAAAATTCATTCCTGGGGATGAATTGACTTTAATTAACTTTGTTTATTACACTTTCATTACTTAACAAAGTAGTCTCATGTCTTTGCAATAATTTCAGTTTTACTACACTTTTAATGACCAAGACATACATCCAGAGTCCCTCAAAGCACATTCAGAAATCTAATTCATGATGTATAAGATAATTTGCACAATCAATGTGGGACAAAAGAAATACTTGCTTAAAATGTAAGCCCTCAGATCCTCATCACTAAGGAAATTTGCCTGCTGGAGAGATGCATTTTGACTTCACTTATCAAGGTTTTCTTTTCTTTTCTTTTTTTTTTACTGTAATAACACTTGCAATTGCACTAGGGTGACAGTCAAATTTAATTCCTAAAGAAGATGAACAGGCCTTTAAGTGGCAATGCCTCTGAAGCTAGAGTTTATGCAGTTTTACAGTTGAATGCAAAGCATTACATAAGGATATTCCCCATTGCCAAAAGTTGCCTCACAGCAAATAATCCTAAAGACTAAGCACAGGTTCCACTCCTCTGCCCTCTCTTGGGCAATAGAGGACACACTTTCTCTCTTGAATCGGGAACCAAGGATACAGGAATGAAACACCCGGAGATGAGGACACTCAATATGGATTCTCTATTAGAACTTACTGTACCCTGCTTCTCAGATAGGCACATTCTAGCTACATGACCTTTCCCAATCCAATGACAGAGCCCTGTATAGTTCACTAAAACTAGATTCAGACCATGAATATCAATATTATTAATTAAGCATATTGAAAACCTAGTATCAGCCTTCCCTGAAACTTTCCTTGGAATCATGGGTGAAAAAGAAAAATAAAATTATTAGTCAATTGTCTAGGTGTCCATACTGTATCAGTACATTTCTGACTCTAACAAATCAGTTCAGGCTAATGTTAGACTATATAGCACATAATTTATTTGCTGTTTCCTAATTTGTATCTCCTTAGATAATCAGATATTGAATAAGGTATTTAGCTTGGATATCTTGATATTATAAACTACTTTTTTTGTACATTACACATAGATAGAGATATACTACTGTATGCTATCATTGTCACCAGATGATGGAGCCTTTAGATTTATTTAAGTAAGTCTTTTGTCTTATTGGCAATTGTCCTAAATTCAAATAAAAATCAGATAAAAGAATTGTTTTTGTTTCATTTTCTTTTTGGTGATCTTGGTAGAGCAATATGCAGCATTCACAAGTGTGTCATCATCCTATTTGCTCTTTAACTTGTTTTGGTTGTAATTCATCTGATTTGGCTCTTTTATGTTTTATTTTTTCCCTTATAATTAGAGAATTACACTTTTACACTTATATTTTTACCTCTTTGAAAGAAGATTTAGGATATATTTTATATCACATATAATAGAGTTCTCTCCCAATTCTCCACTCTTCACTATTATTTTTGTGTGTGTGGAACAAGGCTAAAGTAGCATGGGTTTGTTTTACTGAAATTATTTCAAATATCTCCCAGCATGCTAAAGTTGGCAATATACATTTGTGCTTTAATTAAGTCAATGTTGTTTTGGGGTTTCCCTGGTGACTCAGATGGTAAGGAGTCAACCAGCAATGCAGGAGACCCAGGTTCAATCCCTGGGTTGGGAAGATACCCTGGAGAAGGAAATGGCAACCCACGCCAGTATTCTTGCTTGAAGAATCCCATGGACAGTGGAGCCTGGCAGGCTACAGTTCATGGGGTCACAAAGAGTTAGACATGACTGAGCAACTAACACTTTGTTTTCATTTAGTAAATGAAATGATATTTGATTTCTTGTGTTATCTCTTTAGTAGTTTAATTCCCTAAGGTTACTGGATATCTACTTTTTGGAAGATATTTTATAGTAGAGAAAATGACAGACACAAATGTGTAGAGGTGTAAAATGGTATGGTTAACACCAACTCAGGAAGCTATAGAAAGCTGCGTATTTTAAGCTTAAACTGTGATGTGGGAAATCATGCTTGTGTTTAATTACAATCAGAGTCACTGAAATGTTTTAATCAATGAGTGTGGAGTATAGGTTTCCTGGGAAGTACAAAATGATGAACACAGTTTATTCACTCATGCTTGAATATGTGATAGCAAACGACATAACATACATGACATTTGAAACTGAGGATTCTGAGTGAGAAAGGACTTTTCCTTTTTACTTATTTTTTCTTTTAATGTTCTTGTGCCACTACGGAAAATCAAGCCTTTTATCCCTTAGATTGAAATGTCCATAGTTCTCCGTTCTCGTGTATGCTCTCTTTGCTGTGTAAGTTTGCATTTCCTCCTTTGGAAGACAGAGTGTATTCCTTTGTCTTTTGCCTCCAGGCATGGCTATTTGACTCACTGTTGCCTATAAAACATATGTGAAAGTGAAGTGTGCCCATTTAGAGTCTACAATCTTGCACCTATGCCGTTTCCATGAGTAGCAGATGCCCTTGCTAGCCTATTGATATTAATGACTCAGCAGCCAACCCAGACCCATCTATTCTGTAGAGATTTTAAGTCAGCTGAGTCAGTACAACCTCTAATTGATCCATAGACACGTTAAAAATGTATGTTATGCGGGTATTTAAATGAGAGTTTGTTTATTTTCTTGTTATGCAGCAAAGTTGATGAGTATATATGTATTCATATATGTATATATATTCTTAATATTTAATTTCTTCCTCACAAAGCCCTATCATTTTTCAATATTAAGAGTCTAAAAAGGATAGATTGAACGGTAGAGAAGTTAAAGGTAGGTAGCTCTGCAGATGCCAGGTGGTTGTTATAAATGTTGAATCAAAATTACTCCATGAGAAAATATATTTAAAATATTTGCTTTGTGTCTGTTCTTTCTTTTCCGTACAAAGACAGGACTGATCTTATCAAAACAAACAAAAAATGTGTTTAAAATGAACTTATTTACAAAACAGACTTAGAGAATGAATTTATTGTTCCCTGTTGAGAAGCATGAGAGAAAGGAATAGTTAGGGAGTTTGGGGTGGACTTTCCTGGTGGCTCAGATGGTAAAGCGTTTGTCTACAATGTGAGAGACCTGGATTCGATCCCTGGGTTGGGAAGATTCCCTGGAGAAGGAAATGGCAACCCACTCCAGTACTTTTGCCTAGAAAATCCCATGGGCGGAGGAGCCTGGTGCAGGCTACTGTCCATGGGGTTGACAGGAGTCAGTCACGACTGAGCGACTTCACTTTCACTTTGGGATAGACATGTACACACTGGTCTGTTAGTATTTAAAAGAGATAACCAACAAGGACCTACTGCATAGCATAGGGAACTCTGCTCAACACTATGCGGAAGCCTAGATGGGAGGAAGTTTCGGGCAGAATGTGTGCATGTATATGTATGGCCAAATTCCATTGCTGTCCACCTGAAACTATCACAACATTGTAAATTAGCTATACCCCAATATGAAATAAAAAGTTAAAAAAAAAAGTGTTAGCCAACCCCTGCCTCGGTAAATGTGTTTATTGTAATCAAAATGAAATCTCAAACTTTTTAAAAGGCCACTCTGTACGACCTAACCCATGTTCTCTCCTCAAGCCTTATCTTAACCTATACTCTCACATTCATTATTTGTCCAGCCACATTTATCTCATTGAAATCTATCAAAAATTATAATTGTGTATCCCTTCCTACTACACATTTTGCACTTCCCCCACCCTGCCTGAACAACTTTATTTTTCTAGATTTTACTAAGATCTTTAAGCCATCACATGGTTCACTCCATTTATCATTTAGTTCTTGGCTCAAGGGCCATTCAGCATAAAGTTCTTGACTAGAACATCTAATATCAACCCTCTCCTCTGAGCCACTATCTCCCATGACCTAGTTTTATTGTCTTGTTAGCCCTTGTCATTCTCTGACAATTATTCATTTGATTACTTATTGCTGTTCTCTCACTGGTATGTAAATTTTGAAAGTACAGCCTTTAGTTATGTGTTTGTACTCACAGCTGTAACTATAAAGCTTAAAACTGCCAAATATAAAACAAATGCTCAAAAAAAATTACACTAGGGAGCAGAGATGCTGGAAAAGTTTAATTGATGATGTGCATATTATAATCCCGTTTTTAGTCACATTGGTGAACAAGGTTCAAACAGGTAGAAAAACTATCTTTGTCACCCAAATAGTTATGGCAGAAATTATAACCCACATAGATTTGACTCCACCTATGGGTGATTGTATTTCCATCAATATTGCACGTGATAATTCCATGAACACTGAATAGGCTTGTTAGGATACACAAGGTCAGATGTCTATGCTTCTCATTTCTTGGCAGTAGATGAAGATTTCAAAACTTTTTGTTGAGAGTCATTTCTTTTTCTCCCATAAGGTGACTTATTCACATGGATGAAATCTATAAGCATCTCAGTAAATATAAAAGTTTCAATTGCATTTAATGCAGCTAAAAATTTACATTTCATGTAACTATTCATTTTACAATTAATACAACATAATGAAGAGATAAATATTTCAGGAGCTTCAAAATATCTAGTTATGTCATTTTCAAGAATTGGTATGCCATTCATTTAGATGAACCTAAGGCATTCAGTGCAAGAATGAAAGATTGAAATTTGTCTCATCGTGTTTTCTTTTACACCTGTATTTGGACTCTGTCACCAGGTGTCTCATCAAGTTGTCTTAAGTACAGCAATTAGAATCAGTCTGGGTTTTGGATTTTTTAAGAATAAAAGGTCAAAGTAGACAGATCATTTAGAATTATAAGTATGGCTTATCAGACTAGCCAGTTTGTCTTCTTTTATTTTCAATTAAAAAATTAAATTAGAAAAAGTTTTAATGACACTGAAAGTGAATTCGCTCAGTCGTGTCCAACTCTTTGCGACCCCATGGACTGTAGCCTACCAGGCTCCTCTGTCCATGGGATTTTCCAGGCAATTGTACTGGAGTGGACTGCCATTTCCTTCTCCAAATGACACTGAAGGAAAGTATCAAATGCATGTTGGTTACCTGCTCTCTTTCATGAGCAAATAGATCTTCCTCTGTTAACTAAATGGTCTGCTCATTGTTCTTCCTTCTCTTTGAATACTTATTCCATTTCTAGTTCAGGAACTCATTCATTTTAGCTCACATTCTATCCTGACTAAACTTCAGTTCAGTTCAGTCGCTCAGTCATGTCCGACTCTTTGCAACCACATGAATCGCAGCACGCCAGGCCTCCCTGTTCACCACCATCTCCCGGAGTTCACTCAGACTCACATCCATCGAGTCCGTGATGCCATCCAGCTATCTCATCCTCTGTCATCCCCTTCTCCTCCTGCCCCCAATCCATCCCAGCATCAGAGTTTTTTCCAATGAATCAACTCTTCGCATGAGGTGGCCAAAGTACTGGAGTGTCAGCTTTAGCATCATTCCTTCCAAAGAAATCCCAGGGTTGATCTCCCTTAGGCTCCAGTAAATGTATTAGGCTTCAGAGAATTTTTATTTGTGCATTTATCTGCTTCTTAATATCAAATCTCATTCTTAACCCACCATCACTACATTGCTAAACTTAGATTGACATCACTCTAAAACATTTATTTTTTACATCTGTTCTTTCTCCTGATTAATTTATCTTATTAGTGATGCTTTAAATTCTTTATCTGGTAAATTTATTTCTCTTTCAGTATTCGTTTTTTCCGGAGTTTTGTTTTTTTTCTTACTTATTCAATTGAGACTAATTTGACCAGTAACCTATTGCATCTTGAAAGTGTTCCTTATATGTGAATTTACTTACACAGTTAGTGTGTGCCTATTGTCTTTGATGGAATTGCTGGATTTGATGTGAACAGAAGCTATGTCTTTCATGAGGGGATTCTGGCAGTTATCACCTTGATAGGAAATGGGGTAGAAGATGGTGCGTCTAGGGCCAGAGCAAGGCAGATGGTGTGGCATCTCCTTTCTTCAGTGCTCATTACCTTCCTATCAGGGGTGATGTTGAATCCCAAGGTGATGGAGCTGAAGCCCCAAGTGTCTACAGCCAGCGGTCTATGTTCCCTTTAAGTGTGTGCTCTTCCCTCTCCCAGCTCTGATGCCTTTGCTCCAGAGGTTGGAGCCCTCAGCTCGTGATAGGGTACAGACTGTGGCAGGCCAATTAGAGATAGAGGTCTGGGCTGTTTCCAACATGTAGCCTTCGCAAGTGTCAGCGATGGCGGCCCCCATTGCATCTGAGTCTCTCTTGCCCCTCTAGGTGATCACTTCCCCAAGCTTAGCCCCGCCCCCTCCCCCTTTCTGCTGTAGAGCTGTGTCACAATGTAGGCAGGGCCCTCCTGGGCTCTCAGCATGCACTCGGACATGGGTTGGGGCTGTCTCGGCCTCTGTCAGAGATTGGAGACCACCCCATGCTGTGCTCCCTGTGTGAACTCCATCAGTGGCTGTCCGTGCCCACTCAGATGCTGCTTATGCCAGTCAGAGTTGCCTCTGTGTCCGGGGACCAGGCACTCTCCCTGCTTGAGGTAGCCCTTGCTCAGTGATGAGCTGTGACAGGAAGCAAGTGGAGCTAGAGTGTTCACTTGACTCAGGCTGGATCATGTGTTGAAGTGGCAACAGAAAAGGGGGCAGCTCCCTGTGAGTTTTCAGTCTATCTTTTCTGCCCTGCCTCGAGAGCCCACCAACACCCACATACTCCTCTCAAGCAGAGTCCAGGCTTCTACAGCCCTCCTGTTGGCCCCAGTGACCCACCACCCAACTGGAGCTGAGGGGTGGGGGGTGATCTCCTCTCTTTTGGACCTCAGGACAAGGGTGCCCCAGTATGGGACTCTAATTGCTCACTCTGAGGGTGGAAGCCCAGCCCTTTACTTTCTCTTTTCCTGAGTCACCTTTCCTGGGGCACAGGTCCCAGTCTGATCCTTTCTCTCCCCTTCCTACTTTTTCCACGTGAATATACCTTATAGCTTTGTTTGTAAATGGAGTCTTTCTGTCAGTTTCCACCTTGTTATTTCCCATGTAGAGGTATTTTTGAATTGTTTGTGAGGGGAGGCGCCCTCCTCCTACTCCACTATCTTCATCAATCCCCTCCATTTGTCATTTATCAAAAGAATAACAGTTGTAGCAATGAGTGTGGCTAAACGCTTTCTAGGAAAACTATATTAGAAAAGACTGTGACCATGAAGTGATGTGCTCAGTCGTGTCCAGCTCTTTGCAATCCATGGACTAGCCTATCAGGTTCCTCTGTCCATGGGATTTAGGGGCTCACCAAACTGGCCATTCCATCTAGGAAAAAAACCAATAATTTGTGTTTATTTTGGATGTACAAGAAAGGCACTTACTACTACGTGAATCAATATCTTTTAAATATATTAATATTGGTTGCAGTATACTCTTTAAATAAGTGTTATTTGTTATGTACTAAGAGGAAAATATAACGATGTTTTCACATACCCAAGTAAGATTTGAGTTCAGGAATACATACTATCTTTTAGGGTAAATTAAACTTTCTTGCCTCTCTTTTCTATAATATTAAACAAAATTACTTGGAATTTATAATTTTAAGACTAATTTAGTATCTTAGGTGTCTCAACTACTAGAATAACATTCCAACATTTTATACGAATCTCCTATAGTCAGAAAATAGATATCAAATGTCATTCATGAATCTGAGGTTAACGAAGCCCTAGTAATTCCTATTATAGGTATTGATTTCCAAATTAACTAGGAAAGATGATAATTTATTTGTTATGTGAAAGTATCTCATTATCTGACTTCTGATCAAATTGAAAAATAAGCTGAATTTCAAATATCATTAATATCTTGTAATGCACAAAAGTGATTGCAGCTTTCACTGTGAAGAGATATATTTCTGAAGCACCACTATAATTTAATCATGTATTAATATCGGACTGATATCCATCTGCTACATTAGTGCCTTAATCCAGTGCTTTTAAATGTGTATTTTACCACCTTTATAATGTGGAAACCTTCTTTAGAGCTTAAGCTCAATCTTCTGTTATAAAGTCACACTACAGTCATCACTTGAGTGGACTTAAGATGTTTTTCCCATTCTCGTATGGCTGCTGTGACTTATAATGCCCTTGCTCAGAGCAAAAATAAGCCTGTCAGATCTGTTTATAAATTTACTAGTTGATAGCCTCTTTTAGGACGAATAGACGTTATCTACATTGAACTAATTATCCAAACACAAACACACTTTATCTACATTCAGAACAGATTGTTTCTGGATTGAAGTAGTGCCCTTCTGACCCACTTGCATTGATTCCCACTAGTTTTACTGAGAATAATTGAATCATTTTGCCCTCCTTTTCTCTTTCTCATGCAAAGATTTTTTTTTCCCCTTGCTTAACAGTGTAAATGCCAATTGTTTCAGAGTCATTATTACTGGTTAAGAAAAGGCAGCTAGATAAAACATATTTAAATTTTAAGAAATGAAAATGCATTCTAATATTCAAAGGTGCTGCTATTTAGGAGCAAGTAAATTAAGAAAAAAACAAGATGTTATTCACATATCCAATTTTTTAAAAACAAAGGTGTGGTGAAATAAGTACTTCCACATCTTGTTGTTGAGAATGAACAGTAATATTGTGTTTAAGAGAGCAATTTATATGTATATCAGTCAAAAAATATAATATACATAATCACTGACCCAGCATTTCCTTCTAGGATTTTATCCTAAAAAAAATAATCAGGTGTATACAAAATATGTTTTTATAAAATGCTTCATTGGAGCATTGCTTATATTAGAAAAAAGAAAAAAAGAAAGAAAGAACACTTATTATAGAATTGTTTACAAAAATCATGTTCAGTATTGTATTATTTATATAAACAGATGTAATAATCCTATCTATGGAAATATAAGTAGGCATTAAAAAGAATGAACTTTTTGAATGATAAAGATTTCTATTAGAACTCAAATTACAAAATAATTGTCAGAATAATATATATAGTATTACTTTTGGGGACAAGAATGAACTGGAGATTTTTTGTTTAGTTTTTTATAAATAGACCTTAGTATTTAATATTGTATTTTGTCATATAATTTTAGATTTTTTACAGTGAACAAATACCAGTTCAGAATTTTAACAAAACAATTTAAAAAATAAAATAAGGTTTGTTTATTAGGTTGGTGAAATATAATTGCAGTATCCGACCGTTAATTTTAAATTATTATAACTGGGTTCAAACACATTTTTGTTAACCAAATTGGGAACCATTAGGTGATGCTTCTGTTAGGTCCATACCATTTCTGTCCTTTACTGTGCCCCATATTTGCATGAAATATTCCCTTGGTATCTCTAATTTTCTCAAAAAGACCTCTAGTCTTTCCCATTCTATTGTTTTCCTCTATATCTTTGCATTGTTCACATAAGAAGGCTTTCTCCTCACCTTGATATTCTTTGGAACTCTGCATTCAGATAGATATATCTTTCCTTTTTTCCTTTGCCATCCACTTTTCTTCTTTTCTCAGCTATTTGTAAGGCCTTCTCAGACAAACATTTTGCCTTTATCAATTTATTTTTCTTGGGATGGTTTTGATCAGTCTCCTGTACAATGTTACAAACCTCCATCCATAGTTCTTCAGGCACTCTTTCTATCAGATCTAATCCCTTGAATCTATTTGTCACTTCCACTGTATAATAGAAAAGGATTTGATTTAGGTCATATCTGAATGGCTTAGTGGTTTTCCCTACTTTCTTCAATTTAAGTCTGAATTTTGCAATAAGGAGTTCATGAACTGAGTCACAGTCAGCTCCCAGTCTTGTTATTGGCTGACTGTGTAGAGTTTTTCCACCTTCAGCTGAAAAGACTATCTCAGTCTGATTTTGGTGTTTACCATCTGGTTATGCCCATGTGTAGACTCGTCTCTTGTGTGTTGTTGGAAGAGTTTGTTTGCTCTGACCAGTACGTTCTCTTGGCAAACTACTGTTAGCCTTTGCCCTGCTTCATTTTGTACTCCAAGGTCAAACTTGCCTATTACTCCAGATATCTCTTAATTTCCTACTTTTGCATTCCACTCCCCTAAGATAAAAGGACATATTTTTGGTGTTAGTTTTAGAAGGTTTTGTAGGTCTTCATAGAATCGTTCAACTTCAACTTCTTGGGCATTAGTGGTTGGAGCATAGACTTGGATTACGGTGATATTGAATGGTTTGCTGTGGAAACAAACTGAGATCATTCTGTCGTTTTTGAGACTGCACCTAAGTAGTGAATTCTGGACTCGTTTGTTGACTATGAGGGCTACTCCATTTCTACTAAGAAATTCTTGCCCAAAGTAGTAGATATAATGATCATCTGAATTAAATTTGCCCATCCCAGTCCATTTTAGTTCACTGATTCCTGAAATGCTGATGCTCACTCTTGTAATCTCCTGTTTGACCACTTCCAATTTACCTTGATTTATGGACCTGACATTCCAGGTTCCTATGCAGTATTGTACTTTACAGCACTGGACTTTACTTTCACCACAAGACACATCCACAACTGGGCATTGTTTCCACTTTGCCTCAGCATCTTCATTCCTTCTGGAGCTATTTTCCACTGTTCTCCAGTAGCATATTTGGCACCTACTAACCTGGCTAGTTCTTCTTCCAGTGTCATATTTTTTTGCCTTTTTATACTGATCATAGGGTTCTCAAGGCAAGAATTCTGAAGTGGTTTGTCATACTGTTTCTGTCCTTTACTCAGCACAATAAAGAAGAAGCAGTATGGAACAGAAGCAGAAGATATTAAGAAGTGGCAGAAATACACAGAACTATACAGAAAAGATCTTAATGACCCAGATAACCATGATGGTGTGATCACTCACCTAGAGCCACACATTTTGGAGTGTGAAATCAAGTGGGCCTTAGGAAGCATCACTATGAACAAAGCTAGTGGAGGTGATGGAATTCCAACTGAGCTATTTCAAATCCTGAAAGATGATGCTGTGAAAGTGCTACACTCAAAATGCCAGCAAATTCGGAAAACTCAACAGTGGCCGCAGAACTGGGAAAGATCAGTTTTCATTCCAACCCCAAAGAAAGGCAATGCCAATGAATGTTCAGACTACCACACAATTGCACACATTCACATGAGAGCAAACAGAAGTGCAAAATGCCAACATACACTGGATCATAGAAAAAGCAAGGGAATTCCAGAAAAAAAAAAAAAATCTACTTCTGCTTCACTGACTATGCTTTGTGGGTCACAGCAAACTGTGGAAAACTCTTAAAGAGTTCAGAATCCCAGACCACCCTACCTGCCTCCTGAGAAACCTATATGCAGGTCAAGAAGCAACAGCTAGAACTGGACATAGAACAATGGACTGGTTCAAAATTGGGAAAGGGTTATGTTAAGGCTGTATATTGTCAGCCTACTTATTTAATTTATATGCAGAGTGCATCATGTTAAATGCCAAGCTGATTGAAGCACAAGCTGGAATCAAGATTGTCCAGAGAAATACCAATAATCTGAGATACACAGATGACAACATGCTCAGTGCAAAAAGCGAAAAGGAACTAAAGAGTCTCTTGATGAAGGTGAGAGAGGAGAGTGAAAAAGCTGGCTTAAAACTCAACATTCCAAAATGAAGATCATGGCATCTGGTCCCATTACTTTACGGCAAATAGATGGGGAGCAATGGAAACAGTGATAGACTTTATTTTCTTGGACTCCAGAATCACTGCAGTTGGTGGCTGCAGCCATGAAATTAAAAGACACAGGCTCCTTGGGAGAAAAGCTATGACAAACCTAGGCAACATATTAAAAAGCAGAGACATACTTTCTGAAAAAAGGCCCATCTTGTCAAAGCTTTGGTTTTTCCAGTAGTTGTGTACAGATATGAGAGTTGGACCATAAAGAAGGCTGACTGCCGAAGAATTGATGCTTTAGAACTGTGGTGTTGGAGACGACTTTTGAGAGTCCCTTGGATAGCAAGAAAATCAAAGCAGCCAATCCTAAAGGAAATCAACCTTGAATATTCATTGGAAGGAGTGATGCTGAAACTGAAGCTCCAATACTTTGGCCACCTGCTGCAGAGCCAACTCATTGTAAAAGACCCTGATGCTGGGAAAGATTGAAAGCAGAAGGTGAAGCGGATGACACAGGACAGATGGTTGGTTGGCGTCACCAACCTGATGGACATGAGTTTGAACAAACTCTAGGAGACGGTGAAAGACAGGGAAACCTGATGTGCTGCAATCCATGGAGTCACAAAGAGTAGGGTGTGACTGAGCGACAAGGTGGCACTAGTAGTAAAGAATCCACTTTCCAGTGAAGGAGATGCGAGAGATGTGGGTTTGATACCTGGGTTGGGAAGATGCCCTGAAGGAGCGCACCATAACCCACTCCAGTATTCTTGTCTGGAGAATCACATGTACAGAGGATACAGCCCACAGGGTCACAAAGAGTTGGACACAACTGTGGCGACTTAGCACGCACACATGGAGGAACCATTACAGTCAACATGTTTCTGCCAATGAGAAATAAATTTGTTTATTCTTGTAGTTTAAACACCCTTGCTTCAGGATTCATAGCCCAATTTATTCGACTTTTGAAGCATTGGTTGTGCAATGCACTGTTGGTTGTTATCCTGGAGAAGAAGTGGACCCTTAGTGTTGACCAATGCTGGCTGCAAGCATTGCATTTTTTGGTGCATCTCATCAATTTGCTGAGCGTATTTCTCAGATGCATTGGTTTCGCCAGGTTCAGAAGGCTGTAATGAATCTGATGGGCAGCAGACCACCAGTGACCACGTCCATCTTTTGGTACAAGTTTGTCTTTGAGAAATGCTTTGGAACTTTTTTTCAGTCCAGCCACTGAGCTGGTCATAGCTGGTTGTATAAAATCCACTTTCCATTGTGTGTCACAGTCCAATCTGATCAAGAAACAATTTGTTGTTGTTGCATAGAATAAAAGAAAACAACACTTCAAAATGCTGATTTTTTGATTTACAGTCAGCTCATGAAGTATCCAGTTATCAAGTGTTTTCACCCTTCCAATTCACTTCAAATGCCGAATGACCATAGAATGGTTGAAGTTGAGTACACTGGTAAATTTTTTGTGAAATTTTAACAGAATTAGCTTTGAAGATTGCTCTCAGTTGGTCGTTACCAATTTTTGATGGCCAGCCATTACACTCCTCATCTTCAAGTCTCTCATCTCTTTTGTAAAACTCCTTGAACCACCACTGCACTGAACATTTGTTAGCACTTCTTGGGCCAAATGCATTGTTGAAATTGCAGGTTGTCTCCACTGCTTTACCACCCATTTTGAACTCAAATAAGTAAATTGCTCAAATTTGCTTTTTGTCTAACATAATTTCTCTGGTGTAAAATAAATATAAAATAAACAGCAAGTAATAACTCTTTATCAAAAAAAGAACATAAAGCGAGAAATGTGCATTAAATTATGTAAACATAACCACATTTATTTAGGGATGTATACCAATGTCAAACAGTAAATTTCAACAATGCAAAACCACAATTACCTTTGCCCAACCTGATAATAACAAATGGGTTTCCTAACATAGATTATATATTTATAAAGGAGGGTTATCTTGAATTTAACTTTGATAGTAATATATTTAATTTGTCTACACAAAAATGTTAAAATTTCAACATAATTGTATATTGAGGTAGTAAAGATAATTGGTACAAGTCTCAATATGGATATATGTATAGTATTTATATAAGTAAGTATAGTACTTCTAAAAATACATAGAATTTTTATGAGTAATTATATGGAAAAGCTACTCAGTTAATCCCTTACTACTTTAAATATATCATAATTAGTTACTGTGAATTAATCTCTCCTTTTCTTGTTGTTTTGCTTTTGTTTTTTTAAATTGGAGGATGATGGGTTTATGATGTGTTGGTTTCTGTGGTACAGCAAAGCGAATCAGCCATAAGTATACCTATAATTTCATATATTTCTCTGCATTCAGTTTTCTTAAAGATACTGATGGATGCATGTGTGACAAAGCTTATATCTTTATCTATAAAGTCTGTTTCTTTATCTACAAGGAGTTCTTATAATTAAATACAAAACTGGGCAGGAGAAAACAAATGAAATTCACAAAATGAATTGACAAAATACTGGCAAATTACCAATAGACACAACTTCACTATCTAACAAATAAGTATCAGTAAAATACATGTCATTAAAACCTGAAAGGCTTTTGGAAAAAAAAAATTCTAACAATGGCATTGATAAAGATGTGCTTTATCACCAAGATAATTGCTGTTGGTATACAATGGTTGCATCTTTCTAAAGGGAAATCTGTATATGAAGAGCTTTCAATTGTTTGTGCACTTTAAAACACAAATAGTATGCATAGTAGTTTACTTAAAAGAAATAGTCTAAGATAAATAAAAATAATTGTATGCTAACTTATCCATTGAAGTATTGTCTGCTTTAACAAATAACTTCAAAATATTAAATGTGACATCACAGTGGAATTATTCCATTTATGCATTTATCCATACAATGAAACAGTTATTAAAATTCATGTTTGCACAATATTTCTATCATATTATACATTGTAAAATTAAGCTTTTATTTGTAATAATTACCAAATAAACATACATGCACACATATAGAAATACATTCAGAACTCCATTAGGCAGTTAACCCAAATGGCCACTAGAACCAAAATATCAAATATCTAATAAATATTTAGCGATAGTTTTTATTTACAAATTCTATATGATATATGAAAGCAGGTGGACTTTAGAATTTTGAGAATCCAAACCTATTATTTCACAGCTTAAGAATATATGTATAGTGAAAGTGTTAGTCCCTCAGTTGTGTCTTACTCTTTGTGACCCCATGGACTGTAGCCCTCCAGACTCCTCTGTCCATGGAATTCTTCAGGCAAGAATACTGGTTTGGGGTCCCATTCCCTTCAGGGGATCTTCCCAACCTAGGAATCAAACCCAGGTCTCTTGTATTACAGGCCGCTTCTTTACCATCTGAGCTACCATGGAAGCGTAAGCAACACACAAACACATGTTAATGCACAAACATACACACACATGTGAAATACTTGTGAGCAGCCATGCCCTCTGAAGTTTTGTTCTGAAATTCAGCTTCTAAACTGCTTCATTCTATTTAGTTTACTCTAACTAAACTGTTAGAGTTTATACTAACAACTGTTATTAACTAGCATTTTAAGCAAATTAGAGCATACTAAGCGCAAGGGAACATTCATGCAAAGATGGGCCCAATAAAGGACAGACCAGAAACACTACGGACCTAAGAGAAGAAGCAGATATTAAGAAGAGGTGACAAGAATACACAGAACTAAACAAAAATATCTTCATGAGCCAGATAACCACAACGGTGTGATCACTAACCTAGAGTCAGATATCCTGGAATGTGAACTCAAGGGGCCTTAGGAAGCATCATTGTGAACAAAGCTAGTGGATGTAATAGAATTCCAATTGAGCTATTTCAAATTGTAAAAGATGATGCTGTCAAAGTGCTGAACTCAATATGCCAGCAAATTTGGAAAACTCAGCAATGACCACAGGACTCGGAAAGGTCAGTTTTCATCCTAATCCCAAAGAAAGGCAATGCCAAAGGAAGTTCAGAGTACTGCACAATTGCATTCATCTCACACACTACCAAAGTAATGCTCAAAGTTTTCCAAGCTAGACGTCGATAGTATGTGAACTGAGATATTCCAGATGTTCAAGCTAGATTTAGAAAAGGCAGAGGAACCAGAGATCAAATTGCCAACATGGGTTGGATCAGAGAAAAAACAAGAGAATTTCAGAAAAACGTCTACTTCTGCTTCATTGACTACCCTAAAGTCTTTCACTATGTGGATCACAACAAACTGTGGAAAATTCTTAAAGAGATGCGAATACCAGAACACCTTACCTGCCTCTTGAGAAACCTGTATGCAGGTTAAAAAGCAACAGTTAGAACTGGACCAGGGCAATGGACTGTTTCCATATTGGGAAAGGATCATGTCAAGGCTGTATGTTGTCACCCTGTTTATTTAACATATTTGCAGAGTATATCATGTGAAATGCTGGGATGGCTGAAGCACACGTTGGAATCAAGACTGACAGGAGAAATATCAATAACGTCAGTTACACAGATGGAAAGAGGAACTAATGAGCCTCTTGATAGTGAAAGAGAAGAGTTAAAAAGTTGTCTTAAAACTCAACATTCAAAAAACAAAGATCATGGCATCCAGTCCCATCACTTCATGGCAAATAGATGGGGAAACAATGGAAACAGTGACAGGCTTTATTTCCTTGGGCTCCAAAATTACTGCCGGTGGTAATTGCGGCCATGAAATTAAAAGACGCTTGCTCCTTGAAAGAAAAGTTATATCCAACCTAGAGAGCATATTAATGAAGAAGGTAATGGCACGCCACTCTTGCCTGGAAAATCCCATGGACAGAGGAGCTTAGCAGGCTGCAGTCCATGGGGTCGCTAAGAGTCGGACACAACTGAGTGACTTTATTTCACTTTTCATTTTCATGCATTGGAGAAGGAAATGGCAACCCACTCCAGTGTTCTTGCCTGGAGAATCCCGGGGATGGGGAAGCCTGGTGAGCTGCTGTCTATGGGGTTGCACAGAGTCAGACACGACTGAAGTGACTTAGCAACAGCAGCAGCAGAGAGCATATTAAAAAGCAGAGACATTTCTTTGCCCACAAAGGTCCATCTAGTCAAAGCTATTGTTTTTCCAGTAGTCAAATATGGATAGAAAGAAAGAGGGACGGGGGGAGGAAGAGAGGGAAGGAAGAAGAAAGAAAGAAAGAGAAGTCCCTCAGTCATGTCCGCTTCTTTGTGACTCCATGGATTGTAGCCTTCCAGGTTCCTCCATTGCCATTTCCTTCATCAGGAGATCTTCCTGACCCAGGGGTCTCCCTCATTGTAGGCAGACGCTTTCACCGTCTGAGCCACCAGGATGTTGTGGATGTGAGAGCTGGACTATAAAGAAAGCTGAGTACTGAAGAACTGACACTTTTGAATTGTGGTGGTGGAGAAGACTCTTGAGAGTCCCTTGAACAGCAAGGAGATCAAACCAGTCCATCCTAAACGAAATCAGTACTGAATATTCATTGGAAGGACTGATGCTGAAGCTGAAGCTACAATACTTTGGCCACCTGATGCAAAGAACTGACTCACTGGAAAGGACCCTGATGCTGGGAAAGATTGAGGGCAGAAGGGACAACAGAGGATGAGATGGTTGGATGGCATCACTGACTTGATGGACATGAGTTTGAGCAAGCTCCAGGAGTTGGTGATGGACAGGGAAGCCTGGTGAGCTGCAGTCCATGGAGTGGCAAAGACACAACTGAGTGACTGACCTGAACTGAGATACTTTGCACATTGCAAATTCACATAAAAGTCTCAATCTCAGGTTACAGATGAAGAAATTGAGACTCTGACAGATAAAGTAGTCTGTCTAAAATGAAGCAGCTAGTATAAATAGCCCAAGTATTTTGGGATCATGTTCTTCCTCCATGATATCTCACTTCCTTATAAATTATCAGTAAAACAGGGTAGGGCTTATTAATACTTATGTGTGAGACTTCTTATAACAAAGCAGCTTAAGATATGAACTGATACACAATAAGAATCTTGCTTATAGATAATTTGATATCATTTGACCAGATTTATTAATTTATTTAAATATACAAAAACATGTAATTGACAATAATAGACCCAATAAATGTGGGTACTGCTGCTGCTGCTGTTGCTGCTGCTGCTAAGTCGCTTCAGTTGTGTCCGATTCTGTGCGACCCCATAGACGGCAGGCCACCAGGCTCTGCTGTCACTGGGACTCTCCAGGCAAGAACATTGGAGTGGGTTGCCATTTCCTTCTCCAATGCACAAAAGTGAAAAGTGAAAGTGAAGTCGCTCAGTTGTGTCAGACTCTTAGGGACCCTATGAGCTGAAGCGTACCAGGTTCCTCGCCCATGGGATTTTCCAGGCAAAAGTACTGTAGCGGAGTGCCATTGCCTTTTCCAAAATGTGGGTATTATAGATACACAAATAATGCATGCAGATCTATATCCTTTTAGTGATGTATATCTATATCTTTTTAGTGATAATGTGTTGAGGAACAGATCCGGAAGATTCTATTATGTATTATAGCACTTATATCAGTGCATTTGCTTGTGCAACAGTTTGGATATTAATTTTATGATAAACTTAACCTTTCTCATATTCCAAGGCTTACTAAGAAATGATTCTACATGTTTTATTTTATGAAATAATTTAAAATTTTGCCTCTTGGATTTATTTCAATTTATGTTGCTATTTTTATGCACTTTCCCAAAGGCCCTCAAAATTGGCATGTTTACAATGGATAAAAACAGGGTGATTTTGTGTGTGTGTGTGTGTGTGTGTGTGTGTGTCTGTGAGACACCTCATTTAGATTTAGTGAAGTGAAGCTCAGATCAAATTACATGCTGAAACAGAATTCATGTATACAAATTATGTACAGTGCCACAATTAACTTAGAATTGGATGCTCATTATCCTGCTGTTTTGTTCCATTTTTGTTCACATGTCAAAAAAATCAAATATAAATGCAATTACTTTCCAGGAGGAAATAAATGTCAGCAATTCAACATGCAAAAAGGCAACAATAACAGTGCCAGATGACCAAAGCAATAACTTTCTGAAGATAACGGGCAAGTAATTAACCCTGTAGCCAGATCATCAAACCATTCAGAGAAATCTTAGATCGATGGAGGAGGGTTGCAGCATGTATGACTTTATAAGGTAAATAAAATATATTAAAATCACCCCTTCTCAGGATGACCATATGATTTTGTTAACCTCTATTCAGATCTGTCAATTTTTAAAAATTATTTATTTATTCATTTCTGGCTATGCTGGGTATTTATTGCTGCATCGGCTTTTCTCTAATTGCAGCAAGCGGGGGCCACTCGCTAGTTGCAGTGTGCAGCTTCTCACTGCAGTGACCTCTCTTGTTGCAGAGCACAGGTTCTAGGGCACACAGCTTCAGCAGTTGCAGCATGTGAGCTCAGTAGTTGAGGTTCCCAGGCTCTACAGCACAGGCTCAATAGTTCTGGGGAATGGGCTTAGTTGCTCCATGGCATGTGAGATCGGTCTCCGGCATTGGCAGGTGGGTTCTTTATCACTGAGCCTCCAGGGAAGCCCTGAGGCCATCAGTTTGATGGCAATTGCATAATAGTTAAGAATTTCTGCCAAATTAAAAGTGCTTTTTAAAAACCCCAACTCTCCTAAGTCTGTGTTGTGGTTGTACTGCCATGTCGGTCATACTAAGTATCTCTTTATAGGGAAAGACAATGAATCCGTTCTTAAAATAGTATACCATTGTTGTGTCTCTAGGTTTTAAGTTGAAGAGGAAAGCTAAACTGGGTGCTAAAATATTGTAATGGATATCAAAAATTTCCTAAATAGTTTAATTCAACTTGTGAAATTAAGCTTTTATTTGTAATGATTACAAAATATACATGTGCACATATAGAACTGCATTCAGAGCTCCATTAAGCAGTTAACCAAAACAGCTGTTAGAAGGAAAACATCAAAACATTTAATAAGCATTTAGCAATAGTTTTTGCTTACAAATTCTGTCAGATATATGAAAGTTTAGAAAGTAGAGGGACTTTATAATTTCTAGAATCCAACCCTATTATTACATAACTTAATAAAAAGCCACACACAAATACATACACACACTATACACTCTTGAGCAGCCATACCTTCTAAAGTTTTGATCTGAAACTGACTAATACAAATGCAGAGATAGACACTATGATGCCTTCTATATTCTTCATTAAGGTACCTTTTCTTCTATTTGCATATGAATATTCATTAAATTCCATGTCTTGGGAATCTATTATTTTCTCAAAATACACAAACAGAAGTCTAAAATGGGGAGACATAAGCAGAATGTAACTTCTTATTCTAGAAGCCATGTTTCCATCATCTGCAGGACTGTTGAAGGACAACAGTTTTGTAGAGTTAAATGGTGTCCACCAGTGTTTCAATATCTCAGAAGCTTGCTGAGTAAGTTTCCAATCTTCCTTTAGAATTGCATGTGTTCTAGCTTGTGTTTCCTTAAGATAGGTCATAAAAATATACTAGATTATATGAAAGTCAAACTCAGGAATTAAACCCACAAATGTATCTGTCAAAGTGTGCTGTGCTGCACATTCTTAAAAAGATTAGCAAAAATCACCACTTTTATTATTTATAAAGAGAGAATTGTTGGCATCATAATTATTCTGACTAAGGGCGTCTATACCCTTCATAATGATATTTTTGGATATTTTTGAAGCAATACTTTAGATTTTGAATGACTGTCTCACATAAAGTGTTTTTATCCATAAATGCATATTATTATACTGTAAAATATCGTTTGTGTTATAAATCTATTCATGAATATAAAATAAAAGTTTTCCACTATGAAGATTTGAATGCTTTTTGCATTTATGGACCCTTAAAAATCATATCTGATTTCAAAGCTATACTAAGATTTAAAATTTTAGGTTTCTTCATATGTTCAAAGACCCATGGTTCCTTAAATTGGAATATTAAGCAACTTAATAGCTGATTGATATAGTCTCCATACTGAGCATTTTATCTTATGTTATGGGAATAACCTGTAGATATTGTAAACCTGGGTATGTCCATACTAATGTCTTCCATTCTGGCTGAAGATTTCCTTCTAAATGTGTGCTTTCATATGCTGATTTACAAATTAAAAGTAATAATTCATCTAAGTGATCAGGATATATTAAATATATACTCATAGTACAGGATTACTAAAGTGTGATATGAAAATAAACATACTTTCACTTACATTTTAAATTTTCTTTACAAATGTGTAACATGATGTTTGTTGAAACTGTGTATCAATTTCTGCTGGCTACTCTTCAACAAACTGAAACTTGGCTAAAATCCAGATGCACATAATAACATGAAATATTTTTCACTGCGTTAAATTGAGGTCAGCGGTTTCACTACTACAAAGATGTGGCTCTGATCATATTATATGTCATGGTTGATACACTTCAGCATGGAAAACAGTTTGGAAGTTATGTAGTCAAGATGATCAGTGAATAAAGCAATATTACTACTGTCCTAGATTGCTTGCTACAAAAAAAGTGTGATCATTTCAAATAGAGTATTCAGGGTATGTTTTGAAAAATATATTTAATCTAGAGTATTTCAGAATAAATCACTCTTACAGAGTTGAGGTTATTTCTTAACAATGTTACCATGAAGACTTAAACACTATCAGTAACATTCAGTAGCTTTACTTTTCTTATATCTTATGTGAATTACTATATTTGTTATACTACAGGTATGCTTTTTTCTCAGAATTCACAGACATTATACCATAATATTTCCAAGAATAAATGTTTGTCAACCTGAACTTTTAGAGATTATTATTAAAAAGAGGTGATGTTTTGTCGTACATAATGGTTATATTCAAGAAGTTGGGTTAAGGAAATATTTTGACAGAATAATAGAAGATAGGCATATCACCACGGTTTCTCAAGTAGTTTGTATTAAAACTGAAACCTTAAATTAGATTGCACTCTTCTCTATATTAATCTTCATCTCAGTGAAAAAGTAATTCAGCTAAGAGAGGTTACTGCAAATGTAGCATTTAAGTGATTGTCAGATTTTTATTCTTTTGATGCTGAAAGCACCAGTTTTATTCAATATCATGAAATACAATAAATTTTATATTTATTTTTATTATTTTATAGGTTTTTATGCTCTATAGCTTTCATAAATAATTTGGTAGAAAAGAGCATAATATGTCAATTTGTTAGTATCATCAGTATAAAATATAGTAAAATCTTGGTCATGGAGACATTTCATTGCTGCACTGGCATAATTCTATCAACTATATCCAAATTCAAGGGAAGACAGCACTGACAGTGAAGCTCATCCTCGAGGGTATTTAGAAGAAAATCTATCATCTGTAAACCTAAAGCGATAACAGCCATTAGCTACAAGGGATGTGGATGTGCTCCTTGTCAATTTTCCAAAGGAGAAAATGCATTTACTGAAAAGATAAACTGTAACTGTCAGGTAGAGGAGACAGTCTTATCTTTGACAAGATTGACCATGAAAAGGTACAAAAGATTAGTGTTCTAGAATGGTTTGCAGGATTATGGGATATTTTTGTTTAAAACAAATTTAACTCAGTATTATTTACTTTGCTTCAGCAGAGAGTTAATATGCCTAAACAAAATCAAAAATATTTTAAAATCAATGGTTTTTTCATCTAAGACAGAAATGATATACATACATGGACATGCTTGAAAAACAAATGAATGACTGAAGACTTTTCTCTTTAAACAAAACAGGTCTTAAACTTAATCTAGTTACACTTTCTATGATTTTTTAAGAACTAGTTCATCTTAAGCTGATCTTATTTTCTAGCCTTTCCCCCATGTGAAGTTATGGTTCATTTCAGTATATCCTTAAAGAATTTATTCTGCCTGCCACCCCTGTGTCATCTCATGTTAGTTCAGCAGCCAGCAGCTGTTGGGCATCTTGCTGTCATCTACCTTACACACATTTCCTGAAGCAGAGCTGTGTTGTGACAGGAATTGCTTATCACTGACTGCTTTCCAGGCCTGCCTTTTGGATAATCACTTTGTGTCATTTAAAGCTAATATGAGCACAGTTTATGACTGAAGCTTATGAAACAGCTTTGAGAACCAAATATATTTATGGAGTGTCAATGATTGTTTTGTTTCTTCCTTGCTGAAACATAACAGATTATAAAACCTATCCCTCCCAACTGCCTGATCTATAGTAGGGTGGGTAGTAAGTATTTCGAGTTACCAAAAGTCTTTTCCATAAAAAGCTTTAGATGACCCATAACAAGCATCCTAGCCTAGCTATTATGTAAGACCTCTCCAGATTCCGTATTATTTGTGCAACATACTGCAGGGTGTGCCACAATTTTTTGCCCATCTCCCCCATTTTTTGCCCATCTCCCCAAAAGTCTTCCCTGGTGGCTCAGATGGTAAAGCATCTGCCTGCCGTTCAGGAGACCTAGGTTCAATCCCTGGATCATGAAGAGCCCTTAGAGTAGGGAACGGCAACCCACTCCAGTATTCTTGCCTGGA